>NC_090705.1:15844435-17044435 GCF_040954835.1 Lepisosteus oculatus
GCTTTGACCATCAAAGAGGGGTAAATTACAGCCCTTTTGGCTTCTGTGTTTGTTTTCCACATGATACATTTTCAGTTTGTGGTGCCGATTGCTCATTCGTGAGCCGTTCTGGGAGCTGGCAAACCTTGTGAAAGCCTGTGGCTGAACTAGTGGAGGTTCATCAACACGATCGAGCCTCGATGACCTCTCCTGTTTCTGTTTGCTTGCAGTAGAATTGCAGGCAGGTCTCGGTGAGGAAGAGGGCACTGTCATTCTTTTCTGTCAAACGCGAAAGCAGGGTGCGCAGCAGTTGTGTTTTTTAAATGGGGGAGCCCCATGGGGTGAGCCCAGGGTGTGCTGTGACACCAGTGGTGCCGTTTGTGTCCAAACATCGCAGTGCTGCAGTAATGTCTTCCGTTTGCTCTCTGTGGTTCAGTACCTCCTAGTTAAATTCACGGGGTGTATAAGAATGTAGGCCGACCTGTTTAAATAGTTGTACTGCAGAAATTGTGCATCGCACAGTGGGGAAGTGGGGCACACGGATCAGACCACAGGGAACACATTCCCAAGGCCAATGACTATGAACACCAGAGGGTGCTAACGTCACCGGTTCACCACCACAGCACAAGCCCTGGTAATGCAGTGTGTTCCTTCTTTCACACACCAGTCCTCAACACCTCTGGTTATTTCCGAGCTCATCTCACCCATACTCCATTTCACCACAGAGCATAGCTTCTTGAGCCTTGTAAGCTAGTGGCCTCGAATAGACCAGTCTTACATAAGAATATTAGAAACATTACAAATGGCAGGAGGTCATTCAAGCCATTAAGCTTATTTGGTTGCTATGTGATCACCAAATCTCATCCAGCTGTTTCCTGCAGGGCAACATTCAACCTTCACCTTCAACAACATTGCTTGGTGGTTTATATTCCCACAACCTTCTGTGTAAAAAAAAAAATACTTAATGTTCTCCGTTTTATAAGCATGTTGTCATTTTTTCTATGTGTTCTCTGTTATGAGTTTCCCTGGTCTTTGTCAATGCCTTTGAGGATTTTGAATTCTAGAATCAGGAACTTTTCTACTCTTTTCATAGAAGACTAAAAAGATTCAGTTATTTTAGTCTATTATGCCTTTAAGCCCAGAAATGTATCTGGCTGCCCTCTTCTAAACTGATTTCAGAGCGGCAACATATTTTTGTAACAGGGTAATCGAAATGGTAAACAATATTCAAAATGAAGTTTTAGGAGTGCACTATATGATTTTGAACATAACATCTTAAAACCAAGTGTTAAACGTATGCTTTTATATAAAAAAGATGCCAGATATCCTGATAAATAAGGAATTGCAGTGGTCCTAATACAGGTTCCTGTGGTACTCTGCTAATAACATCATCACCCCTAGTCAGTATCTTCAGTCTAAGAACCAATTCTTAAACTATATCCTGTTGCATAAATATCCCTTATCATCATCTTGGCTTAAGAACAGAAATTACTCTGAAAATCATGTTCTGACACTTTACAAGAAAGGTTCCATTTAGGTGTTGGAACTGGTTGGTTTGACAGATGCTGTGAATCAAAAAAATTGACAGCTTTTTCAAAGACAACATACAGAAGCTGCTTGCCTTAAGGACCATTATGGTAATGATGGGGACAGTGGTGACACTGAAAATCGCTGGCATTCCGTTATCTAAATTGCAGAAACGCTAATCCACACAATATTCATCTTCTGTTTCTCCCACGTGCCAGCCTGTGAGTGGCTGTTAGTTCAGCTCTCCGAGCTCTTGGTAATCTGTCATCTCATTTTAATTAAAGGAGTGGATGTGACTTTTAATCGGTAGCAGCTGTTTTTTCAGCACTGATTTTAAAAGCTCCAGCTTTTTTTAGGCATTTCTTACCTTCTTTACAAAAATGCAGAGACACCACACATTTTAAATTTGTGTTCTATAAGTGGTCCTAGCAAACTTATGTGTATATATAATACATATAAAAAAGAGCACATGGTTAAGTAGGTGTAGATATGATGGTGTCTTTTTCTTTGTAATCTTACCTCTTTGTCTTTAGCACAGATGTTTGGAGGTAAAAACACTGTGTGCTTAGATCTTAACAGCTGTTCTTTTGAGTTTTTTTTTAATTTTGTTAAGGAATAATCTGAAGGTGGCAGTTTCCCAGGCTCACTGCAAATAATCTTCTTGGGGAAAATGTGTTGAAAAAGTAAAAAACTTTGTGTAATTTGTCGCTTATACTCGCGATGGGGTTTTGTCAGTGCTTGTTTTTTTTTTCCTCCATTGACTGCCTTGAAGGAGAAAGGGAGGGAGTTTTAAAAACAAGGGCCCGAGAGTGCTGGGCTGTTAGCCCTTGACGATGGCTTGTTTCACCCGCAGATCACACCAAGGTGTCCACACGCCTCTTCCTGGATTCCCCGGGCCGGGGCGTGGCCACCCTGAGGTTCCCAGCAGCCCTTGTTTTGTCGTTGTCCAGGGTGGTGCAGCCGCCGCTGCCCCAGCAGGAGGAAGAAGAAGAAGAAGAAGAGGAGGAGGAGGAGGAGGCGTCGCTGGGGCCCAGCGGAGACAAGGAGCGGCCAGGCCCCTCTCGCAGGAAGCGGCAGCCCAGCATGTCGGAGTCGATGCCGCTGTACACGCTGTGCAAGGAGGACCTGGAGAGCATGGACAAGGAGGTGAGAGCGCTGCTCTTGTGGTCAGGCGGTATGGCCAGCGGGCCGTGGCACCCGAAAGAAATCTGCAGGGCTCGGAAACCTCCTGCGAATCAAATTCTCTTATGCGCTTCATGAAGTGTGAAACCACTGGTCTGTGCCCAACATCTAGGGCACCATTCCTTAGTACACAGACCTCCATCCAACTGACACAACTCATCATTTTCACAGACCTCCAGAAAAAAAATGTAGAATTATGTGAAGCCATTAAATTTTTCTAACAAATCCTAATAATGACACAATAATAGAGAAAGATGAAGGCATAGTGCAGTACTGGTTATTGTAGCTTTTAGTCAAACACGTATACAAACAGTGCTGTATCACTATGGCGACATTAACATGACAGACCCATTCAGGTGCAGCTGGCAGCTTGCACCAAGCCTTGACCAGTCAGCTGGGCTGCTCGTGACACGTGAGGGTCGTTCGGTCAGTCGCCCTGCTGACCGCACAACCACTGCTCGCCCAGAAGGGCTTCCTTTCCTGTCTCCATCAGGGCATGAGGGTGAGCTCTCCCTGCCTTCCACACGCTCGTAGTTAACTGCCACAGCCACAGTGAAATCCAAGGCGTGACGCCGGGGTTTAGAAAAGGGAGGTGAAACATTCAACTGCCTCCGGTTCTTTGCACATCTTTAGAGAACGTGAAATGCTACACCAAGCCGAGAGGAAGAGGATTTGAACAGAGCACAAGTGATATCAGGGTGAATCAGCACAGGGGTGCTCATTACAGGGACCTTAAATCACCCCCAGCTGCCAAAATGTTAATTTAGCCATGTAGAGGATTGATTAATGAGTCACTCAAACTTTAAGTAGTGTTGCAGTTACAAATGTTTGTCACAACTTCTTCATGTTGCCAATTGAACATGTTTCATTGCCAATTCTAGCCTAGGAACATAGATTTTGTTACTTCTTGATTTATAATGTATCAGTTTTGGTGAACGAAGCATTGAAGTACAATATATTTCATTCAACAGTGTGCAAAGGTTGTTTATTGTCACCAGTATATATACATACAGTACATCTTGAACACCATTCTAAAAATGTTCTAAATGTTTTGAATTTCATTGAGGGCTCTGCACATAGTTTCAAGACATTGTTTTGTGCGAAAACTAAACCCAGAAATCGCATAGCCATCAGAGCACAGCCTGCTGTTTGCGAGACGTGTAATTCTGTGCAGATGATTTCAGAGCCTGCAGAGTGCACAGCCTCCTCCTTTCACAGATTCATTTTCTTAAACAGCACTGTCTAGAATCAGACATCAGACGCTGTCAGATCTGAAAAGTTGTCAGCGTGGATTGTAGGGTTTTGAACCGTGGCATTGATGTGTTGTCAGGTCTTGTATGCTCTGGCTTGAGGGAAATATAAATTAAATAAAAGAACACTGTTTGTAACTCTTGGCTGTTTTTGCTCAGAGCTAGACAATACAAAATAAATCTCATGCGACGGTTTAGAATGTAGTTTAGAATTTAGTCTTAATTTTATTTTTGCTTTAATATAGCAAATACACTTTAGAATGTAAATTTTGTAATTGGCTGGAGTCTGATCGGTGTGGCTTATAGCAGGATTTGATTAGAAGAGTCTCTCCATTTTCTTTCTGTAGCCTATGGAATATCCCAGTACAGCACTTTTTCCATTAACGGCCCTGGCGCTCCTTTTTCAAAGGAAACGTGCATCACGCAGATAGTGCGAGCTAGTAACAGGTAGAGTCTTGTACAGATATCCCAACAGGGGCTCCAGAGAAGATCCCGCTGCGTTTTATCCAGCTGGCCACCATCTTGGAGCCAGATTGTGATGTGTCGTGCCGGTTTTCAGTGGCGTTCTTTGATTTTCTGAGAATGAGTGATAGGGGATTGACAGCAGAGGTCTTCAGGCTGTGACCAGTGCTGCAATGAAACTGATGCCTTGAGTCGAGTTGAAATGTTAAATTTGGAAGGGTGTGCACTACGCGTACAGGAGGTGCTCCAGTGCCCTTAGTGTTTCGAGGTGGGCTAGAAGAAAGTCCTGTGGCTGAGTAAAGCGGTCTTAAGAGGGTGGATTACAATTATCGTGGGGCGGAGGGTGGTAGACGTCGCAAGGTAGGTTTCCCTGGATGCAGATTAACTGCACAGTGAGGTCTGAAGCCACGCCAAGGCAAGGAAAGTATGCATCAGCCACCTTGTTTTTACTGCGTCTTTACTGCAGAGGGCTGGGTCAGTTGCTAGTCTGTGTGTAACTAGTTGCTTAGCATTAGGACTGAGTGGGCTGAGAGGAATACAGCTTGAACTACATTGTCCAGTCTGGCCTCTTAGGTTTCAGTATAATGCAGCATCTGATTAGGCTTCTTGTTGTTTGGCATTATATTGTTTTTGATTAAATATCCCTTTAATTAACTCTTCAGGGACCAGACATTTCAATCCTCTTACTTCTGCTTGGCTGTGGTAGTCATAGGTCTTTTAAACTGGAAGGTTCATTAAAAACCTCCAAGCGTACCTTAGTGGCTCAGTTGCATATATCTGTGCTTTTCAGTTGCGCACTGAGCTTCAGGTTTTAGAATAGTTCCTAAAATGCTTACAGGCATACAAAATATATGACAACTTGGGTTGCCAAAGGGTAGGTTTTATTCCATTGCTTACTAAAAAAAGTCATTTTAAGCAATAAAATATAAAGAATGTTTTACGCACCAAACACCAACAGTAAAAAAAGACAGCAAGTAAGAATGGGAGATTCTGCAGTCTGTGGTTAAATCCTGTAATGTCTTAATACTTATAAATTAATGCTTTGTCAAATATTACATTGTCAGATTTATATACTTAATGTACACCTTTTAAAATATTGAATGTGCTAATTATGTTTTGCAACAAAAGTAAATCCTTTTCAAATACCTCTAAATGCCGTTTTTTACAAAATGCTATGGACGGGACGTACGCAGTCCTTCCAAAACAATGTAGTTTAAATCCAGTGAAGTAACGATATATGTTACAAGCAGACTGGCAGACCTGTTTTACAGGTTCATGGTCTCTCAGAGGAGCCCTGTATCTTTCAGTTTAGGTTAAAATAACTGTTAAATGAATTTTTAACCACAGAGGTATCTGGAAGGGAGAGTCTTGTTGAAGTTGTTCTATTAAGCTACTGTGTTGAAATGAATATTGAAGTGGGAAAATGATTTCTGAAAGAAAAAAAGAACAGCTCAAGGAAATGGCTTATTTAATTTAGGAAAAAAAGTATGAAACTTCTGATATCCCTGTTTAATAGTTAAGCAGAACGATAATGAAAAATGATCACTCACAGGTTGCTGTTCTCTTGAAGCGAAACTGCCTTGATAATTATCTTGCAGCTTGCACATTTATTGCTCTGGAGACAATCGGTCAGCTCTTTCATTAAAATGGTTTATGTAAAAGATCTGTAAGTCCTGTCCATTTTAAACTTTACACATATTATTTACATGTTAGAACGTTTATTGACATTTATTTTCAAAGACTGGAAATCCTAGTTTGGGATCTGTATGGAACGCTGAACGTGACCTATTCAAATAGATATATTCTATAGCTCAGATGCAACCCAAATTCACTGTTATCTCTATTACAGTCCCTACAGTACATTGACTAAAGTTATAGTAAATAACGGTGTGACTGATTTAGCTCTGAAGAAACTAAATGTTTTTCTTTACGTCTTAAAAAGCAAGAGAGAGGAGAGAGAAAAATATGCCTCATTTTTAAATGACCATTGACCTAGAAACATAACCATCTGCTCAGTTTTCAGGTTTATTTGAAGGTTGTAGACCTAATTGATTTCTTACTGACCTCAGAGCCAAATATAGTAAAGTTAGTAAAGAAAATGAATAATGTAATATTGGTTTATCAGGGAAAAATAATCTTCATGGCAATTAGTTAAGACAGGCCGATTGTCTAAACACGATTCACACATAAAATCTTTTTCATATGAAGGTTTTGGTTTCCACGCTATAAGAGGGATATTGCAGTTTTTAAGGTGGTACAGAGTGACCAGACTAATACCTGATCTTAAAGGAATGTTGTACTCAGATGAAGAGAACAGAGTCTCTTTAGCAAGAGAAGATTGCAGTGTTATTTAGAGTGCACAGATTGTTTAGCCACCAGCTATCAAATGAAGGAGATGCCCTCCTTTTGTGTGTAATTTTTAATTTTTAATTAACTTTATTTCCACTAGAAGCATGTGGCTGTGAACGTTGTTCCTGTGTGTCTGTGGCCTGTAACCCCTCCCCCCCCCCCCCCCCCCCCCAACGGTGTACCCCTGAAAAAGTCCTGTACTTTAAGAAATTCAGGACCTAGTGAACCCTAACCTCATACCAGATATCTGCACTCACAAGAGAGAAGAGGATGCTGGGAAGATTAGACAAACCTGACATTATGGCTTCATTGGCAGTTTCCCTCTGCAGTACATACAGTATAATCCTATTACATGTACATTACAGATGTACATATACAATTACATAATATCCATTCATTCGTTTTCTAACAGCTTCATCCAATTCAAGGTTGCAGGGGAGCCGGAGCCTGTCCTGGCAAGCAACGGACTAACAGTGGGATACACCCTAGACGGGATCCCAGTCCACCGCACCGCAATTATATACATAGTATAATATACAGTATACTGTATATATTGTGGGTAGCTCCTGAAATAGTATCTCTGCTTTTCCCCATTCGCACATGCAGTTAGTGCACGGCCAGCACAGTAGGCAAGGGAATGAAGGCCAAGGTCTGTGGGGAAAGTGAAGTCTTGAGTTTGTGTGGGCGTCCCTTATGAGAGCCTGCAGAGAGACGTGGAGAACAGCGGAGAAAGGGCTGATTTTGAAAGGGGAAAAAAAAAGCAACACTTCTATATATTAAAATATTCTTCACAGCCATCCAGTGCTTTAGACTTTTGTGGGATTCTGACTTCATTAGGTAATGCTGAGCCGGGAGCCAGTGACAGTGACCTGTATCACACAGAGCAGAGAGTTGGGCTGAATGCCGTGTTTTGCAGTGTGGAGAAACCCGTGTGACCTGTAATTAGAACAACTTCTGCATTTTCAACTGTTTTGTTGACGGATATAAAATAGCTTGAGATACTAACTGTTGCCAGAATGAATCACACTTTTTTTTTCTCCCCACTTGAGCAGAATAAAAAGGAAAACGATAATATTCTGCTAGCTAGCTCTGACCAAAACTAGAACTCAATAGATAAGACACAAAAACTAAACTGCTTACATGCATTTGAAAATAACTGCGATTAAACAGTAGCGAATGCCAGTGGTTATCCAAAAGGCGATATCGGCTGAATAAGTTTCCCAAATCTTTTCATCTGCTGTCATGTCCGTGGACTGATGTCTTAGCTGTGTCTTGTGTTAATAGTTTGAGATTGAGCTCAGCGCAGGATCTTTTTTCAATTCACATTTTTTTTCAATTTTATACTTTATAGCTTAAGGCATGGGAAAGCCTGAGTGCTCTTGTAAACTGTATATTTGCTGTCGGAGTTTGCTTTTACTTGCATGTTATAGGTTATGCTAGAGAGCCCTGTGCAGTCTTGGTTAAAGGAGTCATTCCATTATTTAACAGCAATTATATTTATTGCAACATCTCGCTGAAATTACCGTTCAGCCCTCAGGCATGTACTGCAGCTGGGGAAATAGACTTGGAAGGCTGCTAATCTTTCATGTTATAAGACTTATGTTTGTACAGTATCTGTTTTAAGCGTCCTTATCGTGCCTCTTGTTCGTACGAATATTTCTACCCTTAAGACCTTGGGGATAATCTGTATTTACCCCTACCTTTCTAGGATTCCTGCCTTACTTACTGTAATTGTTCTGGCAAACCATGTCGTTGGGTCTTTTTGTTAGATCGGGTTCTCTTCTCTTCCGATTCCTTTCTCTGTTCAAAACCATTAAACTCCTAATCACAGGAACAGATGGAGGGAGTATAGTTGCACATGGAACATCAGGACCATCTAAAAGTCAGAGCATGGGTTTTGAAATTGTAGGTACCTTTACATATAAAATTACTGTGGTTTATAGCAAGTGAAAAAGAAGAAGGGATTTGCTCTTGTACTATTGTGGGTTCTTTACCACGGCTTACACAGAACACAGGTTCAATTCCAGACCTGGGGTGCTCTCATGGAGTTTGTATCGTCCCACCATGTAGGATATAGATAACTGGATGCTGGCAAAACTGGCCCTTGAGTGAGTTTGTGTGTGTCCGTGTTTGTGTCTGCCCTGAGATGGACTGGCATCCCATCCACGGTGTACCCTGCCTTGTACCTGTTGCTTCCTGAGACAGGCTCCAGCTCCCCTGTGACCCTGAATTGAAAGAAGTGACTAAAAAAATTGATGGATGGGAAAATAACAAAATTCTTGCACATTAGAGTCTGATTTACCCAGGTTATCAGCTTTTCATGTTGTGGGCATGTAGGTAGTGTTGCGGGTCTCTACCCCCAGGGTGAAGGGTTCTTTGCACGCCCAGTGATGGGCTGACCAAACGTGGCAATGCTTCGCGCCAGGCCAGTGTCTCAATGCCACTCTGCCGAGCCTTGGCTGTTTTAACAAAACATGCTCGGCCCACGGTCTCTTGTTACTTAATTTTCCTCTGTGCCGCAAGAGCCGATAGATGTCTTTGTTTGAGGAATTCTAATAAAAGGTTCATGAAAAGCAATAGGGCCCGAGTGTCCCCTGGGAGTGTCTTATCCAGTCGAACTTTTGCGTGTTTGTGGTTTGTTTTTCCTGAGCCATCCTATGTAATAATGGAACTGTGTCACTAGAAATAGCCGCACATGAGCTGAAGAGTGGACCCTTGTTTACAGTAATTATTCACCTTTGGAGAGCTTTTGCGTGGAAGGGTCCTGAAGTATTATGCTGTGGTATTTGCTTTATTCTCAACTCATAAGATAGACGGCCTTTTTTATTACATTTGGTAGACATAGAAGGCAGAGTCCACTTATAAAATGAATGCTGTTTTATGTGTAAAAATCGTATTTTAAGTATTAAACTCCTCAAAGGTTTTCATGAAGATGTAAAGGGCAGTTGAGATCTAAGAGCTGTAGTTCTCAGCATTAGGGGATTGAAGTTTATGAGATTGGTTTCACAGATCTAAGGAATACTCTGATACAGCATTACATGAGCAACACCAAGGACTTGTTTATGTGTTATGTTCTGTATAATACCAGTGCTTGTGTTAAACAGTTTAATTTTATTGTTTACCATCACTCTCTAAATATGTCATACAGGAATGTCTCATCTTGGATGTAAAAAAACTTTAGAAAAATTTAGTTTATGGACATAATATTCCACGCATTGCTGATATTGCCTCTCTCGTTTGGTTTAACGAAACAAACGAAAAAAAAAACAGCTTATTGAAATGCAGTCTTCCAATTTATCCAAGGAGCAGCTGTTACATTTGTTGGTGATCCATAGCTGGATGGAACAGTTAACACTTGGGCTGAAAATAGGACAAAATCTGGTTTTGTGTATTACTGTATTCCCAAAATGGCCAGATATATGGCACCAGATAATTAATGCACAATTTTGTATTCATGTAACAAAAATGTATCATAAATATACTAGAGTTGGAAGAGAATTATGAAAAAAATATTGAGTTATTGATTCTGTACTGTCACAAAAAGAGGAGTAAATTCCAGAATTTACACCATAAACCTCTTTCCAGGTTGCTCCTCTCTTTTTATTAAAAACGTGATGGGAATTTGCATTTTAAGATGAGGGTGAATCTGTAGCAGTCTGTAATAATCTTCTGTCTGAGCCACGCATGGGCTTACTCAGTGTAAAAAGGTGTGTTGCTTTAAATTCTCTTAAGGACACAAGGATTAAGATAAGATTCAAACACGTTCCAGGCTCCCGCTGCTCCTGAGTCGCCTGTTCTGGACTTCTCAATGGGGAGTTTTGGACCGTATGATCTTGCTGCGGTGCCACGTGAGCTCAGTCTGCTCGTTGCGCTGTTTGGCGTAGCTCAGGGGAGATTCAGCTGTCGAGGGCGCAGTCTCATGTCCAAGCTCCTGCAGCTGTTGCTCATTCTCCCCCACAGGAAGCTACTGTATCTGCCTTGCCCTCTTTCGTACCCTTCAACTGCGTAAGAGATGTAGCACTATTTCTCATTCTGGGCAAAATATAATTCACACCACAGGCCCCCACAGATGAGGTTTGTGTGATCTGAAATTCTTGAGCTCCAGTGATCAGCTGTCCACCTGATTGCCCTTTGCCCTCTGCAGGAGTGGTGGCCCTCCTTAGTTACTCTTAGATGTTGCCTGAAGGCTCTGATTGTGATGATATTGAACATGTGTTAGTAGTGCCTTTAACAACCTGTTAATGAACTCTGTTCATTCTTGTCCCATCCCCCTTTTCTCTTGACACATTTCTGTATACACATTATAAAGTGTGCAGTGGGAAAACCAGCAGTAGGTGTTTCAGGAGGCATGCCAGTGGTATCTTTTGTGTACAAGTTGTGTATCTGTATATAATTTTCTCATAAACAAGTGAAGAGAAGAATACAGAGCTCTAGACAGACTGCATGAAGTCCAGGACTGCACAACTTCAAAAGTGCACTTTGTGGAATTTGCAGAGAGTGGAAGAGTTATGAGGACAGTTATCTAATAAGTTAAAGGAGATCTATGAGGTAATCTAGTAGTTTTAAGAATTTCCAAAGTAAACAAGGCTAAGCTTGGTAGTTATTTGAAATTAAATTTGGCGACAGACCTAGCTGGAAAGCTCTCAGACTTGTGGGGCTTGTGGAAGATTGACTGCTACTTTCCTTGCATCAGATAGTTGACCTCTCTGGGCTTTCGAGATGGAGAGATGCTTGACACTGATAGAACTGCATTAAAGAAAAACTGCCAGTTTAAGAAAAATCACTTATCTGTCCTATGCAAGACTGGAGGAGATATTGCTTCACCTATTGGACTAGGGGGAGAGTAACCTTAAGTTTGATATTAATACTTGTGTTTCTTGAGTGATAAATAAATATGAAACAAGGATAGAAAGAATGAAAACTGATTTGGAGCTTGTGATATTAATACTTTTTTGGGGGTAATTAAGACGCTGCGGAATTCACAGATTTTCGTTGTTGTTGTCATTGGACTTTCGTTTCCTTCTTTTTGTAGATGTTCGTAGCTTTTAATCTTTTTTTTAGGGGCTGCTGTGCTCCTGTCGAGCTCTCTCGCGCTAATATGGTTGGTTTTGTTTCTTAAAATGTCCGTGCTGGCAGAGAGAGTCGCCTCGTGGAGAATTGTATCACAAAAACAGCCGAGCAGTCCGCTAAATGCAAGCTGTTGTTGAAAGCAGAGTCTGAGGTTAATGCAGTAGGTGGAATAAAGAAGCAGAGCTCTAATTTATGTAGATGCTGACAAAAGATGCCATTCTGTGGAAGAAGATTGCTCTATAGGTGTCTTTCTTGTAGCAGGAAATGAGCAGTGGCACAGGGGAACCAGCATGAGTAATTAGTGATAAGATTTTAAAGGGCAGTTTGAAAGCTTCTCAGGGGACCAGATAGCGGAGGTTCTGTTCTGTCACAGGCTGAAGCAGCCTGCAATTTGGTTTTACAGTCGCACATTTAAAAAGCTTTTTTTTTTTAAATCAGTGCATGTACCGAAGTTCATCTGTTCACAAAAGCTTGCCAGAAAACCATGCATTTAAACTCCATTTCTCTGATATTTACAAAGATTATTTTAGATGTGCTAAGAGTTTTCCATCATACAAATCTGGGGGCTGTCTCATCAGCTCCCCTTAAAAGTCTGCTGAAAGTAAATTCTCCTTACATACCTGCTGTGTAAAAACAGGGTGTTACGATTAAGTTTGAGGGATATATAAGTATATGCTTCTGAAACCTTAAAGAGTTTTAAAGGTCATTGTCAGTATTTATGTGGAAGTAGAATTCCATACTAACAACTCATTGGTTTGGGGAAACTGAAAGACTGTATGTACTGGATAATCCACTTGTGTAATCAGCACAGCTTCTGTAGCTGGGCATGATGGATGCATGATCAGTCATACTGGCATGTCACACTCCTGCGCAATTGACCACTTTAACACTCTTATTACTGACCCTGATTTATTAGGATAGTAGGCATATTTCTGGGTAACACTAAACTGGTTTTTAATTGTAGAAAAAAATATTTTGGAAGGTTGATGCTCGTCACTATGATGATGACGATTCTAAATTTCGAAATGGTTCGCATCCTTTCATGCCAAATCAAAACATGCGATTGTTAGTTCGCGCGTTTTAGGATGACTGTAAAAACTTAACAGCTACGGGGTTTTGCTGAGTTGTCCCTGCAAGTGAAATGTTCAGACTGACTCCAGTTTTCCAGTCACTTGTATGTCTGTGCTGTTTGTTTTTTATAGTAGACAATGGAGGTCATCGTATAAATTTATCTAATAGTATAATTCATACCTTTTCTGTTATGTCTAAAGACTTCTTGCAAGCTCCCAGAGATCAAGATAAGGACAGTTCTGTGTTTTGGTAATTGCATTGTGAGGTATACTGTATAATAGCTATGTAAGGAGGTGCATATTGTATTATGAATACACACATCAGCATGGACTAAATTTAATCTTACTACCTTCAAAAGTTACCTTGTTATACTTTTCTTTGGAAAGCTTGATTTTTGTTCTGTTTAGCTCTGTTTATTTATGGATACTGTATATACTAAGATTTAGCTCAGTAGATTAAAAAAATCTCAATAAAAATAATTTCCATTCAATTCCAATCCTTTCCACAACAGTCTATCACTTGACCACGAAGAAGTCCCCTCGGGCTCCTGCGTGTTGGTATGTCCACACGTGTGGTCAGCTGGCTTGACGTGATCACGGAGATTTCTGCTACTACTGCCACAGCCGAGGCCCTGGGTGTGAGAGTCTGGTGAAACCCTGCACCGTTCAGGGTGGAGGGGAAGAGGCTGGGCATTAACGCCCATGTCCGAGGTCGCCGGACACTGCAGTGTGTGTTGATTGCAGGAGTCACGTCTGCAGGTCAGGATGCATTCAGGCCGACTAGACTGGTGAGCGACGGCGCCCAGGGCAGTCCAGTCTCAGCACCCCTGTCGAGATCGATCCATCCTATTGAAGACCCTTGTCCTCACAGACTGGCTCGGGGACACCTGGCCTGCCTGGCCGGAGCAGCCCCTGTACAATCAGAGGTCCAGGATGGTGCAGTACATACGATCTGAATCTGAACAACTTGCCCGGGCCGAGATGTTTGGGCTGAACGCGAAGACATTCCAACAGAAACTGGCCAAACACAAACTGGCAAGAGGTAATTTACCAGTCAGACTGTGGGCGCACTGTGTTGCCCTTTCAGACGACACAGCATGGCTGGGGCTCACAGTGAGACTGTGTTCTTCCCCCAAAATGTTGTTGCACCTTAGTTTGGGGAAAAATAATTTCCTCATCTTTTGTCTATGACAACACACAGCTGCGTTGCATCTGTTTCTTGGACTGTCTGGCACTGGCTCTGTGGGTGGGAGATGAAGCGATCATCTTCTCTGGACATGACCCCAGTAGACCCCCCCCCCCCCCGGGATGCCCTGCCCTGCTGTGTGCAGCTCTTCTCTGCAGTGTAGGATGCGATTTTTCCAAAAAGAAATGATTGCTCTTGTATTGTCAGAGTTGGGTGTGAGCATTTTACAGCAGCAAATGAGGACATATAAATGCCTTCTTGCTTCTTAATCTCCTTTGATTCGATATTTGATGTGAGCACTGTGCCAGACGTGTCCCAGCATTATGTTCAGTCCCTTTCCAAGACATAAGTTAGTAAGTATTTTGTTCTTTTTTAGAAAAATACAATTCTCAACTCCTTTGTTGCCTTTTCAACAAAGTATTACTAGTATATGCATATGCATTTGTAAGTACGCATGTTCTGAAATGTTTCCTTCTGGCAGTTTAACACAAAATGAAGACAGGAGGTCATGGCCTTAATGGCTGGATTAAGTCACCCTTGCTTCTCTGTGTTTCTCTCAAGTGTGTGTGAGGCTCCTGCGCCACTCTCCTGAAGTTTGCCTGTCAGCGGTGGGACATTGCAGTGTCTCTAATTGTCTGACTGGGTGCAGCACGACCGTGTTTGCGCAGGTCTTGAATTGAGAGGTGATTAAGCCAAAGTGAGCCTGTAATTGCAGGGAGGCCGATGGCTTTTAAAGACAGGCGCAGTAATTGAACATTTCCTCTGTATACTTCACCTGACAAAAAAAAAAAGTCGCCATTAGCAGCATTTTCATTGCAGTTATGCTGTGCGTTAAAAAACAACAGCTCTTTAGCACAGCAATGGATAAAATGCCCATGATGCGGATAATAGGCCTTTATTAAATGTCAATGCAGCTTTATACGGAAATCCTCTATCTTTGACATTTTAACTCTTAGACATCATATTTCCTAATTGACTAGGATCAGTCTTCATTTCAGTTAGGTGGGTTTGTTTTATTTAAATGTCATGGCCACCTTAAAAGTCTGAAATTTGTCAGATTATGTGGGACGCACTGCAGAATTCAAAAGAGCTCAGCTTCGCCTAGCTTGTTAATAAGATTTTTTTTATATTAATATTAATTTTTTCATCAGGAGTCCCATTTTCTACATCATTTGATTAAAACTACTTTCATCCTCATTTGCACCCAACATTTTATTAGTCATTGTCAGAGTTTGTTTACTAGACATTTCTTTACGGCTTAATTATGCTTAAAGACATTAAGGAATCTTTTTTAATATCGGCTCTGTGAAAATATTTAATCTTGTTCGTAATGTGTATGGAGTAAGTGGGCCAGCTGTAAAGATACTCCCAATTCATATCACTCGCTGGTTATTGCCACGTTAATGTCTTAGAATGTGCAATGCGGAGACATTTCTGTCGTCTGTCAGTAATAGATGGGGAAATTAAGTCTCAGGATTATCCATTGCCATGTGTCAGTGTATATTTATTTTCCTGCATAAATTCATGTAGATATACTGTATAATAAAAGGCATTAAAAACACAACAAATGAGTTTTGGAGCCAGTAGCTTTTGTTGCAGTTTTTACTGATTCTGTGTGTATGTAGATGTATAGAACTGACTTTCTGGTTCCTCCAAGGGCTTCTAGGAGAATCTGCTTTATTATTTTTCCTAAGGTTAAGCTTGGCAGTGGGTGCAGAGAAAAAGCAGCAGTACCAGCATACACTGGTATATACATTGAAAGCCATGGTTGGGTTTTTTTTTTGGGGGGGGGGGAGATTTCATTGTTTCTTCTTTAAGGAGAAGATAAGATTGTAAACACTAGCACAGAAATTCCACTGGCTACAGAGAATGATGGAAATCAATTTCCTTATAGCTTCCAAGTTAAATCTTCCTAGAAGTAAGACTTGCTTTCTGCCTTTTCAGATCCCTTGTGACCTCTTCAGTGCTATAAGGGTTATGCAGTTTATAAAAGAACAGTATTAGGATAGCAAATTTTATTTTGTCATACTGACCTGATTTGGAAAACCTGGTTGCATGTTTTTTCTAGATTCGTCTCACAGGAGTAAGGAAGAAGGCATTGGCAGACTCCACCCTTCTTTTGAGCCAATAGCCTTTTTACACCTCACAGGCAGCACCACCCTGTATCAGGGAAATCAAAGCTGATTGGAGGAGAGGCTTGTCCCTCAAGAACAGCACCACAAGCCTGCAAGTGCCCAGCAGACTGTGGGGGGCTCTGTGTCATTGAGAGTCTTAGTCACTTCACCCTACACCCCCCCACCCTTAGCTTGATGTGAAAGCCCAGTCACAGTCACAGCTAGTGACGAGCTACAAGTTCAAAGCCATGACCAGTCATGACCAGCCATGACTTTACTGGTCAAGCTTCTCAACAGGCCCTTGGTTCTGTGGTTTAGACTTGTTTTTTCCTAGCATGTCAAATGCTAAACGTTGGAATAATTTCATATGAACCCCTGTCGCATTGTGAAAATACAAACAATTGTGTTAAGCCAGTGAATATGAAAATTGTCTCTCTCTACAATGTGCACATCTCGTAAAAGCAAAAAAATGCAATCAAATCTTAGCATAAAATGATTAAATTAGAGGATAATGATGTGTCCGTTTTAAACTCATTTCACGGTCATGAAAACATGATGATATTTTGGTACATAAACAGTTTTTTTTTTTACTCTGTGTGTTTTAGCTACAATGCTGCAAACTTTACAGACTCCTCCACTAGCTTGTGTTGGCTTAAAACCCCTTCCTTGCCTTGATGCTGAGGATCAATAAATAGCTTAGAGGTACTGTAAATAAACTTTAGTGTCTCCTCTGCCTCAATAGAAAACACTAGAAAGTCAATTCTAACCCTCCGAAGAAACTCAGTTGTTGTGAGATGCGGTGAATGGCAACTAAAACTGCACAATATGAAAAGTAAGATGAGGTATTTCTTGGATATACTGTAAGTGGAATTACAGTAAACTAGACATTTTAGACCTTCTTCTTGATTGGCAATGCTTTCATCTTAATCCTTCGTCTTAATCCTTCCAGAGTAGTACTCAAAGAAGCAGGGCATCAGGTTATTTTCAGTTGGTTCTGCAAGATTTCTTGTCGACTGCTTGATAAATGTGTTTTCTCTAAAGCTTTTTCCATTCTCTAATCTGGAATCACTTAGTGTTGTTGTATACCTTAATCCTGGTGGCTTTTGTTTCCTAGTGTAGGAATTAGAGAGACAAGCATACAAGAGAAGCCCAGATGAAGCTGGCAGGGTTTAGTGTTCTTATGTGCTTCCATAGTTTTTTCTTGAACTCTGTAATGCGTGAGGCTAGCAGGTAATTAAGCCTGGAATTAACCCTTTAAAAATAGAGGTGTAAAATAAAAATGCACAGGATCATGCTGAGCTTTCTTTGTGTTTTTTTGTTAGAAAAAGGGCTTGGTTCATGGTATAAACTGAATATTATTGTGAAAGGTACAGTATATTACAAAACACAAATTTACGTTTTTCATACTGCCCTTTAAATGTAATATTTTAGTTAATATAGCTTCCTGCTAGTGTTTACTTCATGCTTCATTTTTTTTGTCTGGCTGAATGGCATTATATTCAGACATTGATGAAAGCATTTGTTTATCTCTGAAAAGTGTGTTGACGTTCGTACTGTGTAGCTTATTCATCTATGCAGTAAAATAAAGTAGAAAAATAAGTGTTTCATATAAAATTGTTCCATTACTTTTGCTTCTGGCTATACAGTATTCACACTTCCGAAAAAAGCACATCTTTAATGAGTGCTAACTGGAATGCAAAAAACCTAGAGTGGTGTTTCTCTGTAGTAGTAGTTTTATGAACACATCCCTTAGCAAACTTATTCCTATAATATGTTTTCTTTAATTCTAGTTTGCAGTGAAAGGATATGTTTTACCTCTAAAAGCTACAAAAACGCTATTAACATTCCTAATTGACTTTGGTCATATTTTGTTTACATTCAAGAAAGAATAGATTAAGTGGCATTGAATGTTACAAAGCACATTCTAAATCACTTTACTCGTAACTGAGTTCTTTTGCCTTTGGTTTTAGTTTTCCAAACCTTCTGAAAAGCAGTATTTGTTATTTGTCTCATACAGTGTCCTGAATCAGTGGTGCTAAGTGGGTATTTGTTACCAGAGCTGTGCATTTCTCAAAGGAATACTGCATGAATCTATCTTGTTTTTGTTATTAAATGTCTTGGGGTTTGGAAGCCGGTATATTGTTCTTTGAAATATGACTTAATTTAGTCTCTAGTAAGTAAGCAGTTTTTCTTTTTTCAGTTTTGATGCATGAACACCTTAGCAATGCGTGCCAGTCTTGTATCCTCTTCAGCTGCATGTGCACACCTCCTTCGGTGGATCACACTGGTGACTGTCACATTTGAATGAAGACTCATCCATCTAAGCCATGCAGAAATCTTTAACTTGACTCTCTGTGCTGTGTTGTATGATGGTGGAGTTAAGCCGGCTTGTTAATCAGTCTTTCCAGCAGTCACTAATGTGGCATTTGTTTAGAATAATTATTTGTATGCACTGTTCAATGGGGCAATTAGCGTTCAAACATGATGGAGAAGCAATCAGTGTGGCTGGATGGCACCTGTTTGTGCTCTCTGCGGATAAGCTGGGGCAATCAGTTGAAGATGTGAGTGCAGTAAAGTGTACTGAAATAACCATTTCTGGAACATAAGGCCCAAAAGGAGTTTGGTTTAGTTCTATGAAGCTGCCCCCCCCTACAAACAGCACAAACAATGGAACCCACCACATTTGTTTGTGCCATTTGAAAGTAGCGTCTGAGCTGTTCCTGGGACACAGCGCCTTCTTTTTTTGTGGGGGTGACGTCACTCAGCAAACCCCAAAAATGGTGACAGGAGTGTCTTGACGTCCCGAAAAAGAAGGTGCTACATCATGAGAGCAAAAGCACCTCAGATGCTGTTTTCAATGACACAAACGGAGCACAAAAAATGAGGTGGGTTTCATTGTTTGTAGTAGGGCCAGCATCATGAGGCTGTTTGGTTTCATTTTCTTGATGTGCAGCAGATTTCAAAGAAAATGTTACGAGGAAGTACTGAGTATATCTCTTATTCCTTCCTTCAAAATAGCATAGCAAGGATAAAGAAATTTAGCAGAGGGTAAAAACATGGAGAATGGTCTCAAAACATTTGAGTTTGAGTCTCATTTGTGCCTCAGAGTTTGATGGTGCAGATTGCCTGTATCTATATCACCCTGCAACTCAAAACCAGCAACCTGCTGAAGCTCAGCCGTGTGAGCCTGGCCAGTACCTGGATGGGAGACCTCCTGGGAAAGCTGAGGTTGCTGCTGGAAGACGTGTTAGTGGGGCCAGCAGGAAGCATTTGCCACCTTGCGGTCTGTGATGTGGACACTCGGATGAGACTTGAAACTGAGAGGTCCTGACTCTCCATGGTCATTAACAATCCCAGGGTGTTTAGAGATTAACCTCAATGGAAAAAGTCTTATCTGAATTGAAAATGTTAAAGGAATTCATGGCTCTTATACATACTTCACAAGTATATCCCGTTCAGATTGCTCTCAACATTATAAGATGTTATAGGCTATGTCTTCCTTTTTTTAATGTGTACAGTAATGTTTCTGGAGCGTGTATCCATTTTTGATAACTAGTTTTGTGAATGTTGAGTAAAAAACTGTCTTGGTAATTCTGCGGTTTTCTCTCTGGCAGAGCTGGGCTTCATTATCTGGTGTTAATCCTCATGCTTACAGGGCTGTAATAGACTCGGCTTTGTTCTCCTCGTCTCGTACTCAGGCAAAGGACCGCAGGAGCAGAGGCAGGGGAGGAGAAAGCCGTTCTGTGTTCCTGCCTTTTGTGTTCTTGAGAATTTGTTTTTGTTCCTCTGTAGTGTTTGGAATAAATGAAGTTCACTCCACCAGATAAAACAGAAATATTGAGGTGGGCTCGCCCGCAGAATAGAGAATTCGACGATCGAATCTGACAATTAGCTTTAGTGCGGCTGCCACCTACACACAGCGTTTTGTTTGAGAGGAGCCTGTTCTGCCGGGTGGTATCTGGCTGAATAGTGAGGATTCATGTCGTTGTGTTATCAGCTCTATAACAGAGGTTGCTCAGGCGTTTTACAGTGACTCAAGCATTAGAGCTTTAAAGCTTGCTTTGTGTTGATATTGTGTAGCACATTGCCATCAGAGGCACTGGAAAAACAGTGGAGTGTTCCCTTTTCTTCTTAAAACAACTTTCTTTCTTGAATGAATCCCAAAAGCAGAAGCCCCTGCAAGAGAAGTTTGTTCTTATCCCAATAACCTCTGTGGTTACAGTGTCTGAGACAGTGGATTTACTGAAGTTAAAGCTGATGCTGTATACTGTATACAGTATTTAATTTCCTCAAGATGGGTCACCAGTTTTTATTCTGAGAGCTTTATGTGCTGTATTAGCCTTATTCTGTATGCGTGTTGCATACCTAGGAATTTTACAATGATGTAAGTGGGAGAGAAATATTTACAGTAAATATGTAAAATAAAGCATTATATTGGAGGAGTTTTTTTTTATTACTCAAGGAACATAGAATTGAATTCACTACACATTGCCAATATACTGAAAACTGCGTGGCCTCCTGACACGTTGTTTGTGTAACTTGGTCTTCAGGTGCTTCCAGTACCGATGCAAATGAGACAGGAGCCCAGGTCCTTAGCTGTGCATGGTATCATGTAAACGTTCTCCCTGACTAATATGTCTATAGTTCTCAGTCATGCCTTCATATTTGTGGTCACTGGTGTGTGATGTAACCAAACGCTACTCCCTGTGATAGTAACAATGATGATTTAACCCAAGAGAGTTTTCTGAACTGGTAAAATATCGAAATGAGTGAGTGTTGAACGATATAGTTGCAAAAGTAGTGTGCACAAAATGGATCGATGGAGCATTATGAAATTATTTTTATTCATGAAGAAAAGTAGTCTCATAATGGTGCTTCTGTGCCAAGAGCAGAAGGGACTTTGTTTTTAAATAGACTTAAAATTACACAGTTGTAACCTGCAAAATGACATGTCTATGAAGTGTGTTCTGCTGTAATGATAATTAGCTATGCAGCAGATGCTTTTATCCAGAGTGACTTACAGCGAGTAGGAGAGGGAACCGTGCAAGAGCAACAGCTGCTGCAGCCACTTTTAAAACCTTGTTTGTATTTTTTCGGATTATCCTCCAACCCAAGCTGGCGGGGTGCCTGTTTCGGGACGGTCGGTGCACACTTATTCAGGAGGTTGAATTGTTAACCTATTGGTAAAACGGTAAAAACATTAATAGCAGTTTATGAGCTGCTGAGTGCAAACTGTCCCCAGACAGACAACAGCAGTGAGCTCTGGTGTTTCCTTTTATATTTAACTCTGAACTCTTTGATCCGATATTGATAGTATGAATCTGTTAGTTGAAGACTTCCCTCTTAAAGGAATCGGACGTAATACAATTTACACTCCGTTAACTTTGAGTCTGGTCTTTAAACTTGCATCTAAACAGGTGGAAGTTGAAGATGGATTTCTTTACTTTCGGCAAAGCTGACAATATCAGCAGCAGTTGATACGGTAACTGACTCAGTTTGTCCACATTCTGTTTTCTGGCTTGCTAATTACTACTGCAACAACACATCACCAGTGTGATAAAATTAAACTGTCTAAACCCAGCTTTCGTTCCCTGTTAGCGGGTGAACAATCCAGTGCTTTTTCTGCATACATATGCTCTTTCTACCATATAGGTGATGGTTGTACATACTGAAAATATCACCTTAACACAGTTTTTAAAAGTCACTTCTGGTGTGATAATGAACACTGACGGAACAATTCAGCTCTTGATCAAGCGGTAATTTGCAATGCTAACTTGTCTGTCAAGGTTGAGTCCTGCTATTTCAAAAGTAACCCAATGCATTTTTTCTGGTTTTGAGACAGGAGTTGATATTCATATTAAAATGGTTTAATCTCGCTTGTGTCAGGGCAGTCTCCTAGGCTTGACTGTAATTGGCTGGAATAACTAACATTTGACAAGATGTCATCATTATGGCTGGAGACAGCAGAAACATATTTATGATTCAGGACTTTCGGATAGTGGAGCACTTAAAAGAAACTGTTTGAACTCCTTTAAATAGGAGAAGTATTTATCATTTTAATGATTTCTAAGGAGGTGTCCGTGTGTTTCATTGTGGAATTTAATGGGGAGCACGAAAAAGCATGAAGAAACAGTAGCTGGATAATCTGGAAGATTTGTGCGCGAGACAGATTCCATTTCACAGCTGTACGATTGATGACCATGTTTACCGAAGTCAGGTGAAATTTATCTTCAAAACTAAGAATAAGTAATGCGCTTGCTGTTATGACCTGCACGCATTTCTCCAGAGCAAATTGAAAGCTAAATTACTCACGCAGATAATTCTCTTCAGTACAGAGACATTAACGTCACTGCATCAGATCATTCTCTTATAATGGATTTTAATATCATTTTGACACCCAGAATAGTTCTACATTATTATATCCTATCAGCAAATACTGCTGATTCAAGATGAACAGCGTAGACTGACAAATGGAATGGGCCTAAGACTTATCCTATTAATTCTGAAGGAGCAACCTGAAAAGTGAGATGAGATAAAACTTTTAATTTTGTTTGTGTGGTTTTTGGAGCATTGGCTCATCGGTAAATGTCAAGGAAACTAGTGAGAACTTATTTATTGCTTCTGGTAACCATAACACCTCTGGAACACATGCTGACACTATCCAGTTCCTCTAGTTGAGGTCTGTTGTTGACTCCTTTCTTAATGAACACCTGAGTCAAATACTCGTTTAATACAACAGCCCTTTCCCTTTAATGAAAGTTTCCCATTATCTCTCCAGTTATATTTAACTGCATTATTTAAGGTTTTGGTGCTATTTTAGCACTGAAAGAACTTATTTTTTAGCCTCCATTTGCAATATTGCTCACAAGTTCTCTCCTGGCCTTTTTTAATATCCCCTTTCGCCTGTTCTTGCTTGCATTTTTCACATACAGTACATGTTGATGTAGTTTTATGACAACTAGATGGGGATATTTATTTCCTATCATATATTTTGTATGTTTCGGTATTTCTTTCAAGCTCCTGATGTTTATATCGGCCCTTAAAAGGTTGGGACCACTTGAACTTTGCTTTGTTGGAGATTCTGCTCCTGTCTCGGCAGTTTAGCCAGCTTCTGTCGGTTCGTGTCCAGTTTGGATGTTTTGGAAAAATCCCTAGTGAACTTAGGGGCTGTTTAATTTTTACCTCAGATTTATACAGTAGGTGTTGAATGTCACCCAAGTGCGCTTTAAAACTGTAAAATTGTGGATGTGTTGCTGGTCCTTTTCACCTGGAGAAGGGACTGGCTGGCTTTGCGGAGCAGTGCTGGGGTAGGGGAGTTTTAAGCCTGGGGGGTGCTAAGGCGCAGGACAGAGACCCAGAAGGTATGGAGAGCTCACGGGGTAAATTCTAATAGTAAATTCTGCACTCCAATGATTAACGGCAGACTTGAAGGACAGTGCAGGCCATGCCTGAGAATTAACAACACTGGTCAGCAGAGATCAATTCATAGCAAACATTACAAAATGATGCCACTGGGACGAGTTAATTAATCATGTGACACAAGCTATCTCTACCTGACCTCCAGGCTGAGACATAATTTATTTTCAATTATGTATGGATAGGTCTTCATTTCTTAAAGCATAATAAAATGATCAATTCTAAGCACGCAGACTTTATCAGGGTTAGTAACCATGACTTTTAAACATGGAATACCCAAGTCTTTTTTTTCTACTATGTAATCTTCAGGCATAGAAGATTAGCTCTGGAGCCTCTGTGTAGATAGACCCTGGCCTGGTGTTGCACAGTAAGTTAAACTTTAGACCCTTGCTTTACAAAGCAAATTAGCTTTACGAAAAGCAGCTTTAATTAAAGAGTTAAAATTATATATATAAATGATTTATTGACTGGGTTCCCCAAATTCTTTCTGCGGTTTACAAAATTTGTCATAGAGGACCAAATATCAGACACAGCCTGCAGTGTTCTGCTTATGAGGCCATTGGTTTGGTACAAACGTAAAAAGTTAAGTGTTTACTTCCCTTCGGGTGTACGTCATGAAGGAATAGCTTCGGCCAGTGTCCAGGGATTGATTCCCTCTCAGGGTCTCCCTGGCCTCTCACACTTTCAATATGGAAATTTAACTTCCCTGTCAAAATTATTTTAAGGTATCCTCTTAATTGCAATAAAGTAGGAGTGTATCCCACTTCACCTTTCATTAGAAATTAAGACTTCATTTTAATGCGGGAAATGAATTGATAATTAATCATTAAAAGTAATTAATTGCATCTGTACAGCACTTTGATCCCAAAGGATCCCACTTCATTTTACATGTATGGATGCATCTACTTCATCCACCAGCGTGAAGCATCCCCACGATTCAGCAGATCATGTGGCAATAAGAGACATTACCTCAGCGTTTGAATTAAGAGGGATTTATGGCACACTGTGTTCAATCCATGACTGACATTTAGCTTGCACACCAGAATTAACACCCCTGCTCTTCCAATCTGTGCAGTGGGGTCTTTCATGATCCATCGATCACAATTTCGATTTAAGGTCTCATCCAAAGGGCGGCACCTTCTATGGTGCAGTCGGGGACATTGGTATGTGGAAGTTCTGCTCTAGAGGGAAATTGCTCCACCTAGTGGTAGTTCATGAATCTGACTTGCAGCAGTAGCCAGAGGCATACTGAGGTGAATTGATCCAAGAATTTCTTCCAGCAGGTTTTGAGTGAACCAGCTACTACAACAAAGTGGGGCAATTTGTTGCAGACTCCCACAACTGTTATATACGGTCTCCTGTTTTTTGTCCTAATTATGCCCGAATTCCACTTTATTTTATTTATTATATATATATATGCCTGTATTTCCCCTTTTAAGCTTAAGAGATACTATTGTTTGGAGTCTCATTTGACAGGATTCAGAATATCAGAATCAATTGGCCTCATTGTGTCCATAACCAAGGTAATAATAGGATCTTTCTTCGGCTCTTGGATTGTGATGTAGCTGTCAGCGTGCTTGTATTTCTCCTCTGCTCAGAGTAGCAGTGTCTTTTTGCAATGTGGGTGCCCAAAATGGTGCACAGTATGGGAATAATGTCTCGGTCCATTATACTGATTTCACGTTTAGCATTTATTTACTTTGTTAAGAAGGTGGTGACATTGGGAAACCGTAAACAGGCTGTCGTCTTCAAGTTCAGTATCTCCAGTTTGACACTTATTGCATACTTTCTTCTTATCTGAATATCTTGCTGCCAGTGAATCTCGTTTCCCCTTTTACCTGTCAGTTTCTTGATTTCCTTCACTACTTTCGCAGTGCTTGTTCTCCCACATAGTACTGTATCGCTCAGAAGAAAGCTTGCACTTGCATGGAGGAATGATCTTCTATTCTTAGTACATTTTGTTGCAGTTCAGACTGGATCCTCCTAACTGTTCAGCTGCTGACAATGTATCCCAAAATGGAGGATTTGGCCAAACTATATACTTTGCAATAGCAGCTTCTCTGTTGACTTTCCCAGCACACAGCGGACTCATTTCAGTTTAATTCGTGTACTTTTTAGGCCTGTAAGTTTATGAAGTGGAAACGGTGAACTTATAAAATCTTCTTTCCACTGAAAAGTAAAGGGGGCACATATATCATCCCAGATGGTGAAACTTTTAAGAGCCTCCGTCCTCTACTGAAGAAATTAACAGACTAAAAAAATAAATTCAGCTTGTCACTTTCTTTTTTTTGTGGGTTGTGCTGTGAGGCACATTTTGTTGCCAGCAGGAGTCAGAACATTGAATACGCAGCTTTGAAGATGTAATTATTAATTCTATACAGTCTCCCTGAGGAATTTGATAATGTAAGAATGTAGGTTTGCTTTGGTGCTGTTATCAGGAAGTGCAGGGCCTTTGAAGTGGCCGGTGTTAGTCAAGATGAAAAATCCCAACGTGAGGAGATGAAATAGTTGCTCTCCTTGTGTGTGAATGCTGTCTGTCTCTGCCTGACCATCCCGTCCTCCTGTGTATGTCTCAGGTGTGTCTTGTGCGCATGTGCTGTCAGTCTCTGCTTGACTGTCCTGTCTTCTTGAATTTGTCTCGGGCGTGTCTCCATCTGAAGGACCCAATCTGTGCATTAGAGTTACTCATATAGATGTCTTATGAGTAAGACATAAGACAGCTCTCCATCTTACTGCAGAACTGTTTTAGCCCTTTGCTTGTGAGAGAATGAATGAGTGTTGATTTTACTTAATATACTTAATACTTAATATTTTAATATACTTAAAAACTTAATATGTTTTTTTCACCATTTTACTATGGTTGTGATGTGGTTACCTTTGGTTGTAGCACATTTTCACTGTGCATAACTTCACTAACATCAAAAACTATGATTGACGCTTTTAGGGACTAATTAGTATGTTAAATTAGTAAAAAAAAACAACCGACAGCAAAAAAATAGAATATAAATCTGTATAATAAAACTAAAAATTGTATTTACTTAAATGTAGGGAAGGAACACTTTTTTTCATTGTCAGCGATATTAAATCCTTTCATTTATACAGCGCTTTTCTTCATCAAGGATCCCAAGCACTGTACTTTTATGAGGGAAACCACTTCATCTGCCACTGAAGTATAGCCCCCTCCTGGGTGCCACACAGCATATAACTGGTTCAATAATACTTCATCAACTGAATTCAGAATGTTTTTTCAGATTTTAGTTTAGATTGTTCAAGCCCAGAGTGAAATTTAGCCAGGACACCAGGGTTAACTCCCCTATTCTTTTTGACACTGCCATGAATGACCAACTAGTTTGTTCCCAGTCACAATAATGGGGCGATGGTTCAAATGGGAAATACTGGACCAGAGGGAGGTGCACCTCATACAGGTCCACAAGTACCATTTACTGCCTAGAATAGAAGGCGTACCTTGTGATGAGATCACACCTGAAGGTGGTTACACTCCTGTCTTAATAATATTATGCTCCTGCAGAGTAATTAGATGGCAAAGGCCTAATGCTTAATTACACAAACTTATTTCGGATGAAGGGCCATTTTAAACTCCCTACCTACTTGTTGCAATATGTCCAGTTGAACACACAGTCAGGAGGAATGGAAAAGGATGAACTCAGGCAGAAGCACCGTGGAGAGTTGCCTTAGCAACCGGCAGCAAAATACAGTGCTCCATGGTCAAAATGTTTGCGGAGTTCATAAATAAAAATCGAAAGCTGTTGCCCGTTGAGAATTCAGCATCCCGTCGGTTTGTGACTTGAGTTGACGTCTGAGAAATAGAGAGGTAGAAATACTCTCGAGAGTTTATTTACAGAGGTGATCTAACTCTGTGAAAGACAAGAAAATGCTGTCGGTAAAACAAAAGTTTCCTTTATAGCCAGATTATGTTTTAAATATGGCTTTCAGACAGTGACTGAGTCTAAATGCTTTTAGAACTTAGTTTTGTATAAAACAGAAGTGTGGTATTGATTTTAGGTAAATGGATATGGTGCTAAAGTTTATTTTTCAAATGTTAATAATGTAAAATCTTTTGATGCATGAATACCTATACTGTTAATGTATAGCAGTATTTGATATGTAGATGTCACTCACCCCTCTTTGGGAACACCTTGCGTTATGTTAGAACAGTAAACTGATTAAGCTGACTGAAATGAAATCAACAGCAAGATCTCAGGTTCATCTTTCAGTGCTTGTGAATACAAACCCAGTAGCTGAGGTATACTGTAACTGTTGTTTTCACATTGGGAATTTATTTTGCATCTTGAAAAGTCCCTGAAAACTGATTGAGGGACGAAGAATACTGAAGGACAGGGGGCTATTATTAATCATCTGGATTCTCAAGTTCAAGACCTGCAGTGATTTATCTCCATATAAAAATGTGAATAGTAAGTAGCTTTTATGGTCCATAGCTTTTGAACAAGCTCAAAAGGACTACTAGACTTTCTGTTTATGGTATTCTTAAAGATCAGATTATTATTCTTTTTAGTGTAATTAAAATCATATGTACAATATTATATTTCCAGTAGTACAGCACACAATCTTCCTTTGGAACAGAAAAATACAGATAGGATCTGTAAAGGATTTGTCTTTACATTTCTCCTTCATGGAAACTTGCAAAGGCCATAATAATGCCTTGTATATGCTTGAATTTATGGCGTTAATATAAATTTGGCTTATTTAAATGTTTGAAGAAAAAACAAAAGTACACAACAGTTACTGTACTTAAGGTATAAGACTAGTGTTTTGATTCGCTTTGCTGTTATCATATTTAGCTGAGTTAATGAGAAAAGCTGTTGACATGGCTTTCCTTCCCAAATGTGATTGTTAAATATACCCACTGTCCCAGTGAATTCATATTTCTGGTGAAATGTTGTCATTATGTTTTGTGTCTAACTAGATGTATATTGCTTTGGAGTTGATAAGAGTGTGTAGTCAGCTTGTTGGTATTTCTCTCTGTTTGGTTTTGGAAAGAGGACTTTCAACTGCAGCTATTTAGGACTTTCAAAAGTCATGTATTATGTTGTTCAGAAGCCCTGACATCCTCATGAAATGAACTGCCTTCCTTTCATTAGGGCCGGTGTTCTTCATAATGTAAAAAAAAGTTAAATTTCATAACAAAAACAAGTACCCTTAAGTAGATTTTCTCTGATCCTTGTCTTGGATTTGGAAGCTTCATCCCCTGAAAAAAGTTTAATAATTTATACATTTATCATTTTCTTTTTTTAGAACAAGCTTCTCAGAAATGAAACTTTTTCTTAGGTGAGCTGCAGGCCCTTATTTAGTTGTCTTTTGTCTGCTTCACTATCATCAGCCTTTAGAAGAATCCCTTTGATAATGTCTGTTTACTTCCATGATGTCAGCCAGCACCGCCCAGATAGAATACACTGTATGGCAAGTGTAACGACTAGCAAGCAGAGAGCGATTGCTTTGCTCAGATTTCACAAAAACAGTTAAGGAGCTGAAAAGCAACTGAAATTTGTTCAGTATAGTCACTCTTTGCTTACTAATCATTGTACTTGCTGCACATGTTGCGAGAACTCACTGTTCTGTGATCCCACGGTGTAGTTGTTGAGAACGATTTGCAAACTTACTTCTGGTGAGAAGGAGGTTAGTCGGCCCTTTCATTGGAAGTTTGAAAGTGTCAAACAAACGATGTCATGTGCATCAGATGCGCATCAAGAAGCGGCGCAGTTTGGTCCAGGTACTGATGGCTGTGCCGCTGCAGATCGGAAGGCACCGCATTGGCGCAGTGTGTGTGTGTGTGTGTGTGTGTGTGAGTGTGTGTGATGGCAATACATGTGTGGAGGCGTTCCCAGTTTTGCGTGAATATTTTCACTGTTATGTCTCTGTCCGTGGAAGGATGTTTCCCATGGTGTTGTTTCGAGAGGAATCAGTCCTGACACAGCTGTTTCAATTAAGCCTGTCATCTCCTTGGCTTCTGAATTCATTGTTTAGGCACTACAAAACTAAATTGTGTTAATCCAACACCTGAAATGAAAAATGGTGTGATTTTAAAGACAAAATATACTTTTTTGTCTCTTTTCTTTTCCTTTCAGCATGGAATAAACCTTTACCCATTCCTTTACAACATGTAATTGGTTTGTTGTTAATAAGCACCCAACATATTATATCATTACGTCTGATTTTATTTTGTAGCGCCGTCAGCATGTAAGCTGTAGCTCTGAATTTTAGAAGCTCTTATAAAGTGAGATATAGCACAGTGATCCCCAGCCCTGGTCCTGGGGGACCCCTTGTCTGCTGCCTTCACCCCCAAGCGTTGAGTGATGCCTGTGATTGATCTGCTTGCTCCTTTAGACTTTTGTTTAAATGTCACTGCATTCAGTTCATGATTTCAAAAATGTTTAACTACCCTGCTGTTCCAACATCTTCAGCAGAATCTATTGAAGCCTCTCCTCAACGTATTGAGCATTTGCTCTTTTATTTCTGTCCAGAAAGCTCTTAATAGACAGTTTATGATGGACAGACAGAGAAGGAAATGAGGTTGTATGAGAAACGCCCATAGTGATTGCTTTTACTTCTGCAGAGACGCAACTGGTTGCATTTCATCTCATGCATCTACTGTACGTGAGGGCAGTTCTCCAGCTCAGAAATGAGTTCAGGGTTGATACCAATTGCAAACACCTTTTAACTTCTTACAAGGTGAAAGCTGAATTATAGATACCCCTGAAGGAGAAAGTTGAAATCAGTCAACTTGTGATTAAGACCTCAGCTGGAATAAAAAACAACAAATGCAGGGTTTCTTGGGATCAAAAATGGGGACTACTGATATAGAACCTTTTACACACACTTGGGGTGCACTATGAAATGTGCACCCACCTTTTTGCAATTCTTTTCAGGCAGTGATACTAACGGGGAGCACTGTTTGACTAGATGTATGCTAATTTATGGAATTCTAACCTTAAATTCTTCCAGAGTAGTTATTGTTCTGGTGAAAAGGGTGCCTAAGGGTAATAAAGATACAGTAGCTCATTCAGAGAGTGCAAATCGAAATGCCACAGCGACAGTTAGTTGAAACTGAGCCCTTGTGGAATACAGCCTTGAAAGCACGCCAGCAATTAGTTTGTTTTCCTGTTTACTGTTGTTGAGTTTTAATGGCTCAGAGATGCACCACAGGACATAGTGGGTATATTAAAAGGTAGATTTTGCAGTCATAGCCCAAAAGTACCATGTAGTTCTGTCGCCACACGGCCCCTTGATCCTAGGAATCCTCATTAGAAATGGCTGAAATCAGAGTAACACATGAATAAGCACCTTTGCGCTCATTCTAAGATGAATATGCCCTTGGGCCCGCACAAATCCAAACTGTGGCACCGTGTTGTCATAAATTACCCAGACACATTCCAGATATAAGAGAGTTATTGCTTGAGAACTCCCACTTTAGTTTTGATTCATTCAAAGTGTCCCTCAAGATTACAATGCGTTTTCATCTTGCTATTGTTTTTGAAAATTGACAACAGTAATAATAAGTCCTACTGTATTTTCTTGTACTTCCGTGAGCTTGGAAGGTTTCACCTATGCTAGAGGTTAACAGGGACTTTATTGTCGATTGTTCTGTTTTTGTACATGCATAGGCATCAGCCTGGTTAAGATTGACATTTGATATCGTGACCTTTCATAAAGGGATTTTTGTCTATTTGAAACCCCAAACAGATGTGTGAGCAGTTATGAATTTGTACACGCTCAATGGTATTGAAACTGTGATGACATGACTGCTCCAAAGGGCTTTGGAAAGTCTGTTTAAAACAAACACAGTGGTATCTGGCTTCATTTCACCAAGCTGGTTGCTTTGCAGTACAGAATGTATACAGTCCATACAGTATACAGCTGGATATCAGAAAATCCTGTAGGAATGATAGAAACATCCTAAGAATCCCACAAACATGAATAAAAACAATTCAAAAGGCTTATAAGCCTAACAAAATGAGACACACAAAACACGGCTGGTAACCAAGAACCAGCTGACACTGATGAGTAAAACATGCAGAGTTCTTTTAGCGCCTGTTGAAAGGGAGGCTTGACTTTGCTCTAGAAATGTAACTTGAGCTGACATCCTGTTTGTACCTGACAGTTCACTCTGAGTACTGAGGCGTTCAGCATTGATTTGCACCAGTGACTCAGCATAGTTATCTTGGTTCATAATGAATAGCAGCTCAGTGGCCCTTGGAGACAGAATCTTCCTTGGGTCCCTAAGGATTCCATTTCAGGACACCAGTCAGCCACCTTACATTTTGTGGCATTAAGATGGTCAGAACTGGCACTGATGACTGTCTGTATTCTCCGGCTATGAAGGCACAACCCCCATTCTCAATTTCCCTGCAGTCGCTGGCTGTTTCTGAGTGAGGGACCTATAATAATTGGGGAGTGTGTGTTTTTGTGCAGATTCCAGTGGAAATCTCACTTCTTGGTTGGAATCCAAGTACTGTTCTGATAAATCAGCCCTCAGGTGGTGAGCTCCCACCATCCTATATTTGGAAATGATTATTTATGAAGAAGACATGGGAGAGAGAACAGTATTATTCCATATACTCCAATCTAATCTTCAAAGTCCTCTTTTCTAACAGTGAGGAATTGAGGGAGAGGAAGTTGTCTAAGAGTGATAGCAGCTCATGGTGAACTTCTTTTATTAGGCAATCAGTTAAAACTCAGGAGTAAATACACAGATGTTTTTACATGTATTAAGCTGTGTATACACTCATGCATTTACACATCAATGTCTGTGGTATATACAGTTGTGAGAAGTAAAAGTTAAAAGTTCAGGAATCTAAAAACATCTAGGGATTACAGTGAAGGAGAATTAACAATATTGTTCTCAACCCCTGCGTCTCTGCAGAGGAAGTTCTCAGATCTTGGTATGACAGAGTACCTAGGTTTTCAAACCTTTTTAAAAAGGTCTGACGTTGACTAATGTACCAGATTCTTAAATTCAATTAAGGCAGAATGTTTTGACCCCACTGATTTCGAGGGCTTTCCATGAAAGGTTTCATGAACACTTAAAACTGATTCTAATTTACGCAGGTCAGAATAGGTTACGTCTAAAAGTATTGTAGCAGGGCTGTGCCATGTTGTTTATGCCACTTTTAGTAATGGATTTAGGAATACTTGTTGTATGTAATCTCGCATGCTTTGAAAGGTATATTAACTCATTGCCTATTCAATAAATATCACGTTATGAAAATGATCGAAAGATTTGTTATATAAATAGAAAAACATTGCCTGATTTTTAGATGCAAGTTAAGAATATGATAATCTCCTATTTTGTGTAGTTCTGAGTCTTTAAAGCAGGACACCAAGAATTTAGTATTGTGCCTAAATTACGGAAGATTGAAGCACTTATGGATTGTAAGTGAACACTTGAGAGCACATTTTCATAAAACTCATCCGGTCCAGAATGGTAAATGTGTTTATGCATCATTTTTTTAAATTGCAGAAAATGAAAAGAATAGGTGAATAATCCATTTTGAAAGGTGCTCTGGCATATTGCTCTCGGAACAATGCATTTCAGGTGCCTTGCTGTCTTTCCACAATCCACTTAAATCCATGCTGAGTTTTTAAAGGCTAGACTGCTGTTAACTCCCATTTGCTGAATCTGGTAGGCTTTTTGGCAAGCTCTGTGTCTGCCCTGGGCTGTTATTACCGACAACCACCCCCAAAATGCTATGTGTAGAGTTCTCTTTCTCCATTATAATTACGGCTTGAGGTCCTTTCTTGGCTCTGCTTAATGTAGTGGGTTTTTTTCAGGGCACCTTTTTAGAGTATTTCCAAATGCTTTAAGCCGACTCTGTGTACAGGAACGCTGGAGATCTGGCAGCTGAACTCCGCTGTGAAGGAGTGTCAATGGTGTTACACATCAGATTCTCCCCTCTGGTCCTGCTGTCCTCTTGTTGTTGCCAAGTCAGTGCCATTCTTCTGATATCTTTGATTAAAGAGTTGCCTCAAAAGAACCATAAAGGGGCACAGGTAAAGTTTTTTTGTTCCTCTCAGGTCCGATGGTTTTCAATCCATACTCTTGCAATTATCCTAATATATTATGTTCTGTTGAAAGGTTTTTGTTTTAGAATATATTAAAGTAACAAAATAAAGTAATGCATGGTCTTTGAGGATATTGAAGGGTTCTTCCTAATCTTTTCTGTTCGAGATTTAAAATTCAGGACAAAGCTGTTCCAGAGACTCCATAAGCTTAGGGTTTTTATTATTTTGTGGTTATACAGAATAGAACCGGCTAATACTTTGTTTTAACTGAATCCCTGACAATGTTACAATACATGTTTGGAGTCTCATTTACGGTATGTGAATTCTTATCTCAGACTCAAGGTTACTGGTAGAAAGTTTGTAATAAGACTAGGATGTGAGGCTTTTTTTCAGTGTTTTTTTTATTTTAATGAGGTATACTATTAAAAACTGGGGTAAAGAACTTTTTACCTTTGATGTATCATTTTTTGGAAGTTTCTTTCATGGAGCTGTGAATTGCGTTGTAACCCTTTGCTAGATTAGGTTACATTACAAAAAAAATACAAACACCCTGATCTTGGTAAACACTGTCATAATGTAACCTGGAAGGCAGTGGGAAAAAACTGCAGGGAGGAAGCTCTTCAGGTCTTGCACCTGTTGACTGAGAAAAACGTGCTTGATAGTTTTGACTATCAGTAGTGATTAAAGCCATGTATTAATAAGTCGGTGCACTGCATCTACTTAGTAACAGTCTGATTTGAAATGTTCAGCATTTTCAAATAAAAAAGATCGCACTTCACAGGATAAGTATGTACTGTGATGTGGTTTTATATAGTTATAAAGTTATGTATATGATATAGTATAAATGTACAATATGAACTACATTATATAGTATTTATATAGTACAGTAAAACCACAATACCGAAATCAGTAAGTGTAAAATACTGAGCAAAGCTAACACAAATATGAGTCTGATATCCCTGTTCACCCATACCATCTACCAATGTTAAAAAGTAAACATTGCACTCGTGCATATCCTTACCATAGGCCTTTGAAAGTCTTGAAACGACACCAGTGTTTTATTATTAACAGCAACGTGCTTCAAGATAATGCTATAGTATATGATCCCGGGCAGTGTTATGCTGAGGCGCGATATAAGATGCGCTGATGTCACTGGTTGGGAAATGCCTCCAGCACCCCAGACAGGGTTTTATTAGAGAGGGACACCCTGGTGAAAGTGAGGAGTTTGCTGTCCAACAGTTTGCTTTTCCTCACAAATTGATTTGTTAATGAGATTCCTGTGCATGCCCTTAATCCAATATCCCAATATTAAATTCATGCCTCTCTACCTGAAGATAGAAAACTGCCCCCCTTCCCCCATTTTACTGTGGAGCCCTGGCCTGGCTCTTAATCTGGGATGATGTGTCATTGGGCCAGTTTTTCCCAGATGTAAATTAATTTACTAGTATGTCTTTGGACAGTGGGAGAAAACCCACTGTGAACATGGGTAGAACATACAAAGTCCATTTAGATAATATGCCAGGTCTGAAATTGCATCCAGGACCCCAGCACAATACATAGCAATGCACTGTGCTACTTTTGTTTTCACCTCATAATAAATAAATTCAGCGATTACGATTTCTTGCACCTGGAAAAGAACATCCTTAGAAACCTGGGTTACAGTTCTTATCTTAGCCTCAAAGTTTGTGGTAGGTTTAGAGTAATACGAGGATAAGAAGCTACAGAATATTTGGAGCAGTGGTGCTTGACTCCCAAGCTAATTTTAGTAAAAATAAATCTGCGTTTTCAATTACACAAAAACTTGTGTAACTTACCCCCGTACTCACTAAAATAGCTGGGTTTTTTACTGAAGCAAGCTGATTAAAGTCAACCCTTTGGTTGGGTGGATGAAAGCCCAGGAGAATTTTGTGAACCTGAATGCAAGCCGTTCATAAGCCCTTACTCTTTAAACTTGAGACTTTTATATCAAACACGATTTTCAAGTTTGTTTTTATTTTATGACTTCCCCACACTGTCAATGTCATGATGGTGGGGGGTCAGCACTGACATCTGAATCCTCAAGTCACACTCAGAGCCAGTCAAGTGATATTTGTCGCACACAAATGGAAAAACAGTTTTTGCATTGTTAGTTGTACACTTGTGCCACTCAGCTACAAGCTCTCTGTTCTTGTGTTTGTTCTTATCTAACTTTTAATAATTGCTTACACTTATATAGCGCTTTTCTGGACACTCCACTCAAAGCGCTTTACAGGTAACGGGGACTCCCCTCCACCACGCGACGGCAGCCATAGTGCGCCATAACGCTCACCACACATCAGTTATCAGTGGGGAGGACAGCAGAGTAATGAAGCCAATTCATAGAGGGGGATTATTAAGAGGCCATGACTGGAAAGGGCCAATAGGAAATTTGGCCAGGACACCGGGGTACACCCCTACTCTTTTTGAGAAACACCCTGGGATTTTTAATGACCACAGAGAGTCAGGACCTCGGTTTTACGTCTCATCCGAAGGACGGTGCCTGTTTACAGTATAGTGTCCACGTCACTATAATGGGGCACTAGGACCCACACAGACCGCAGAATGAGCGCCCCCTGCTGGCCCCACTAACACCTCTTCCAGCAGCAACCTTAGTTTTTCCCAGGAGGTCTGACCAGGCTCACACCTGCTTAGCTTCAGTGGGTTGCCAGTTGTGAGTTGCAGGGTGATATGGCTGCTGGCTTTTGTCCTTATTGTTACACAAATGGTTGTAGGACTGTTGAACAAGCCACCCAGTCAAGGTGTAGACGCAGCAACATTGGCTTTCAAGAAACAGTTGAAGGAGCTCCTAAGATTAACATCTAATTACCAAATGCTCTCAATAGACCAAATAACCTCCTCTGATTTGCAACTGTTTTTATGTTCTTACAGTATATTTGCCAAGTATCTTCCCGATCACAGTTTTATAGACTTTTTCAAAGATCATAGTTTCTTAGTTTCAGTTATCGATGCAGAAAGTAGTCTTTCAGTAGAATTAATGACCAGAGACTGAGCTCTGGAGTTCAGGATGAGGCTTAGCAAGGACAGGGAAGGACTCCAGTTGTTGGGGTTGTCCTGGTCTTCTGCTGTTTCTTCTCTACTACAGTATCTTTCTCCCGTGGTGAATCTTTTTGTTGTAGCAGAACTGAACACAAAGCAGAAGGTTTTCAGTGGCAAATGGGTCTTCCAGAGTCGATATTCGTCTGATGTGCTTTTGGCGTGTGAGGGCCAGAGAATCAGACCTGACTGCTCATGGTGTTATTTACACCGTGGGCAGAGGCACAAAAGTGCAACTGAAATGATGACCAGCATCAGCCCCCAGAGAGAGATGTGTTTAAATGAATGCATTTCAGTTTAGCCCGGTCTCTTTCTTGACCTACATCAAATACAAAAGCTATACAGTAAATGTGTGTTTTGAAATTGTCTGGGTGTCAACAAACGGAAGAGCTGAAAAGAGTTTTTCATGTACAGTACCTGATGTATTTACTGCTGCGACTGCCTAAGGACAGCGCTGTGTGTGAGGCTCAGGAAATGTAGAGTTTCTTGACTTCATTATTATACAGCCTTAACCATAACTCCCTAAATCCGAATCAGCGTGTCTCCTTCTACTGTAGCTCTGTTTGAAAAATAAGTGCAAGGATTGTCTTGGTAACTGCTTCCTAGTGTGATTTTGACAGTGGCACAACTCATGTCTGGAGTCTCATTTGTGTGGCTACTCTGTTATCGCAGGCTCAAAATTAGTGATTGGGCTTGGAATATAGCGAGGGTTTGGGGCACAGTTGCTTAGCTTACACCAGTAACAGTAATAAAACCAGTAGTAAAACAGAGGTAGCGAAATATCATTCAGAAATGCAAAGTATTTTGTCAAGAAGACCTTGGAATCTCAGTGCTGTACACATAGATGGGTTAAGTGTTTAACAGCATTAAGAATGAATACATTCAGCATGTTTTGAAAAGAGTGTTTTTGCTTTGTTAGATGGTGGTTTTTCTTTTACTCTGGTGCATGTTCTCATTCATTATTTGTTCAGTTTAATTCAGAGAAATAGCCTGAAGCTTCTCTTTGGCTGTACATGAGAAATAGATATATTGAAGTTTATCAGTTACACAGGCCTTAGTGCTTCAACTGTCTTTACTGGCGCTGCATGCACTGCTAATTTGTTTTCCTGCTGAACTTATTATTTTATTATTGATTTATTTCGCTGGTTTGTTTGTCCAAGGTGGCTTTCATTCGAAGCACTGAACTATAAATAAATTCACTTACATAATGCAGGGTGGTGAGAACCAAAAGCAGTAATTCGACACACGACAAGAACTGAAACAATCCAAGCAAAGGTCCAGAACTTATCACAGCACCTGCAAGCGCAAGCTCTGGAACTATCATGAAGTAAATGAAACCTGTACAAAGGCACAGAAATCACAGCAGGTCAGTGGTGAATCATAGAAGTACAGAATGAAAGAAGTGGGTTTTGTGCAGGCCCTGGAAGGCACTCAGAGATGATCAGAGTCAAAAAGCTTCTGGATATCTTGCACTTCCCGGCAAATGACCTTTGCTTATCATTGCAGTTAGACTGCATTCATAACAGCCAGCCAAATCAAATGATAAATCCAGTTTTTCATACAGTTACTGATGAGTCCAGATGTTATTTTAAAAAAAAAATCAAACTGAAACAGCGCTCCTGCTTTGTGATCTGTTGTACTCGCGGGCAAACATTTACACACCTGCCGATTAGATATGAAAGTGGTGCATCGTAAATTGAGTTGCTCCATATGCCTGAGCTGCTGTCGGTTTTCCACCCGTTCATTCCTTCCTTAAACAAATCTGCCCCATATTAAAATATTGACAGCCGCTTTCAAATCTGGAAACAGGAGGAAGCCTGTGATAAAGAAAAGCAATAACCAGAGCGGTTTGTGCATGAGTAACATCAGCACACGTCCACACCTTCAAGCATGATGAATTTGTCTTCTGATTAAATTTCCACACTGCTCCCTTTTGAGCCATTCGATCAGGTCAGGAGTATTTTTGCAGCAAGTCAGTTACACCTGAGCCGGGCTGATATGTGTTAATGAAGTGAAAGTGAGCATGAAAAAAAGTGTGAAAACTTCTAAACAGTAACAAAACGGCACTGTGACTTTTCTAAACTGGCAAAACCATTCATGGGGCTTTTTTTCAGGATTCTCAGAATTTGACGTCATTAACCCTGCTGCTGAGACAGTAGGATCAGAAGTAACCACATGGCACTTATTATAACACAAAGCCCTTCTTCTTTTATGCATTTATTTACAGGACTGCTCAAGAAACAATGTGTGACCTTATCACAGTTTGGGAGATAACTGTCTTTTACCCTGGAGGCCCTTGCGTGTACTGTGATTTCCAGAGCTTCTGGCAGTTTCCATGTGTGAGCAGCTAAGGATCCAGACTGGAACTGGGGTTGACGATCTGGCCATCGGGAGCCTGGACTTACAGTACCCTCCGTTCCTCCACAATGGAGAGTGAACAAAGAGTCGAGCAGCTGTGAGGGCGAGAGCAAAGTATAGGGAGGGATACAAAATACTGAACAGCCTCTCAGTCACCATCCCACAAAAAGGTTATTCTGTTTGAAAACGTTCAGAGAAGATCAGCAAGGAGTTGCCTTTCTCAGCGGGGTGTTGTATCGAGGCAGGTTAAAGGAGGTTCGATTCAAGTAGTTAAACAAGGACACAGGGTCACAACTGGAAACTAAACAGGAATTGATTCAGAAGGGAGATTAGGAAACGCTTCTTTACATTTCGTTTTGAATTGAGATTGATGCTGTGTTAGTGGTATTAGTATACCTTATGAACATTCAGAAAACTGTATTATCATAATTATATTTTAGAAGTATTTTCCTGAATACTAAAAAAAAATAGCTTTGCAGTGTGATCTCTTTGGGTTTTTAAGAAATTAAGGAAAATTTGAGCTAGAGCAGTTGAACTGAGACTGGGTTGCCATCCTAAGAAATGGTTGAGCATTATGAGAATTTTTATGTTTCAGGAATATAACATATTTGCTTATTGATTGTTTATAAGCAGTGCACTGTGTAATTGCACAGATAACAAACACTGCCATATTTTATTCTGTATTATTCTAAGTGCATACATTTTTTGCAGTAGGTCGCAAGTGTAATCGCTTTTGATAGAAATTCATAGAACTGCTGGCATGACATTTATTTCATCTGCGTTTGTGTTGCAGTGATAATTGGGTAATTAAGTCATGGCGTTGTCTGTATTCTTTCAATGCGAAATGTAAGCAGGAAACAGAAGCTGTTTTAGAAAATGACAAGGCCTGCCTTTTCTTAAAAACAAATGGGGAAAAAATTCAAAAAAGGTCCCTCAAGTGCCTGATACCTTTGGCGTAATGGTGTTATATAAACAGCATTAAAATTACGCTGCATATTTGCTGTCCTTTTGTACTTTGAGGTTTGCAATTGCATTTGTTTTTCCTTCTGTTTACATAATTGCAGCAGAATGAACGTGCTCACAGAGCTCTTTAGTGAGGAACGATGGCATGTTTATTGGCAAGAAAGCCTCATTATGTGGAGCATTTGAGTACTAATTAGGTTTAGAGAGCTGCCAGGCAGAGTAAGACTCCTCTGTATGGGATGCAGCATTGTCCCAGGGGGCTTCGGGAATCCTGTTCAAGGACTGTTTGTCGGATCCAGCACTAAGTGTTGCCTCTGGGCAGAGATTCAGCGTGTAGAGCCTGTTGAGCTGTCCTGGACTGAGCCTGGGAAATCCTGCTGGCGCAGCAGCCTGTACACTGGGAGACGAAGTGTCGATCCAGTTCAGGGTGCAGAGCCACTGGCTTTGAGCGCCAGTTTGTGCATAAGAGACATCTGTAAGGCAGAGCTGTGTCAGCTCAGGTTGCAAGCTGCAGTAAATATTGACTGAGCATGGTAGTATTACAGTTTTACAGTTATACAGTTCCAGGATTGGTTTGTCCTCACTTTTAGACCACACAAGCTTTTTTGTTCCATTCATCTATTTTCTTACCACTTTATCCAGGGTTGCTGGGGAGGCAGAGCCTATCCCAGCAAGCAACAGGCGCAAGGTGGTGACACCTTGGATGGGATGCCAGTCCCTTTCAGGGGCACAGACAAGCACAGACGTGCCCACACTCACTCCAGGGCCAGTTTTCCCAGAAGATAATTCACCTGCCAGTATGTCTTTGGACTGTGGGAGGAAACTGGAGCATCCAGAAGAAACCCACAAAAACTGAGAGACTATACAAACGTCATGCAGATAACACTACAGGAATTGAGCCACAGACCACAGGGTTGGGAGGCAGCAATGCTAACCAGTGTGCCAACATCTCATCCTTGTTTTCGTTACAGGCAGTATATAACTGTTTGAGAAGCCATTCATTTAACATGTTCTCCTTTTTAGTTAACAAAATTACAGTCACCATCTTATAACTCCTTGTGTGTCTCAATTTGAAATAATACTGACGTACCGTATATGTTTTAGCTGCTTTAAAAAGTTTAGCCTTTTCTGTTCCATATGGCTTGTAGCAGTCATACAATATATTGTGTAAAAGTAACAATTAAAAAGAAAGCAAGCTGAAAAACATTGCAGTGTTTCTATAGTTTTTAATCATAGTGCCGGTACAGTGTGAAAGTAGTCCAGTGATAAGAGAGATCACTTTATTGGCCATATACAATTTCTTGCATTAGGAATTTGTCTTTTCACATACCCCAGCTTGCTCTCCATGAGACATGCAGACAGGGAGAGAGAAGTTTGGGGTCAGAGCGCAGGGTCAGCCATTTATACAGCACCCCTGGAGCAGCTGGGGTTAAGGGCCTTGTCCAGGGGCCCAATGGAGTAGGATTCCTCTGCCGCCCGCCGGATTTGAACGGGCAACCTTCCAGCCACAGACACAGATCCTTAGCCACAGAGCCACCACTCCGCCCGAGGTCACTGGAAAACATTTTTGGAGATTAGCCCTGCACTGTATATGCACTGCAATACAGAAAGCAAACTGTCAGTTCGATTTTTGTACATGCAAGTACATGGCATAAAAAGTACTGCATTATTTATTTTGTTGGTTTTTGTTGTTAATTGAAACACTGGGGTCTTTCGTTTGGTGTCATGGATTAGCTCTTGTCTAGTTTACGCCTTCCTGGGTGACGATAATATCCACCCCCTGCAGTTCAGTTCAGTTGTTCATTCCCATCACTTTGCTTACAACCGTGGGCACCTGTCATTGCGGATGGGGCTGAATTCTGTATGAGGTCACGGGACGCTTGCACAACATGATGACTGGGTGCTCCGTCACATTATTTAGCATTAGTAAGACTGACACTCGTCCCACAGACTCCCACTGACTACCAGTGGTAGCATGAGGAGTAGACCTTTCTCCCCTGACTGGTACATCAGCAAATTCCTTCCCAAGACTCTCTTTCTTAAGTCTCTTCCTATTAAGCAGTTCAAAAAGAGCTTTCTTGAAGGTCACAGAGGGAATATTTCTGTCGAATATCATCTACAACGCGGTTTGACTGAAAAGAAATGCATACTTTGAAGTATCTGCCGCCTATTCTGGCTGAGAACTAAACACAAGCTTTTTACTGGAGCACACCAGGCGCTCTTGTCTGCTGAGGGAATCAGTTTTTTCAGTCCTTGCTAATTTTGCTCTGTGTTACCACAACATCATCTCAAATACCAAGATAACATTGAATTCCTGGTCACGATAAGCAAGATATTTTCAATTTTCTAATTCCCAAAAAATGACGTTGTTTTAAAGCAACAAGACGGACCCATATTTAAGAGCAGTGGGGATCTTGACCACAGCATTAAAGATTGAGTATGAAAGCTGAGAAACCCTTAGAGAGATGCACTCTTAAATTGGTGACAGTTAAGCACCTCCTACCCCATCACCATGCTTGAGCATTGGTTTGGAAAGTCTGATTCAGAGAAAAGAGCGCCACCTACTGGTCCACCAACACCACTTACAGTGGCAGCCTGGTTTTCCTTCGTACCAGAAGAAAGCTCCACCAGCAAAGGTTGTTTTTTTTCCCCCTTTTCTTTCTAATTTTCTGTTTAGGTTTTAATCTCCCCTTGTTCCTGTATGTTAGGGGGTCCAACTCCAGTCCTCACAGGACTAGTTGCAGTTATTTCAAAAAGACGGCAAGTGTCTGGTGAAAGTGAAAGTGTTGGGTCATGGGTGAAGGAGACACACTTCTGAAGGAGATTACTGAGCAATGCATCCATGCAAGCTTTCACAAGACCAACCAGAATCCAACATGCATGATATTTGTGAGGGCTACAACATTTTTTTTAAATTCTAAATCCACAAATGTTCTACCCAATAGAAATTCAGTATGCTTAATCCCTTCAAATTCTGTGTGCTTAGTTTTTTTTTAGAATGAAAATGCTGGTGTTTACACCCCAAACCTTGTAGTTTAAAACCTTAACATTCTTCACAACTCAATCCACGTTTTTAAAAAGCTCTTTCCAAATTTTGTCAATTGGCTGTTTGAACGTTTTTTACGGTTGTGATTTTCAGTTGATAACGGGTTAGGTGTGCATATTGTAGCTTAGTGCGTTTTCTCTCGTTTTGCATTGGAGCCCACAGTTACATTTCAGGCAGATTATAAAATCATTCAAATATTGTTTCCACTTGTTAATTGTACACAAAAAGCATGGATGAAAAAGTTTGAGGTTGTACTTGCAAGCAGTGTGAAGCTGGGGCTTACATAATAGTGTGTGTGCTGACTTCAAATGATTACATTTTCTTCAGAAGTCTAAATTTAAGCAAAAGTGTTTTGAGTCCCTCTGTAGGGATTTGATTTTCTTTCAATTCCCAGTAGCGATGCTGAGATTAAATGTGTTGTAACAGGAAAAAAAGGCATCGTGATTTATATTCCCCATTGGTATGGAAAGTAATTAAACTCCTTTACTCCTTAAGCACAGAATAATCTATATGTGAAATAAACTACATGGGCATAATTTACACTTATTTACATGCCGCATTAACTGCTATTGTAACAAAGTGTCACAGGTTGCAGCCTGAGGAGGGCGTAACAGCTGGAATGAAAGCAGATAAAAACAGTCCTAATCATCCGCAAGCTCTGGCTTTACGGCACGATTCTGCCAGCTCCCATCTCTCGGCTGTTTTCCCTGCAGTCAGATTTCCCTGGTTTAAACATGCTTGAAAGGCAGAGTATATGGAAACGAGCCTCTCAAGATGGCAGAGCGGTTACTGCAGATACCAAGGCATCTCTCTGTCTGTCCTCAGGTTCAAGGAAGTTTAAGTGTGTGGCTCCAGTTTGGAGCAGATATTGTTGGCAAGTAGAAATGGTTCATTTGTTCCCATTGAGTCTTTTTTTTAAATCTTTCATATGGGACCTTTTTAATCACTGCATGTATTTATATTGATGCGTGTAGAATCGCATTTCTGAATTAGGGCAACCAGAGTTTTGGAGCCCCTTTTTCTAATTCTGCCCTTTTTTTTTATTATGCCCTCCCAATTTGGTCTCGGGGAATGTCAACACTGTAAGTGCTTACAACTGCAGTCATCTTTCTAGCATGGAGAGAGCGCCTTTGAGCGATCTGCCATTTTTCACAGGAGTGAATCCTGCGGTGCCCAAAGGGCATTGATATGAGGACTGAAGTTTTTCTCACAATGCTGGAGGCTCACGGGCACGGTCACAGGGGTTTCTGTTGGCACACGACGGAGTCAATGTGCCTCCTACGCTGGGGACTGCACCCACCGAGCGCCGTCACTTGATGAATTCTGATCAGTCAAACCGGCCTCCATCTGGCAGTGTTTGAGATGTACGGTTCAGCCTTTACTAGTTGAAATACTCTGTTTCTCCCCCCCCCCCCCCCACCGTTTCAATTTTACAAAGAGTTCAAACAGCCACAGCTTAGCGGAGAGAATTGAATCCAGACTCTGGTGTCCTCTCGACCGGCTAACCGAAAAGAAATAGAAGTAGTGGGATGACTTGCTCCCTAAATGGCTCCTGCGATTTTCACAGGTGGATGACATCCTAGGGGAAGAGAGTGACAACGAGAGCGAAGGTGGAAAAGAGGAGAAGATGGAAGAGGAAAGCCAACAGAATCCAGAGGGGAAACGCCCAGATGTTCCAGGGACAGTGACAGAAGAGAGCCCCAAGATCCCCTCTAGTGGTGAAGGCAGTACCCCCAGGTAGGACCCGACTCTTCTTGGCTTCTGCTGTTGAAGAGAATCGAGCGCTTGCTTTGGACAATGGACTCTTACCTAAACAGCTCCAGAAATGCCACCCGCTGCAGTCCACTCTCTAGATCCTTTTTATTTTCACATACACCATAACCGTAGATAAAAAAGCGGTCATGGTTGCCTTTCTGTGAAACTCAAGGAGGGTAGGAAAGCTACTTGAAATACTGAAAATAAAAGTGCCTCCTACTATCAGTCTTCAGTTCTCCAGTCTGCGTGCCTGCTGTTTTAACATGTAGTCCTAGTTACAGAGAACAGTGTTGCTTGTTAGGTGAAGGTTTTCTTCCTGGTTGCTATCAGACTGTATTATTAACTGCGTCCTCTATCCAGGATGTGTTTGTTCTTGTGGTCAGGTCGTTGTTGCCGAGTCGTTTGATATCCTTCACAGCACAGAGGAGCTGACCAGGAACCATTTTAAAAGATTTAATCTGAACTAATGCCTGACTGACTGACATTACTACTGTTTCACCTTGATAGGTCTGGGCTTTTCAAATTATTTGGGTTTTTTATGTGGCTTTTGAACAGAATCACATTTATTATATTGCTTATATAATGTATAACATAATATGCAGTATTCCTTGCTTTCCTCCACTAAAATAAAGCAGATTCATCTCATTTGAATAAGCAGTAAATTGGCAGTCTTTTGCCATCACTTTTATAAAGGCCGACTTTGTTCCATTTTTAAAAAACGTGTGCCATTTTTTAAAGTGACCATGGCATGGTAATAGATCGAAAAACAAAAGAGTGCTTCTGTGAGAGACGGTGCTCGTAGAACGTTATAGAGAAGTGGAACGCAGTGGGTGGTAACAGGTGTACCCCTGAGGAAATTCTCGAGGCAGTCCCGTTTTTAAGTATTTGTGGAGCCGTTGTTAGAGGACCACATCAGCGCTGTAACTCGGCAAACCAAGGATTTGCCGGAGAACGTAGAGTCACCTCGCTTCCAACTGAAACGTTTTTTTTCTTTGCCTTCTTCTAGTCATTGATCTTTAATTCTTTTTTTTTCCAGCAGCATACAGGCCTTTTCTTTTATAGCTCTTGTCAGAGATGCATTTTAAGCCCATAAGGAAATCAAACCCTCCGATAGATGAGAATGCAATCTTATGCTTTCAATAATACATGAAATTAGGTTTCCTGGTTTCTCGTAGTGTTAGGAAACTGAACTTCGTCTCTTTTTTTTTAACCAGTTTCACAACCAGTTTATTCCAGCTCTTCCATCTTACTGCTTTATATGTTTGCGTGCTATTATTTGACATTTGCATTGACTGAATTTAGGCCATTTCTGTGCCTTCAAGGAAGCAGACCAACATGTCGATTTTGTGTTGCGATTTTATGAGTAAATAGACCGTTGTGACCCTTTAAATTGGCTGCACAGCTGTCAATGTTCAGGGAAAAATGCACGAAAGAGTAACGGGACAACACACGCATCCTCCAGAGATAGGCAGCAAAATGGAATTATCTCCTCTGTGCTGTTAATAATCCATAGAGAGCCCATCCATGCATTCATTTAAATCTCTCTTCCTGTTCCATGACCAGGCTGACGTGGACATTTTTTGTTTCTCTTTAGTTCATTAATTTACAAGAATATAATTTTGGCTGACATACTGCCAAGCTCTTGAAAGGGAAGAGCAGCATTTTGGGCAAATAATAATGTTTTACTCGTGTCTTTATGTGACGTGCAGTAGTCATTTAGCTGTTGACTGGTGAAGCTGCCCTGGTCTGAAACGATATACCTATACTACTTGCTTACATCTGTAGAGCACTTTTCTTCCCAAAATATCTCATTCTATAACAATAGGCTCAGTACATAGCAAATCAGAGAAGTGATAAATTATTAATTGGACTAAACTATCAGCCCGTAGTGGAATTTGCCCTGTGTACAAGGGTTAACAATGCTGTTCTTACAAACTTGTCAGGGGGGTCTTTAATGACCAGGTAGGTGGATCATCTGTTTAACATTGCACATGAAAGGACAACACCTCCTACAGTGTAGTCCCTTTGTTGTTATACTGGGGCATTGGTTTGGAAATTCTGGTTCAGAGGAAAGAGCTCCGTCGACTGGTTCATCACTGGCGCCTACCAGGAATCTGGTTCTTTAGAGGTCTCCATTCCTAGAACTGACCAGCTCCAGCCTTGCTAAGCTTCTGAGATCTAACACAATAGGGCTAGTAGATAGCAATGCTACTAACAATGGAAACATGGTTGACTATTCCTTTTTCATCTCCAAAAGACATTTTTATCTCCCTTTGTCTCTCCACATCCGTATTCCATGAACCACTTTTTTAGGGGTCCATTTTGTCATGACCCAACAAAAGCACATGAGGTCAGCTTTAGTCGTAATCGACAGATTTGCCATTTGGAAAATAAGAGAGCATCAACAACCTCCAAGATCAGGGTGGCTGAAGTTTAACGTCTGTCTTCATAAGTGTGTGAGGTATTAGATCTTTGAATGTTGTGACAGTCTTGTCTGCAAGGTCAAATCGTTTTTTACTGATCAGCTGTGCTAAAACATAGCACGTTGACTAGCATTAAGCCCTTAGAAACCTAAAGGATTTAAGATCATTTTTACACGCAAGTGGTCCTTCCTTCCTCTTTAGTAACTAACAGTAATGAAATCAAACCAGCCCTGAGAGCATACATGCCAGCTGTCAGTTCTACAGCTGGGTTTTATTTTAAATGATCTAAACTGAAATGTGCACCGTTTTCTACAGTACTTCATATCATTTGGCCTTTATTTTTAGCATTTCACTGCATGAGTCTGGCCTTTTATATATTCTTAGTGATGCTTCTGTTCCTCTTCGTGCTTTGGGTTTGGATAGTCATGCTGACTAACTGTTGCTCTCAAAATCCTGTATGGAATGTCAGGGATTTGCATGACATTTCTTGCAAATGCCCTACAACCATTCTTGAACATGATTCTAGAAACATGTTCAATTGGTTTATATAAAATGCTTGGTAAGCATGCTGGAAGATGCAGTTCTACAGATTTCTATTTCAGTTCTTGTGACGTGCATGCACAGTGCCTTGCAAAAGTATTTACACCCTTCCATTGATGTCCCATCAAGCTGAGTTGTAAATAATTGTCTACACACTGCAGTTCGTAAGTGAATATTTTTAAGCAAAACTTGGATGCCCAATTTGAATACTTGTGAAGTTAAATGTCTGCAAAGATACATTTAAAAATTCAAATATGTTGACTGTACGAGTGTTTACTCTTTCTCCATGGCAAGCCTCAGATAGTGCAGGTGCACAAAACTTCCTTCACAAGTCACACAGTTAGTTCAGTTGGCTCTGTGTGCAATAATACAAGTTCACAAGATTACAGAATAGACACTCCTGTCTCTGTAAGGTTCCTCAGTCTGGTAGTGTATCTTAAGCAAGAATTCAACCAAAAAGACAGCTTTCAGAACAACACAGATCAGGAGAAGGGTATAAAAAAACTTCAAAGGCACCAAATATTCCTTTTGAGTGTAGTGAACTTTACCCACAGGTTTTGCTAATAAGGTATGCATTAAGTATGCATTAGTCATCTCTTAGCCATCAACAAGCTGTGCTTCAGTTATAAAATAATAATACGTAATTTTCAGGTTACTGCTAATGCAGTATCACCTCTGTGTCTGATGTGTTATGACTCACTGTGTCATTTTTTACAAGATAAACTTGCATCTGTAATGTCTGCAGACGAGTCAGTCTGGAATAAGATATCCTGTTGTGCTATATTGATTGCATTCCTCTGATGTTAGTTGAAAAACTGATGAACTGCATGGTGAAATATCACTGTTGTGCCATGTTTTACAGCTTCTCTACATTTGCACACCTCTGTTTTTTGTAAATACAGGGTATGATACAGTATCTGACAGTTTTCAAATGCCCATTCCTGATGTTTGCAGTGAGGGAAATGTCTTGCTTGCCTCTTGTCTTGGAGACCTGTGTCCTGCTACCCCTCACTGTGACTCCTTTACCTTTGGCCTTTCGAATATCGTCCTTGTAACGGGTCACCCTCAGTATCATCTCCATGCCCGCCAGTAACTGTGAGACTTCTGATAGTTTCCTTTCTGACCTTTCTCTTCATGAGTCGTGATTCCATATTTTGCAGAAGCCTGACAGCCAGTCCCTGTCCTTTTAACCCTGAGGTGACGTAGGTCTTTCATGCAGACATGCACTGTTGCATTAACAACAGGACACGAATTTCAGCTTTGTAAAGATGGTCGAGACCCGACTTGCCGTGATGCTTTTTATTACCAACCACATGCGATGTCATGTTGACATTCTCATCAGCATGCCCAGTTTCCCTTTCTGTGAGATGAGATGTTCATTAGAATGATATGAGGAAAGTGCATAGTTTTAACCACATACTTAGCTCACATACAAGAATATATTTCCAGCTTCTCATGATAATGCTAGCATTACGATGATATACCTGCCCTTTAGATGTCTCTGCATGGAACCAAAGTACTGCTGTATGTCATTAAATGTTTGTACCAGTATTATTCTAAGTATTCTTTGAAGGGCTGTTCTCTCTGTCATTTGTGCCTGAGATTCCTTGTTCAATGGATGCCTGCTATCCTCATACACTTCATGTAGTTATAAATAACAAGACTTCAGGTTTGTTTGCAAGTAGATGCCATGCTGACTAACTCAGTGATGGGTAAGTTTCATTAGGTTTCTCTCGAGATCTTTTTATATCACAGGAAAACTCGTCTCTGGGTGGGGGAAAAAAACCCCATTGTGCTTTAAAAAAGGGCCCATTGCTGTTAAAAAATAAAAATGTTCATCCTGGTGGGGAAATCACTCAATTGCTTGAAAGATTGTTTTTTTTTTAACAAGCCAAGAACAGAGAAATTCTCAGCTTTCTCAAGTCACTGGTGGGTGTTGGAGGATTCCTGTATGTTTGTTGGCTCAGTGAGAATGGCTGGTGAGTACAGTGCTCCAGTTTTAGTGCCCACACCATCGGCGTCAGTGGAAACAACATTAGACATCTTCAACCTGCCTCCTCTGTCAGTACTTTTCTGTGGGATGCTTTAAACTAAAAGGAAAGGAATATTAGCAAAAAGAGATTTATTTCAGCACTTTGAAAATTGAATAGGTTAGCCACAATTGGTGACGTGATTTTCAAATCATCTGTAGAAAAGACTTGAAGAAAAGAGCTGTTTTGGATAGTGTGCTAAATGGATCTAGGCATCAGCCTTGTAAAACTGTATTAATAAGTGTGTGAGCTGTGTGTGGGGGCAGTGTGTCCTGGAAATTTGTGCTTTATTGTGTTACGCAGAGAGAGAGAAACAATGTTACAACCTGCAGATACCGCTCGTTGCTCAGAGAGCAGTGCCTGTCGGTTTTCCCTCTCTTTTAAGATATTTTTGGTTGATGTAGCAGGTGCAGACAGCACTCAAGATGTCTGCACATCTCCTCTTTCTCTTACTGCTTCTGTCATGGGCTCCTCACAGCCAGGACACAAGTGGAAACTTCTGAGAAGTTCTGGGAGTCTGGAACAAGTCTGAATGTCCAATTCTGTTGGTTCCTTCTCCTTCGAGTAAGGAGTAAGGGATGAGATCCTCAGATCACTCTTAAAATCCAAACAAGCTACATGGGTCGAATGGCTTCCTCTTGGTTATCGGGCTTTCTAAAGTTCTTATGTTCTTGTCCCTTAGTCTTCTTCCTAGTTTGTTGTGTGACAGGTTGACACAATCTATTAAACTACTTGCCCTTGTTGAACACACTTGTGGAACGTTGCACAAATGGGAAGGACAAACCACCATTTTTGGTTTTTTAACCACCAGCAATGTCTCCCTGAGCATAGTTTGGACAGCACGTACACTTAATATTCACTTGAAGCAATTTTATTTGATTGTTCTTTTTAAAAATGTTTTGGTTATTGCATCAAAGTAATCCTGCAGGATGATCTTGAATGCAATAAAGAGGAACTATGTTTCAGAAGTGCAGTAGTTCTGTAGGTTTTCAAGGCAGCCCACTTCTGCCTGATGTGGAAAGATTTATTTCCTTTGGTTGACTGGAAAGCAGCTTAGCACACAAGTTGAGTGGGTTATCAGCAGAGCCCTCCCTGCACAGAGCCTGATAGCACACACTTCTGAAGGTACAGCTAAGATAGACACTGAAAGATGTGTACGTCTTCAGAGCTCTCAAACGCACTTATTTCAGGTGGTGCAACTTTCTCAGACTGTATGGATTTTGTGTTGGAGGTACGTTCAGAACACTTTTCTTTTGTTGGAATGATTTAAGCAAGCAATTAATTTATGGGATGAAACAACTCTTTCCTTATCTTAGAGCTCCACCCACCTGGAAATCATTCAAACTGCCAAATTCACAGGAAACTGAAGGCAGATAATTGTATTTAATTTGTTAAAATTCTTTTCAGAGCTGGAAACTGAAGGTGGGGGAAAAAAATGAAAGCTGTTATTTCATAAATCATAAACAGCAATTGTACAATGAACCATTATTGCGTAATATTTGTACATGTGGGGGAAAAACACTGGGCAGCAGTTGGTCTAATTTTATTCTTGCTGTTTAAGCAGTGGCTTCTTTCAGTAAACACACTAACGCACTAAGCCTCTCTCTGTCCTGCGGATATGTGCACTTCTCAGCCTCTGCTCTTCTGAAAAGAACAGGCTGTGTTTACTGTGTCAGTAGCTCCTAGTTCAAGCAGATGGCCACTTTGCTTCTTTAAGTCACCACTGAAACAATGTTTCAAAAGAGATATATTGTTCACATTGCAGGTCCAGAGGTCACTTTGCTGCCTATCTTGATGTTCCTGCTTACTATTGCTGACTGTGTAATAGGGTAGAACCCTCAACTCAAGGCAAATTGCTTTGTAGCTTTCAGACCTTTTTATTCCTTCCCCTCTGTCAATCAATGGTCATTAAAGCTCTTTCCCAATGCACAGCAAAAGATAGAAATTCTCGGCCACAGGCTATGTCATGAAGTGAAGCTGGCTTCACTTTCCTCTATTGAAATAGGAATTGATAGGAAACTGTTGCTAAGGTGTACTGCCATGGAAACGGCTCTTCAAATAAAGCTCTATGAGATTTCTGTGGTTCTCCAGCTTCCTGCCCTTTACAAGCAGAATGTTATTTTAATTAAATGCATCATTGTGCAGCCATGGCAGCACGCGCGTCTTCAGATCAGTCCTTAAAATTCAGCTTCACTTTCCAAAGTCATTTATTCTGTCTTACACTTTTTGACAACAGATAAGCTTTGAAGAATGCAGGGCTACAGGTGTGGATGCAGTGGGCGTTCTTGCAGATTTAGGAATATTTTATGGTATGGGTTTTTTTTAAGGTTAAACACAGGCTTAGTACAGTTTGCTTAAAAGGTAATGCTAAAATGCTCAAAATATCACAGTTAAGTGAGCTTGTTTTCTTTCCAATAAAAACATGAGAAATATGATTTCCTAAACTTTGTTTTAGACTAAAGACTTAGACTTCAGACTAAGCCATTAATTGCCATTATGCACTGGAGAGACAACACAGACAGCACTCGCTCCAGAGTCTCTATGACTTTAATTGGGGTTTTTCCAATCTTTGAAGGGGATGAAGCAGTCTAGGTCAAATAGAGGACACTGAGCAGAAAGTTACTGTAAATAAAAGAAAACCTTGTCTGTGTCGAATGCATCACTTCCCTTTTAGGTCTGAATCATTTAGGAGTGTAGCATTTTGTTTGTAGATGGATATTTGTGTTAATATTCAAGTCCAAGACACCAGTGAAACAACTTCACTTCAAGATTTCAGAAATAGTTTTTTAGTTTTGAGGTGTATTTTTAGTAAAGCTGTGTTGTATGTAAGGAATTAAGTTTTCAAACAAAAGGAGCCCATTTTGGCCGCCTAGCATGTTCGGTTCCAGTTGATCCAGGATCTCATCTCGCTGCTTCTTGAAGAAACAATGACATCAGCTTTGACAACGTGGCTGGGTAGCTTGTTCCAGACTCCCACAACCCTTTGAGTAGTGTCTCCTGTTCTCAGTTTTGAAGAATCATTTCAGCACCTGTCTAGGAACTAAATAAGAAATGTGGGCAGTAAAGCAACCGTGTGGTTTAAATCAGTTTGGCAAATGACATGACATGACACGACAATAAAGCAGCAAGCTCATTTGTAAGACAGAGCAAACATTAAGTGACATTAATTTTTTTTTTATTTCATAGGTGCCTCTACCCTCTTGTAATGAACAGAATCCTGTCCTTGTTATACTCCAGGCCAAGGAAGCAGAATGTGTGGGTTCACATTTTCTGTGTGTTATAGTCATGCTCGTCAGGAGACATTGAAATCAGTTCAGTGCGGTGTAAATACAGTACTTTCTAACAGATTGAGAGGGGTAATGAGGGGAATATACACGGAATAAGCTGCAGCTGATGTCGGTGTCAGTGCTTGGACACAGGTTAACAGCTGCATCTGTGTCAGAGGCCATGATGGAAAAACGCATCAAATGTTTTGTCAGCCAAATCTGTCAAACAGTATGAGAGGCAAAGGCACTTGGCCTTGCCGATTACATGTTCTTCTTGTATAACAAAAACTTTTTTGAAAAAAAACTCAAATTTTGGACAAACTGTCGAAGGTAGGCAATTGCAGGTACAGTATCAAAGCAGATAAATTTAAAAAAATCAGTTGTAGTTTGAGAAATACATAGTAAAGGTTGGTGAAGTCATTGCTGTTATTGTGGAAACAATCTTATCTCTATTGCCAGAAAATTGCAGTGGCTTACCTGTGGAGCTTGAATTACATCAGGCCCTTTGTGGAAGACAAAACTAATTCTGTGTGTTTATTGGCAATTTACACATTTGTACTGTAAGCTGCAGAGTACTCAGAAATTAAACTGACAAGTTTGACCTCCTTTTGCTTTATTCTTTTGCATAGTTTAACATGCCAATGATGTGCTTGGCAGTTGCCTTCATCCAGGGCGATGTACAATGCATACAGAGCTTTGTGTAAAGTAAAAAGAAAACCGTTGGTATGATGACATGATGTACAGTAAAACAAATTAATAATCATGTCTTTACACTCCCTCCTTGCCTCTCAAGGGTTTTGAGTTGTCTGCTGTAGAAATACCTGCTTTCTGCTACTCTGCCCATCATAGTATTAAAATGTTTCAATCATGTTTTATTTTCTTAATTATGCAATGCAGTACAGATAATGATGTATTCTGCTCATTTCTGCTTACTTTGATGTCTTTACCTGCCTTTAAATGGCTTTTGTATCAAAGTACATTCAAAGCAACCCGTTTAGCTTCAAGGCAAGTTCAGTTCTTTTTTGTTCCTAGACTTGAAAGTCTTTTCTACTGTGAATGATGTATAGAAATAGCTAAGACGTTCACTGTTTTCCAATTGCATTTCAAACAGCTGCCTTTCAAACAAAACTTAATGCAGCTCATTTTTTGTTCTGTTTTGTATTTTTATTTGCCCATATTTATTAACAAATGTGTCTTCAAGTAGATTTTCTTTTAAGAAGAAGTAGAAGTAGACTGAGGAGATATTTATACAATTGTCCGTAATGTTGCCTGCAAAATACTTCACGTCCTTTTGTCATTCTGATTCTGTGCCTGTTTAGACATTAAGTGTATTAAATATCATCACCAAATGGCTCTTTCACACAGGTGGAGTGTTAAGACAAATACATTCGGCGCACTAATGATGACATTCACTCCCTGCTGGAAGAATAAATGTAATATACTGTACCAACTGATCACAATAAGTGAGGATTCATAAAAGTGTTCTGTTAACAAAAGAGGCCTGCTGTGACAACATTTTAGTCGTGACTTATGGTCGTCAAGGAAGTAAAGACAGGGATACTGTCGCCGCGGGTAACTGTGCCTCACATTGTCACATGGCGCACTTCCATTATCCTCTTTTTAACTGATCTGTGCTGCTTGGCTTTATAGCGATTTGCCGGCAGTGTGTAAAGTCGGTGTGGTCCTGTTTTCTTGCGGCATTTGTTTCTCACGGGCCTGGATCCGTGGGTGTGGTATTCTGTACCTGTGCTGTTCAGAAACTTTCTGGCGCGTGTTTCTCAACTGAGTGCTTTCCACTGGCACCTGTTTAATTTCCCCTGAAGGAAGCTCTGGAAAGTGTGTTGTAACTTCTGTTCAGAGGTCCAGCCCGGAAAGAGCTTTTGCTCTCGTCGAAGGATGGCTTTTGACATATTTCACATACCACTGAGCTCTGCTAGACATTGTTTGGTGTTTTGTCATTTAATTTTTTTTTCTAAAAAAATGATTAAGTGCAAAAAATAGTGAATTACCGTATGAAAATGTTATGTTTTTGCCAAAAAATATATCGGTGTGTTTTAGATTTAGCTTTCCTGATTATAATTCAGACACACAGAACTGAGGTATCTCGTTGATTTGTTCTGTAGAACTGGCAGTTTTAGTCTTGCCTTTTTTTCATCTAGCCATATACATTTTTTCTGTGCTTCATACCTTCATCTCTTCATGGTGCTCATCTGGATAATTATGAGGTTACTGAATTACAAATCAAAAGGAAATGTAGCAGAAACATTAGGGCAGTGCTCCTTTTGTTGGCAATTATGTAAGGTCACTAATTCAGAAGACATTTTGTCCAACCGTTTTGCTTGTTCAAGTCTGTGGCTTTGCCTGTCTTTATCAGTCTCGATCCAGGACAGTAGATGTCCTGTCTGCTTCATCAGTAGTTCCCATTTATTGTGCTTTGCTTATGCCAGTTGAGCTCTCACGATATTGCCTTTCTCTCTCTGTAACTTGTGATTGCAATCAGCTTGCATTAGGACTCTCCATCTGCATAGCTCCTTAAATAATTTGATTTCCGTCATTTGCTAAGCAGCAAACGCTCTTGAAGAAACACTTGTTCTTTTGTATAATAACATTAAAGATTTAACATTTGCAGGCAAAGCTTCGAGCAATCACATTAAGGTTGTCAAGATGTTGGTGCTAAAGCCTCTATGTCTAATGAAACCGTTGCCAATGGAATGGTTCATACGTCATCTCGTTTGTTACCTGCGCTATTTCTAGCTGTGCCGCCTGCGTGGAAAATATAGATTTTGGTCCATTGCAAAAAGCCTTGCAAATGATGTCTTGCGTGTTGTTGTTGAGGTGGCATGGTGGCACAGGGGTTTGCCTCGCAGAGCTGGGGTCCTGGATTCAATTCTCGACCTGGAGTACAGTCTGCGTGGAGTTCGCATGGTCTCCCCACGTTTGCGTCGATTTCCTTCCACAGTCCATAGACATATTGCTGGGTTAACTGGCTTCAAAATGAGGCTGAATTGGATGAAGCAGTGAGAAGATGGGTGGATGGAAGTTGTTGTTGCCATTATTATTGTTTGCTGTATTATTAGTTGCTGAACAGATGCCCTCATGAGCATGTTATATCAAAATGCAGCATGTTGGAGTAAATAGCAGCTCCCTGGGTTAGTGCAGCCAGTGCTACACCTGTGGGTGATCCAGGAAAGAATTGTTCAAAGGGCCACACACTCTCTTCTTCCCTTCTGCTGGTTTTTTTCCATGCATCTGCATTGGGAATTCAGTTCAGTCCTCCAGTAAACTAGAGAAAGATCAGAGAGGGCCCAACCTTTGATTTCTTTATGGTTAAATGACTTGGATGTAGTTATTTAGCGAAGATGTTGCTTTCCCAAACAAGTAGAAAACCTGCAGCATTATACAAACAGACATGAAAAGCCTAAAGGGTGAACCAAGGTTGGAACTGAGCAGTGTAGGAGCTGGTATGTGTTTAGTGGGTAGCTATGGAGATTTTCCAAGAAATGACAGAGAGCAGAGAGGTATGGATTATTGCAGAGTATTCCAGTTACAAAATCCTCTGGTGTGGTACAGAGAATGGCAGAATGAGCATTTAGTGTTCGATCTAGGAAAAAGAAGACCAGCAGAGATTAGTCAGATATCCATTTCAAATATTCTTCTTTGCTTTGCAAGAAAAACGCCTCATTTTTTCTTTCACATAGTCTAACTCTGCCAAGCCGACGATGCAGAGATAAGCGTTATCGCCCTGAGGCTCATTTCTAGGCTTAAAGTGTTTGATCACAGCACTGTCTTATAGAAGATCATTATGATGAGGTTCAGATCATTGGGCTGTAATCTACCCAGAGTACTGAATCCAGTTAAACTCTCTGGGAGGGTTAGAACCAAAAATAAATTAAATAAAAAAGACATGGTTTCATGTCTGCTGTTGCTGCAGATTTTGAAAATGTGAAAATTCTTCAGTTTCTCCCTTGCAGCTTAAGGTCATGCATTTGTCCAAATCTTTTCCATCTTTTCCTTTTGTGTTATCACTATAATAACTAGTCCTCAAACAGACTTGGCAGCATACAGAGGCTGAAACGTGTCTTCCCAGAGACATAACGGATTTATACAAATGCAAGATTATAACCCATTAAGCATTTCCAATATGTTTGTGAATGCCAAGAAGCCATCTGGCACCCCCAAAACTAACCAAAAACTAGTTGTGTGAAACGGACTTTGCTGTGTGGGGCTGTGGAAACAGTGACAGTGTGGGGTTTACTCCTTTTTAATTGCTGAAAAAGTAAATTCCACAAAATAAATTTCCAGTGGCAAAGTCCAAGTGTATTTGCCTCTAGTTTTTGCACTCTGGGCAAAACAGGAAACGTATTATAACAATGTCAGATGTACAGTACATGGGGCAGAAGTTATAAACATCTCTATCAATAAAATGTTTCCAAAACAAAGAAGTAACCCTCAGACATGCCAAACTAAGTTTATACGCATGTTAGAAATGCCCCCTTCCCAGCATTCTCTGTTTCACTTACAGTATATCTCCACCTGCCCTCTTGTCTCCCCGACAACTGTGCTCCTTGTTCTCTTATTTCCACTTGGGGGGGGGTTCTCATTTTCATGTCTGTCAGCTATGTGGAATCAAGGCAAATCTGTACTTTAAACTGCTCTCCAGCATTAACATTAGTCTGGAGCTACTGAAATGGTTTTAAAGAGAATACAATAGTTGTAATGTACAGTAGTATAGTATAGTTTTGTATAGAATTAAAGATATGAGCTGGTGGCCGTTCAGAGTCTGGGTGCAGCAATTGTTAAATAAAACGTTGGCCTTATTCTTTTACACAGAAAACATTTGTAGGAGTTGTCGTGGGGCTTCTTCTGTGCTGTAATTCATCTTTGAAAGACATAAGGTTTTATGTCTTGGCCACAGCATCCCCAGTAGAACAGCTAAATAGGTTTCAGAAAGGCTTGGATTGACTGTAATCAGGCTTGTTGGATCATTTATTAATGCACCTCATAATTGGCTTCTTATGCCCAAGAGTAAAAATCCAGTAGAAAAAAAAATTAGAAATACTGAGGGGAAGTGTTTAATTGGATGTTCTTGTGAATTAAATCATTATTTGGCACACTGAGCAAAGATAATTTAGTCATCGTAAATGAAGGCCTTATGAAGGGATGAAGGGATGGAGAATTTGTATTATCTATAATGTGCTGAGAGACAGAGCCTTTTGATGACAGTACATTGGAAGTCCGTGAGTATATTTTGAATGCTACTGGTTGAAACAGCTATAGAAAGTGGTATAGTGAGGACTATCAAACAAACCAATTAAGAGCAGACTTTTTAACTTGGGACGTTGTAAGAATTAACAGGGCACTGTCCCTTAAAATGAAAGATGAATTGTAGCCTACTTAGCTTTGCATCCCAAACATTAAGATTCAGTAAACCTCTGCATGAAATTAAACTAATAAATTAAAAGGTTTAATGTATCCTATTCCATAGACAGTCAAAATGAACATATTAATCATTCTACATCTACTCTGTTTCTAGACTGGGGTGATGTAACCTTACAGTTCAGTTGGTCCGCATTAAAAGTGGACATAAAAGGCTATGAATGATGATCTGCCATTTTATGTACTGTAGCTTCTAAATAGGTTTCATACTGGATATAAAAGCCTAATTCAATGTGTGAGTTGTAAAAAATATATATAATTTTAATTGTTTTGTTCTTGGTGTGACGACCTCAGAAAACACCAGTGAATGAACAGGAAAGATCCTGAGAGAGTGTAATTTAGGAATAATGGATGGAGATTGTTTTTGGATGAATGAAAAAGTAAACAAATACTAATGCGACGTTAATGATTATCTTAGGCTAGTATGTTGCATTGTTGGATTACAGACCATTCTTGTGTTGTGCCCAATTACATTTTTTTATCCGTTTTCTCTTCCTAGTTCGAATTGCCGGCACATATCTTGGCTTTTATTCATTTATCACTTCCTTTACAGAAACACCAGTCAATGTACTGTAAGTCTGCACGCAGCCGGGGTGATGTGACCCTATATCGTGTTCAGAGTGTTAAAGAACGAGCTTCTCACACTCCTAGAAGGTGAAGCAAACATTTTAGAACATAAGAATGTTTCTTAAGCAAGAGGAGGCTATGTAGCCCATGTAGCGGGTTCAGTAGTTTGATCCAGGGCACTAATACTACTGTCATAGCTACTATCTACTAAAGAGGCTGGAGATCCAAAATGGCCTCCTCTCATTTGTAACTTATATATTGGAGATTTTGGGAAACTGGATTGTTCAAGCACTGAATGGGATTTAGCTAGGACACTGAGGTTAACACCTGTTCTCTTATACACAGTTCCATGAGTTCCTTAATAGCCAAGTAGTCAGGACTGTGGTTTAATGTCTCATTTGCAGTATGGTACCTCAGCATAGTGTCTCCAGTCACCATACTGGAACACTGGTTTGGAAATTCTGGTCCAGAGAGAAGAGCACCACCTCTTGGTCTTTGTTACATCCCAGTACTGACCAAGCCTAGCCTTGCTGAAGATCTGCAGAAAATCACTCAAGTGAAACTTTGAGAACAGTTTTGTAAATGTGTACAAATTGACTGGTTTTAATGGTTGGACGTGATTTCCTGTGTGTAGCACACAACCAAGTCTCTAAAAAGTAATATATTTACATACTCTCAGATTTAATTATGGAACTGCTTTGCCATAAAATATGTTAAGACAGTAGTTTGATGAGCAGAAATTGAAAACTGGAAAGGTGACACAATTCCTCTTATAAATGAAAAAAAAAACTGTCACAGTTTCTCAACTTGTCACACACCCAGGACAATGCTAATTGAGAAGGACATCTGTGTTTGTGTCCACTTTTAATGTGTATTTATGTGACCGGGTGCTGCTGCACTCCATCAAACAATTCATGAGAGGAACATTGTCAAAAAAATCACAAGTTGTTTTCACAAGTATTTGGTTAAATCCCTGGCTCATTTGATCACTGGCTCATTTGAATGTCAGAATCTGAAGTAGGGATGTTTTGTATTTCTTAAACATGCTTATCTTAATGACACAGCATGACAAAACAAAACAAACGAGCCTGTTTATCACGTGCAGGTGGATAATGAGCATCTGTAAGTCAAATTCTCTAGCTTGGCATCCCTGTCATTCTAATCAAGCTTGTTTGCATTTGAATTTGGGATTTACAGTATACCCTCACATTTTGTATTTAAGTTCACAATTGCTATTCACAAAGTAGTCATTGAGCCATACAAAGTATCTGATCTTTCCACCTTTTTACAGCTGATAATTGTCTTGTTAATTGGTCTTTTTTTGACTTGATCAAAGAGCACACTTTTCTGCCGTGACTTTTGTGACACAGAGAAAGCTGTATTCTGATATTGCTTTCATCCAGTCTGCTATTATAACTGAGAGTTCCTTCAGCCATGCATTCATCCCCTGTATTATCAAAGAAAAATGCAATTGGATGGCCCATTTTTTTAGATCTACTCTTCATCTCTTTCAGTTGATTCCAAACTGGGAGAAGCAGAAAAATATATATTAATTTTTCTTAGAAAATATTGGAGAAATGTGAGGTTGTCTGCAGTTTCATGTCCTGAAGCCAAAGGTTCCAGTTTCTAATTTCAACAGCAGACACCTAGCAAGTCCTTACTGCGAGTTGCTCTGTTTCATTTCGGTAAGGTAAGGTCAGATAAACTGAGCACAGTTCGGCTTCAAAAGATTGGCCACAGAAGATATCAGGTTGACCTGAAAGTGTAGATTATGGCTCATTAAACAGTCTTGATGACAAGAGTCTTCGAAACTCATTATTTTGTTTCTAAGGCTCAACCTCACAGCCGCTGTTAGTGAGAGAATGAGGAAAAAAAACTACATGTACCAGGTCAAGAGGTCTTATTGTTCTTCTAGTTCCAGAATTCTGAAATTTTACAAGATTACACGGATGTTAACCAGTACTGAATATGTGTTAACCTTATATTCCATGAACTCAGTACCAATGAAACTGTTACATTTTTTATTTTTAAAACCAGTTTGTTGAATGAGTTTTATAAAACTCTGAAGACACTGAATTGCATATAAAGGGTGCATAAAAATGACAACGCTGGACAACGCCAATGTCAAACCCTTTTCCATAGACAACAAACTGGAGGGCTTGGTGTGTTCTTTATAAACGTTATATGTTGTTTTCATGATCCAGTTTCTGGAATATGCCAGCTAACTAACTTAATCATTGTTTATAAGTTGACTATCAGTGTATTTTTGCAGTAAGAGAATCCTATTACAGATGTGTGTCTGAAGAGTGGAAACTCTTTTCAGGCATTACCGCTTAAACTTCTGGAATGTGGCTTGTCAGAAAATTTCTCCGGTGCTCATTTTCTTTCTACGGGGAAAAAAAAAACTTCCCCACAGCATTGTGCAGGACTGGATTGTGTTTCGGTGTCTGTGATTGTTCTCCCTTTAAACGGTATTTTAATCTAAATTAATCTCAGTTACGGCAACTGACTGCAGCAGGCAGATGAGCTGTCTTATCGAAATTAGAAATTTTCTGTGTTTTCTTTATCGGGACTTGAGGAATCAAATACAGCGCAGCATCTACGCCAGCCCTCCCAACACAACAGCGATGCCCCTGCGGACAGACTCTGAAGGTGGAGCCGCTCCAGACTGGACCGGAAGGATGGAGTTCTGCAGCTCCACGATCCACCCCCCTGGCCGCAGGTATCTGGGCAATAGAGAGGGCACGGTGCAAGTCATAAGCAGCTGTTACTCTCCAAAAGTGCTCTCTGGGACTTGAAATCACCTCTCTCCTTTCCCCTGCTTGTTCTTGTAAAACAACAAGGATCTGGCAGAGACCTTTTCTTACGAACATTTGCAAGTTCTTAGGGTTAGCTCTCAGACTGCTTTTTGGTTTTTATTTCTCAATATGAAAGTCTAATGTGGAAGCCGTTCTATAGGAGGGTCTCACTGACCGTTCCATTTCAGAGGATGTATTTTTAATGGCCGTGCTGTCTGCGAGTCCCATGATCGGCTCAGGCCGCAGCACTCGTCTACAGACCACCCTTGTTGCAAACTTTGAGGACCCGGGCAATTTCAGCTGCAAAAGCTACAAATGGCAAATCAAGCTTTTGGCCCCAGACCTTTCCAATCTGGCGTTTAATGTATAATAAAAGTAAGTAAAGTCTAAGATCAAGCCTTGGAGCTCATTAGCTTGGTGTATTACAGGTTTCCGTAGTATGAAGCAGACTGAGAGTACACGACTCCCTTATAGGTGAGGCAGTGTCTTCACAGGCTTAAACCCAGTAATTCTGGGATCTATTTTACAAGTAGGATGACTGGAGCAATTGGGCTTAAAGCACTCTGCTTCAGGACACGACAGCAGTGTCTGCAGTAAGGACTTGAATTCCCAAACCTCTGGTTAGGAATCCTTAGAGTCTTGACCTATGCTCTCCACTGATCCTACAGATTTATGGGTGTGTTAGTAACGGTGATTGAGTGTTACTTTCCGATTGGCTAAAGTGCCGCATGCATGCAAGCTTCTTGAAGAAATTAGAATTTTGACTGTACTTCCTGTGGAAATAAATACATCTCATAAAAAAAGGTACTTTCCAGGTTGCTTTCAAGAGGTCAAGTGACTAGTTATATGAAACAAATCATATTTTATCTGGTCCATGCTGATATTTTACTTTTTCCATGAACCTTGACCCTTCTCACCGCCAGTGTGAATCAGCATCTTTAGACTCTGCACATTTATTTTGGGCCTCTTCTCAAAAGGTGCATATATTTGTGTTTTTCAATGACAGATGGAAAAATACACAGTGAACTAGTGAAATCGAATGGGTAGTGCTAGTAGGAAAGAAGATTAATTATTCTGTAAAAATGTTGGTGTTCTGCTTTTCCTAATGTAAGTATACTTTTTTGTTTGAGGTTTTAGTTTAAAAATTGATCATGCAGAAGGGAGGCATATCCTTTTTTAAAACAGTTGAAAAGTCAACGTACAGTAGCAGCAATATTTTCAACTCTCAACACCCTACGCAGACTGAATTTTATAATTGTGACACTGTTCAGAAAAAAAATACAGATTTCCTTATAAAAGAAGCACACAAGAAATATTGGTAAGTTCAGGAATTCCAGTTAAGAATATTGTTCTCCTTCCCAGCCTTGTACTTATGACAAAAACTCTGCTTGTGGTGGTTTGAACAGTTTTGTGAATTGCAGTCAGCTTTTAGTCCAGTGTTTGTTGTACAGAGTAAATTTGTTGATGTACCTGTACGCCATCTTGAGATTTTCATGGTTGTTGAAAAGAAGGTATTACAGCAGGATTCTGTGGTTTAAAAAAACTAGGCTTGTATACGGTATTTGACATTTATGTGCGGATAAAGACAGTTTGTGTGTGTGAAGAGAATAGCTCCTAAGACGTTCCTTTTACAGGGTGCATTGCTGCAGAGTTTTCAGCGTGAAATGTAAATTCTTTAATCACATTACATATTGGCCGTCTCTTGCATCAAATCCTCCATGAGATAAAAGAGTAAGACCGACACCATATCCCTCCTTGTAGCTCTGAATTGATATTAAAAATACAGTATTATGGAGATTGGCCATTGTCATCTTTCCATGTTTTTTGGACTCCTGTCACATGTTAGTCAAAGGGTTCTGGTTCAATACGTCTGACAAAAGAAAAAGCCATATAAGCCTGTTGCCAAAGAAAACCCAAAGAACTTCTGTGGTGTAGACCTTTTAAGATATTGGAGCAGGGTCAATTAACAACAAAATATATGCCCAAGAAACAAAAGAGGTCTTTACTATGTCCATTCAATCCTTCAAAAAGAAAAAGACTCTACATTTTAGAGAGAGCGATGTATCTCTCCTGATAGATGTGTTTTCTTCCCCAAAGTAAAATAAATTCTGCTGTAAAGCCTTCAGTAGGATATTGTTCCCAGGAGTCTCTCAGCTGGCACTGTGAGAACATTGCTCTAGGGCAATGAATGTGAAGGGAATCCTTTTTTCATAAGCAATCTCCAGTCATATGTTATCAGTCGTTTATTTATATCAAGGGAGTTGAATGTATCCCAATGTGTAATCTTTTGAAAATGTAAAGTTAGAATCCTGACAAATGACTGTAGATACGAAAGGCTGTGTAACCCATTGGGATCCTTTGTAATAGTACATCCGCCTCTTTGTGTTGTGTTTCAGATGTCAGATTAAGTAATCTTCCCATTTTTAACGCTGCTCATCACAAGGTTATGGAATGGAACTTTCTAATGTAGGCATTCTCCTTTGTTGCAGAAGAGAAGTTGCAGAAAGGGAGTAAGATCTTTTGATAAAACTAGCCAACATCCATAGTAAGTTGAGGAAAAGATTTAGGGTTGCATTGGTTTCCTACTTTCCAGTATGACTGTTCATCTCATTTAAGAAAAGGTTTTCAGAGTTCTTCATCTTTCCTTATAAGAATTCATTGTAGAAGCCTTCCCTGACCCAGAATAAGAACAGGGCTAGTTTGAGGTGTTAAGAATAACAAATGAATCTCTTCTGTCAATGCGAGAGTCCTACATCATGAAATATGAACTAAATTCCTTTTGAATCCTGTAGATCATGGTTTCTAGGGGTGAAAATGCTTCATTCATAGGTGCCAATTAGTGGGAGTACCCTTGATGTAAAAAACCTTTTTATTTTGCTTGTGTAGCCAGCAACCCTACTATAGCAGACCAACACGCCCTTGGGAATGAATAGAGGCTCCGGATTCTCAGGATACAGCCAGAGTATTTATTGAGTAGAGCTCTTCTCCCTTTCTCGCTCTGCAGCCCCAGCTTTGTCCGTCTCCTCAGACTTGAGATCTTTGTATCTCAGAATCTGAATCATAACCAACGCGTCAAATTTTAGTACCCCCTCCAAAAAAAGATCATATTGATTAACCTGGAGTTTCCAGCCCTGCTCTTGGAAATCCTGAATAACCTTTGTCTAAGATTTGGAACACAGTGAGTTACTGATCAATTTTGCGAGTAATTTGCTTAATTAAGGGAACTCCTCATATGTCCTTGAGGCCTGAGAGATCTTTTTTTTTTGCAAATTATCTCTAAATTACTTTTTTCATTGAAAAAATCATCTATTGAATGGGTGTTAAGTGTTCCGGACCATTTGAAACTTACAATTTAAAGGTGACCTATATAAATCCTGCTGGGCTGGTGCTGTCCAGGACTAGGGTTCGAGACCCCCCCCATGAGCCATTTATTCAGGCCCCGAAACGCGGTGAAGCGGTACCAAATTCTGTGAGAGCTTAGTTCCTGATCTATCTTATAAATTCATCACCAGCAGCATTCGTTTTTAGAACGAAGGTTTGCTGCGGATAATAATAATAATAATTAATAATTACACTTATATAGCGCTTTTCTGGACACTCCACTCAAAGCACTTTACAGGTAATGGGGACTCCCCTCCCCCACCACCAATGTGCAGCATCCATCTGGATGATGCGACGGCAGCCATAGTGTGCCAGAACGCTCACCACACATCAGCTATCAGTGCGGAGGAGAGCAGGGTAATGTAGCCAATTCATAGATGGGGATTATTAGGAGGCCATGATTGGTAAGGGCCAATGGGAAATTTGGCCAGGACGCCGGGGTTACACCCCTCCTCTTTTCGAGAAACGCCCTGGGATTTTTAATGACCACAGAGAGTCAGGACCTCGGTTTTACGTCTCATCCGAAGGACGGCGCCTTTTTACAGTATAGTGTCCCCGTCACTATACTGGGGCATTAGGACCCACATGGACCGCAGGGTGAGCGCCCCCTGCTGGCCCCACTAACACCTCTTCCAGCAGCAACCTTAGTTTTTCCCAAGAGGTCTCCCATCCAGGTACTGACCAGGCTCACAGGAGCTTAGCTTCAGTGGGTTGCCAGTTGTGAGTTGCAGGGTGATATGGCTGCTGGCAGTCCTCATGCGGATGTGCATGAGGGCAGAGGCACAGCAGTAACTCGTCCCCTAGAAACGCGGGACACATCGTAACGCATCGTTTCGGTGGGGGCTCAGGCTCGGTGGGCTCCTGAGCTCAGAGGAGAACTAAAAACACTCGGCGGGCGCTGTGACGCAGATGAACAGTGACCCGGGAAGCCCCAGCAGGACTCCCAGTCCAGCACCGAGCGCAGCGCTGGAGATCACTATGCGGAGGGAGGGGGACAGGAAGCAGAAGCTGAAATAGGCAAGGCCTTTATTTCCACCCCCCTGGGCCATTTTGTACACGTCGGGCATCTCTGGAGCCCCCTCTTGGCCTCCGTTTGTGCATCTGCAATGATTCCTTCGCGCACAAGTCTGCAGACCTGCAGTCCATATGTAGTAAGGCTTAATGAGTCTCCCCAAATCTTGCTGCTTTTGTCCCGGATCCATTATGTTTCTATTATACTGTACATGGATGCTTACTGTAGAGTCTTGCCTTTAACACCTTTTGAGTCATGGATCCAATGTTGTTATACCCGAGCACAAATTCCACACCAATTAATTGCTGATAAGTGATCTTCAGAGGAGTTTGTCTTCACGCCTGTTTAGCTGCAGGCTGTACAGTACATTCTGTCTGGTAACCCTGAAAACAATTTTGTTCTACACAATCCTGGATTGGTCTATGTCATCCTATTATGTAGGCAGTAGTACTATCTTAACGCAGGCTTTACACAGGACAAGGAAATGTAAAAATGTTTACCAATAGCTGAAATCGTGTCTTTGGACGCTGATGTAAACAGCACAGGCATCTGAAATTGCTGTGTAGGAAATGTGGCATGTGGCATTTACTCATATATCTGTAACAAAGACGCGAGATAAAAACCATACTGAGCCCCACACTCATTATGGTTAACACACCTTCTCTGTGTTTACTGCTGCGAAAATCTGGTCATTCAATTACTGACATTCTTTCCTAGTTTGCTCTTTGTCACTGACTTGTCCCTGTGAAATTTGTTGTTCACATTTACATGTCCTGTTAAAGTTAAAGATCCTGTAATCCTAGGGCTTAAAAAGTCATCGTAATAACATTCAACAGGGCTCGATTTACAGTAGACATGATCTGTGTGTCAAGATGAAAGGTGCATAAGGTTAGGCTTTAAAGGAAAAAATCCAGCCTTTAATTTTATTTGTGATTATCTGCGTCAAACGTCGAGAAATAAGTCGAACTGAAGGAAATGCTGTCTTCCCTTGATGCGGAAGTGGCTATGGAGTGGTGTCCATCTGCTTTAGAGAATCCAGAGCGAAGCAGGCAGGAAGATGGAAGTCTTTACAGTCTCTTAACCTCATAACAAGGAGAAGGCTCTCATTCTCAGTGCTGTCTGTGCTGGCGGGAGCTAGTCCGGTCTCTGGGGGATGTGTGGGGCAGTACCTCAGTCTTGAAGAAAATGAATCCCCCCAGGGCTGCCTGAGTGTGAATGAGATTTTCTTTTTCCCTTCTGGGAAAACTGTATGACAGCAGCTGTGGATGGACCTGGAGGTCACAATGTGTCCTGGGTGACCAGCTCGCGCTTCTGTTCTCCTGTCTATGTGGAAACGTTGTGTGCTTCCGCCTTCCTTTTAAGACTTTTAAAGGAGGCCTGCAATCTGGGATGTTGCTGTTTAGGTTTGAAGAATTATGATCTTGCCAGTGAAGTATGTATGTGATGGAAATAGGATTAGAGAGCACTTCAGTGAATTCCATAACCTGTCACTTGGAAATTCCGAGCCCACATCCCAAGTGCCTGTTGCCATTGAAGGCCCTGTTTCTGAAAGGCATTTTCACGCTGTGCAGGTGATTCATAGCTACTCAAAATGTTTTTCATTTACTAAGAAACTTGCTCGGTTTCATGTATATTTAATCTGGCTGTCTATCTGTCATGTACTTGATATTAAAACATGGGTTACATTCACACAGTTTTGGGTTTGGAGCGATTCAAATTAAAGGATGATCTGCTTCATTTCTCTTAATAACCATCTGTTGAGCCTGTTTCACCTATTATTTTCATTAATCATTTGTGGGGGGAAAAAAAAACTCTTATCTCATTTGAACTATAACAGCAAAGCCTTTCCAGAGCAGGATGAAATTGAGAAAAGTACATTTCTACTGCTCTTGTAGCCAAGAAATTCAGTAATGTGTGGTTTCTGTAAGGAATTACTGATATTTCTGAATACTCTCACTCTTGTTTATTTCACTTGCCTTCAGTAGAGACAATAATTTGTATGCACCTGCAGCCATTATATAAGAAATTCCATATCGCATCAATAAAATCAAATCTAAAAGCTGCAGTGTGTGTATACAGTACATACACACATACATGCCACATCTTTTGATGTGAGCTGACAGAATCTAGTCTCAGACTGTTCTTGTAGAACAAACAGAAAGCAACCAAAACACCATTAAATATTTAACAAAAAAAACCCTGGCAGAAACGGTCTCCATAGACATTCCCAAACTAGCACAGAGCCGCTCACTAAAACATGGTCAGAGTGATAAGGCAGCAAGTAACCATTAAGCAAGACTGGATTTTAAAAAATAGCATTTCTTCATAAGCCCTTAGAAATATTTATTCTTGTCTGAATATTTCAGCTTCATACTGTGACTTGTTTTATCATTGTCACAATGCCCACTGTCTTATAGGAAATATAGTTAATTGCAGTCTTTTTAATGAGGAGTTGGTACAGCTTATCCCTAAAGAAACCATTGGTTTTCAACAGTTGTGGTTCCCAAACAAGTATTTTATTTTGACCAGTTCAGTTAGAGCTTGGGGAAGGATCATCTAGGCTACTCAGTGCCGCTGTGTTTACAGTTTGTTCTCATGTATGGAGAGTTAGATGTAGGAGAGAGACAATTGCATTTTGGAGAATTTTGGCCCTCTGCACAAGATTTTGCAAGCCCCGAGACAGGGGCGTAAAGCGAAGTTGATAACAAACTGCCAGTTTGTGTAATTTATTTGACACTTAGCGCTAAGTGGCTCTGGAGGCGGTGAGCCGACATCCTGCCAGAGGGTCACAGAAAACAAATCTCACCGAGGGGAAAAACCTGGACGAGATCCACCTGCCAGCACGAGATGAGTGAAGCCACTTTCATGCTGCAGGGCCCATCCATCAAAACGAGCTGCAGAACCAATGCTTTTGTACGTCTGCCTAGCTCACTTGTCACATCTTGTGTTCCTCACAGAAAATACAGTGCTACCCAAATTTAGTGCTTGTTCATTTATTACCCAATTATTTAACCACCTGATTCTAAGTACTTGGTTAATTATATTCTACTTACGTGCGAAACGGACAAGGATTTCACTTATCATTTAACATACACTAATTCTTGTTCATTTAGTCTTACTTCATACCATTACGTCTCAGAAAACATTGCATTGTAAGCTCTTGTGGTGATTTAAGAAAAGACCAGTTTTGATTAATCAAGGTATCATGGTAAATATTTGTGTTCTCTGCACTATATATGGAAGACCTATACAATACATATTATCTGCATGCTAAAGGGGTGGTACTTTTAAGTATATAAAGGGTTTTAAACTCTGTCTCATGCTTATGAAAAGGACTAGGGTTTTTTTTGGCAAGTCTCCCCTTGGTTTGCAACCTGAACTCCCGATGATGCTAAGCTCTAATGCTTCACCATTAATGCCTGAATACTGTGTTCTTTTATTCCAAATTTTAATTCCCCCTGTCATTTTGCTCCATTATCATCGGCATATGAAGAGTGAAAGGTCGATGTTTATTGACCACCTAGAAGAGCGAAAGTCAGCTCTCTCATGAAATTATTGACTGTATGTATCGGTTGCTCTGTCACCGTCATGTTGTTTCTATGAGTGCCTCTCATCGTCTCTCATGTTTCTGAACACATTTAATGTCAAATCCTTTCTTCCAGTGCAGTACTCGCGTCAGCTGACAGCGTGCGTTTTATCTGTTGTTTCTACTGTATGGCTCTATCGTACTAAACAAATATTTTGTTAAAAACCTGAATTCTGATACTGAAGACTTACAGACAGTAAATGGCCATTAAAGAGAAAAAAATAAAATAATGTTGATTTGCTTAAGCATGCAGACCTGTAAATTCAATTTTTGGTGGCAGAACATAATCTTTCCGGACATTATAATGGGTATGAGTATTAGATGCAGTCACCTGTTTGCTATCCATCCATCTTCTAACTTCTAACTTATTCCAAACATGGTTGCCTATCCGGGCAAGCAACAGGTGCAAGGCAGGGTACACCATGGAGGGACACCAGTCCGTCATTGGGCAGACAAAGACACAAACACTTACACCTTCACACCAGGCCCAGTTTTCCCAGAAGCCAATTAAACTAACTTTTTGTCTTTGGATTGTGAGAGGAAACTGGAGCACCCGAAAGAAAGCCACACGAACACAACAGAAAAAATACAAACTTCATGCTGATACCACCCCAGGTCCCGAACTGAACCCACTACCCCAATATTGCAAGGCTGCAGCGCTAACTACTGAGCCACCTTGCCACTCAAATATGAAAATTATTTCAGTTTCAGAGCCGTTTCTGAATTGAATTGAATCTGCATGGCTGTCGATCTGTGCACAGTGACTGAAACACCTATTCTCTCTGAAGGGGAATACAGAACATTGCAGTATTTGAATTTCAGCATTGCTAAAGCTGCAGTCCAGGAATCCAATACTGAAAAAACAGACATTTCCAGATGTTTTTTAGGGTTGCCAAAGCACAAACCTAGACGTCTAATAATTCTAGAAATTACTGCTTTTGAGTTTGGGTGTTGAAAGTAGTTTGGAGCCATTTTTGGACCTGCAAGTCAGAATTTTCTGATGTGTGAGGGTTCAAACAGAGAGCGAAAGAGCTCTGCTGTGTCAACATTGTCAGATATTGATTTTTCCTTGCTGTGCAGTGATTCCTACATATTGTCAAACAGCATTTAACAAGAGCCAGGAGAGAAGAGCCCACAACATATTTTCACATTCCTGTCTTCTTTAAATCTGTTATTCCCTTTCATTTTCCTCTGCACTCTCTTCTGCTGGTGTGAGGGTGATGCAGTTTCTAATCGTATTGGTGTGTTAAACACATACTGTACTCCTGAGTAAGAAAAGACAGGAGAGACAACAAACAGGTTGTTTATCTGATTGGCGTGGCTGTGTCGGGGTGCCAGTGTTGCGGGTCAGGGAGAAGTTCATTGTGTTTTCCAGCTGGCAATAATTTATCATATAACACAGAGAGCTCAGTGGTATAACTGTTCAAGAACAAATAAATAAATAAAACTGATTTGCTTAAAGCAAGCTGTTATGTGAGAAATTAGTCATGTCATGATTTAGTGCACTGCATGCTCATTTATTTTTGTGAGTGTTTAACATTTTACAGGATTTTTTTTATACTGTATTATTTATCTTTTCTGCATGTGCGTTTTCTCTGAATCTTGAAGTCATTGACGTACTGTGAAGGCATGCTAAGATCTAAGAAATGGGCAAACCTGAGTTCATCCTAAACTCTTCATGCTGTCATCACATTTCAAAAAAAGTGTTTTCTGTGGAGGGTAACCCTAGTTCACACCACTGATGTGTTGATAATTGATTTTTTGGTACGATTAAGGACTGAATCACATACTTCTTCAGTATAGAATTGCTCTTATGGTTATTAAAATATGCTGGATTCTCTTAGGCATTAAAGATTGCAGTGGAAAATGCTTGGCGGTAATTGTGTGTTGGTCTTTTTTTTTTCTTTGCAAAAGGTCTGATCTGTCCATGTTTGGTCATTCTACTTCAGAAAGTGCTATCTCAGATCTAGATGTCTACATAACAAGCCCCAGTGCATTTAAATGAATAACTTAGATGTCATAATAATGATGACATTATACAGTTTGGGGATATTTAATTTAAAATTCCCAGCTTCTGGTAGGGCTTGGAGTAGCAACTTGACCTTGTCTGCCTGGCTCAGTAGGGCGCTACCTGGTGTCCCCCTCTCTTCCAGGTGTAGCAGCTGCTACAGAATGAGGCCCAGAAAGGTCTGTAGTGAAAGCAATCAGCCTCTGTAAAAGCTGAGACGGGTGGCATGTCTTGAAGGTTTTTAGTGACTCAGCATTTAGCATGGATATATGCTTGACAGCAGAACTGGACAGCTGCGGTTTTGCAGGATACAGTATGTTTTGTCTGTCTCCCTGGTGTTTATGTTTCACACCTAGGCTGCTGCAAACATGTGTATTTTATTTTTAGACAAAAGATGACATTATGGGAACATAATTCAGGTTCCTGTTTTCCTTTGTATATTGGCACCAGATTCGAAGTCCAACAAAATCAACCACCCAGTAATGAGAGGAAATGTAACCTTATCTGTAATCTTAATGCAGCATGTTTTTGTCTTTTTTATGCTTTCAAACATAGGACCTTACTTTGTGAGAAGAGACCCTCAGATGTAAAGGTGGTCAACGTTTGATTCAGTTTACCAAAAACCGTGCCTAAAACACCTACGTTCAAAAATTACCCAAATGACTCCTAATTAGGCGGAGACCTACTTTATAAAGTAACAGTTTAAAATATTTCAAATGCATCTGCAGTGTATCTGCTTTTAAACTCAAGTAATTATTTCTTTTGTAACCTGGTGCTGAAGTGGCATAGAAAATAAGCATGTTTTGTGCATTTGACAATTTAGGATTAAAAATACGACTGAGATTGGGTTAAATTGATCATTTTCTTTGGAATTAAACCCAAAATACAGGAGATTTTAGCATGAAGAGCGAGTCCTTTCAAACGTTTGATTTTTGACCATTTTGAACAGGGGCGCACAACAAGACCGCAAAATTGGGACCAAAATTTTTTTCTTGATAAAACAACAAAGAAATGCCATTCCTGCTTTTCAAATACATCCTAAAACACAATGAATGTGTCGCGAAATGTCTCGGTGGTTTTGAAACCGAAACCCTAACCATAACCCTAGCTCGGGCTCTTCTAGAACATACAGGTATTCCAAAAACCGTTCCCAAAACTCTCGCGTTCAAAAGTCGCCCAAATGACTCCAAATTGGGCAGAGATATACCATATAAAGCAGCGATTTTCCTTTTTAAGAGAGCCTTCAATGCGGTGTAACTAGGCGATGCCTCTTTAAAATGTAGCCGCCTCGTGAGATACCGACTGCTCAGAACTAAAGCAGTGCTTCACAAATGAAGAGATCATTGCTAAAGAAAACCATTTTAATTTCGATGTGCGTACCTGCAGTATTTCACTACTGCAAAGCCCTGCAGATTTGAGAGTTGTGAGACAGGCGTACTCAGAACCAGTCCAACTACACAAGATGAAAATTCTGCTCCGTATAACTAATGCTGTAATGGCAGCGTGTTCAGATTTTCAGTTTCAGGACTAAAAGGCCTTTTGCAATGGAAAGCTGTTTACTAGAGAGTCAGTTTTGCACTTAACCCTCACATTACCTTAGTAAGAAGCAGGAGAGAAGGTTTGATTTAAATGTTTTTTTCCTTCTATCTTCTGAAGGAAAATTGACTTCAGAAGAATAAAATGTGTATGTGAATGTGCATTGCAGATCAGCCAGCAGTAACCCTAAGACCATGGAGGTCTGTTCAGAGGGTTTTTGGATACTTTTACAGGAGAAATTGAAGGGACCTGTTTGGTCTTGACTGTCACATTAGCACAAGTTACTGTAGATATCCGTCAGTTCTTTGTGTGCCACAGCAGAGAGTGGTTTGTACTGAATGCGTTTTCGAGTCTAGTTAGTAACCAGGAGGAGTGTCTCGATGTGAGGGTAACAGGTTCTGTTAAAATATAAAGTGGTTGTGCTGTGAGACTCATTTGCCTAGCTCTGGTAATAAATAAACATTGCAGAATGCTTCTGTTGAACATCAAATAGAGCTTTGAAAAAAATTGATTGTGCAAATCCGGTGGCTAGCATCACACCATGACCCTGCAGTTAGCCTGAAAATCTGCTCTGCACATAAGTCTTTTGTGTTCTGACTGTTAAGATATTCCTGCTCTCCATCAAGCATGAGAAAGAGAGAGAAAAACATAATCTGAACAACACACAGTCAGTGATCTGCAGGGCTGAATGTCATTCTGGATAAAAAAACAAACTACTGTTTAATGATGACAGTTTGAATTAGTTTTGTTTTGTATGTCTTTGCAATCCGATTTCCTTCTTCTGATCCTGAAACCTCAATTATGCAGTGAGGCCCTGAATATTGTGTGCAGTCAAATATAAATATGCACTGTGAGCCTGATGAAAATACTGACTGTTGTTCATTAAATCCTTTGGAAGAAAGATTTAAAGCTACAAGGGTGTATCATAGCTTGCTTTCTCTTTTCATTGAAGTTTGAAACAACAGTGTTTGATCTGTTTCTTTCAGAAATGTAAAAACCTAAAGAGCTTCACTGACTCCTAAGGTGGTCCTAGGTTTATTAACTGTATAGCACATGAGGAAAAAAATCAATGCATTACTGAACCACTGACTGAATTTCAACTACCACAGCTCTTTAAAGTTCTGAGTGTATCAGCTGTCAAGATGATCTGCTATGGATCGATACTATAAAATGTAAGTTAGTGCCTTCACTTTGGTGTCTTATAAGCGAATAAACAAAACAGCTGCTAAATAGCCCATGAAGTCTCTGAAAATGTTTATAGAGAGCGGGTCTTTTTTCACCCACTAGAAATTCCTCTCCTTATTTTCAGAACACTTTGTTTAGCTTTGTTTAGTTTGTCTGCGTATGGTTTAATGCTGCTGTAAGAAAGAGATAAACATTTTGCGGTGGAGAGCTTTCCAAAGTCAATTGTAACCAAAAATCCATTTGGGTGGACATAAAGGACCCCCATCCACATGAAGAACGGGCGGCAGGGTGACCTTACTGCACTGCTGCGTGACAGCAGCTTCCACAGCACGATGCTCAAGGGAAAAGAACTATGGGTGCAAAAAAGAGCCTCATTGACTTGTACTCGTTCCCTTTATCTTTATTCAGCTGGACCTTTTTAGTGCTGTAGCAGTTCGCCAGCCAACGGCAGCAATACCTGAAACAGGAACACCTTTTTAACATCTCTCGCTGTTTCTCATCATTTCTCTCTTTATCTTTGGCATTTTTGCCGGTGGCTCACTGCAGTACTGCCTGTGTTAAACGCAGTAGGAAACCTTTGTAAGGAGACTTAAGAGACTACCTATAATATAAGTTTTTATCTTGGATTAAATCAGATTTGATTTCTTTCTTTCCGTGAGAGGTATGGTATGGTTCGGTTGTATCTGTCAGTCACGTCGGTCACTCATCCCCTCGCTGAGCGAAATGAAGATGCGAAATGAAATGCCGGAACGTGGCTCACACAAACAAACGTGCTGAAGTTGGAGATCTGACTCTGACACAGCAGAAGGTCTGCTTGAGTTCATGGCCCTCCTGCTTTCAGACAAAAGTAGCCTCTTATTTAGTGCCCAAGTATAGCATGCTGTGAGCACCTACAGCTCCCTGCACCTAGCTGTCTCCAGCACCGCTTGCCGACTGTATTAGGATCCCATGGCTCATTAGCACTGCTGCTTTTTCAAAGTGAGTTTTTATGGAGATATTTTGCTGCTTTCTGGAGCGCGGGCGGCGGCACATTATTAAATCCAACAAGTGTGTCTTTCAGCTTGCCGACTCCTACGTCCAAAGCCATCATGTGGTAACAAATTGAACGTTTATCAGCACTGAAATCAAAACAATCAAAACCTTTTGAACCCGTTTCTGTAATCATCCTACAAGGTACAGTGTGCTGTGCAGTGATTAGAACACGTGCCTCATAGACCGGATAATGGCCAGAGCATGCCACTCAGTTCTCATTTCTGTCAAGAGTGCCGGCACTGTAATTCCAGGACTTACTGGAATTAAGCATTATATAGCGATGTGTCGAAGAGTAATGAGTTATTTTGTGACGTCATTCTATTCTAGATCTATTAGATTCTAATCTAGAACTATTCTAGATCTTATCAATTAAAGTTATAGTGATGGGGAGTGGCAGTCTTATCCGAATGGCCTTCTCACTTTTCATCTTCTTCAGTTTTGAGGTAGAATCTAGTTGCTAATGCTGTTTGATTGACTCATAGTTCTCATTGAACTGTAGCCAACAGCTCCATTATAATATATTTGTCCCAACTGTCCCGCACGCTTGGATTTGCTGCTCTTCAGTGATTCCTAGCACAATTCCTAGACTCCATAAAAAACAATATTTTCTGAATTGTTCATTAACAGACACTCATTTCTGTGGACTGGGGTGTAAAGCTGTTAAGTGGGGGCAGGCAAAATGATCTATGAGAGCCTCCTTTAAAGAGTAAGCTGCTTTAAAAACCATGAGTTTCACACCTGGAATTTTCATACAGGGAAGTGTTGGAATTGAGATGAATTTCCACATTCAGCATTAATCTTTTTTCATTACTGGTCGTCTGTTTGGTGATTTTGTTTTCTTTGAAGACACCTTTCAGAAGTAATTAAAAGAAAAAATGCAGTCAAAAATTAGTTTTGAAATTTAATAGAGTTACAGTCTATCTATAAATTTGAGTTTTTGTTTTGGATTAAACCAGACTAATATTTCTGTGAAAGGTATGGTTCAGTTTTATCAGTCAAATTGGCCACTCGTCCCCTTGCTGAGCTGTATGAAGATGTGTAAAAAATACTCTTGATCTTTATTACTCTGGTTCTTCACCACCTTTTCTAGAACTAATAATGTAAATAGGGAGATGTTTGCATTTTAGAAGCAAAGGGGTAACGTGGACATACAATTAGGATACTAAAATCCATGCTCTGACCTTTGCATTGAAAAACATTGCTCTATAAAGAACAGTTTACTCCTCACTGATCTGGGCTTGTGAAATTAAACTCATTAGTTGCTCCAGCTAGCTAACAACCGTTTACTTTTAAACAGCTGTCAGACACAATTTTTTGCTTTTGAAGTACAGCAGAGCGCACATCTTAATCGTCTTTTGCTCATCTTAACTTCAGATTTAAAAATAAAAAACATCATTTTCATGCGTGCAGCACAAACAGAGTTATTGCATTTGTGTCATAGTCAATTTTAGCTGTCGTAGTCCATGTAATCACACAGCGTTCATATCATCAGAATTGCAAACAGGGGAAATGACACATGGTTGTTTACGTTAGGAGCTGTATTCAAGCCAAATACTTGGGCACAAAGGCAAAAAAAAAAAAGAGTCATTTGTACCATTTCCGTCAGATGATGAATTCTGGGTCCTCAGGGCTCTCCTGCACTGAATTTAATTACACACACTGTGTTCTGCGTATAGCCTGAACAAAGGTGTTCACCCAGGTGGACACGTTTGACCTCCTTTGCTCTCTGTGGTGGCTGTTCTGTTCTCGGCTTCCTGTCCAAAAACCTAGATTTCCTAAAGATTTGTAATGTCAGCTGGAAAGTGCGTGAGTATTCTGTACGATGCTCTGGTATTAAATGTCTTTTAAATGCAATGAAAATGCTGACACATGTAGCACAGCAGTTATTGTACCATACATACTATGCTGTAGATATTTGATTAAGCTATAACATTTGCTGTTATCCAACTGGATTAAGTTGCCACAAATGTTCCTTCAAAAATATTTAGAATGTTAATATCTGGATAAAACCAAGGAGATTCCCATTTTCACAAAATTGGAGGCCAGCCATCCCAAGGTCTCCATCAGGGAAACGTGTGACAGATTTTCACAAAGTTGTCAAGGTCTCCACTTCCCAGTGACAACCAGTGCTTTGTGATTTTTCCTGCCACTGTAGCTACAGATATTAACTGTTGGCTGTATTTTCAGACATGGTTGGTTATATAGTCAACATGTAGGGCGTTGCCTATACAATGCCAGGGCGTTTCTCGAAAAGAGCAGGGGTGTAACCCTGGCGTCCTGGCTAAATTTCCCTTTGGGCTTTACCAGATGGCCTCCTAATAATCCCCATCTCTGAACTGGCTTCATTACTCTGTTCTCCTCCCCACTGATAGCTGATGTGTGGTGAATGTTCTGGCGCATTATGGCTGCCGTCGCATCATCCAGTTGGAGCTGCACATTGGTGGTGGTGGAGGGGAGTCCCCATTACCTGTAAAGCACTTTGAGTGGAGTATCCAGAAAAGCGTTATATAAGTGTAAGCAATTCATATTATTATTATTATTATTATTATTATTATTATTATTATGTACAGATTGTCCTGCTGTACTAGACGCAAGACTACCTAAAAATATTTATAAACTAGAAGCGTTCTGCAAGGAAGAGTTGGGAAAAATCAAGCAAGGAATAGAAAGACTGTTAGCTGGCTACAAGAAACGTTTGGAGGCAGTGATTTCTGCCAACGGGGGTGTTACTCAAACTTTTGCACATGCCACATTTACTGTTTTATTTTTTCAATCTGTTAAACTCCGCAAATAAATAGTAACTGTGCATTAAAATTTGCAGAAATATGTCAAGTTTAAGTTTGTTCGCTGCAAAGGTTGTGTTAACTTCTTTTCACTTAGAAAATCAACAAAACATGTAATGTGGCCAGGAGTGCCCAAACCTTTGCATACAGCTTTATATTTAATCAGAAGTTTGTGTCAAGGGGAAACTGTGCAATATGAACGGGGACTTATTGTTGGGCAAAAAATACAAATTTGAAGACAGTCAATTATTACATCGGAAATGGAGTTCAAGTGACTTCCATCCATCATGTGCGGTGCACCCATGAGACGTAAAGTATATAAAACTGCTGGGAATCTGGTTCTTTATAGTGTTTCTGTAACAACGTTATTATAGCTTCTGAACTGAAATTAAGCTTATCCTCATAACGATTCCAGCACAGATTGAATCTGTGTGGCCTGTATGCTCATCCACAAAGAAATCTGGGCACTGAAGGGTTTTCAACCAGTTGTTTCACTTGAGTACATTTCACTTACATGAAACCTGCTGCCAGCTCTCCTGAGGGAATTTCTGAGAGTTTTTCGCCTGGAGATTTGAAAGGGTAAAATATCAATTTGTAACGTAGACTGCAGACAGTCTCTTCAAATTTCGAATAACGCTAATTATGACATTTTTGGTTGCTTGGCTTCCAGTGCTGAAGGATAAGTCAGTGGGATTTATTAACTAATTACCCAGAATTTCTAAACTGTGCTTATTGATCCTTAACTTTTAATCCTCCCTCTTTGCTATTACAGTTCTCTTTGGAGTCCTTACTGATACCAAACTTGATAATACATACAGTGGGTTGGCGTTTGTAACAACATGTACATATAACAGCGTACAGCTACTGCAAGCATATTCTTATTAAGGAACAAGTAATAGGTTTATTCCATCCTGAAAAGAGAAGAAAGAAAACAACATTTCGGCCGTGAAGCCTTTCTTCAGGTGTGAGCAGAAGGCTCCACGGCCGAAACGTTGTGTTTTCTTTCTTCTCTTTTCAGGATGGAATAAACCTATTACTTGTTCCTTTGCAGCCTACTCATGCTGACGCAGCTACCCACCTGATCTACTAATTCTTATTTATGCGCTTAGCAGAGGACATGCTAACACTGGAATACAGCAGAACTGAGTCCAGGACCATTGTGGTATAGTTGCCTTGTGAGGGGGAGCAGGCTGCAGCAGTCCTATCTGGAAGGTTGTGGATGAACTTCAGTTGTCTGCTTGAGAAAGGGCTGTCTTCTACTCCTTTACCTCCATTGCTCCAGTTCACCAAGACAGAATTGTTGGGGGTACTCCAGTTGGTTGGTGTCCATGTGGGAGCTGAAAACTTCAAACCACTTCAGACCTCAGGATACACATTCTTTATACACTATGTGGGTCATACTGTATGTTGCCTGCTTACTGCGGGTGCTTTCCTTTCACTGTATGTGGAGGTTAATGTCCGTGGAAGATTCAGCAGTGAATGAAAAGACAAGGAGAGTGAATGGGGTCCTCCCATAAAAATTGAAATGCAAATGTGTGTGTCGCAAATATCCACGGAGGATCTATTGGGTGGTGGAGATCTGCCATGTCCAGGAGCGGGTAGCATAATCCTCCAGATCTCCTGTTTCTGTAACATTTCTAACCCTCTCCTGTGTGCCCATGGTAGTGTAGTTCCGTTGGCTTTAAAACATTCCAGACAATGGTGGCTGAGATCAGGTAGTGCCTGAAACATGCCTTCTTGTTCTTTCTTCTTTTTGAAAAAACATTAATAATGTGTTCACCAGATCTCCTAGAGCCTGCCATTCTGCTTAAGCCTCCTGTATGTCAGGACTCCTACCTCTGTGGCCACCTTAATTTTCACAGAGGCCTTGAGTGAATTATTGATTGCATTAGGCTTCATGTATGATAAATCAGTTTGTGTCTCCTCTAGATGTTTAAAGCATAACTTACGCTGTCACAGGGTCCGCAGAACAGCGGCGCTCAATTTATCTTGTAGTCCGTAATAATAATCAATAAATCATAAAAACGATGGATTGAGAGGTACAGACATTGAATCGCATAAATGCTTTCCCCCTGAAAATAGTCATAATGCTAACTCTTCACATTTCCATCCAGGATATAAATTACTTGGAGAGGTGAACATTCTTCAAAACTCTGAATTTAAAAAACATATCCAGCATTCTGCAAATAGCATTCCTGCTCTTGGAGCTTTTTAAAGTCATATTACCTAACTGATTTACTGAAAGCAAGCAGATTTATATTGTAATCATTCCTGGGGGCCATCAATACAATCTTAATATGTTATACATTGCATATTTTAACAATTAATCAATAGCTGCAATAATCCGTTCAATGAAGAGATCCTCATCTCAGTTTAAGAAGTCATGTGCTTAATTGATCGCAGTGGACTTCTGAAATGGGTGGTTTTTCTCCAGGACGTTGGACCCTGTAGTGGGTGAGTCCTGTCAGGTGTCAGTAGGATGATGGGTCTTGCAGTACACACCAAATGTGTTCTGTAAGGTGGAGTGGTTTTCTAAAAGGCTGGTGTATGAACCATCAGATCTCTGCCGAGAGGCTGCAGATTATGTAATTCTGTCTCATTTTTTTATGGGGTGAGCTTCAAAGATTTTGAGCAGATCCTCATTCAGATGCATAGCTTTGGACTTTCAGAGGTTACTAGCTTCAGCTCAAGTAGGTACTGTTCTTCTGTTTTTATGTGGTCTGTTTCATAAGTGATTCTGCAAGCACCTTAGCGAGGATTCTCAAAATCCAGACTCAAAAGCTATTTTTAAAATCGTTTCTTTCAATACGTAGTACACATGAAATGAGGTGAAACCAAGGTACTTGTGTCACCTGTTCACCATGGACCAAGGAAATAATGAGGTACACGCCCAAACTGGACAATGGGTGTCATCTGCTGGCCAGTGTGCCAACATCACTAGGGTTCTGCGCAGAGAGCTTGCGGTGGTGACCATGGAGGGGCCCCATTATGGGGCTCTGTTGCTTATAGCCTGAAATATATTATGGAGCTTGATACTTTCTTTGGAGATCTGCTTTCACATTCAAGCATGATATTTCTATGTGAAAATTTAATATCTTTTAAGTTGTATATACTTCATATATACAGCTCCGCCTCTGGGGAAGTGCAGTGACTTTTCTCTATTTTTGTCTACTGCTTAGCATTTTAATTGGAACGTGTACCCATCTGCTTTATGAAATAACCCTTACAGATGTAATTTCAGTATTAAAAATAGTGTTGTTATGCTCTGCAATGCATTATCCGTCTGAAAATTTAATTAAAGCCTTTTCATTTATCACATATGTGATAGTTCAAGGTGTGCCAGCAGGCTGTAGCAAGGCAGGAATAATAACGGTGTTTGGGATCAGTGACAGTAACCAGCAGTTTCCAACTGGGCAGCAGAATACAAACACTTTTCAAGTGCAAGAAAGTGTTTAGCTGTTGGGACTTGCATGCTGTGTGATAGTGGAAGTGAATTTGGAGGTTTCAGGCAAAATTCTCTGTGGACATCAGCCCACGTCCCATAAGAGAGCTTTGTAATTTGCCAGGTTTTCACAGCTAATAATGTGGTACCAAATAAGTACTGCTTGAATTTCTCACTACCTGTAACACACCAGTTGTGTGGAAATGGATCTGTCCAGACGGGCGTGGAACAGGAGAGGTGAGTCAGTGGTACTAAAAACTAAGATGAAACCTGATTGATTATTTTTTTGTAAAATGTACATTCCTCACGTAAGAAGATAAGAATGTTTGTAAACAAAAAGGAGGTCATTTGGCCCATCTAGCAGTTTGGTAGATAGCAGATGAAATCCAAGGATCTCATCCAGCTGTTTCTTGAAGGAAGCCAGAGTCATGGCTCCAACAACATGGTTGGCTGGCTTGTTCCAAACTCCCACAGCCCCTTGGGTAATGACGTACCCCCTGATCTTGGATTTAAAGGGGAAGTGCAGCGCTATTTTTGTATTTCAGGGTTAGAAAGAATCACCATTGATGAGCGCGTTTCAAACCACAATGACAATAAAACATACACAGTAACTTGCAACACATCTAATTTACATCACAAAAAAAGACTAAATTTCCAGGTGTGCGCCGCGCCATATTACTGTCATTGTCTGTGATTGAGAATAAGGCAACAAACCTTCCAGTCCTTTCTGTGGCCCTTTGACATTGTTAACAAGCAGGCTTGTGAATACATCTCTTTTAATCCAATAGAAATGTTGCTCTCAACTTTGAGATGGCTTGCTGAGAAATTACTTCCTTGTTAATTCTGCGTGAAAATCATGTTGGATCATGATGTAGCACAACCTGTATTTATTCTCTCACACATCATATTACATTAGTCATTACAGTGAGCAAGAAGGGCCCAATTCTTGCGAACTCTCGCTCTTGACCGTGCTGAGACCAACAGTTTGCGACAATATGGCAACCATACAGTACGATTTAGCACATACAGTAGTACTAGTTCATGATTTTGTGCTTTATTCAGAATTTGTAAAATTTTGCGATACCTTCAATTAATTTATTTTGTTACTGAGATTTGATAACCAGTCTGAGAAATTGGGACTGTAGTTCCCCTTTAAATGACTTAAACATAGTTTCCTTGAGCTCTTGGCTCTCATTAGAAAGAAGATTCTGTTAGTAAACACTGCCAGAGTCATAAAATGAAACCAACCCACCTGTAGACAGCTGCTGTAGAAGCAAACAGTAAAAACCAGAAGAGGTTGTTTTGTTATCTCTTTATATAACATAGAACAGTAACTATGAGAAGGGGGGATCAAGGACAACAAGATACAGTATTGGCAGAAAGGTGTTTTGACATTAATATTAATTAAATTAAATAGTAAATGTGAGATTCCTATTCATATTATTTGTAAAATTCTAGCTAGATATATCACTAAAGTTGTTTCATAAAAACCTGTGACAGTGTCTTTTTTTAAGAGTTACAAAGTCATTTCTTATCATTGTTATTATTATTTCCAAAGCTGCTGCATTGGTATTTAGCTGTCAAATCTGCTCTGTAGGTACATCCCAGAGCTGTGTGAACTGTTCTCTGTGGTGTCAGTATTTTTTTCTCTTGCATATGAATTGGCTTGGATTCATTATTCAGCTACAGTTTGACGATGCTAATAACAGAGTTTAAAAAAAAAAAGATTTCGGTCCGACAGCTCAGAGCATCGAACTGGATATATCTATAGAAAATAAATAGGTGAAAGTAGAGACTGTGAACAGCAGCAGTTTATTCCTGTCTTTTCAATCTTTTCAGCCATAAGAAGGATTCAGTAGGATCCCTGACCGAAAATACAGTACAGTTGAGTGATGCTGCAGTGTTCTGCTTATTATTGTAGCACTGTCACGCATCTGTTGGTTTAAGAAAGTATGTACTGTACACTGCTGTGCAAATGCTGTTGACATTTTGCAACAACTATTCTTTATGCTCTTGTTCTTTGAGCACAAGCATATTCATGCCATGATCGTTTCCTTAAGTCTTTTCCATTTTGTTTGATGTTCACTCTTTTTACTGACATTTACTTTCACTTTTACTTTGAGGAGATCTTTTATATTGCAGGATAACTAGATGCCTTCCTACATGTAGTCTGTAGTCGATAAATAAGAATAGCCATTCACTGGTACTCCAGAGAGTATACAGCAGTCATGTTTGTTATTTCTAGATTTACTGCACTAAAACTTTGAGCACAAGTCTCCAAATAAGAAAATCATATCGTGTGAGAGGTGTTAGGTTCGTCTGCAAACAGCAAGTTTCATATTTCAGGTTTTCCTGAGCGGAGTAGTGTGAATGCTTTGTCTGGTGTCTTTTCATGCTCAGATTATTTGCACACAGATTGGTACTGACCACAAAATGGCATCATTAAGTGCACATTTTGTATTTTGCAAAGCACATTTGTTTTACACCAGAGAGAAATGCCAGCTGCTGTTTTTGTAACAATAGCTTTTGTGCAAATCATAGACTGTCAACCGGCACATTTAACATACGTTTTTATGAAATAGCAACAGGAGAGAGATGTCATTCAAACTAATTGTCAACTGTTCCCTTGCTTGTTATGTTTGAAACAGCAGTTTTCTGTTTTGTGCAGCTTAGATTTTACATTGTTATTCTGATTTTGTAGATGCTGAAGCCGGACAAAAACTCTAAAGCTATGTCAATCCATTATTGTCTAGACAGTCTATAAACACTGATAATATATAGATCCAGAACCAGCCCAGCCTGATCTGATCTGATTACAGCAGACACTGGCTCACTGCAGGTGAGAATGCTCATTCTGTTTCTTAGTGCCCTCTGTTTGGGACAGGGCAGCTTTCATACATGAAGAAGCACAGACACAGCACCTCAGGCAAAGAAGACTTCCTGTGGAAGAAACATAATTTGTTAAAACACAAAAACAAACTGCCAGATGAAGTCATATCATATGATATGAACCCGAACTGCTATATGAACTGCTAGACGGCTCATGATGGAAAACGAATGGAAGTTTCATTTGTTGTTACACTGTGCTGTAGGAGGTGTTGTCCTTAAGATGCGACAATAAAATTAGACCCTGACTACACGGTTTTTAAAGTTTCCATGGAAGCTTTCAAAAGAGTGGAGGTGTCATCCCTGATGTTCCTGACAAATTCCACTTTGTGACTTGAAATGGTGAAGCGGTGTCTCACCTATCAACATGATATCACCCAAGTGGGGCAGATAGGAAACACAATTAATGATTGCAAAGTCATCACAGCACATGTAAATTGTGTCCACTGGAAAACTGTGAAACTCTGTATTAAAAAGGGAAACTCGAACAGCAAAGTGGGGAAGTCATTTCCACTGCCAGTGTCTGTAGCCCATACCGCTCACTGTCAGCTAAGAGGAAAGTATTGCTCAACAGTGGCATTAAGATCAGCAGTTCTCCACCTCTTGTGACCGGGTAGGATAAACTACCCAAAATGAGTGTTGGAGAATATGATTGAGATTATATTACGTCTCCAAGGAATTATTACTCTCTCTGAAAGCCAATATCTGATATAAATAGCTGAAACTATGTGGTGATAACTCTCTTAGTACAGTGATAGTAAATGAGTAATGCCAATAAAAGTAAATGAATGGAGACCTGGAAATTGAGTTCTCGCACATTTGCCAAATAATAATTCATTCTAATCCTTTCAATATATCATAGTGCTATCATCGAAGCATCCCAGAGTATTTCAGTTGACCCACTTCGTCTACCACAAAAGTGCAGAATCCTGAGTAGGGCCTGAGAAATCACTTCACCAGCTGAATTACCATTTACCAGGGTTAATACCCCTGTTCTTATGAACAGTGCCAAAGGATCATTATTGACCAGGTAGTCAGCAGCTTATTTTTGCATCTCATGTGAAAGACAACTTCTTCTACAATACGGCCTCCCTAGTCACCATGCTGACGCATTGCTTTGGAAACTCTGGTCTGTAGAAAAGAGCGCCTCCTACTGGCCCATCAACAACACAATGTTTGACCAGTACTGACCGGGTCCAGCCTTTGCTTAGCATCTGAAATCTGGCAAGGTCGGGCTACAAGGTAAAAAAAGCTGCGCTATTGGTACTTTCCATTTCCCATTCATTAGTTCAGGAGAGGAAACATGTTCCTCATTATACTGAATGGCCAGATGGGATTCTTCATCCTCTTGACCTCGTAAAGTTCTATTTCAAGTCTTTTTCCATGCAGAATAGTTTTGGCTCATGGAACAGGTATCTATGTGCTTTGCTTCCCATTTCTAGTATGAATTTGTAATCTAATGTCCTTGTCCTTCATCTGGGACATGCATCATCAAACGTTTTCTGCAACCATTTCCATAGCTGAAAGAACACACTGTAGTGTGTTTGTTTATATGTGGCTGGGTTAGTGTCGCTTGCTGTTCTGACATTGTTCATCTATGCTGGCATACATTAAAGCTGAATACTGAGAGACTGTGTGGAGAAGCGTCTTTTATTAAATGGCTGAGAGGTGTAGCACCAAATTGATTCACCCGGAAACGTTCTGATAGTCAGGCCTGAGAAGTCTTCAGATGCTGCATCTGTGGTAAAAAAGGGCGGGACAAAGGACACTGCAGAGGCACAAGATGGATCGGATGTCGCTGCTCAGTGATATTAAGAGGGAATGAAGTGTCTGTGGTAATGACTTATGTCTCTTACCTAGAGAAGGTTCGTAGCCCTGTGTCACTTTTAAATGTGTATCAGCAGCAAGAACAGCGTAAAAATGGAGCATCTATAATAACACGCACAAGCCAGAACGCACCAGGAAGTAATTATTATATAACCCTGACAAACCTTTCGCGATAAACCATAACAGCTGTCTGTTTGGGAGCTATTAGAAAATACTGTTGGAAAAATTGTACATGATTACCACGTCTAACAGGAAGGATGGCAGGTTTAGTCATACTGTATGCGTTACAGTTCACAGGTTCATGGTCACAGTGAGATCTATTAATGAGCACATTTTATACATTTGACAGCACATCATCCATAAAATGGACTGTTGATCAGCTGTGTGCAGTGTACTGTGTGTAGCTTCAGTTTGCCAGTGTTTGGTAGCAATAGCAAAACAAGTGTAGCATTCTGTCCGTGACCAGAGAACATCATTCACAGATTGCAGAAAGGGTCGATATGCTTTGTCTCCTGCATGTGAACACAGGAAGCTGAGGGGTACTGGGTACTGTTCTTTCACTCTAACCCATCATTCGGTATTATCATTTTTTTGATGGTCCATCACCGCTGACAAACAAGTGTTGGGGTGATGCGTTTTGAGCCTCTCTGATCACCCTCCTTCTCCCCATGCGGGTATTGGGGTGATCACTGTGCTCCCAGGCCTTCTCACACAATCAGCGATTCCAGATGGGGTGGGTGCATTATAAAAGAGAATTGACAGTTCTTCACGTTGGAATGTGGTGTATTCACAGGAAATATGGTAGCCTTGATTAGTTACCTGTTCACGCTTGGGTATGAGAAGTTTTTGAGGCTTTTCGTTGAAAAAGTTGTACTTTTTTTTAATTGTGTAGGTTCATTTTTCTGAGTCTCGTGTAAAGATCACTTGAAACCTAATTACGTTTTTTCTTACAGACTTAATTTGGCAATGTTAATAGGTTTGTGTGAATATTTTGACACCAAGAGATAAACCAAATTCAGGTGTGACTCTCTTTTAAGGGAAGAATGCTTGTTTAATCCCCAAAATACTGCTTCTGAGTCCATTTCTCATGTAACCACTCAGTATCTGTAAGTGTCAATTCCTCAAAACAGGTTTGGAGCTGGGAGACTTTTTTTCCCATTAGAAAGTAGTGCTGAGAATTAGGCAGAGTAAGAGTTCCCTTCCCAAGCAAAGTTAATTCACAGTCTTTTAAATGAGCCAATTATATATCCTTCCAGCCCCTACATTTATTTTAGTGAGTGAGGGCCCGTAGGAAATGGAACTCAAATGTTCTGTGCTATTTAATAAGTCTACAGATTATTCTAACCTTCAATTTGTTTATGGGATTTTCATACAGTATAAAGTTAGCTGTCAAATCAAACAGCTGTGTTGTGTAAACTGTGCACCTCGGAGCTAGAAATTTTAAGGAGCAGCACCCTCCCAAAGACCCTGAACAGCTTCATTGAGCTCATCGCCAGGTCTTTCCACTCCTGACAGCCATCAGAGACTCCCATGGCGGTCTCCTCACTAGCAAGCTCTGGGTGGCGCACTGGAGCATTTTTCCCATACTTCCCTTTGTATGTGTGCCGCAGTTTTAGAAGGGTCACAAAGCAGTTGCCAAATACTGTACTTTTGCCAGCACCTCAGTGCCGATGCGGGGTCAGAAACCAGGTCAGCAGATTAAGCCTCAGCTGGGGTCTTCCCGCTGTAACCCGCGCTTTGTTCCTTGTGTTTCCGAAGGGGCCACAAGCGCAAGCTGCAGGAGGCCAAGGAAGGCGACGACGATTCGGGCAGCGAGTCCAGCAAGGCGTCGAGTAACGAGGATGAGGAAGGCAGCAGTTCGGAAGCGGACAAAATGGCCGCCGCTCTCGAAGCGGAGCTCAATGACTTCATGTGATGGGAATGGCCCGCTGGTCCCGGGGAGAGACTTCTGCTCTCGTCGCTTCAGAGCCACGAGGTCGTCGTTCATGTGCGAAACCCCACAGTGGCCACCCTGTGTGAATGAAATGAAACCAGCAGTGTGTGTTTGGGGAGACTCGGTGTGTGTGTATAGTTATACGGCTAGAATAGAGAATTTTAGCAGTTTATGTGAAATATTAAAAAAGGAGAATAAAAGCTGTTTTAATGTTTTATTGTGAAATAAAATAGATGAAAACTTGTTTTGTGTATGTTTTATTTGGGTTACTTTGTTTTTTATAAATGTAAAAAAAAAAAGAAAAATGGTCAGGTATGCCAAAGAGTTTAAACAGGGCACTTCTGAGCCTGCAACAATGTTTTTTTCCTGCTTTTCTTTCTGTTTTTAATGAGTAATTGACATTGTATTTCATTACAGCCATGTAACTAGCAGCACCATGCAGAAAACTTTTGAATAAATGGAAAAATTAGATTTTTTATCAACAGTAACCTTAACATATGAGCCAGATTTGTCTACCCATGATAAAACAAGGTTCAACTATAACAATTAAGGAGTGGGTACTCTGGGTTTATCCTACCTGGTGTTCTCCTCGTCTTGTCTTTTACGAGACGATTGTGGAATTTTAAGATTGTGACAGCTGCTGCACTATGCTTTCCAAAACCCGGGTTCTGTAAGAGTGTAGGTTTTCAGTTTTGCTCTACTCAAACTTTGGATTTTGAACACATCACTCTCTGATCCTTTACTGCCATACAGTGTGGTTCCAGCCCTTGAGCCTGAAAAAACAAAATCTGCCATCATGTTTGAGACTTTTTGTTGTTTTGTTTGAAATGGCAAGACTGATGTAAAGTTTTTGTATATTCTATTTCATATTTGACCTCCAGGAATAATTCTTTTCATTTAATAAAGATTTGTTTTTTAAGTGCTGTCAGAATCCTGTTTTTTTCCCATTTTCTCTGATAAAAGAATGATGTTGGTGAGTGACTGATTGAGGAACAGGATAATTGCATATTGCTTGGTCATGCATTTATACCTGTGTGAAGGGAGATCAAGCACCTACAGTAGCCGTAAAATATTACAGTCTCTGAAGAAGTGAGGCCCTCCTCACTAGTAGGGTGAGGTAGAGGCTTATGGCACACCAGAATGGAGGTAATATTCAGCTTAATGCAGACCAATGAAGCTGTGTGTCACGGACGTCCAAAGGGACTAACCGTGGAGAGCAGGAGAGCGGAAAAAGACCCATATGCGTAGCGGCGAGACGGGAAAAAGGCCCGGGCTCATTAGTGCAATGAGTTCAGGAATGCCGTGTAGAAACCTATGCCCTCAGGGAGCGGACGTGGGGCGCCCTGGTGCTAGGCGGGTCTCAGGACATCCGAACGTCAATGCTGAGCGAGGACAGAGAGCAAGACCCGGAAATATATAGCCCAAGGGAAAGAGAGGGACAGGAAGGACAGCAGACTGGAAACTAGGGACAGGACAGAGAAGGAGCGCCCTCTGGCTGCAGAGGCCGTGACACCGTGGACTTCAAAGTTTTGTTCATACGATGCTTTAAACTGTACCTTTGACTTATTTCTGTTAAATACAGCAGTGGAAGTCAGATGAGTTCTGGAGTAGTAGTACAGTAGAAAATCCATAAACATGACATCGCCTCCAACCTGTGGCTTATGACTCGGGTGACAAGTGTGTGTTCTATATTTGTCCCTCCGACGCTGTTGTAAAGAGACTAGCATTCCTTCTAAGGTGCAGTCCTGCCTTGTGTCCTATTTTTCTGGGATAGGCTCCAGGTTGCTGCAACCCTTCCAATGAATCAGTGGTCTTCTAATCTTCGAACAACAGAACTCTTGTGCTGTTTCTTCATTCGTGCCTTAATATTGCTTCCTTGTATGTACAGTACGTTTCTTTTATGTTTATTAAAGCTAGTTATCTCATATTATCTTACATTGTCTGTCAAAGTACGCTCTGCTTTTTCCAGAATGCTTGATAAAACCATCAATTAACCCTGATAATGCAGTCATGTTTTATTCTTTATAAAGAGGCCAGCTTTTTGTAGTGAAGCTAAAAGCTGATGAAATTAAATTCAATTTAAGCTTCTTCTTATTCATTTTATGGAGATCTCTACTCATTGCTATTTGGCACTTTGGGCCAGACACTATTATAACTATTTTAGAAGAGCACTTACTGTAACTTTACAAGCAAGTCTAATCTGAATATCCTGAGGACATGGGTCCAAATTTAAAAACAGGTAGTTATGCCAAATGACAAAAACTGCCACTTGAGTCTGCATATATTTTATTCAGTTATTTTCTGCTATCATAGTACAGACATTTAGGGATTCAGTTGAGATAGTGTGTTGGATATAGCATTTCTTTAAATAATGGTTATTGGATTAACAGAAATAATTGGTATGTATTTTAAAATCATCAGAAAACATTTTACCATTTATATTTATTAGAGCACTACTGAAGAGTACTAATCTTTGTCCAGCTACCCTTTGTAAAAATATCAGAGAAAAACGTATATTTAATCTCCTCCCTGGCTTTGATCCTTTCTGTTTGAAATGATAAACTTTACTTGTATTGATCACTTAACAGCCCATGGAAAATGGATTTAAAAAACAACAGGAATTGAGCCAGGCCAGGGGGTGGTTTTCAGAGACAAATGAATTATATCTTGTGAGTTCCTGAATCATTTTTTCTTCAAATACATTTCGAAAGAATTTCTCCATCGTCAATCTCATTATTTCACAGGTACTGCCCTGGCTGTTAATCAACACTTTAGACCATGCACTCCACACAGCAAAACATCAGTTTTTTATGTTTCAGAAGTCTCCTTGGGTGGAGCAGCCATTTTTTCACAGGTTGTACAATTTTCAAACCATTTCCCAACTGATGACAGACAAAATAATTCGGAAAGCTAAAAGCCCCTGGAAACTACTGTTACACAGGTAGTAATACAGTCATAAATACTCTATGCAAAAATAGATGGAGAAAATGAAGAAAGCAATTATAGACTTCACTCTAAAACAGTAAAGAGTCCTTCTAGGAAGATGTATTAACAATGCATTGCCAAATGTACAGGCCTTCCTAATCATTTATATTTCCAGAGCTCTTGGTTTTCCTCTGTGCTCTCCCCCATTCACAGTGACAAGCAATTGTACTGTATATGCCATCACACTTCACTGCTCTTGGAAGATATGAAGGACATGTGGGCTCACTGTCCAAATCTCATGGGGTAAAATGCTGCTTTCATGGAGACATGAGTTCCCAGATCTTTCAAGAGAGTTCGAACCCTCAGCTCCACAGGTCTGGGCTGCTTAGGGGCTTTGTGGGTCACAGGATCTGTATGAGCAGCTCGACGAGATGACATTGTGCCCACAAGTCATGAGCCTTTGAAAGATTGGACGCTTACCCAAATTACATCCCAGTGAGAGGCACAAACAAATCACTTGCCTTTATGCTGTGCAGGTCAAAATAAAAACACTTCTGTGCCCTCTGTCTTAGACCCAACATGACTAGTCTGTAGAACTTTAGGTCCCTCAGAGAGTGCAGATGCCCATCACAGGACTGTGCCTGTAGATCCCAAACCACAGCTGATGTGTCCAATGTTTGAGAAAGAAAGTGAGCCGAGAGGAGCAGAGATCCTTCTGTATCTGTAGGATCATGTTGTTGCTGCTTTGCAACCTGCAGTGCTTTGTTACAGTATACGAGCAGCGGAGGTAGTCTGTGAAATAAAAATCAAGGAATTATTTCAAAAACTTTTTTTGTTTTGTTTGTTTGCTTGTTGCGTTGCTCAGGCAATGCTCACATGTGGAAAGACTCCGGTCTCCCTGGTGACAACAGCTACAGCTAGCATCAGCCTTCTTGAGTTTCTATATCACATAAAAACTAGTGTGATTCTTGATTTCTCATGGAGTAACCCTCCATTAATTCAATGCCTTTCCAATGGCAAACATATATCGTTTTCTTTGGGTTCATAATTAAATAAGTCTTTGTTTCATCAGGAAGGCTTTAAAATGCAGGTGATGAAGTAAAAAACACTGTTGATGGTTCCAAACATCAAATGGGATGAACAAAAGTAATTCAAAAAAGATCATAAACCTCCATTCTGTCTTACAAGGTGCTAAAGCAGTTATTTTGTGATGGTCTTTGTGGGTCACCTTATATTATGCCTTTTACTCATACATGTAGTTTCCTCCCTTACAAATGATCCTGGGTAGCTCGTAAAATCATGGTTGCATGGTTACATTCATAAATCTTTTATAACTCGATGTATTAAGTGTTACTACCTTGTAGAATCTAGGCTTTATTAATAATTAACTACACATTTATTACAAAATGTCATTGTTCCAATTTATAAATGTTTTATTAATGCATAGTGGTAAATAGCGAACCACTGTGAAGAAGCAACTCGTAAACTAAAGCATCACCAGTTTCTGTCTGAGCATGATATGTACTGTATGATAATCAAAAAGACCCTATCTGTGGCAAGCTGTAAATGTCAGTTCTCAATACCACATCCTTGAACTCTTAAAGAGATTATTAGTATATTGATCATCAGAAAAATAGGAGTCACCTGCATTTATCTTTTCCAGATTTTCACAGGAGAGATGGATGTAAAAAACATTCTCACGCATTACACTGCCTAACAGATAAGGCAGCTTGTTGGGATTGAATTAATATTCCCTTACTGTATAAATACCATGCTGAAGAGTTGCACTGTGTTCTGAGTCTGTTGAATTAGAAAGGAGAGTGTTTGGTCTTCCCCAAAGCAAGAACATAATACCAAGTATGATTTTGGAATTGTGTTGTGTTTTTGTTTGATGTTTCATTGTCTCAGCATAACGACGGAATCCTGCCCCGATTTCTCAGGCTGAGACCTGGAACTTGAGCCTAATGAATACAAATGTTTATAATCATAATAATTCCTTACACATTATATACTGTAGCACTTCTCTGGACACATTTTACATTTTAGATTATTTTGCAGAACAAATCCCACATGTAATAATTATAATAATAATAATTGCTTACACTTATATAGCACTTTTCTGGACACTCCACTCAAAGCGCTTTACAGGTAATGGGGACTCCCCTCCACCACCAATGTACAGCACCCACCTGGATGATGCAACGGCAGACATAGTGTGCCAGAACGCTCACCACACATCAGCTCTCAGTGGGGAGGAGAACACAGTGATGAAGCCAGTTCATAGATGGGGATTATTAAGAGGCCATCTGGTAAAGGTCAGGAGGTAAACACTCCACATCTTTTCCAGAAATTTCCTGGGACCCCAGTTTTACATTTCATCTGAAAAAGGGCTCCTTTTTAAAGTATGTCCTCATCACTATACCAGGGCATTAGGACCCACACAGACTGCAGGGAAAGCGCCCCTTACTGGTTCTGCTAACACCTCTTCCAGCAGAAACCCATTTACACAATGGTTTAAGCAATACTATGCTAACAATAGTCTTGTTACTTGAGGAGAAAGTCATGTTTATGCAATTTGTCTGAAGTTTGTCTAAGGTTGTCAAACTGCAAATTTTCAAAGTTTAATTCAATTTTTGACATGATTTGGTATTTTCTAGTTTTAACTAGTTTTATTAAAATGCTGCAACACTGTTAAAAGTAGACTTTTATAGTAGCAACAAAACATTGTTAACATTATTCTTTGGAAATGTAAACTATTTTAAATTTAAAACAACTTGCGGATTAGAACATTGAAGTCAGAACAACCCTAAAATTTCAGATTTTATGTTCACTTTCTGTGTCCAATGGGTAGAGTGTTAAAGAACTAATTGCTGTCAGTGGCTGATTAGATATCATGCCTGCTCTCCCAACAGATGAGTCACGTGCAGACGCAATCACAGACAGCTAAGGACAGAGTGCAGAAACCAAACCTGTAGCCCCACTTTGCACTGAATGGAAGCTCTTCTGAAGCCATTAGGGCTTTATTTAGCCCAGAGTGGTTTATCTTGGGTGCCTCACTTCCATTGCAGAAAACCCACCAGTGCTTGTTTTAAATAGCTTAATAGACTCCAGGGGTTAGTGTAACTCTGTCTGTCCATAATCCACCAAGAACCACCTCATTCTGGAAAATGCTGCAAGCTATTGTTAATGTGCATTTATTCCATCTCCCAAATGGATGTTGCATCTAGGCAAATAGACTAGAAAAACCTCTCCACTTCCTACTGCTCAGGAAGAAAAAAAGGGCTTTTAGAAGCACTGTAGGTATTTTTGCAGAGTATCACTCTGAGGTTATTTACAATTTAAAGCCTAGAAATTGCATAGAAGTAGATCTATTACCAGAAATTTGGCATCCTTATGAAATTCCTTCCTTACAGACTTGAACACCTTTTTTGAAAAAAGGGCTAAAACCTAAAATGAACTACGCACGTAACAAAAGGAGATCAGAAAGAATAGTGAAAAGCAATTATCCTACTCATCAGTTAGAGAAATGTATGGTAATGTATCCTGGTAGAGGGGTCATTATGAAAATCAACAAAGTTATGCTAATGAAAACGAGGCTTTTTTTTTGGTAATGAAGAGCATTAATATCTGACATTGTACCTTTACATAGTATCATTTAACTGCATTACTTAATTTTCATTAAAAGAAATGGAAAGGAGGTTAATTTTAAAAAAAAAATAGATGCAGCATTTCTTAATGCTAGATTATGGGTTCAAAGGCAGAACAAAAAACTGCCTATAAGATTAAATTCTGGAGAAAGCTTTCTAAATTGGACCTTACCTTTCATAAAGGTTACACACAAGAGGACATTTAGTTTCATCATTATGATTTAATTGAGCCAAGGATCCCATCAGCTCTTCCTTGAATACACCCATGATATCGACATTGAGAACATGGCTAGGTGGTTCCATACTCCCATAACTTACTGCCTCTCCACAGTGATATATTTTTGTCTTCTAAACAAACTCTTTCATAAGTAGCCTCTCCAAACTCCGTGTTTCACATTGTGCATCTTCTGTACAGTGTTTTTGCCATCTGCATATTCTACATTTGTCTATATGATTTCTGCCAGGTGTTTTCCCTGCCAGAACTTGAATTTTGTTTTTGCTTTTCATTTATGGGTTTCATAGTGTTTGCTGATCCTCCTAATTGGGCATCTTCTGCAAACATGACTGTAATTCTAGCTGAAGACTATACTGTGTCAAAACTCCATATGTTACATTATTCATGATTTTTTTCTAATTAAATATCAAAACTTATTTTTTATAACAATGCAAAGGAGGAATAGACTGGGGGGGAGACAGATGGGAAGCTTTTACTTAAAGAAAATATCAAAAATTGAGAAGAGGCTCACTTTGACTCCATGAGTCTGACCAGATTCAAAATCTCAAACAATCTCAAAAAGCTATGACAACCGATTTTCCCTTCTCCAAACACTTTTAAATACAGTATTTCCTTCAAAATATCGCTATCAAAACCTGAATCTGAGCATTAGGTGTAGTGGGACATTGTACTGTAATGCCAAACTGAGTAGCAGCACGCCTGTAGGAAAAAACTAAAGAAAATTTCAAGAGAACAAACCCCAACACACAGCAAGCCCCCCACAAATGCTCCCCACTCCAGAATCGAACCTTGAACTCTACAGTTCCGAAGATGTGGTACCAACTGCCATGTCCTCATTCCTTTTTTCAAAGCTTTGATCCTGTCTGTGAGTCTTTTAAAAAGCACAGGAGGTAGGTGCAGGAGCACAAGAGGCAATTGCTCTGTGAAAGCTTGAATGGGATTTGAAGGCTTGAAAGGGTAAAAGCAGTAGAGCACAGGTCTGGCAGGAGTGACTATACAGGACCATTGATCTAACCAAATTGCTGCTAATGAGACTCTTGCTTCAAGACCTTGACTGCTCCACCTGGGTGCTCTCAAATTGCAAAGGCTACAGCACCCAATTAAGGTGCCATTTTCATAGGGAAGCAGAGCTTTTAAATTCACTCAGACTGACATTTCCACTCAGGCAGACGACTTCCAAAGAACAGCCTTGTTCATAAGTGTTTAGCACAAATTAGTAGTTCATATCCACTTTCTCTGTTCATTAGTAGCCTTATTCCATGTTCTGAATTCTGTATGTTTTTTTAATTTTATTTCAACTCCTAAGGCAATAAGCCATTCCCTTCAAGCTTCTTAGAACAATGATCAGAACTGACTACCAGAAAATGTAGAATGTGAATTTATCATGGCTTTTTGCCAGTGGAGATACATTTTTTACAGCAATAGCTGTGAGAACCTAAAACAAGTTACCCTGCCATGTTGTGGAAGTTTACACCCAGACTTCAAGGAACAGCGGGGTTGAGATTCTCAGATCAATTAGCCAGCAGCAGCAGCTTAACACGCTGGAGGGGCTGAATGTCCTCTTATTATCTTGTGCTCTGCTGAATAGAGCAACAGTGGGAAGTGAATGTCAAAAAGGACAAGACCATTCAGTCCATAGAATTCACAGCTTCTGCCTCATATCTTCCCACTTGTCTGAAAGACCTGCTTTCAGAGGCTGGAATCAAGATAGAAAGTGAAAAACAAGCAAAAAATGTTTCACACAGATGTCTGAATGAAGTTCTCTATATATGTACATATTTGATTTTTTTCAGTGCAAAAACCAATTGACAACTTCAGGATATTACAGCAATAGCAGGGGATATTAAACATCACTTACAGAATCCCTTTTTGTGTGGAACCAGAGAACCACAAGAAATCAAACTCAGCTGCTCCATGGTAAAGCAGAACTGCAGACCAGCCTACAATGCCATAGGCAGAAAAACAACAGCTGAGAGGTGTGTTTTTTTTGTTGTTTTTTCATACTTTTTGGTAGACCAGTACCAGAATCACCTAATTCCTTGAGCCCTCCTTACAAACTCCACCAGTCCTCTTGTCTGCTTTATATACTCATGGTTCCTCCCCCTTGGGACCGCCTGTTGGATTTCTTAAAGGGAAACATCCCTTTTTCACACATGCACAGACAACTTTACAAACCTTCCTTGCCAAAAATGCACACATATACTTTTACTGTATTTCAATGTTTTGCTTAGGAAATAATGGATAGGATCATTACAATGTATGGTAAGTACTTACACACCAGTGTGAATAAAAGAAGATGGGCTCCCTTCTAGACCTCAAAAGGGCGCTGTGGATGCGGGCTGGCAGTTATATGGTTACTGCTTCCTGGGCTATATCTTTGGTCCTGACCTTCAGTGTGGTTCTGGCCTATAGTATAGGTGGGTGAACATTTCCTGCAGCTTCTCTGTACTAAACAAACAAATGTAGAGGAAGAACATTATTTTCTTCCTACTGTGCTGCTGACATGAATTCAATGAAAGATGGGTCCTGTGTATCAGGTAAGGGCGTAGTTTATTTTTTTTCTGTAGTTTTCCAAAGGCCTGCGTTAAACAAAATGTATAGGCTGTGAACATGGTACCCATCACACACTTATTTCCTAACTGTTCATTGTTCAGCAAGAGGCTTGGTTTGCAATGAGACAGTTCTTGCTGTATATCTTCAGTTTCTTTTAGATACCATCAATGTGCCAGGATGCATTCTTGGCCAATCTTGTAGTGTGCTACTTGCTTCATATATTCCACCTTTCTTTCCCCCATCATTAAGATCAGAATGATGCCCTGTACAGCTCCTTCTCTGTGATATCCCACTGTGTCCTGATGGGTCTTATTGCTCCTTTCCAGGATCAGAGTACTTTTGCACAGATCTTTCAGAACAAGAAGAATTAAACTTCACGCCCAGTAGGACTGGGTCCTGATGTGTTAATGTTAAACTACAGAACTACATTAATAACGTCAGATGGTTGGTAAAAGATATTGTGTGTGAGTATGATGTTCTTATAGTCCCAGTTTGTCATATCTTTTGTCATGTAAGGAAGAAGGCATCAAAAAGTATGTTTTTCCTTTCTTAACAGACTTGAGCTGGAATTTTCCCGGGGTTACAAAAGCATTGGGAAACAGGGGTCAGGTACGTTCAAATCATTTTTCATGGATTTCACTTTTTTAAGTACAATGCTGTAGCTGCATTGTTTCTCCCAGATCTTCAAAAACACAAGAGAACCACATGCAGAAATGAAAAGCAAAACCTCCTATTTCTAAACTGAGTGTCGTCAGAAGTTTGTTTAAATTTAGCATGCATGGTGTCACCAACTCCTCGGTAGCTTCCCAGCTGGTTTCTGTGCATGTTCCTCAGCTGCTGTCTGCTGGGATCCTGGGCCAGCATGGAGTCTTTGTGTTCTCCCCTTCAGATTGTTGTCTTAAAGCTGTTATTTATTTTTGCTGTTAACACGGTCGCCAGCTGTGCGATTAAATGAGAATACATTTCTTTTCTACAATAAGCGATGTCCCACAAAGGAAAACTGAGCATAACACATAATGAACAGGGGCTTCTCAGCAGTAGTAATAAAAACTGCAAGCGTTGCATGTGCCCACATGTGGAAACCTCAGGTGCCAAGCTGGTCCTTGTCAAGAGTCTCGAACATGCCAAAGAGCCATCACTGACCTTCAAGGAGTAGTGTTTTGGTTCTTTTTCTGTGGCACTGATTTTAAGGGTTTGCTTTGTATGTTGTAAGACAATGTAATACATTTGTCTCTTTTTTGAGACCTTGGGACAGGCTGCTGTCTATCTTGAGCTGCTGTTTTCCCTGTCCCTTTCCCTAGAGTCCCTTCGCTCTGCAGATTGTTTGTCCTTGACTGTTGCTCTTCTTGATCTTTTTAGCCTGTACCTTTCTTACATTATTCAGTCTTTGAAATAGTTTGATTAGCTTGTTTCAAACTTCAATGAGTGCTTGGTGTCCCGAGGCGGGACTGTCCATTCCTGGTCCTGGAGGGTAGGTGTGTCTGCAGGTCTTCTGGTTCTCTTTAAAGCAGTAAGGACCGAGAGCTGGGAGAAGCTGTTAAACTGGTCCCATTCAACCCTTCCTGAGCAGATCCAAGTGGTGTTTGCTGAAACACCATCCCTCCACTACCCAGGACTAGGAATCCCTGCTGTAAATCATTATCTGGAGGCTCCAGCAGATCCCTTCTTGTTGCAGAATGAATCTGACTGGCATCTGGGGGCCACAGACAGACAGGTGGATTATTAACAGAGGATTAGTCCTCTGACCTGCTAAATCCCATTTTTTTCCCACATCTTTTGTCATGTAAGGAAGAGGGTTTAGCATTTGCCAAGACACCTGTGGAACCCATCCTCAAGCACTTGAGTCCATGATTATCTTCCTTTTCTCACTACAGATAAAATGAGACAATATCCTGTCCGTGGGCAAACAGATAAATGTACATATTACACTTTTTGGCCTATTAAATAGAATTTGTGTTGATTCTATTTATGGTAAAAATGGCTTAATTCTGAACGTGCATTAAATAGAAATGAATATTAATAAAGTGTAGCTCAACTGAATTATAATTTCATACCCAAAATTATCTCTAACAATGATAAGTAACTGTTCCATTAAAAGGTTATTCCTAAAATAGCTTTTCCAAAGCTGCTTTTATTAGAATAATTACATAGCACTAGCAAGTGGTATTTGAAGCAGAAGCTAAACCGGAATGCGCAAAGAAATACATCACCAGTGTTAAAATTGTTGTCAGATATGAAAGTGAGGAAAAAATTGTTTTAGTAACAGCGGCAAAAACTGAAATAGGTCTAACATCAAAAGTAGGAAAGAAAAAAAAAGTGATTCCTAAACAAATATCTGTGGCTCTTCACGATTGGTGTTGCTTTCCTCCAGGTGCTCCAGTTTCCTCCCACAGTCCAAAAACGTTCTGGTAGTTTGGTGTCTGGGAAAATTGGATCTAGGTGTAAGTGTATTCATGTCTGTGTGTCTGCCCTGTGATGGACAGGCGTTGTTCAGAGTGTTCCCTGCCTTGCACCTATTGCTTGCCGAGATAGTCTTACTCCCCTGCGACCCTGAATTGGAATTAATTGTTTAGAAAATGAATGGATGGACGAACAAACAAATAATGCAAATTGTTGTTTGTGCTGGAAAATCAGGAAGTACAACACGCTAGGCTGAAATTTGCTGACTCTGTCTCTTTTAAATGTCAGGACATCTGTAAGTATGGTGAGTAAGGGTTGTGCCCAAGGACACCTCTTGTGGCAGGGGAATGAAGTTTGCCCAGGGAAGGTGGGCGAACTTCAGTTTATGTTCTTTTTCCCTTCATCATTTCTCTGAACAGCCTGACCCAGAAAAATAAATAAACCAAAGAATGAAACACTGAGTCGTCCAAATTTTCTTGTGCATTTCCAATACGTTCCATAAGACAAACATTGATTTAAAAACTGCCAAGCAATTCCAGCAAGAGAAGACTTAGAATAAAGTATTAACACAAACGATGCAGAATCCTTGAAAAACTAATTTCATTCTCAATTCCCTCCATTCTGTTTTTGACTGATATACAGCTGGTAGTGCTGTAGCGCAGGTGGTGTAAAATAAAATGCTATATACTACTGTAAGAAACAAACAAATGCACAAAAAATCACTGTACATCAGGAAATAATAAATTAAAAAATTGACAAGCCAATCTTCTCTTTCTCCACCACTGCACAAATTAACACAGTATACACTCTCAGTGTTATGTGTTGGCAAAGATTTAAAGTGCCTTCGCCCTGTGGCAGGGAGTCTGTAAAGCATTTTTAAATGCTCTTTGTTTAATCCGCGGTAGGACAGAGCTGATGCCAATTATGCAAAGAAGAAAAGTGTCATCGTGATCAAACAAAAAGCATGTTTACATCCCAATGTTTTGCAATGCATTAAATCTCCCCTCCACGTGAAACTACCAACAGCTGGCCCTCACGGCCTGCCCTCTCTGAGGCTGGTTCGCCCAAATCTGTCATCACAGGCAGCACACTGCACATTCCGCCCCGAGGCTCTGAGAGTGGTGCCAGGCTCTCTGCAGCCCAATCTTAGGATGAATGTTTCCCCCCATCAGATTGGGATCAAGATGCAACTGAGAAAGTCAATCGCCTAATAAAAACATGCATGTTACACTGGTTGGCATTGGGAAGATTCCCCGAGTGATGGCACAAACTTCAGCCCTGTCTCGGTGAGCTCACCTGCCCCCTGGGGGTCACCCCCAGAGAGCTGACCATTTTGCATGGAAAACAGTTAAACTATAGAAAAACATTCACATCCAACCCTGAGGATTTAGTTTGATATTCTCTTTATCCAGCAGCAATATTCAGTGTCTTCAAGCACAGTTTATTTTCCATATTTTATCAAAAAAAATGATAGCAGTGATTTACCAGTTCTTACTAAATAGCTTTTTTCCCTACAGAAGGAAAGGATCTTTTGTAAACTGGGTCTTTTGTACAGCTCATCAAGTCCAATATGTTCATGTGACATAGAGGAAGGTCATCAGTTGCCGGGTAGCTGGCTGCCCAGGTGCTTGGTATCTGAACTTTCCTGGACTATCCTTCAAAGCCAGACAAAACAAGGGCATGCTAGACTCGTACAGCCTTCACAGAGAACCCAAAGGATTTCTTTCATTTAAATGAGTTGAGTAGTGTTCTGTTGTTTGTTAATTGTTTTGACTTCATGTCTGGATATTGTCCAGAACAGAGCTAGAGCTTTAGCTTCTGAAATTTAGCCTGATATGTCTGTCTGGCAGGGGGTTATTAAGTCAAATCTCATGTCTCAAAAAGTTTCAGGAGAGGTGGATGACAAGTCGATACATGAAATGTTAAAAGGAAAGGAATGGCAAGTAATTGAGAGAAGAAATACCCGTGTAATGTCATTTGGGGTTGCAATAAAAGATGGTTTATGGTTGAAATACAAAACGGCAGTTAATATATCATTTTCTGTTGGGTATTGGGTAATCTGTACTCATTTTGGCATTAACATCTTTAAAATGTTTGACTGTTTTCAAGGTTTCAAAAATAAAAACAGACCACAGTACAGCGCACATGAATGTGAGCAGCTGTAGGTGATGAGGTAGAGAGACAGATAAAGAGCGGCCAATATCTGTTTGATGGTTCTGCTTGATGTGAGGCCAACTGAGCCAAACACAGAGACTTCCGGACTGGACACAACATGAGAGAGGCCGGGGGGTTCTGAGATCTTGGTCTAATGACACACATGGCAAATCAAACAGGAGCCGAATAGAAGTTAGACATCAACTGGAAACACAGGATAATCCAGCTATAAAATTAATCTTAAAGGAAAAAAATCTAAGGCATGAAAAGTAAAGGCAACAAAGGGGGAAAAGCTCTTAAGATAGAGGAGCACCCTGGGGGCTGGTGAACATGAGTCAGAGATGTCTGGCAGGGTTCCTCAGACTGCCCAAACTTCTCAAAATTCATTTTCGTTTTTTTTTCAGGAAATCTCAGTAACTCTTCATGTAATGATTATAAAAAACAGTGGAAACACTTTCAGAAGCACATACAGTAGGAACATGACAACCGTTTGTGCAAATTACATTCAGAACTGTGCATCACGAGACAGTTTCAGCTGAAAACTGGAGTCAGGTGAAAATGACAGAAGATACAATGAAGCATTTGAGAGCTGACAGATTGTCTGCAGATGCAACTCAGTAACAGTGCTCCTGGAGAGTTTATGTGTTTTTTACTGCATGCTTTACAGTGTTGTAAATCATTCATGAAGGACTTTTGGGGTTTTTAGCCTCATTCAAGTGTTACCCACTTATCAATTGTAAGATATACAGTATAACAGAAATTCAGGAGAGGGGAATTCAGTCTGCCAGACAGCAAACCCTCAAATGTCATCATCATAATTTTATCAATAAATACTCTTTCCACTTTTACATGGAAATCGGAGTCTGTCTGTTGCTACTGAATTACTAATTATTATGAATAAGCATTTCACCTCAGAGTGCACTAGTGCTGCAATGCTTCCCAAACCTTCCCACATAGATTTTGAATTAATATTGCTAAGTGTTGGCAAGAACTGCAGAGGCACTGCAGAGAATGGTGAATGTGGCCCAGAAGTTCATCAGCTGTGGTCTTTGAGGACCGCTGCCGTGGTAGGATTCTGGCCATCACAGAGGACAGTCAGCACCCTGGGCATGAGCTCTTCACCCCACTGCCCTCAGACAAGATATACAGTACAAGAGCATACAGACACTTACCACCAGATTTCTCAATAGCTTCTACCCACAAGCAGTGCGATTGGCGAACACATTTGGCTATGCCCCTTGGACCACACCTACACAATCTACCTCATTGTGATTTCTTATTTATTGCACATCTCCAGTCATTGTTTACATGTCTGCATTGTTTACATTCAAACTGTTTACTTGTTTACTTGTACACTGTCTACTGTTTGTATTTTGTCTTAATGCTATCTGCACTTTGTGTTTTTACACTTTTTTAACAATCGAGAGACTTTCTGGAAGTAAGAATTCCATTGTACCAGTACAAGTACCGGTTACATATGGCAATAAAGTTCAAGTTCAAGAACTGGCTCAATGGTTCAAAGGTTGGAGCTCTGGCCTTATAAACCTACAGTTGTGAGTTTGAATCTTGCTGGCACCTATTACTCCTTAATTCTTTGGAAATGCAAAGTCTGAGAATAGGGGGCATTTCTTTATACTAAGGGTTGTGGGAGTCTTCTTAAGAGGGAAATCAACAGTGAAACACAAACTAGAGGTCACATGTAGAAATGAGTTGGAATTGCAATTAAATCTGTTACATTACAAATCTGGGATCGTTTCATACATCTGATGTTTCTGACTGGGGTGTGAAACATAATGCTACAAACCGTGGCATCTGGTATCCCTGGCATAGTCTACAATTCCCATGACAGTATTCAGAAAGGGTTACATTCCCACACAAGCTTTAAAATACAGATCTTTAAATGCACAACTAGCTGTGATTAAGAGGATAAGATATAGTTATGACTATCATCAATTAAAGTTTAAAGCCCAAAACCTAACTTTTTCTCTAATTAAAAACCCAACTGATAATGTAACCTGTCTTAACTGGCTTTAGACATTGTGATTAGATGTTATTTGCATTAATTAAACTTGCCTCATCTGGCGTGTTTACACAGGCATTGCCTCTCCCGATGTCAAAGAGCCATTTCAGTGCTGAAGAGTCATTCCAGTCCAGCATGGACAGTCCCATTAAAGCTTGTTTTTCATTTTGGACAACGTGCACAATTATAGCAGAAAGCATCAGCACCTGGTACAGTCTAGAAATTCCTTTGTAGTTTTGGTATTTTTTACCATACATTAGGCAAATCAGAACAATGAAAACAATTCGTCCTTGTACAGTGTGTTCTGAATGTTCAATTATTTATAATGAATATGAATTTGCAATGTAAAATGCAATTATGATTGGAGAATAACACTGGTATTTTATTTAATGATACACATTAGCCAGTATGTAGCTCATATGATGTATTTGTTACCATTTCTTTGGGGTATGAATAAATGTGCAATGCTCTGTACTCTTTTTTTAAAGTAATTGTGTCTAAGGATTTACATATTTAAGATGTAAAAAATAGAGATTCGATGGTTCAAATATTAACCTAATTATGTATTTGTATTTATAATTGTGTATTAACAATTTAATTTACAGTCTTTCTTTGGGGTGGCAAAAAAGGAAGCTTACTAATAATTAAAGGGTATTTTGTAGACGAAAGGAACTAAAACTATAAGTGGCTAAGTTGCTAGTATGATAAGTGGCTTTCAGCTCAGAGTCTAGGTAGTAACTTAACTACTGTTCACTGGTTGAATAGTTGACATGCCTTATAGGAAAGTTGTGTGCTCACCTTGACTGGGGGAGTAGGAGCTCTTGGAGCAGAGAGGGGGGGATACTGTAACTTGGTGGTTGTAGACCACAGCCCCAGGGAAGGCATCCTCAGAGCCAGCCCTGAAGAAAGCAGAGAACACTGGGGTAAATCAATCTAAATGGTCTCAGTGGATTATAAGATAGGCTATAAACATTATGGTGTGTGGCACACCCCCTCCGCTGTGATTTTACACTATCCCGATTTACGAGACACCTCTGTGTCCCAGGGTGTATTGGAAATAGATTTGGCTAATCGTTCATCCCCTGTGCACCTTCGCTTTTGAAATATGTCAATTTAATTCTGCATCCTAAAATATTACTTGGTCTGTCCTCTTGTCAGTGATGGTGTTAATGTTATACTGTTCTGGTGGACCCTGTCAAATTTCCCACAGGGGATAAGCATCAAGTCTGAATTTGAATGAAGCAAATAGATGTCCCAACCTCTTCCAGGGCTTAGTGAAGAATGATCTGGGCTTTGAAAGCCTGAAGGAAACTGGGATGGATGATGGGTCCCAGAGACCTGGGAGCCCACACCCCCAGTAAGATAGAGGCAGTGAGATTGGGGGACTCTTAGGAGCGGTATAGACAGTGTAGTGTAGGTTACAGACTTTCTTGAGCACGTGGACAGGCTCCTGGCCTCAGCTGGAGGGGATCCTCTTGGTCCATTGGTTGAAACAGGAGGCAGGCTGAGACTTCTGTAAGACTCGTTTAAGGAGGTAGCTTGTAAACTGAGGAGAGGAATGTGTGTGGTGGTCTTCCCAGTTCTACCAGGGAACTTGGAGGAGAAGGAGTTCACAGTAGGCCTGCTCTCACCATGTAAACACATCCATTCGGAACTGCTTACACCTTAATGTTAGAAAATAAGGCACAAAATGCAAGAGCCCAAGGCTACTGTAGACAATATGTGGACACAAAAGGAAATTGATGGGAAGTAGAGGGCTGAAAATAGCAGTCAGGTTATTTTATATAGTGGGTTGTGGGTGTCTGTTTGTCTGTTTGCAGTTGTCCTGGGATTGCTGCAAGAGTAATAGTCCTGCTCTTGAGACAAGAGAAAGAAAAACAACCATATTCCTGGCCTAAAGGGCTTGTCAGAATATAGACACACCATAGAGGGTCAGTATTTTTCAGCTTGGAGCTTGATCTACAGAATTCTTAAACCTGCTGGACACATCTATCCAGTGAAGTATTTAATCTCAAGAGCAGCTGAGACAAGTGGACATTAATTTTTGAAACTGTTGAAGCTGACTCTGACTCTTTTAAGAAATGGCTGGATGAAATTTTTGGATCCAACAACCAAATGGGCAAACCTGATGGCCTCGTCTTTTTAATAACCTTCACATCCTAACCTGGCAGCAGCTCTGGACTGGACACCAGTCCATCACAGGATATATAACCTCTCTTTTACTCAACTTTCTTAGACAGGGTCCTTTGTCCCAGTTAGGACTTGATGACTGCAGGGACATGGATATCTGTATGGTTTTTCTGCATCAATACACAGTACAGTATCTGCACTGTCACCCTGTTGTGAAATGGAGAGGGGTGTTCTCACCCCTAGGGGGGGAGATTGAGTGCTGTGAAGTGGAAGCAATGCAGATAGTCTTGAAGGGATCATCTTATACATTAGATTTTTTTGTACTTTTTGCTTAAGCTGTTTCCTTCCTCCCTGGGTTCTTTTGAAAGCTCCTTGGTCTTCATGGTTGGATTTTTAATTGAAATCCACTACCTGACTGAAGTACCTTACCTTCCTTGTTTTGAAATTCAAGAGAACCACACAGAGAGTTCATTCAGTTAAGCTTTTTGTGAACTTAACTAGTTTAGGTTTCATGTAGCAAAGGTGGTGAATGCTTATCCCATTTACGTTTCAGTCTTTGATTTTTCTTTTGATGTTTTTGCTGACCTTTAACTTATGGTGTTACTTTGAGTATTCAAGATTTGACTGAAAATATCCACTTTTAAAAGCTCAATACTTTTGCAAAACAATGTATTGTGATTTTTGTATGTTTGTGCTCTTAATAATTGTAATGTCAAGTGACAGTACTAATATTACATACAGTAAAGAAACAAAATACGTAATTGGTGTTTGTTCTTTTGCAACTGTAGGTTTTTTGGTATCTGCCTATGAGGAAGCTAGTGTTTCTATTTGCTTCAAAAATGTGAATGTTAGGGATTTAGGTCTCTCAGCTTACTCATTGAAAACATAGGGAACACAGTTAAAGGGACAAAAAATGTTTTTGTATTCTATTCAAGCTAAGGACTGTATCTCTCCTTTTAAGTACGTAGGCTTTTGCAAGAATTACACAGACATAGAAAGACATACAGTAGTACAGACAGAGAAAGTATATACTGTATATAAAGTCAGTAGTTCAACAGATTAATTCAATGCGATTAATAACTTATACTGTATAGTCAATACCCATTACAAAACCACTATTACGTAAAGCATGTTCCATTACCATTTCAGTCCGTGAAATGTAAACATAACTCAAATACATAGACCTAATTCTTGTATTTATAAATATTAAACACCACCTATTAACATACAGTATGTATATATGCATTTATATAACACAAGATTTGTTTTATTTTATAAATATTAACCACAATGTCTAGACTAACACAAGAATAAACAATTAAAATAACCTCAAGCATGGAGGATTAGAATCTAAAATGGCCTAAATCACATCAATTCCAATAATACATATATCCGACATGAATCCTATATTAAAGCATAAAAGGTCACAAATTTAGTTTCTCACTCAGACCTCCAGGGACCCCAGGATTCAAAAAATATATCCAATATGATTCCCATTTAGGTAACTTCAGGTCAATATTACCAGCCCCACAAGCCAGATACTGTATATTAAAAAGCATTCGGATGATTTTTTTTCTATTTAAATATCATACTGTAGAAAGAAATAACAATTAATGCTCACCCTGTTAATGCATTTAATTTGTCTTAAATCGCTTGTTGATGCCATGCTGAACAACAGAATTCCACCATAAAAAATAAAAACTGAAAGGAGGTTGCACACATTTTTATTCCATTTATAGTTTAGGGACCTAACATTTTAACACAAATGTTACTTTCATCAAGGCATGCAAAACTTCATCCCTGAAAGGTCTTTTATCACCATATACAGTAGGATGCTCTGCTGGTTTGTTGTAATAATGCCCTTGGGGTGGTCTTTAGATGGCTGGAGGGCTGATATATATATATAGAATAGGCTTCTGGATAAGCAGCTTCAGGTGATCCAGCAGCTAACCACTGTTGTGAGTATTGATGTGGATGGTTAAGGACATTGTGGACACAAAGACTGTGCAGGTCAGGTGGTCAGTTTTATGAGATGGCTGGAAAAATGGTCATCCTGTAAAAATGAATTTTGTCTGTTGACTATTGAAAAAGACAGGGCGTTGGGGTGGAAGGGGAGGACAAGTACGATACAATTCCGGATGCAGGAATTGTCAATTAGTGACCATGGCTCCCATCTTTAGACATAGAGCATTGCAAATCTTTTAGATGAACTGTTTGCTTCATGGTGGCATCCCTAACCAGTCTCCTGTTTTCTGCCTTCTTGCTTTGGAACAACTATTGTTCTCCTTTTATGAGGCAGTTTACTTGTCATATCTGAGTCATTTATCCATTCACAAAAAGATACCTGTTCATTCTTAAACAAATTGGAATGTGTAATAAATATTTTCTTTCTTGACTATGTTCCTACAGCCCACTCTACCAACCTACCACAAAGTAACTAGTCATGAATTTAAACCACAAAGGGAAGCAAAGTTGGTTTCTGTATTAAATTATAAATAATCTGCTGCTATATTTTCCATTTCAGCACAATGGTAAAGAAATTTGCAAGGATTTCCACTTAATTTAGCCATTTACTGTAAATATTTTTTAAATCCACTATGAAGGTGAAATACTGTACAAAACATCTGAGATGTCTGGCAGACATCACAGGTTTTGTTCAGAAAAGTGTCATTAGGTATGTGGTTTGAAAAAAGCCCCAGTGGTGGATTTCCTGCTGGAAATCAACCTCTTTTTGTTAAAAGCTGTCCTTTTTCTTCCCATAACGCCAGTGTGCCTGAAATCGTTTCCCGCAGCAGAATCTCTCCTGCCTGTGTTGTTCAGACAGCTCCTTTCCATTACGCCTCTTGTAACATTGATCCTTTGACACCAAGAAGACCTCCTGGTCACATAATCAATATTCATCTCAGGGCCCTAACATCATTAGTACATTGTCAAGCCCATGGAAACCCTCTCCTGAACTGGAAGAGAAACACTTCAGTTAATCTGTGCTGTCAGCCCCGGTGAAGACTTAAAGAGGCAGTTAAAATGTGTCTGCATCCGACTATTTTTTCCTCTTCCTGTCTGTTGCACGTCTTATTGCATTTTTCAATGCAATTTCTACCTGTTTGAAGCCACATTTAACTGTGAGAAGGTCTCTCTGTAATGCAGTACTGGGACACCTGCACAGGCTTCAAATAGCCCAGAATACCCCAAGCCAGCCATTGGCGTACAGCATACCTTGTTCCAGCTAATTCTATCTCCGGCAGAATGTTACATATTCCTGCATTTATCGTCACTCTCTCTGGAATTCAGTTTTTTTCAACACATATACTGTACATGAGTGGTTTTCCCTGCCTTGTCATGCTTACATGCTCCAAATGGCTGCTTTGAAAGATGTTCAAACACGCACCTGTGTCTGTTTGACAGCTCTAAATTGTTACATCGATGTCCTTGCAGTGCACAGTCAATGGGTCTGATTTCCAGCCATTTAACTAGCTGCTTGGGAAAAATGAGAGCTATAGTACATACAGCACAGCAAACACAATATTTAAGGTTGGTAGATTCCAAGTGTTCTGAATTGTGGATCGTTTTCTGATTGGACTCTAATTCCCTTAAGGAGAAGTCTTCATTTTGAGCCTCTCTCTCCATGTTTCCTGACCTTGTCACAGTCGGTCACAAGGACTGCAATTCAACACGCTGCTGTTCAGCAAACAAAGAAAACTCTGCACTTCAGCTCTGTCAGTGATGAGACTCACTGTCTAGAGTGGCCCTTGCTGAGATAGGGCAGGGCAGATTATAAATGAGCCCAAACCTCCTCCTGACATCCATCACAAGCTTCCCATGAAGATCCTGGGATTGGGAGAGCAGTTTATTTATGCCCTGTAAGCATTTAAATGTTAAAGAGTAACTATTGAGACTGCTGTTAAGAGTAGTATTGTTGTGTTCAAGTAAAAAAAAATATTTTATTATCATAGAGCTTTAAAATTATGTAATGGTACTACTACCTAAGCCAAATCTGTCTAAAAACATTCAAATTAATCAGCAGGATTTTCTGTTTATCCACATTCAGGGAAGTCATTTTACAAGCTAAATTAGTTCAGTTATCTCTTACAGCATGTCAAACACTTGAAATCGCTTTTGGAATATGACAGTAAAATCTACATTTATGCTTCTTGCAGAACAGCAGAGATCTATATGCACAGTGCATACTGTATTTTAAAAAATTAAAAATCTGTTCAGCAACCTCGCATAGCAATAAAGAGAGCCTTCTGTTAAGTCAATAATTCCTAGGATTTATCTCTAGGAATCCCAGAAGACAGTAACCTAGCTGCGCCCTCCCAAACACTGTATTATGTCTTAGATCCAGGCCCGCCTCTAACAGTAACATGTTTTTATGCCCGAGCAATGCTTTTTTTAAGGGGAAAAGTACTGACAGCTTATTATTTTCTTCTTGAGGCCTTCACAATATTGAATACCAGGCTTACCCATTTAAGTTGGTCTCCTACAAAACAAGAAAGCAGTTGCAATTCTGTTAGGCTTTTGACTGCTCAGTCAGGGTGGGCATGATACTTCCTATAAATAATAGCCCATCTGCCTCAACAGGACTGTGTTGAAATCTCAGCATCATCTGCGTGAATTACCCATTGCATTTTATGATCATATTGCAAGAGAAAGCAGAAAGCTGAAAAACACATTTCTCAGAGACTGCAGGAGCAGAACAACACGCCTGGCGAACATCCATCTATTCCAGACTGGCGAGTGCAAAATGGTAAAAATAGCTGTCAGTCCCACTTGATTCAAAGCTGCACCTCTTGTCTCTGATTCTTTCTCCCACATGTCATGCTGCTCTCCACTGGCTGCTCACCCCTGCTTGCTTCTGTCCAAGGGCTTCATTCCAGTGCTCTCTGCTGCCCCCACTCTCTCATTTCTCACTGGACCACAGGCCTCTCTCTGTGCTGGCAGACAGCTTGTGCATTCTGGTTTCCCTTTGCCCTTTTCTCCACCTTCCTGACTGCTCACACCTCCTGACTGCCCACCTGTCCAGGCTGCCCTTGCAGACCCTGCAACCTGCTCCTGCCTCAATCCGTAGGGCTGAACACACTTGCACTGCTCTTACCAAATTATACCCATTTTACACTGGCTGGCCATAACATTAGGAACCCCTCTGTCAAAGCAGTTTGAACAAGACATGGTACGCGTACCACAATAGTTTCGGCCCCAATGCATGCCATTTGTATAATAAGATCCCCTTCATTGCAGGTTGAGAAGGTGGGTTGGACTGCATTCCAGTGATTTTCAGCAGAATGGAGATCGGCTGCTTGTTCTGTCCAAGGCAAGTGGTGGTTGTCTGTTCTCTGCTCACAAGCGCAGAAGAGTTCACTTTGCATAACTCTTCTGCTGCTTCATACAAACTACAGTACAGAGCAGGTGCAGTTCTAGACTTTATAATGCTTTGCTTTTTCTAACCATTTAAGGTTGCCTTAAATCAAATGAATAAAGAAAAAAAAACTTTTAATCATACTTCTCTCATGAAGTCTTAGTGGATTAGTTTGTGGCAGCTACAGTAAGAATTAATTTGTTGACTTTTTTGTGGTTGTTGTGCAAAGCCTTTAGGGCATGATTCATCACAGAGGGGCATCAGAGTACTCCATACCTTTGAGACAGCTTGACCAAAAATAAAATCCAAGCAGAAACAATACCAGGATGTCATGCAAAAGCAGAAAAAATTGAATATGCAAAAAGTAATAAATCACTGTAAATAAATAAAAAAGTAAATAAATCACATTACAAATCACTGTCTCAACATTTCAGTGAGCACAAGTGCACAATGTAGGCACAGAGCTCATTTACTTTGTTGTGTTTAAACAGTACCGTTTCAAGTTTAATTGTTTCTCAGTACAGTTGTTATTCTGAAATCATTGTCATTTGGCCTGCAAGTCTACAAGTTGTAGAACTTGGGAGTTTCACCAGAATCCTGAAAAAACAAACAAAAAACAGAAAAAACAAACATCTTTATGAGTTCAGATTTTCTTTTCCCTATTTTCCTTTTTTACTTTCTCACCAAGTACAGTACTGCTGAGGTGTCTCACATTTCCCCAACGGCGCTGAAGTGCTGACTTTGCACTGTTTTTCTGAATGTGTCGGTTGATTCTAGAGGAGACCTGCGTGATATGAGCACAGATTAATTCTGCAAAGACTTACATGGCAAAATCTGGGTTTCTGAGGCAGTGCTTTTCCTGATAAAGAGCATCTAGTGCAAGGCAATACATCACTGTCATAACCCAACAGAGGGCTTTTCTTATTTTTTACTTTTAATTGCTATGAAACATACTCATGTTGATTGATCTAAAAATAAATCCACCTTTGCAAGCTCATCATTTTTAGAAGATGTTTTTAAGTCGTTAACAGTTGTGCATGACCATAACAACCAGGAAGCTAAAAACAAGCTGGGCCTGAGTGAAAGGAAAAGTGGGTGTAAGTTATTTTACTTACTGTACAATCCATCTACTCATTTGATTCAGTTACTCACTCATGTAATGTGGCACAACAGGGCTTTTACATACCTTGACAATACTAGTTGGAGTTTGTACCAAAGGTTCAGGAGGTTAATGACAATGCTTCATCTCTGTTGGTCTTATTTCATTTCCTGAACTGCTTTTTAAAAAATCAAAGACCCTCTTCCTCACTTTCATTTTCTTGCGTTAACCAAGGAGGGTCCTGGCATCCTTATCCTATGGTCCTATAAACTCCTCAAGCCTTTCTTTTTAAATAAACAGAACGTATTTTCACGAAACAAGATCAAGAGATATACAGAACGTTGTTCTCAGCATTGTTAATGGGACCTGGCTCTCAGGTTTCCAAGGTTTCACAGCCTGGTGGGTTTTCTCCAGATATTTAGATGAAACTCAGGTGAAGGTATGTGAACATCAGGTGTTTGATTGCAGCATCCACAACAGTTCTAGAACTTGGAGGACCTAGTGATTTCTGGTTTTTATTTCAGTCTCTGACTTGTCACTTAACCTAATTGTTTTCTTATCCATATGCAGGAGGTTTTAGTCTTTTACAGCTGATTGCTCCAAACATTAATTTCATTAAAGGTAGAGCTAGCTATAAAGTACTCCAGAGTCTGCCTAGAAGCATCAGAGGTGTTGCAGTTTATGAGACTATATAACTAAGAGCTGTGGTAGAGCAAAACCCAGAAGACTATGCCCTCCAGGAATTTGAGGCTGCTGATCTACAGCACAGGAAGAATTTACAGTAACTTCACTGAGGGCTTGACTAAAGCCCCAAAATATGGAAGTCACTGATGTTATGGTAGTCTTGTCCGCCATGTGGACTTTTAAGCTGTTGTCTCTTTATTTTATCATTTCCAATTTTCTAGGGAACAGAGCAGATGGAGCTTACTGTTCCAGCATGAAAGACCAAATTATCAGAAGTTATATTTGTTTTCTACCTCTCTTATAGGGCAGGTACTAGGGAAATATTGTCATCACTTATGGATCATACAGTAGTGCACAACACAAAGGCTGGTCCTTTGTGATAAGGAAATAACCAATATTAACACGGGGCATGGGGCAGCTACTTGCTCACAAGAACTTCACCCTTTTACCAATTCACTTCTAATAATTAGCTCCTTCACCTCTAGTGTGGCTATTTACAAACATTAGAGGCTGTGTAGTGGCCTCTTGTGGCAGACCGTCTGTAAGTACAACCCTTTCAACGGGTGGATTGTCAGAGTATCATATAGTTAAGAAAATCATTACACTGAAGGAAATTATTCCACTTTCACTCTCAATTGGAACTGTTTCAAAATGGCACTTAACAGCAAATTTCAGAATTCATCTTGTCATTTATTTCTACCATTGTTTGAGGAACAAGACAGCACCAGTTAATGGTTTACTAAACAACGTTTAGTTTACTGAATTCTGGATTAAGGTGTGTATCACGTCAAAATAAGTAGTGACAAGTGATAATGAAACTGTGGCCATTTAACTTTTTTTAATTTGGATTTTGTATTCAAATTGGAAGAGTAAATCCATACTATAATAACTCTATTACACTGAAATGTATGTGTAATAGAGGAGTGGGCAAATGAAAATCCTCTTCCTGGTTTTCATTTAATCTCTGATCTTAATTAATTCAAGGAACCAGTTACTGCATTTAAAAAAAGATACCACATCACTTGTTGTTTTAGGTTTTAATTAAATTAAAAACATCTGGTGAAATGTACAGGAATAACTGCATGGTGGTGCAATGGGTAGCATACAGTAGCTGCCTCATGGCGCTGGGGTCCTGAGTATGTCTGGACCTTGGGTGTTATCTGCATGGAGTTGGCCCTTGTGTGAGTGTGTTGGTGTCTGTGTTTGCGTGTGTCTGCCCTGTGATGGACCAGTGGGCTCCAGCCCCTCTGTGACTCTAAATTAGAGAACGTCATTAGAAAATGGAGGGTGTACAGCAATCTTTCCCTCTTGGATTGGAGTTGCACATCTCTGAACTACATGCACGTCATTATTCCAAACAGTATGCTGAATCAATTTATCGGTTTTGTAGCATTTATTAAGGACATATCGGAGCTTATCGGGGATGTGTGGTTAAAGTTCTCACGTATGAAATTCCAGGTATTACCATTCTAATCCTAGATAAATAGACAGAAGGTGGACAGACTGCTGCAAAGCTGTAGATCGGGGTAGCTTTCACTATGGTAGCCAGCCTCTCACCTGTCACTCAGTGCCAGTTACCGTGGAAACATGTACTGACAGGAAATCTGCAACACCTGCAAGCAATTTACATCCACATGCACATCAGATGGTGCAAAATATTTAAGGATAACCTTGAGAATGCTCAGGGATCTCTTATAGAGTTTCACGTCTGAGCTCCTCTTGTCCTTGCTCCTGTTTCCCTAGTTATACTTTGCTTGGCATCCTAACCTCTTCCATGTTTACTCCCTTGTTCCCAGATCAGCTCTTGCCTTGTAATTGCTCTGTGTTTTCCTGGAGTCGGACCCTGCTAGCTATTATGACAACGTCTTCTGGATTTGCCATTTGCTGCAAACTGTGTTTCACCGTTGGACCATGAACCTGGCTGCGTTCCTGCCTGCTACACCACCAAACCACCTGCTTGCACAGCCCTGCAGTATACCTAAGCTCCAACACCACACCACCAGCGTGCCTGGCTTACTCAGGTCTCTTGTAGGATTTAGCCTGCAGCTCATCATTCGCCCTTGCTCCTGTGTGTGCGCGGCACTGTGCAGTTCCCTAGTCAGTGCTCTGTTTTGGAGTTTCTCCATCTCATCTGCCTCTGTTGCCCAGCATGTGGGTTCATCTTACATCTCATACATCCACTGCTTGTTCCACCAAGCAGTGGGATATTACATTGACAGTATATTCTGTGCTAACTTTTGTCCCTGTTTTTGTTACAGTACCTTGTCAGGACCATAAAGATTGCATTGCACAATACAACTGTCATATTTTAATGTTTTGAAAACTGTTTGGTTTTGAGGCTGGTAAGCAGCTTAGTTGCCTGGTTAGTTAGGTACCTAAAGAAATGCAGTCAAGAGCTCAAAAATCCAGTCTGGAGCTCGTATCTAACATGTATCTCACACATTTACCCTCCATTGACGTTTCCCATTAAAGTCCTGGATACATGTTAGTTCATCCTTTACTGCTCTTTTGCTGTTTAATTGTGAAAAAAGCTATCAATATTAATTTTAGCCTCCATTGCAGTACTCCATTGTGCCTCTCTTAGCCAATTTAATTTTTCACCTGTTTATACCCTGTTATTTTTATCATTTTATAAAATGCTTCATCTGGATGTGCCTCCAGGCATTTTAAGAACTAATTAATAGTATTTGCTTGCTCATAATTAGATAATTGCACTGACCACAAAATGTGGACATTCTCTGTCACTCTGATTAGAAACATAGTTTTCTAATCTCTGATCGTATTGGCTTCAGATAAAACAACAACTTAATAGTACATTTACCTAAATTATTAGTGATCACCTTAAGATCAAATATCTGAAATCTAAAAACTGCAACTCATTTTGTAACTATGTTGAATCTCCATCATTATCCATACAATAAATGAAAGAGAATGCACAAGTTCGACCTTAAGGTGAAAAAAACAAAAATACATCAGTAATATTTGAGATTCTCAAAAGTACTACAGGATTTTGTTTTGTTTGCAGTCATGACATTGTGCATTATGAAATTGTCAGTCCTAGTAAATATCAGTTAAAGCAAAATTGCGATTGGGACTTTAGCACTAGATATTGAGAGTAAGGTTCAGAGGAAGATTTTATTCAATTACCTGTATTCATGTTTCTGGATGTCTCTTTCTCTCAAAATAATTGATCCATCAAAAAAAGCAGCTGTGATGTCAAGCAAGTGCAGAATTTTATTGGAAACAGAGCAGAAAAGGATAGAAGTTGATCACTAGAAACACAGTGCATTTTCATTTCTTTGTTTTTACATGATGTTCCAGTACGTTTAGGAAGATATTAAAGAAGAGTGGCGCTCAGTCTCATGAGGTGTTTCATAAGGAGCACAGAGGTTGTGATTTCAGGGTATTGTATTAAAAACTAATGAGCCGCCTGCACACCTTCCTGTTGTGTGTTGAGCGTGGGCCGAGGTATGAGGGCAGAAACAATTGTGCATTTATTTATTTTTTAACACTGGAGTGGCAGAAAACATGCGGGTCAGTTTCCAGGAAGTGTCACCATGGCTACTCTTGCCAGCTACGTGGAGTGGAGACGAGAAGGAAGGACCCCCTGGAGCACAGGCCCCAGCAGCTGTCCCAATTTGTATAATTAAATTAAAAAGCAAGGACGCACGTGGCCCAAAATCAGCAATCAATAAAGAGCCCTAATCGAATCTCACTCCTTGGTATAAAGGCTGTTTCAGTCAAGGAAAGCCTGTGTATTCGGACCCTCTTTCCCTTTGGTCAGTAGTAATGCATTTAACAATGCCGTCCAATAAGACAGCTTGTTGCAAGAATTTCCCTATTGAGTCATAGTTTCTGTTTCAATGAGAAGAGTCAATAAATACTGTAATTAACCTAAGTCTTTTAGAGCCAATTACTTAATATGTTCACTTTATTAAAAACATTAGACCAGGTATTTGTATGGAGAGCTGGGATGGAGTCCAGCAGGACAGCAGGGTTTCAGGCGGGACCTACAGTAAGTGTGAAACCCCTGATCGACAGCAAATGAAACCCCAACATCATTAATGAACATTTACCAAAACTATGTACAACCTTAGTTCTTTAACAACCAAAATCTCGTATGATGACAACGTTCACGTCCTATTTCAAGAGACCTCAAGACTATGGGTGCAATGGATAGATTGTTTCATGGTCCAAAGATGAGTGCCATGATGCCCACTTATTACGGAAATCCTGGTTTGGAGACTATGATTCCTTTTCATCTCTTCATACATACTGTACAGTATATTAATGTTTTTTACTCAATGGAAAATGTGACATCTATAATTTCTATGCAATCACAGAAGAGTAAATATTTGTCTTCAGTGCCAGTACCCTGTTTAAGAGGTACATGCAAATGGCGGTGTGCACATTTAAACTGAATATTAATTGGACTCCCAGAAGTTGGGAATCAGTACTGTAGGTGTGATTGGAGACTTCAGGGCGAGGAGGACAAGAACAAGCCTTTTTATGTTTAAATACAGGGGAAACGGAACCCCTGGAAATCCAAAGAAAGGTACATTTGTATTCAAAGCACATGCTGTGTTTATAGCCTGAATATACATTAGGTATAAATTGCATTTTGAATGCCTTTTTATGACATTACATACAGATATATAGAGAGAGATTTCAGCAGTAACAAAATATCTCATATCACAGAGAATGTAACAGCATGGTAAGATGTGCAATAAAATGTGTATGTTAAAAAAATGCAGGAGTTTTTTAGAATTTAAATTTGCCTGTACAGATACAGGTCTGTTGTCCTTTCCATCTCATTGCTTTTACTATAGCACCAATACTGTGAAACGCACACTTTCCCCGTTCAACACATTGACAAGATGTAGCTTTCTTAATGTGACAGGAATAAGTGAGGCTTTGATGCTCAGTGGACTGCTGGCATGTCTTACCGGGGGCAATTGATTTTCTTACGGTACACATTCACATGGCTGGTGGGTGAATGCTTTGTGTGCTGGCAGTTGACATTGTTACTCTGCTGCTGTTAGGACATCAGTACGGCTAAAACGTCAGTGTTAAAGAGCCACTTCACCGCTTGTCACATGTCCAGAGGTGAAACGAGCAATTTATCTAGGTTGTTGAGATAAATGGAATAGAAGAGAAGGGTCAGTATTGTTCTTTTTGTTTATTGTCTGCAAATACAGTACTGTGACTATTTATTATCTACCATTTTGTAATGCACTGTCTTCATCGTGTGGTGTTATCTGTTGTACTGTTGTCTGTTGTACGGTGCATGTCCTGAGAGAGCGGTGTGAATAAGAATTCCAATAGACGTACAAATGGCAATTTAACTCCTCTATAAAACTAAAGTTTGTATTCTCCAACTTCTTTACTTTGTATTTTTGTTAGCAACAGTAGATGGACAAATACTGCCAACAAATTATTTGACTAGTAGTCTGATAGTGTATACTATACTAAATATATGAAGTCATATGAATTCTGTTTACTTAAAATGTATGTCAATTTCAAGTTATACCAACAAAAGAAAAGATTACAAACCTTCATAACACAAACTGTTATGTACATACTGTATGTACATACACATTTCAAATGGTAGCATACTTGGTTAAATAAAGAAGAATTCTCAATGTATACTATGAATCACGCTAATTTGAGAAAAGAGCGGAGATTAAGCTCCGTATTAAGTCAACCAGGAAATACTGTTCGCAAGTGACAAATCCAATAAGCTTCTATATTTAATAACAAAAGATCAATTTCTCTACCCCTCAGAGGAACAATTATTTGTTCATTGTCAATAAATTTTAGCAGAATATCTCAATAAAATGTTTTGGTAAGGGGGAATTAAAATCTTTTGAATATGAGCACTCTTGTATTAGCCCATCCTAGCTTTCAGGCTTTTAGTTTTTCCAATCTACTGTATACTAAACCATGAGATGAAGGAGAAATTAATTACCTCAGACAGAGCACCACAGTATATGGATGGTGGAACACATTTGAGCAGTCAATTACAATGTGTTATTACAATGTTATATCAATGTCATTAGTATGCATGCAGTTGGAACATGGTGTGTTTTCTCTGGATGGTTATTGTCAACACACATTTTTACACTTACAGTATATCAATAAAACCATCTTTCACATTCCATCTTATTTTCTAAGAAAATAATGTTTTTGTCTTTGTTAATGAGTCTGAAGGCAGTCCATGTATTTTTAACATTTTATGACAATATACTGTCCATACATGTAAGCGCATTCAGTAGTATTACCGGTCACTGCTTTATTGTTATGGAATGCCCTTACTCTGACTCTAGGAGAGAGAAATTCTTGGACTCTTTTGAAGCCTAAACTTAAAACTTTTTTACTGTGGCCTATATCAGATTGCCTTACAGTTTACACTGTACAGTATGTGCTTGTTTCATTTGTTTTACTTATTATTGTAATTTTTCTCTTTCCTGTTCTTGGTCACTGTGTACACCGTCGTTAAATTTGGAAAAGTGCTTTCTAAATAAACAAACACAAACCATTGCAAGTTGACAACTCTTTTTTTTTAATTAAACAGTCCCTCTGACTTGCTTAATTAGTTAACATGAATGATTCTTGAGCTTTTTTGGAAGTACCAAACAAATAACTTTCTTTCTTTTTCTAATTACATTATAGGCATGAAAAAAGGAGGCATGTCTTTGCAGAGAGGTGTGAGTGTCCACAATGTTTCTGAAACAGATTCCTTGAAATCTCCAGTGTCTGGAACTGACCCTCAGACAATGAGCCACAGGCAACCAAATGAAAAAGATGCCTCCCTGACATCTGTAGCTTTTCTTATGCTCCAGTCTTCTAAAATCATAAGGTGTTAATGGGCACATTAACCATGCGGTCGTGAATCTCAGATTCAAATTGTCTGATGCAGATGTGTGAATTTGTGATCTCTGTAACGCCTCAGTTACAAACAAATGATCTGTCTGATGGAGAGTATTAAAACGCATTATGATGAACCACAAGAATCAAAAGCAGCCATTTCACAGAATACTGCTTTTGTGCTGTTATGCTTTTGGGGGCATATGAAAGATAAAAGATTTTTAAAATACTTCTAAAGAGCACAGCAGTTTGCTGAGACCTTCTGATATGTCTTCTGATATGTGGATAGATTTTGTCTTAATGTCTTAATTTTACCCATATCTTAAATTTCAGACATGGAGTTCATTTTTCAAATCATATATCATATTAATAGGTTCCTTGCCAGACTGTAATATGAGGTATTTTTTCTGTCTTACTCCAACTCCCAGTGTTCACCTTTAAAGAAATGATTTGATGCTCAATAAGAGTGGTACTCTAGCAATACAGAAGGTGCACTGCAACTTTGAAAATTGACACAGACATGGAGGTACAGTATCATACTTGGAAGACTGCTTTATAGAGCTCTTGCAAATCAAACAATTGAGTTTGTATTGACTGGCAATTCGCTCTGCCATGATGATGGATAAAAAGTTGAAGAAATTGGCGAACCTCTGCCACATCTGCTGTGTCGGTAACCTGCTGGTGCAGAATGGATTTTCAAACCACATACACACTGTGTTTCTTTAGTGCTTTATTGTAGAGCTGAGTCCCAGCCAATTACCCAATAAAGTAGTGTATCAGTTCAAATTTCTAAGAAGTACTGTCGTTGTAAAACAGGAGTTGTAATTTCTTGCAGTTAGATATCGATTTTAAAGCACCCCAATGTGGTTTACAAACAGTAGGGAGACCCTCTCCACCTACTACCGAAGTGCTGCCCCCACCTGGGTGACACACACCTGCCCCATCCCAAAGCCAAACAGGGTGAGAAATGAGAAAGCCTCACCAGTTGAATTCAGGGGGACTTTTAGGCAGGGCAGAATGTGCAAGCAAAAAGTGTAATTTAGACAGTACACTAGAGCTGACATACTGTGCCATGGGATCTTTTTAGCCAAATAGTGAAGACCTCTGCTTAACATCTCATTCGAAGGATAGCACATACTGTACACCACTGTGCCCCTGATCACTGTTCTGAGGCATTGGCTCTGGAGTGATAGAAAGAGTGCCACTGTCTAGTTCACCACCATCACTTACAGCAGCAACCAGGGTTTTCTAAGGGGTCTCCCATCCCAATACTGATCAGGCCCAGTCGTGCTTAGCTTCTGAGACTGGACACGATCAGGGTGGAGCATTTCTAGATACAGTATATCCTTACAGGAAAGAATTCAGCATGTCCACTTAGTCACATTTACAGTTGAAGCATTAATGTAACAGCCTGCACTGCAATTTCAAGAGCCTAACTTCGATATTAATGAATCAGCTAAAATAGTTTCAATGAGAAGCTAACCATTCACTTATTTATCACTAGAATGAATAGAATCCCAGAGCATTTAATAACAGAATATTGCTTTTAGTGTCTCCTGCAGCGGAGTTCTCTTGCCCTGCAGAGCTTATTTCAAGGCCTTGCTTTAGATAAATAATGCTGTGAATGACATGCCTCTTCTACTGTATGTATTACTCTGTCCTCTGAATCTGTTGCAGACTTATACCTCTTTGTGTGGGAGGAAATTCAAATTCATTGCTTCTACAAAGTAGAACACTTAAGCCTTACAGACACTTTTCAGTTCTGAAAGGTTGAGGCTACATGTTGATTTTGTTTTTCAAAAATGGAGTACAAGCAGTAATGTACGGTAAAATAAAAGAATGTATTTTCCTTCGTACTCACAAAGCCATTAATGCCACAGCACTGTTATTAAAATTACAACAACAACAACAACAACAACAACAACAATAATAATAAACCACTTCCATCAGGTCCCCTCATAATCTTCTATTTCACACTAATATTGTTCAGTTCCTTCAGCTTGTCAACGTAGGACACTACTTAACCCCTAAAATATATCTGGTTGCTGCTCTCTGGGCTGATTCCAGAGCAGAAGTACAGACTGATACTGTACACAAAATCCAAGTGCAATTCTAACCAAATCCTTCGGTTTCATGTCTAAACTTTCAAGTATGTACCCTACATTTGTGTTTGTCTTTTCTCTGACTCACAATTCAAGAACGAAGAGAGAACGTGGTCTACTTCAGAAAAAAGAAAAGCTTTTGAAATAATATAAATAGAATAGCGTTTTACTCGTTTGACTTATGCTTCAATAACCCTTTATTCCGAAACCATAGTTTAACACATTTCTATCCACAGTCATTGGAAATACGCTTTTATTAGCGGATAGATAATAAAAAGAGGTAAGAATGCTATTGGCACGCTACAATTAACAGCGAAATGTCCATTTCATATATTGTTTTGCATTTTATTGTTCAAACACGTTTATTGCATTTCGACACCTTATACTGACTTACAGTAATTATATGATTTCGATCATTCGATTTTAAACGTGTTGAATTACCCAAAATACCGAGTCAGACACAACCTAAATTGCATACAACAATGAGGGGTTTTTGATGAAGATTGTAATGATAACAGGATACTAAGAGGAAGAGAGTGACAGACGGCTGTACTGAGGTTTCTGTGCCAGAATGTGTGACGTTGTGATTGATAACAGGGGGACTACTTTTTGTTGAAGTGGGGCGAGGGCACTTCTGAGATGCCTTATTTTTCCACACTACTGAATATTATACTTTCATTCTTACCCTGTAGGTTTTATTCCAATAACCTTTCTAGGTGGTTGTTCAGCAAGCAAACAAAACGGATGTTCCTAAAAAACGCAGCATGATCTGTTGCAAGTAAAAACACAACCCTGGCCTTGAGCCCCACTGCTGCTCCTTTACATTATATCCATCGGTTATCTAGGAGACTTTAGTTCAAAAACGAATCTGCTTTGGGGCAGGTTATGGTTTTTAGCACTGCGTTTGTACACAAAGCTTTAGTTGCTGTGATTTACCGAGGTGACATACATTTTATAGAACTGTGCGTACACAGTATTTTAATACCGATAGAAAAACAAACCAGTACAGCTCGGTCTCAAGTATTTGAGAATATGTCTAGAAAATGAATACATCACACGTCTAAATTATGTTATTTTAATATTGCTGTGTGCTCGTGCTGCCCCCTCTCTTGTTTACTCCGTCCATCAGAGTCATCAGAAGTTAAGAAAAAAAGGGAATACGGGACGATAGACCAAAAGCCACTTCTACGTTACAAATGTTCACTTTTGCCAGTTGCACTAGGTTTCTGTTAGTTGTTTTCTTGTTCGCTTCTGTCTGGGGTAGCCTAACTAGTAAGTCTGGATCATGTTACTCTATAGACGCTGTCTGCTCTACGCAGCTATCTGCGACCTGCTGTACGAACTGTTGTGAACGCCTCAGCACGCCTTCAGCTTGAGCAATGTGTTAGCGGTGTTATTTTGAAGGCAGTCGATTTGGTCTCCTTTGTGCATTCGTTGACGTTATGTCCTTCTAGATAACGAAGTTGTCCCCTCCTTTCCCCTCTTCATTTAGGTGCTGATTGCAACTTCAGTCGGACCAGCTGCAGTATCCTCTTCTGGAATAACTTTCAACAGCTGTAGAACTTAAAGGGATTCGAAAGAGCCACACGTGACGCTACCTGTCCTGCACACCTGGACGTAAACGGGAGTAAAGATCTAGGAGCCCAGAACCATGCAAGGCAATATGCACACAGCGCTGGTCTTTTTGCCGACGATGCAAAAGCTCTGGGAAAAAATGGATAATAGGGCTTTTCGTATTAAAATTTGAGGACGTTTTGGTTAATTCTGAATGGACACATCGGGAATCAGGTAAGAATGCGCATTTGAATGAACAGCGTTATTTCAGAGAAAATAAAGCAAAATTAACATTTATTTCGCGTTGTTTTTGTTTGGTTTTTGACAGTGTAACGCGACTGGCCACGAATCCTTCTAGCTGAGAACAGTTGAGCAGAACAAGTCACTTTTTTTAAATCACTGTTAACACATAAACGATTTTTGAGTTCATTATTTGCCTTCATGTAGATTACAGTTTATGCGTTTACACTTCTTTAAACTAAAGTTAGTTTATTGCACAACTAGTTCCCCGTTTGAATTGGACTCGTGATACAATGTGTATTTAAAGCCAGATGAGGCACAGTATGTTATTTATCCTACATATACGGGCAACAATTTATTTTACAGCCTAAACTGGATAGCTTTGTACTGTAAATATACATAGTGTTAAAAATCGAGAATTACGCGTCTAACGCGTCTGTAACCAAAGCTTTTTACATACAAGTACATTATATCATCGGAATAAACGCGCAGGGCATTCAGCTACGTACTGTCTTAAGGAAAGCTAAAAGAAAAATAAAGAAATCTGTTGTTATCACAGGACTAATGATTAATGATAAATGATAATGTTTTATTGTTATTATTAAAATGTTAACATTTAGGACTGAGTCGTTTCATTGTTACCAAACTGAAAATACCCAATGCGTAAAAGCTGTCCGTATTAAATAACAGCGATACTGTACATATGTGGTTAGTGATTTATAAAGCACAGCTCCCTGAGATTTTCTAAGCGAAGTTGGGGATCCAAGAGTATCTTCACTTTTACCTTTTACAGCGCTCAATACATTCGCACTGCTCACGTTTTTTAAATTCAAAATAGCACAAATCGATATTGATTTTCTACTTGGGGTCCAGGATTGTTAGCTGATGTAAACTCTGAACTGTGTAGCTCGTAATTGAATTCATTAAGCAATGAAACGTTAATCATACTGTCACTTTGTGTTATTTCTCCACAGAAGATAATCTCTTTAACTTTTTTAGGATTAGCATTAGAAAAAAGTTACTATAATAATATTTACACCACATTAAGCCAATTTGCGGATAATGGCAGTTTGTCAGTTTATCATGCGATTTTGAAAAAAAAAAGATTTTATTTATTGAAAACACCAGAAAACGTTATATCATGCATAGATGCTTACAGGAATATCTAATGAAAGTAATGCTAAGAATGTTTAGACTAAAGGAATAAAACCCTTGCACAGATTTTGTAAAAGGGAGAATTTCAAAAGACTATGATGAGGAGGAGGTGAAGATGCATTCATATTTATTTTTAAATCAGTGTGAAATGTAAACATTTTAAATATGTCATTTTTAATTCATGGGTGCTTAATAACCATTTGATTTTATGGATATTTACAAGCTTACTGTGAGGTACAGGGAAGTCAGTTCAAGAGTCATGCCAATAAAGCACCTTGACTTGAATTGAATGTATTTCCCTTGAATATTTAAAATCATAGCTAGAGGAGAAAACACGATTCATATGATGGTCAGTGAACCTTCTGTGAATTGAATTTAGAAGTATGGTAGCATGAGACATACTGAGTATCTTGTGTAACATAAAAATACATGTGTATGCCACAGACTTATCTTTGTTTTATATGTACTTAGTGTTACATCACATCCCCTTTGAGATGTGATGTGGAAAATGTAGGAAATAAATCCTCTAAATTATATTTTGTAACCTGCAGTGAAGACTGGAAAAAATGAAAAGATTGGCATAATCCTGACTATTATGTGCCATAAAGAGAGAATGTTGGATACAATAAAAGCTCAGCCTGCAAGTGTGTAGTCTTCACAACCTATACAGTGAAATAAGGTATTTCAAAAGTTTTATTTCAACTCCACTGACTGAGGTACTGTATTTTATTGATGCTTACAGGTGTTTACTGGTTAAACAGTTGCAAATGTGACTATTGTATCACTAGCTAAAGTCTGTAATTTCACTACAACATGTTGAAGAGGAATGACTGGTCAGTAAGAAGTGTCTACAAATAAGCACAAAGAAAATCTAATTGTTTTTAACCAGTTAGTGAATAGTTTGGGTCAGCTACAAGATGTCAGTATTTATCTTTCCTAATGTAAAATTCTGTAACGCAACGGGGGCTCAGGCGGGCGCCCTTGCCGCATTAGGTCGGCCCCATCCCGACTGAGGCTCGAACCCGGGACTCCCGCGTCTCTCTGCAGCAACCTAGCCCCGTGAGCTAACGAGAGATCTCCCCCCAGCCCAATAGCTGTAGTCCTGCTATCACAGGGAAGGGCGGTGACATCACCTGCTCTGGTACGCCGGCTCTTACACAGTGCCTGTCGGCCGTAAGCGATACAATACATTAATTTTACAGGTCAATTTGCGGATATTGGAAATGACTTCATTCCATGGTAGCCTTTACTTGTTTTTTTTTTAAGAATAAGGAAGACTGAAGAGGTTGTGCAAAAACTGGCCAATGTGCCGTTTGAAAAGCCTTTTAGAAAAACATTGTGCTACAGGCTAATGCACCACTTCCTGGTGGGGTTTGATACTGTATGTCATCACCACAGTATATACCAGGTACCTGCAGTCGAGAACCGGGGTCCTGCAGTAGAGAACCAGGGACCTGCAGTGGAAAACTGGGGTGGGTTGTACAATAGATAATTGGGGACCTGCAGTGTAGAGTCAGAGAGATGGAGTGGAGAAATGAAAAAGCTTGCCAAAACCACATACCGTTTCCAGTGTGTCTTCAGTTAAACTGGCTGTTATCATGTTCATGGCTGCCTAGCCGGCTCTGGTTTAAGAGTACTGTTGTCTTCCAGACTGAAGCTGGTTTTACACCTTGGAGTGTTATAAATGGTGGATGACTGATGTTTCTGAAAAACACAGATAAAAAGGTGTTTGAAGCGACCCCTGTGAATGGGTATTTGCACCGTAGGACACCCTTTTTTACATGAGATACATAAGAATTGTTTTTTTTTTTTGTGCGCGTGAAATGCTTTTCCATCTACATTGTGTTCATGAATTATTTTTTTATTTTGCAAAATAGGGGAAAAAATATAGAAACACGTCTGTAAAGGACCCCAGCCCCACCATTTTAAAACAAGTCGCTTGGGGGTGGAGGTAACAGGCATCTGACACAAAAGCAGGCACATTAAGGAGCGCACACAAACAAAGCAGTGTGTGGTTGTTTAATGGCTGCTGCTCATAGTACAGGAATAGAAGTGGGGAGTGTGAAGAGTTCTGCTGGTTTTGGCTTGGGTTCAGTACTAGGGCACTTGCTACACAACAGTACTTTCAGCCAAGATGATGCTGCACAAGGGATTGTATTGAATGTGTTGTAAATGCCGAGTGCCATATTCTTTTAATTTATTACTTTTATCAGAATGTTGCTCTCGACACAGAGTTTGGTTTCCTGCAGTAAGTAAAGGATAAACATTTCATAACATAACTTCAGTGAAGAAACAAGAAGGGACAAGGATGCTTTGCAAACAAAAAGTACCAATTACCAGGAAGCTTTCTCCCTCTCCTTAGAAGAACAACTTCTGGAGAAAAGGCATCTTATTTGCTTCTTCTGTTTGTGCCACCAGTTTCATCAAAGGGATATGCTCTATTCCAGGGGAACACTTGGTAGTGCGACCCCCAGCTCTCTGTGTGTTGCTCTTAGAGTTATTTCAACTTGCTGGGAACTCTCCGTGCAGTTGTTGCTTCTGTTTAAAATATCAGTTATGTGAGTTGACTATTGCAGCCAATGAGTCGAGACAGGAATATATGTGTTGCCAGTAAGGGTAAGGAGCCAAATGAATCAAGTGCGATTGAAAAGTCCATTGCAGAGACGTCAGCTTGCTGATGCAACACAAACATACATTCCCATTTAGTTCATCTCTTCTCTTTCAGAGGGAAGGAGACTTTCCAAAGCTGTGCTGCACTTAGCAAGTTAGTCTAAGGATAAGAAGTGACAGGTGGTCAAGCAGAACACAAGCAGGGAAGTACTGTACTTAGTGTAAACTTTCAACATTTTACTGTTGTTACTGGGTGAATGTAGTTGGCTTTTTTGTTTCTCTTTGTTTTTACTTCTGCTCTGTGTATTACACATGCAGTATCGTGCAATGCTTTGAGCTTTTCTAAAGCACCATTAAATGAAATTGTACTATCATTATCACGTGTTTGCAAGCAGCTCATTGATCCATATATCTCATCCAGCCTCGTCTTTAATAATCTCAGAGAATCTGCTTGTTCTGGACATCAACAGCCCTACATGCAAAGAAATGACTCTTGTAATCTAGTCATGTCTCTGTGTCCCTGTTTGTCTGAAGTAGTCCTATGGGTTAATTTAGTCATTACCTCTCTGGATATAATAATAATAATTTCTTACACTTATATAGCGCTTTTCTGGACACTCTACTCAAAGCGCTTTACAGGTAATGGGGACTCCCCTCCACCACCACTAATGACGAGGCCATGATTGGTAAGAGCCAATGGGAAATTTGGCCATGGCACCGGGGTAACACCCCTACTCTTTTCAAGAAACACCCTTGGAATTTTAATGACCAGTCAGGACCTCTGTTTTACATCTCATCCAAAGCACTGTGCCTTTTTACAGTATGGTGTCCCCGTTGAGATTCTGGGGCATTAGGATGCACACTGTCTGCAGAGGAAGCACCCTCTGCTGGTCCCTCTAACACCTCTTCCAGCAGCAACCTTAGCTTTTCCCAGGAGGTCTCTCATCCAGATACTGGCCAGGCTCACACCTGCTGAGCTTCAGTGGGTTGCCAGTTGTGAGTTGCAGGGTGATATGGCTGCAGTTTATATACTAAATTATATTTTAAAACAAAATAAAAGTTATTTAATCACCTCACAATCTTCTTTATTCTGAATATAAAAGTTAAAAAATAGTAAACAATGGCCTCTTGTTGTTTTGCAAAGTCCTAAAAATTAGAAGAAAAAAATGAATTCTCAATTCCATGCACTGACAACTTGGCTTTGAATTTGTGATGTTATCTCACATGTGAAAAAGAACATTGATACTATAAAAGCTATAATAAAATGTTCTTCTGTAATAACAGACAATTTATAAATGGGTCAGTGAAAAGCATATGGTCTGGTCTAGCCTAGCATATCTACAGCTATTTTCAAAAGAAATATATTATGGCTTGTTTGAAACATATGCTTAACATTTATTTGTGCATTGGTCCAGATTAATGATCAACCTTAAATTTCAGCTAATCTGTAAAAAATGGCAAGATTACTAAGAAAAACCGCAACGTCTAAAAATACCTATATCTGGTAAACAATTAAACTAGCGCTCTTTGCTAGTTATATTTGGACAACTGAAAGGAGCCAATTATGATGCAAATCCATACAGTAGGATGTGCTGACACATTTAATTGCATTTAAATGCAAGTGATTGATACGCTTACACAAACAGACAAATCTGCACCAGAAAGTGTTTCATTTTAGGCACCAATCGGATTCTGCCTCGTGCTTTAGAAACTAACAACTAATAGTATGTTCATATTAACAGCATAAAATTTCCAAGATGAAAATACAGATGATTGCGTAATATGACAAATTAATCTTTCTCTTTATTCACAGCAGACCTGGAGCACTCGAAGTCATGACTGATTCTTTTAACTAGGAAATTTGGCTCCTTAGTTTTAAATCATTTAACTCTAAAGGAGTGCAGTAAATTCAGCAACAATATGAGTATGTTCTCCTTTTTTCCGTTCTTGATTTCTTCTTTCCGGAGAGGAGACTTCAAGCTGCACACTGCCCTCAGCACTGGAGAAGTGACGTGACTCTCAGCAGCAATACTGCAAGCTTGCGGGTCACAGAGGTCATTTTTGCATAGGAAGAATAAGACCCTCTGGCTGGTTCAAGACATCTCATACCCTGTGGACACTTGCCTAATGGTCCACCACTCTTTAGCAATCTTCATTCATGACACAGCCCAGAGTCAGACTATTCATGTTTGGATTACAGAACTCACTCTGGGTTCAGAATACGTGCTTTTACCTTTTGATCTGCTTAGGAGCCTGGAGATTTCATTTTTCATAACTCCCTTAAAGTATTTTTTTACAAAAAAAGCAGTAGAAATCCTTCTTTCTGCTCATAGATCTCTGACTTACAATTCCATATTAAAACAGGTATGCTGGTGTTACTGAACCCAGGGAGCATTTTTCTTTATCTTCTTAAAGTACAGGGTTATTATTTTTTGGTGGCTGATACTACATTAAAAAACCCAGGACAATGGAGACCTGACTGACTTTAAGATACTGTAGATCATTTTTAACACTTCATCGTTAGCACAAATGGTGGTGAATCTAATGACAACGAAGGGAGTTGAGACCTAGAGTTATTGGTTGAGTAGGAAGTAGCATCGGGACTCATGTGTTCGAGCATATTGAGCACTGCTGGTCATATTCTTGTCACTCAGTCTCCTTTGGGACCGAGAATTGGAGATGCTCTTTATGCACAAAGTGGTGGGTATCTGAAACAGGCTTGCCTGACAGGCAGCTGAGGCTCAAAAAGTGCACCTGTCTGCGTTCTGTGGGTACCCCTCGCATAGTCTGATCTTTTCATGAGCTAGCCTGCGATATTAAATAGACTGCATTCTTGGCACTTAGGGTTATTGTCTAATTTCTTAATTATTGCATCCCCTATTATATGTACACTGCCACAAGTTGAAAAATTACATAACAAATGGTTCATTGCAGGTCCTCAGTGTAATGAGAGCCAGTCCAGGCTCCCATGAAGCATAGTTCAGGACCCTATGCAGACAGTATAATCCAGACTTAAGTGGAGAAGGACATCAGGGGAAGGTACAGCAGGATAGGACGGGGTGATCCGGTGCTCAGGGGGCATCAAAATGGGAAATCCGGGGTGCAGTCCAAAGTCCAAAAACTGGGTGATCCATCCAAGACAAGACAGAATTTAAATCCGGAACAGGATCCAGATCAGGAACAAGAAGTTAAAAGAAAGTAATGAGGCCAGGCGCTCCAAGCCCCGTCAGGATGCCGTGATGAAGCCTATGCCTCCGGGTCTCTCCTGGACCCACTGGTAGGCGGGCTTCCGGGCATCCATCTCCCAATGCTGAGCCAGGCATAGCGAGAGCGCCAGGCTTAAATAAGGAGGAGGAGGGATGCCAATCTTGACACTCAGGACATGGTTCAACATTAATTTGCTGCTGGCTAATCACCTATGGCATTTGCTTCAGAGACATCTTCTATGTCTACCAAACTCTATCTTATCATTACAGATATCAGCCTAAGCAGAAACATCTTTAGAAGGACCGTATATAAAATGAACAGAGATTAAACGTGGCCAGAGGAGCTTAGACTAGAAAGGTGAACTAGTTTTGTTTATGCTTCAGATTTGTGTGAAGAAAAAAATTAATCAATTTTCTAACAGCAAAAAATATCTTAATTAAAAGGCTCTAATTGTGTTCCCTGGGTGTAATATTTCCACCCCTCATCATTTTTTTTCATTGCCTCCCAGATAACAGGATTAATTTTGAACGGGTGACTTCCTCCCCTGCCATCCTTCAGCAAGACCATACCTCTGGTGGCCTTACGGCTCAGAGGACACACAGCTGCACCAATGTATCAGGAAATGGCCTTACTGTCTGGCAGCTCCGAACGCCAGTTCCCTACGTTTTCGTTCAACCCGCTGGAGAACCTGCACGAGGTCCGCACCAAGAAAGGGGTCTTCTACAAATCGGCCAAGCTTCTCCACCCAGGAGAAGAGCTCTGCTGCCGATCGCACCTGGAGGACAGCAGGAGCCGGTCTGTGATCATTAATGTGGGAGGCATCAAGTACTGCATCCCCTGGACCACCCTCGACGAGTTCCCCCTGACCCGGCTGGGGAAGCTGAAGGCCTGCAGCAACCACGACGAGATCATGGACGTCTGCGACGACTACGACATGAGCCGCAACGAGTTCTTCTTCGACCGCAGCCCGAGCGCCTTCAGGACCATCATGACCTTCCTGGCGGCGGGGAAGCTGCGGCTCCTGCGCGAGATGTGCGCCCTGTCCTTCCAGGAGGAGCTGCTCTACTGGGGCGTCGAGGAGGAGAACCTGGAGTGGTGCTGCCTGCGGAAGCTGCGGCAGAGGGAGGAGGAGCGCAGCGAGGCGCGGCGGGCCGAGAACGGGCTGACCTCCCCGCCCAGCGAGGAGCCGCCGCCCAGCACCTTCTCCGACGATAGTCGCATGGGCGGCTGCATGCGGAAGCTCAGGGACATGGTGGAGAACCCGCACTCGGGCCTGCCGGGGAAGATCTTCGCCTGCCTGTCCGTCATCTTTGTGGCCATCACAGCCGTCACCCTCTGCATCAGCACCATGCCGGACCTCAGAGAGGAGGAGGAGCGGGTGAGTCCACACTTTATCTGCCCCCTTCGATCCCTCCCAGGCCTGCAGGGCTGCCTAAGGATTGGCAGGCAGCTCCAAGACATGGTTTGTTATTGGTGAAATACCTTTTACACGACGTAAAATAATATGCCATAAAACATTTGCTGGACAATATGAGTTTCTGTGGGCTTGGAGGCTTCATTAGCAAGCAGACTTGTTCAGCTAATAAAGGACAAAAGGACAATCAGATATCCCATAAGTTAAATTTTTACTCTCCAAAACCTGTCGGTAACAGTGCTTCAGATTTTGCAAAAGACCTTACAGTGAAGAAGCATGTGATTCGAGATCTTTCAATGTGGCAATACTAATGTAATTTGCCCAGCAAAAGTTAACTCCAGGGCTGTTGAGTGTGATGTTGTCTTTGTTATGTTAACAAACGTTTACTGTCTCAAAGATAAACACAGTGATCTTCTCCTAGTCTGATATGATAATTATAATAATTGCTGCTATGGAAATTTGAGAAAAACAAATGATAGTAAAGAAGAACAGTAAAAATACTATGTTTAATTGCTGTACGGTTAGATTGGAATATACAGTACCTTGTTGTATCCCTCAAGAGGGCTTTAGTAGTTCTTCCAAAAGGATCTTTCTCAGTCATGCTTCGAATACATCAAACAAAACTTCAGACTTCTTTACAAATATCAGCAATTGCAGTAAAAAAAGAAATGCAAAGCAACTAGTTATCTGCAATGGAAGGTGGAATCAAAGCAAGCAGATTCTAAAATGTAAACATTAGGACAAATTGTTTTCTTTCTTAATTAGCCCTTCATAATGGAAAAATACAAGACGGCCCTTGGACAAAGGCAAGGCTGCAGAATTTTGAATACATTATACTGTAGATTGTCAATTGGGAATTAATGAAAACGAGTGCATCAAAACAAGCACAATCTAAATAATTTAACGTTGAAGGCTTAAGACATGTTCAGTACTTTGAAGAAAAAATGCTGCGTCTGCCTTTTTTTTCCCAAGAAATACTTAAACAATATAGGTTTGTCACCTAACTGCCTTTTATTTTTATGAGAGACTAATGGGTCTGTGAATGTACTACCTTTCCACTACATAACCCTGGCAGTACAGGTATGTGTTAGATACATTTTCCAGTCTCAAACTGCAAATGCAATTTCAGTGGAAAAAAAGAGAATTAAGTGACTATTGACTGCATCATATTCAGCAGTAACTTTAAATCATCATGTCACTTTATCTATCAGTGAGTTGGTGGTAGGAAAAAGATTTATATTTTGCGAGAAAAAAAGACTAAATGTCCTGTGTATTTCACATGAGAAAATATTATAGCACCTCAACATATTACCTAATTAAAACTTTATAATTTAGGTTGTTCCTAGATCTTAACATTTAACTAAGAGGCAATTTGGTGATTTACACTAAATGTTTATTGTTCTGTATTTTATTTAAAAGTCTTAATTGAATGTTTCCAACATTCAGAGGAAGAAGATGGGTCAGGGTTAGGTCAGAGGAGTAGAGTTAGGGTTAGGACAAATGAGTAACGACGGGGATAGGACAGAGGAGTAGGGAGTGGGTACCATGTTGGTGACTTTTAAGGAAGTTGTTACAAAATTCTATATACCAGGACTTACAATAGAAAAGAATGGGCTACATGAGCCAGCAGCCATATCGCTCTGCAACTCACAACTGGCAACCCACTGAAGCTAAGCAGGTGTGAGCCTGGTCAGTACCTGGATGGGAGACCTCCTGGGAAAAACTAAGGTTGCTGCTGGAAGAGGTGTTAGTGGGGCCAGCAGGGGGTGCTCACCCTGTGGTTTATGTGGTTCCTAATGCCCCAGTATAGTCACGGGGACACTATACTGTAAACAGGCGCCGTCCTTCGGATGAGACGTAAAACCGAGGTCCTGACTCTCTGTGGTCATTAAAAATCCCAGGGCGTTTCTCGAAAAGAGGAGGGGTGTAACCCGGCGTCCTGGCCAAATTTCCCATTGGCCCTTACCAGTCATGGCCACCTAATAATCCCCATCTATGAATTGGCTTCATTACTCTGCTCTCCTCCCCACTGATAGCTGATGTGTGGTGAGCGTTCTGGCGCACTATGGCTGCTGTCGCATCATCATGGATGCTGCTCATTGGTGGTGGTGGAGGGGAGTCCTCATTACCTGTAAAGTGCTTTGAGTGGAGTGTCCAGAAAAATGCTATATAAGTGTAAGCAATTATTATTTTTATTATTATAATTATTACATGTGGGATTTGTTCTGCAAAATAATCTAAAATGTAAAAAGGTTCTGAGACACGCTGTACAGTGACATAATGCAGGAGAGATTTGATTAGCTACTTTTATCATCTTCTTTAGGGATCAGTCCCTGTTCCTCAATAGAAATGGAGCTGGGCACTCATCCTACTACTCTGCCATGCCAGGATGAATATTTTATAGATATTAGATATTAGGTATTAAATAGAAAGAAGCTTATCATTTGTTTACCCTTATACAAGGCTTATTCGTACACAAGCAACCATGGCTTCTCACTGATACTATGTTTTGGTCCAGGGTTTTTCCCAACTACCCATCATTCTGCACTGTGTCTCCTTAGGTGACTATAGAGCTGTAGTCCACACTGCCCAGGTGTTGAGAGTGCTGTGCGATTTGCTCATTGTACTGTTAAGCTCAGGTAGTTTACCTTGCACCTCTGAGTACCTGACCTGCAGATTCCTGACAAGGTCCAGACTGTTCTGAAGTGCCTGCTGGAACGCAGGCACCAGAGACTTAGGGCTCTAGAGTGTTCTGGGGAAGCGTGTGTCTGTAACAGTTTCATTTCACTTCACCATAGCTCACAAAAACTCCTGTTCAAGTTAACAAGAAAGATTTGTGTGTGCTAATGGGCCTGAAAGCCAGAAAGGAGAGATTAGGAAGGAAGATGGAACAGCACAAGTTATCCTTGTGGTTGGCTATATGCATTATTGCATATGCTTCTGTTCCATTCCATTTGAAATCTTTTTTTTCAGTTAACCATAGAAATATATTAAAGGTCACCAACAAGAACAGGCTATTTGGCCTATCTGGCCCATTTGCTTGTCAGTATCTAATTGATCTGAGAATCTCATCCAGCTGTTTCTGGAAAGCAGCCAGGGTATCAACTTTGACAACATGGATAACATTGACCATCAGCACCTGAGTCAATTAAGCAATTAAGACAATCCTGATTTGAAAGGATCAAAGTTCTAAAAGATTTTAAGAGGGTCATGTTTGAGTGTCTGTTATATGTAGTTGCCTTAATGTAATTGCAATCTTATACTGTAGGTATTTCATTTAATATCCTGTATAGCAACCTACATTGTTCGTTACAGAAAGTCCTTTATACATGTTTGGGCAGGACTTACGGCTTAAGATTCCAGAATGGAATTGTACAGTAAATGTAAATTCAACAAAAATTTGTTCTTCACAGCTTTCCTAAAATGAGTTATTTTAATAAACAGTGTTTGTACTTCTCAAAAAGCTGTAGTTTTGGATTCAATTGGTAGTTGTAGATCTTAAAAGAATTGGCCCCCAATGTATTAAAAACACTTGCTAATACCATGCTTTGCCATTGACTTGCCTTGGGAGCTGATGCTCATTGTCTGGCATCTTCCATTTGTTTTGTATATGATGATTTTTTAATTAACCAGACATATGACCTCATCCTAGCTGCGTTCATTTTTAAGGAAGAAAATAGCTATTTTGTTTAAAGGTCCAGAGATGAATCATGCTGTAATTAGAACAAATGTGTTTTGACTGCACCCAGACACTGTGGCTTGTTTCTCTTCGACTGAAAATTGCATTTCCAACATTTTCCTTTAGTGTGCCTCCACAGACAAAGTAAAGGACCAGCCAGATTTTTTATTTCATTTGAAACAGAAGTAATTTGGCTCCTGAAAACAATATTTACAGTAGTTTTGCCAGAGGCTCTGTTCTTATCCCATTTTCCCTCTTTCTTTAATTGGACTATTGTTTAATGTATGACTGTAATAATTCCCGAGTTAATGTTCTGCTGTTTTACTGGTGTTTTATCAACACACAACAAGTATGTTAAACATGAAGACTATTGAATTCCACAGTATTGGACCGGGAGACACATGAGGAAAGGATTTCTGATCCTTCTGCTTGCATTTCCAGGGTATTCCAGCTTCCATTCCCACACGATTCTCAGGCCTCTTACTTGAGCTGATAACATGACTGATTAGACCTTTATACTATAATTGTTTTCTGCTTATGGACATTTATCATTCATTTAAAATATTGTGAGGTTGCAGAGCTGAATGACAAAGTTCTGATAGGTTCATTCCTACTGTAGTTACGTTTGGAGCTGCATTAGATACAATTAAGAATTTCATAGTGTTGAAACCAAGGGAACACTTGGCCAATGGGAGCTAGCAGTGGGTGGCTCTGCTGCAAGGGGTTCGAACGACACCTTATAACCTATCATTATCAAAAATCATAAGCAGATGTTCAAGTGCTGAGCAGTGTCAAAAAAACAAACAGAGGATAATTCCACACTCAACAGGAACAAGAAAAAGAAATATAAACCAACACTTTGCTAGTGGAACATTCTTCATGTGTGTAGAGGAGTGACAGCAGAAATTGGACACAAAGTTGATAAGATAAGGAAATCGGCAAAGTATTTGAGTAGAAAATAAAGAGAGATGAGTGGGTTCTCACATGTCTTAGATATGAAGGAACCACATGATGCAGGAAAAACTGGATATTGTTACTGAGGATTAATGCTATTTGAAGAAAGAGAAAAGGCATTTATATTAAAAAGGTAATACAGTTTAGTCTAACCAAATGGATAGATCTGGTTACAGTTTAAAAACAATTTAAATGTAATTTAAGTGCATCCAAAGATACTGTCACCCAATGTCCAAACACCTCAGGGAGAGCTGATAGCCCAGTACTTTAAGCATAAGATAAGATAGGCATGAAAGGACTCTTGTCAGTGTATTAGGAAGATAACAAGGAACCAGACTGAGAATGATCTCTTCCAAATCAATCCTGTGAGAAACTGAGCTATTGGAGGGTGAAAATGAGCTCTGTCCTCTAAGTGGTCATGTGTCAGGAGTAGGGAAGCAAAGGTTTCACAACTGGACTTATTGGACTTGTTAGAAGACTGGAAAGAGAATCTGGGTTATGATAACCACTCCTCTGGGAACATCAGAGCTCTTTCTTCCTAGCTGATAGCCAGCTTCCAGTTGGGGATATAATTGACTAACAAAATGAATGAGAAAATGGAACAATTAGGCCAAACAATAAGCAGAAAGGATTAAGGTACTGTAAAAAAATGTGAAAACAAAGAACACTCACAGCATCACAGACCATTTTCTCAGATTTTTCTATTTTACTTTTTCATAAAATGCAGGTTTGCCACATTCATTCATGTTAGGATTCGCAGTTTGAAGTGTTTCAAAGTCACAGAAAGTGCCAGCAGGCCTGAAGCATAGAGCATTATAGTAGTAACACCTCTGGAATCACTGAAAGTCACTGTCTCCTGTTGTGATCTTTGGGAAGGTCCACTTTACTAGAGTGTATCAATCTTCTTCACTCTCAACTAGAGGCACTCTGTGCAGCACTCTCAGACCTTCAAGCTGGCGTGGTCTAGACTTTCTTCACTGCTGTAATTCTGTAACAGCATCCCAAGGCAGTGCAGAGTCAGCCGAGCAATGAGACGCTTTCAAACACGTCAGACAATATGAAGTTTGAGCAGGCCCTGTATCCACAATGCAATCGGGACTGGCAGGCTACCACCCAGATACAAAGCTGAAGCACAAGATACCTTTAGGCATGGGGCTTTGTGCAATTCCCCTTTGCACATGTCTATTTCAGATCATACAGATTGCAACATTTGTCACTTTTCCTGCAGGTTTTCAAATTATCTAAGCCCTCACAACTCACAACACCAAGGAACACCTTTTACGAACATGCTGATTTGATAGATACTGTAAGTGAAGATAAAGTGGATTGTCACTATGTTTATTTTTTTACTTTTGATTAAATCTTACAAAGTGAATCTTAAAACATAATAATAATTGCTTACACTTATATTGTGCTTTTCTGGACACTCCACTCAAAGTGCTTTATGTAATGGGGACTCCCCTCCACCACCACCAATGAGCAGCATCCACCTGGATGATGTGACGGCAGCCATAGTGCGCCAGAACGCTCACCACACATCAGCTATCAGTGGGGAGGAGAACAGGGTGATGTAGCCAATTTATAGATGGGGATTATTAGGAGGCCATGATTGGTAAGGGCCAATGGGAAATTTGGCCAGGGTGCCCGGGTTACACCCCTACTCTTTTCAAGAAACACCCTGGGATTTTGAATGACCACAGAGGGTCAGGACCTTGGTTTTACATCTCATCCAAAGGACGGCGCCTTTTACAATATAGTATACCCATCACTATACTGGGGCATTAGGACACACATAAACCGCAAGGTGAGTGCCCCCTGCTGGCCCCACTAACACCTCATCCAGCAGCAACCTTAGTTTTTCTAAGGTCTCTCATCCAGGTACTGACCAGGCTCACACCTGCTTAGCTTCAGTGGGTTTCCAGATGTTGCAGGGAGATATGGCTGCTGGCATATCATAAAACATATGACAAATTACTTAAAAGCTTTTCATAGCAGTGTTCAAATCCTTTATTTTGTTGTAAATCTTGAATTGTGTTAATTGATTTAACATATATTAGTGTCCGAAAGGCTAGGGAAGAGTTAGCCGTGTGGCAAAGACAATATTTAGAGTATTCAGCACCTTCTCTAAGCACATTGAGTGATAAATATGTGGAGACTTCTGGGATTGCATAACATTCACACAAATGAGCTCAGCTGACACCAGATCAAAAAGAAGAATACAAGGTTTTTTCTAACTTAAAAGTGTTTTCAATTTTTCACTCCTCTCATCTTGCCAACAGCCTTTTTTCTAGGGGTGACTTTGCACCCCCACAGCACTGTCAATAAGCACATTATTCAGACTTTGAACTGACTTATACTTGGACTTGCAAAATTTAAATTGTTGCATTTAGCTACACTGTATGTAAGGAATGATAGTCTTAGAAATGCATATACAAGATACTAATTAATCAAAGATATATAATGATATATATCATTTTAATTACAGGGGTTTTTCTTCCTGGTATGAATTCTGACACTTTACTTTCAAAGTAGTCATTTCAAAGCTATTTTTTCACCTCTCAAATGCAAGCTTGGAAAAGGGAGAAACAGCTTTTGGAGAGTCCTTAAACAAACCGTACAAATGGCTCTGTTTTTATCCTTCAGCAATGAAGCCGACATCTCTTTTGAAATTGTATTTACCGGTTCTGTAAATATGAGTGAAATTACACATTATTTTTTAACTACTGAACCTTGAAACGCTAAAAATATCTTTCATTTGCCCCATTGGGTATTAGAGACTTTAAATTCCTGCAGTTTCAAGGCCTTTTCTGTAAATGTAAAAACAGATGAACATAAATACTGTACATTGAAGTAAGTGTTTGGGTAGAGGGGTGGAGAAACTTTGAAGTTTCTTTAATGGATTGTTCTCATCTGGTCTCTATTTTAATTAACCATTGGGGTAAAATAATGCAACAAGAGAATAATTAAGTCAAGCAGATAATTATCCTTTATTTAGCCAAATATTTTAAAAAGTTATGAAGTACTTTAAATTAGTCAGCCCACTCCTTTGGATAAAAATAAATCACAGTATATGGAGTTACTTTGACTAATGCAATAACAAATAAATATTGACTTTCATATTGCCAAACCAAAAATATTATTGATAATATATGAATTGGTTTCATCAATGCTATTTCAGGTGCCATATCTTTTCAACCAGCTCAAAGAAACTTTTCATTTAGTGAGCTGAGTACTACTTACTGACAGGTATAGAGAGAGCATGGATGAGTTCAGTTTTCCAGTCTCAGTGGCAGATGTGCCAATTGGTAAAATACTTTACTGATTGAATGCAGCCAAGATATTAGTACAAAAGCTAATGATAGCTGAATACACAACTAGACAACAGCTAAAATTCTTTTTCAGAAACTGAAGACAAGTGGATTCTCACTCTCTTTCAGTCTGTCTGCCCTCATTCACTAGGATGGACGAATCACTAAACACGACTCTTGAATGCTGGCATAGATAAAGACAATGTGTTCTACTGTATGTCAAAGTGCTGGAGGCAGCCATGTTGTTGAAGTCAATATCCTGGCTTCTTTCAAGAAAGAGCTGGTGCAATCCTTGTATCAGGAAGCTACTAACTACTAAACTAGCTAAATGGAGCGCATGGCCTCCTCTTGTTTGTAACCTTTCTTATCTTATTTTCTTATGTTTTCTTATTATGGAGGTTGAAAAGCAATACCCCATCTATGTAAATAAGCACACGAAACAGGCATGTTAAAGGCTTTAACTTAAAGTAATAAACATGTAAGGATTTGTTAAGACTTAAAGGCACATTTTGGTTGCGTAGGTGTATTCTTCCAAAGCTGACAGACTGTATGTGGTCTGCAAAACAGGGACTTATGTCCAGATCCAATCAAAAAAACATCAATATAGCCTGAAGGTGCTCACATCTGTCCAAGAAAAACTGCCATCAAGTATTAATTTGGGAATTCGGCATTGGTGATGGGTCAGGTTGTTGTTGGTTTTTTTTTTAATCCAGACCTCAGCCTGTTCAATGAGTAGTGCCAGCTGTTCCCTCTTTCATTGAGGAGTAAAGCCTCAAGTCAGCTCAAATATGTTTTCTACTGATGATGTCTCAAATACATGTTCCATTCACATTGTGCCTCAGTGGAAGGGAACCTTGTCTTAGATTGCACCAGCGATTTGTTTTTTTCTTGTTTTGTTTTTTTGAGGTCAGCAGTTCTGGGTGATGTTTTCTGAGGAGCAGAGTGCGCTTTGACATGGCGGGTTCCCTCTGTCCTGTCAGTCGGAGTTGAGTTGTAGTTGGCTGTGGGGGATCTTCACACAGGGCAGCACTGCCATGAGGTGTTGCCCTGTGGGTTCGCATCATGTGCTGAAGCGGCCGATTTTAAACGAGCCAACGGAGGCAGGCAAGAAAGAAGACGGAGGCTGAGCAGGGGAGAAAGACTATCAGCCTGCAAGTGGACAGTCCATGGTTTTGTGGAGCTGATGCAGGCCACTTCTGGGACATGATGTCATGTACTGTACAGCCACATCCCGCACAGAGCTCTTTGATTAAAGGCTTCTGCCATTGCTGATGCTGGAACGTTTTGTTTACTGCACTCAACACCTTACATGCTTTGATGTCCTCAGACAAGTATAGCTTTTAGCTTCTCTGGAGGAGTTTTACTGGATCTTAATGGAAGTGTGAGGCAGTCTTTCACAGGTTCAGAAACAGCCGTGTGTTTGGCCTTTGATTGCTGGTACAAAGTTACTACATAAAAAGGCTTGCAGAAGTGGCTTCACATCTTCACTTGTAATTACTGATTGCTCCGTCAGACTCTAAAGTACCTGTAACACACTCTTTACCAACCGAGGTATCTTGAATGCATTATCCACCCTTAGGTAAAGAAAATTAATTGAAATGGTTAACATGCATGATTTCCTTTAACATATTTCATATTGTAGACCTAAGAATAATCTTCAAGCAGGTGCCTGTGGCCTTCTAATATCCTCACTATAATGTGTGATCATATCCTAAGCCAGCATTCAGCATACACAGCGCAAAACAGGATGGTCTCACTGTGTATAATGTCATTCTCAGTATACTTGCCCTTCTGCTGTTCTGTATGTGTAGATGAGGTAGAGAGATTACTATGTTATTATTTTTTTAAATAAATGTTTGACCCTAAGGCATGGGTTCCCAGTTTAGGATTTCTACTGTATGTCTCTGTAAATATTCAGTGACAGCAGTGTTGTCACACTGTCTCCTGATCCTTTCAAATCTCAGAGCTTCAGCAAGGCGGGGCCTAGTCAGGACTGGGGTTCAGAGATCTACTAGGAAAACCAGGTTGCCACACATCAATCTGAGGTCCTGACTGCTTTGGCATTGAAGATCCCCTGGCACTTTTCAAAAGAGTTAACTTCCAGTGTCCTGGCTGAATTCCACTTTGAAATTATACAATCTTCCCTCCCTAAAGTTCCCCTGTAAAACTACTACTGAATGATTTTCTCTGTTCTCTACCAGATCTGGTGTTTAGGGGGGCTTCTGGCACAGAACGCAGGTGGGGCTGCTTGTACAAGGAGTTATAATTATAATGAAAATTCGGGAGGGATGCCAACAGACAAACTCAATCCGCCTTAGCTGTCAGTAATTTTAATCCTCTTGTTGTCTTTTTTTTTTTTCACCTAAAAAGTTATAAATTCTAGATCTAATCCCTTTCTCTCACTCTGTATGGGGGTCCCAGCCTCCTCGCCCTCTGGCCAGAAGGTTAGCCCTCAGCTGGGCGGGTTAAGCCAATTATTATTGTAATGAAAACCTTTCAATATGGTTAATTTTGGGGTGTTGTTATTTCTTGTGAATAACTGTTTCTTTTAAGGAATATTGATAGCAAATGTGGATAATTTTAGCTTGTTTACAGTGCATGATTTAATTATTTCTGCACATAGATATTAACTGTTAACTACAGTATCTGTGGAAGGATAAAGTGTGTTGTTGGTATTATCTGAATGCAACCTGACCTGTGCTGTTCCCATTAATGTTAATTTTATTTAAAAAAATGAGTGACCTTCCTCACAAGTAAAGCTTAAGCAGATACAGATGAGCAAGTTATACTTCTGTCATCCTTCAAGAAAGTGCACAAATTTCAGAGGCACAAAATATGCCACATCCAGCCCAATAAACCACCGAATACTTTGAATGATTTATGATGTTACATATTATTTTAAATGTTGAAATTCTTGCAAACAAACCCCTCTCTGCAGTCACTTTTATAACAAAATCCAGCAGGTTTTCCGGTCTTGTCTAGTTTTGTTGTTGTGATTGATGACTTCCTGGGCCTCATGTGTAGCTCTTGCTTGTTTAAGGTCATCCGGTGGCTTACCTAAAATAACTGATGGCAATAAGAATTTTCCATTTACGCAGTACCGAAGAAGATTTTATCCGTTCTTTTCTAAATGTACAGATTTATTCAAGTCGTGAAAAACAAATTGCACTTCCCTGGGCTGTACTGTTTCCTTGTCATCAATCCAAAATCCTGGGTTGTGGTTGTGAAAGGAGAAGGCTGCCATTGTTCAATCACATAAGTATGAACGCTCCATAAGTATGAAGTGCAATGTGTGAGCAATATCTTTCCTGAGATTGTTCTGATTATTCAGGTTGCTTTTTATTTATTTCTAGGTTATAATAAAGAATAGGTATAGCTTGAAAATCATTCTGAAACACTCAGGGGCTGGATGGGTCCTGATGGTTATGTGAATCCTGGCTGCTGGATCGAAAGATGAGCTATTGATTTTAAAGCCAAAAGGACAGGCATGGCAGAAATCTACCTCCCACTCCTGGTGTCCATCAGGGGGTGTGTACACTAAAAAAGTATAGGTGATTCCAAAGTCATTTTACAGCAAAGTACCAGATGTACAAAGCAGTGTGCTTACAAAATGGTGACTGCATCAGCCAGAGTCTACAGTGTAGATCAAGACCTTTTCTCGGTTGGGGGCTTACACAGACGTGTCAAAATGGTTTGAGGTGAAGTACTCGGCTGTCTCCTCTAATACTAAAGAAAACTCAGCCTCACGGATTACTACACTGTACAGCCCAGATGTGTTTTATGTGACAGAATGGGAATGAATTGTGAGGAGAAACACTCCTGTTTCCAGCCAGGGCATGTGGTTCACTCTCTGCGCTCACAGTTGAGGAGATGACATTTTCAAGGCAACAGGGAATCCATGCATGAGAACTGCAGGAAAGATGGCTAATGCACAGTTATGCAGCTTCAAGCCTTTCCTAAACTCACCCGTGTCCTTAAAGGGGAACTATAGTCCTAATTTCTCAGACCGGTTATTAAATCTCCGTAACAAAATAAATTCATTGATAGTATACAAAATTTGACAGATTTCAAATTAAGCACAAAATCATGAAGCTTCTAAAAGCACTGTGAGTACTGTAAAAGTACTCGAATGTAAGTTTGTAAACTTGCATTCGAGTTTCCACACATTGCAACGTGATGTGGCCCTTCCAGCTCACTAGTCACTGGAATGACTAATGTAATGTAATGTACAAGCGAACAAGTACAGGTTGTGCAGCAGACATTTCACTGCAGAAATGTTCCAACAAGATCTGCATGCAGAGTTAACAAGTAGTATTAGTCAGCGAAACGGTCTCAAAATCTAGAGCAATATTTCTATTGGATTAAAAGAGATGTATTCACAAGCCTGTTTGTTTACAATGTAATTAGGCCTCAACATGTCACCAGAAGTTTTGGTGCCATCTTCTGAATTGCAGAACATGACATGACATCCATGACATGTAATCTATTTTGTGATGTAAATTGGAGGTTTTACATGTAACTGTGTACTTTTATAATCAATGCTGATTCTTTCTAACCCCAAAATATAAAAATAGTGATGCAGTTCCCTTATAACACTGGTGTGATCTCTGAACTTTAGAGTGGATAAAGTGAATGGATAAACACATTTCACAACACAATTTGTCTGTTCAACAAGATGTACTTCAACAATCATACTTAAGGGCTATGAACTATTTCTCTTTGGTGTTTTTATTTTTCAATTCAATTATCAAACATTATCAAGGCATTAGAAATTGGCACTGGGCTTTTATTTAAATGAATGTCTGGTTGGTGTGGACATTGAGAGTAAAACCGTACGGGAGGTCCCTGCTGCATAATAAAAAGAATTAAGTAATATGTAATCATTCATAAATCCAGTTATCCAACTCCTGTCCGTCCTGTGGTGCATCATCTGCCTTTACAACTATACTCAAAATGTATCAATATTTATCAAAATGTTATCTCATTCAATTCTGTCCATTTGCAGGTCAAACATACACAGTCTGCTTGTGTATTAGTGGCAGTTTATAAATGGGTGGTATGGTGGCTGTCATAGTGTTAACACTGCTGCTGCACAGCACTGGGGCCCTGGGTTCAGTTTCAGACTTGGGGTGCCGTCTATGTGGAGTTTATACGTTCTCTGCCCGTATTTGCGTGGGTTTCCTCCTGATACTCTGGTTTCCTTCCACAGTCGAAAAACTACTACGAGGTTAACTGGCTTCTGTGACTGTGTATTTATTCCTGTGTGACTCTGTTGTTTATGTCTGTGTCTGCCCTAAGATGGACTGGCACCCCATCTAAGTTGTACCTCGGCTTGAGCCCGTTACTTACCAGGATGGGCTCTGCCTCCCCCGCAATCCTAAATTGGAAGAAATAGTTAGAAAATGGGTGAAAGGATGGACAGTTTTTAAACAGATGTCCATTTGGTTGCATCACTAATTCAGATTCACCCACAATTCAATGTCTGTAGTTTTAAAATATATATATATAAAACACTTTTTTTACAGTGCCTTACTTACATGATATGTAGTTTGTGATATTGTGGTATCGTAAACATACAAAAATAACATTTGAACTGCATTTTCAAAGTAATTCTGGACCATTCTTAAATCCTTTCCTAATACAACATTTAACGCCTGGATAAACATTTCTGGGATATTTCAGAATGGGTCAAAAATGATGAACCACTACTGAAATAATTTACTCAAATGTCCCAGCAACAGGGAACACTGATGTAGAAGTCTGTAGTCTCTAACAAGTAGAAATCAAGACACGCTGAGATCAGTAATCACTGTTGCCAACGCCAATTCACGATAACATTTCAGAGCTGCTCGTTGAGATGTTTACAGGACAAAAACTGTACGTACAACATTACATCTTAGCTGAGATAAGAAAGTGCTGTTCAATACCCGTGCACAGTGAACGTGTTAAACTGAACAGCTGTTCACAATCAATCCAAACCTGCAGTGACAGTATTGAACACATCGGTAACATTGTTCGGCTGTTCTCTCGCTCTGACTGTTGGCAGGAGGAATGGACAGCTGATCACGGCCATCAAGCACTCATTTCCGTGTCAGTCTTGAATATTTATTTCCCCCATGTTTATTAGCATTAGGGACCCCAGCATCCAGAGCTCCGTATCAGTTATGTCAGGAATGGATCCAGTGACCAGTGAAGAGTGTAAAAGGAACACTATTCACAGCTCAGTCTTTAAAATTCACCACAAGGCCTTCCATTGTGTGCAACTTTGACTTGTTTTTCTCTTCAGATCACTTCATATCTATCTGTACTAAGTCTGTACAGTGGCACCGATTAACCTTAATGAAAGTATTTTACAGTATTTATGAGAAAGTGTTATTTACACTTGATTTCAACACTCCCCACTTCTGAGTATACAGTACATATTAAATTATATACTGTACATATAGACAGATGTTATATAATTGTGCAGTACGTCATTTTCACCCTGCTGCCATGCTGTGTAATTAAGAGTTCTGCAAATGTGTATGATGTTTTGGTGAATCTAGACAATCAGCCATTGACAATGTGGAATGTTTGAAGATCAATCTTTTGTCAAACCGATCTGTAACCGATCTTTCACGTGGATTTAGGTCACCGAGTTTGGACTTTCCCTTATCCAGCCTTGAGCCACTCGGCTCGCTGTGTGTCCAGCATGTTGCTATTTCATTTCAACCTCATCGCGTTGGGATTAATGCCACGGACACATGCGCTGCTGTTCACCCTCCAGTGCTTTCATGACTTTTTCCCCAGTATGGACTCTTACACGTTTCTGAACTTGTCTTGTGTTTAGTGTCCAGATGTGACATGTGGTTAGAGCACAGGAATCCTCTTACGTTTTCCTTTCAGGCACTTAATCTTTCCCATTTTGACTCTCCAATTATATTTCAGTAGTTTGGTCAAACCCATAATTAAGCCAGAGAAGAAGCACGGTTCGCCTAGTGAGCCTTATTAGGCTGACTCACCTGACTGAGCAGAATGACATTCTCTGTAAGAATGGGGGTGTCGGACCCCCCTCCCCCCTTTAATGAAGGATGAGCTGGGGAGCTGCTGCTGGCAGAAAGATGGGTTGGGGATGAAGAGAGGGATGTGAAAATGAAACATGCCAGAGAGTCAGCAAGAAGTCTGATATTTATCCGTAGGCAGGCTTACGTGAGCAACATCAGGGTTTGACCCTTCTTTTATAACTCGATGAATTTAAAATGGTCATATTGTTGTTGTTTCTCCTTTCCTTTTGGAAATGTATTGAAATTTATTCATTTAATTCCAATTTATTCTTAAAATTAACATCGTATTCAGGCTTTTCTAACATCCATGACAAAATGCAATTTTTCAAAAATTGCAAAAGCTTTGTACAGTATGATACTACTGTGGTTTATGCAAGAAAGCTGTGAGTGTAATCAGAGCCTACTCCTGCACTTAAATGGAAAGGTTTTCATTCTTTGTTAAATTCTTTAAGTCTAGCATCGCACAAAGTGATTTTTTTTTTCTTTTTTGGGTAAGTATGAGCGCGGGAATGAACTTTCTTTTCATTCAAATCCAAATTACATTCCAAAAGTGCAAAGTATACTGAAAACATTCCGTGTAAGAAATGTCATCTCATTTACTGGGAAAAAAAATACTTTCCAGAGATTAAACAAAAAAGCTCTTTACCACTTTTAACATCAGGTAAATATCTCTCATTGAAAAACCATTGCAAACATCGTGGTTTGGTTTTGCAGTGCCATTTGTTTACTGTATTTCTAGCTTTCTGCAGTGTGCTGCTTTGAATGATATTAAACGAATGAACTGAGCAACTCATTCCTTATACAGGATTTTAAATAGTTCATTTCTGTTTTAACCTTTATAATCTACCTTTCACGAAGTCATTAGTAAATAAGACTAATAGCCATGTCTTAACAGGAATAAGAATGGATTGAGAAACCTCTTTAGTTGAAAGGTTTAGAATATGCTCCCTCATAGTTAATGGATGGTTTGAGAAATGTACCATTGCCTGCTGTCTTTTATGAAAGAAATTCATTTTAAAACTGAAACTCAGAAACAGCCTTTGATGTCTCTAACAGAGCACTTCTGAATAGTGAAAGGCTTGTTTCTGCCACTCTCCTGATACTTTGGTTTTCATATAAATTACCTTGGCTTTTTCTTCCATTTTAACCATCAAAGTCCTGCTTCTTTTTTCTTGTTACAAAAGGTCATGAATATGAAACTATTCATTTAACAGCAGAAAAGAACATTTTTTCTAACCTTTATAATTCATGGTCTGGGTCGTTGACAGATTTACGAGTTTGTTTTTTCCATATACAAAGAACTGAATATAAAAAAGATGAGAAAAATTCAAATGAGGTTTAGACACCAGTAATCTTGAAAAAATGGCAACACTTCAGTATACAGGGTGTAAACTCCCCTTATATGCAAACCCCTTATAGGAAATAATACACAAAGAACATCAATCATCAGTACAATGTCGATAATCGGGTAGTAAGTGACCCTTACTGGATTACTGGAGACGTAGATTAACGGCACAAATATTAACTGAAGTCAGACATGTAGTTATAACTTCTTTAATAATAGATGTTTCACTGCTTTTGTCTCAGGAAATGATTTGTCCCTGTAAAATAAAAAAAATACCAAATACCAAAAATACATTAAACTAAATTACAGTATTAGTACAATAATATGTATAGTATCATTTAAAAGGGAACTACAGTCCCAGTTTCTCAAACCAGATACTAAATCTCGGTAATAAAATAAATTAATGGATGGTATAACAAAGTATAACAAATTCCAACTTAAGCACAAAATCATGAACTTTGTGAAAGGACTATATGGTCTCCATTTTGTTGCAATATACTAGTCTCAACACGGGCGAGAGCAAGAAATTGTGCGAAGCCCTTCCTGCTCACTAGTCACTATAATGACTAATGTAATGCGATGTGCAAGTACATGTTGTGCAGCAGACATTTCTCTGCAGAAATGTTCCAACGTGATCTTCATGTAGAGTTAACAAGTAATTTGTATTTGTTGGCTAAAACCATCTTGAAGTTGAGAACAACATTTCTATTAGCATAAAAGATGTATTCACAAGACTGCTTGTTTACAATGAAATAGGGTCACTTGACGTCATCTGAAGTTTTGCTGCCTCGTTCTGAAATGCGGAATATGCATGTGCATACAGTACCTGGAAATGTATTCTATGTTGTGATGTAAATTGGAGGTTTTACACGTTACTGTGTACATTTTACTTTCATTGTGGTTTGAAATGCACTCATCGGTGCCAATGCTTCATACAGTAAAAGGACAGTGAAAGGAGAGCAACCAGACATTAGTGTACAAATAATGAGTTACTGTAGGTATTCAAAACTCAGTCATAACTCCTTCATAAACACTACGCAATATAACAATTGCAAATGCACTTTATAAGCATTTGTACAAATTTGTACCTTACAGCAATGATTCGGTAAGTTTAGGACAGAAAATGGGAGACATTGCTTTAAATAAAATAGAAGACTGGGGAGTGGTCTGTGTTAAAACTGTCTCTGTGAGATCTCCCGGGAATCAGCTGATGGGAATTTTGTATCCCTCAGCTTTGTGAATGGCTCTGTGCGCAACCTTTCTTATGTGCTGCAAATGTGGAGGGAAATGAAGAGGCCTGAAAATCTGAAGTTCTTCAATATGGATATATGATTAAAACATTGGCAAAGGAACAATCCAAGATTAACTCTATGCTGTCAGATGGAAAGGAAGCATTAAATACAGTTTTTTCTGTGGAACCCCAGTCAGGTCATAGTATTGAGTGGGGTTACACACATCTATTGACTGCACTGTGACCATTACTCTCCCAGTGGCACTTTTCACTTAATAGAGAAGTAAGCAGTTGTAATTATATCTTCAAATATTTATGAGCCTATTTGCAGCTGTGGAAAATTAATTATACAAGGGATTTGCAGATATTGCAGCATGCCAAAAGTAAATTAAAGAATTTATGAATTAGTGACAGTAGGATTAGTTTCTGCAGATCTGGGGTGAAAAACGGCTTTCATTTAATAAAGTTTATAAAATGAAAGTTCAATGAAAAATGAGGGGACATCAGCAATTACTTTCAGAAGCCACAAGTTAATTCTCATGATTTGCTTTTTTCATACAATATATAATTTATGAATTTATGGCTGTGTTCAATCATTCTTTGTGAAATATTAGAATAAATCATGGGTAATTAGAACTTGTCTTCAGGAGAGTGGAAGGAATTACTGGAGACGTAGAATAAGATTCTTCCTTCTTATTCCTTCTTATGGTCAAGAGACCATCATTACTGCTGAAGACATATTTAAATTATCACATAAACCTTTAGGTTTGAAAATGTGGAAGTATTTGTTATTTAGGAAATGTAAAGGATGGAAAAATATGCAAGTTAAAGAGCATGAAAGGGTAAGTGATGATGAAGAACTGACGAACAAGACATGCACAAACATTTCCTCTCTGGAATTCTGACTTCCATGTCCTTGTTACGTGATCCATCAGCAGCAGCCAAGGTGCCTGGAAACAGGAGAAGGGACACAATCGGCAGATATACACACTTTACATCAACACAAACCCCTATCCATTATAAATATTGGACATTTTGTCTTACTAGGGATATCCTGATCAGCAGTGAGTTTTTCAGGTTGTTGGTGCAACAGACTTCCCCACTGCTTCAGGTTTCTGTAGTAAGAAGTGAATCTGTAACTGTTGTGACCTGAACTATGTTTAAATGTGCCATAATTGGCTGGACCAAACCAGAAGGGAGAGCTTTGTGTTTAAATATACTGTAATTCGTTAGACCTGAACAAGTAGGAGATGCTTTAAGTTTAAATATACAGCTGTATACTTTGTTAGTGGTGGGGGTGTTTAGTGGATGAATCGTTTTAGAGGTTTTCAAATATTGGCAGTGAATAGTTTTGAAAATTATGGTAGGAGAAATTAGATACTTTAAGGCTACTTGTAAGCCTCTTAATAGTTTTCACCATATCCTGAGAGTTGTGATGTTTTTTTAGACCTCAGCATCACAGGATACATAGCACCATTGCATCCAACTGTGACATTCTACTTGAATGAGATGAAAAAACACGGTCATAATTTCTTCATAAACCCTACGCAGCATGATTCAACAAAATATACAATCATTTTACCGTCTTTCGGGTGAGACGTTAAACCGAGGTCCTGGCTCTCAGTGGTCATTAAAGATCCCCGGGCATTTCTCGATAAGAGTAGAGAATTATCCAGGTGTCCGGGACAAATTTCTCCCCTTGGCCTTTACCGTGGCCTTCGAATTGTCCCCATGTGTGATTGGCTTGCACTGGCCCTGTGATGGACTGGCACCCTGTCCAGGGTGTATACTGCCTTGCGCTCGTTGCTTGCCGGGTAGGCTCTGGGTTCCTGCGACACCGTATGGTATAAAGCAGTGTGGTAAATGACATGACATGACAATCATTTTAACCATATACTGTAAACATAACCATTTGTGCAATTGACTTTACGTACATGCATAACAGTTCATAATGAGACATAGTTTAAACCGGAAACAAAAAGCAGATTCCAGGGAGAGAAAAACTAGGTGAAATAGGCAGAAGATACCATGAAATGAAGGACTTGAAATATGACGAGGAATATCTGCAGATGCAGCTCAGTAATAGGTTTAGGTGAACTTTTACTATATGTTGCTTTATCATATCCGTTCCAAACTGTGACAAATGCTTCCAGAAAACTGAGTAATGGGTTGGGGAAATCTATCAATATCAACTATACACTTATGTGCTTTATTCTACTGTTAGGACTCTCAGGGATCTGTTTGACTGACTAATTTATCTACTATTCAGGAAGAAATCTTAATATCTCACACTCCTTGACACTCTTTTGAAACACAGAACATCATCTGATAAAGACACTCGTGGTCATTCTTAATACCGATAGAGGTATTGATTAGCTACTGTAGAGCCTAATGTAAAAGGCAAAACAAAGGAGAGGTATGTTGTGAATAAACTTAAGTAACAATTCTCTATTCTCCTATTTTGAGTAATATATACAGAAAAAATATCGGATACACAGAATATCTAAAGGGGTCGACAGGAAAGTCAGAATATTTTTGTGAGCTCCTATCTGTGGAGCTTTCCTTGAAACACAATAAAAAATAAGATACTATATGTAATTTTATAAAACTGAAACTTACTTTCCTGGTGGGTCTGGGCTGTTTCTGAAATCTTGAAGTAGTGGAGAATTGTATTATGACCAGAAGTGTCCCTGGATTAAGACAGGCTACAGTAGTTTTTTTTTGCTAGAAATGTACTTGTTCTTTACTTCATTATTTTTCAGATCGCAAGTGACATCATTGAGATGATTAGCTTTCCAGCTGAATACCATTTGATTCGATTCTTTGAATCGACCTGTGAAAATAATTGCCTGATCAATTCCCTCAAAACAAGGTTTTTGAGCCGACAGGGACTCTTCCAGGGACAGGACATTGCACAAAGCTGACATACGTGATGGACTCGGAAAGGGAAGTGTGGAACGTATTGGAGCTTTGCCACATAAAAACCTGCAAGAGTCTTTTCACTTCTCTTGGTGCACAACACTCTTCGGCCTCCCCTGTGGTCCGTGCTTAGGCTTGTTCTTAGAAGCTATTTTTAACAGGCAGAGCTGGCAAGGCTGATGATATCTGAAGCAGAAATAACAATGGAAAAAGGCACAGCACACATCCATAGGAGCAAATGAAAATTGAAGTTACAGGAAATTTCTGTATGATGGGGGGGGAAAAAATGTTTTTAGTGCCTTATGCAGGGCTCTTCAGCCTTAATTATTTAATTGATGGTAAGCAAAATCAATGCCGCAGCTAAAGTGATGGTTTCTTTAATGGACTGCAATGGAGTGGATTAATGGAGAACCCTGTGTTACAGTATTCAGTGCATTTTTAATTTGTTACTGAACTGCGGTTTCTGGCATCTTATTTTAATTCATTCTATCCATTTATAAATTGTGTTGTGAGAATCACAGATGCAGGAATCCAGGGTCACACAAAATAGATAGTTTTTAATTTATTTTTGTAAAGATAAATATAGAAATGTACCTGTTCAGTTAGGCCCACCAGATTTAAAATCGACAATCGATCATGTCTTTCACATCTCAGCTGGAAGCTACAAACCCTGTGACCGCACAAGGGGAATAAGGGGAATATGAGGAAGTGGAGGCAGACTCCTCTGTCCCGCCCAACTTTTGAGCCAATTGTCTTTTAACACATCACAAGAGGAACCCTATGGAGAGGCACATTTCTCCCAGTCAGCACCATATGCCATGAAGGTACCCTGGAGGCCACAGGGGACACTGTTTTCAAGACCCAATAGAGCTCTGGCACACTAATCCCACCCTACAATCAGTGGTGCTCAGCCAATTTAACACCACTGCTTGGGCAGTCCCTTGACCTAAGCCCGAATTTGCGACCAGGGAGTCCTACATGAAAAGTAGGTAGGAAAGTATAAAATGCTAAAAATGTAAAATGAAGCATCTGTAGACAACATGGTGGTTAGCAGTGCTGCCTCATAGCTCTTGGGTCCTAAATTCAGTTCCAGCCTGGGGCACCTTCTTTGATTTTTGCATGTTCTCACCGTGTCTGTGTGGGTTTTCACAGGGTGCTCTGGTTTCTTCGTGTCGTGCAGTCCAGCTAACCCTAATAGTTTTATCTCTTAAATCTCTGGTGTCTTTCTATTCCAGGGTGAGTGCTCCCAGAGGTGTTATAATATCTTTGTGCTGGAGACAGTGTGTGTGGCCTGGTTTTCCCTGGAGTTCCTGCTGCGCTTCATCCAGACACAGAGCAAGTGCGTGTTCCTGAGGACACCGCTGAACATCATTGACGTCATGGCCATCCTGCCCTACTACATCACCCTTATCGTGGACTCCTTCTCTGTGGGCAACAAGCCCGTTGGCTCTGGGAACAGCTACTTGGAGAAGGTGGGCCTCGTCCTGCGAGTGTTACGGGCCCTCCGAATCCTCTACGTCATGAGGCTGGCCCGGCACTCTCTGGGCCTGCAGACGCTGGGCCTCACGGTGCGTCGCTGCACCAGGGAATTCGGCCTCCTCCTGCTCTTTCTGTGCGTTGCCATGGCCCTCTTTTCCCCTTTGGTCTTCTTGGCCGAGAGCGAGATGGGAGCCAAGCAGGAGTTCACCAGCATCCCGGGCTGCTACTGGTGGGCCGTCATTTCCATGACAACGGTGGGCTACGGGGACATGGTCCCCCGCAGCATCCCCGGCCAGGTTGTGGCTCTTAGCAGCATCCTGAGCGGCATCCTGCTCATGGCCTTCCCCGTCACCTCCATCTTTCACACCTTCTCCCGCTCCTACCTCGAGCTCAAGGAGGAGCAGAGCAGGGCGTCGAGGCAAAAGCACGATTCCCAGGACAGCACCAAGTCGCAGAACAGCGAGGACTCGCAGGAAACAGACAGCTCCTTCCCAGGGATCATGGAGGCTATGGTTCACAGGAAATCCTTAGTAGTGGTGTCACAGAAGTCAGCTGAGAGCAGGGTGCAGCCAAAGACCTAACAGAGCTCCGAGGGGGAGGTGGGTGAGCTGCAGCAATCTGAACTGGCAGTTTGGAAGGCTGTGAGAAACAGGCAGGACGCAACGCTTCAGATATGAACTGATTTTTTTTTTCCATCCACAGGAAATATTCGACAAAGTGCTTCTTTTAAAAAAGTAACCTTATTTCGTAAAACTTCCCGCACAATGTTTTTACAAATTAAATACAATAGAAGGAGATCTGTAAACTATAAATTTAAAATACCCTACCACAGGAATATTATTACTTATTTGACTGTTTTGCTATCACGCCTATCAAAAACAAGTCTCCTTTCACTGGAAAGGATTTGCTAAACAGCTTTATAAAAAGCTATTGTTGTGCAAGAAAAGAAATAGTTTCTTTGGTAATTGTATTAATAAACCACAAAGAGGAACTTATTCTACCTAAATGGAATATTTTAAGATTCTGTATGGTATGCTTTTAGCTTTAGTAGACTCAGGTTGGTCTGATTTTTAATAAATGTTATAAAATTTATCCTACCTAATATATCATTTTTGAACATTACAAATTTCACATAGGTTTTGCATAACAGAACCTTTATTCATGGGCAGAATAAAAACTGCTATTGCATTTCTACCAGCAGTGTGGCAAATCTAGCTTGAGAATTTTTATTTTCACAAAATCACACAGAGGGGCATCATGCTTGTCCCTACAACATCATTGCATCTCTTGCAGAAAGTGCCAGGACTTTTATATTGGCACTGGAAATAAACTGACATTACAGAGAACATTTCATGGAACTGATAGATCCACGCTTTATTTTTCAGCTTTATCCCGTTTTCAAAATGTCTGCACCATGCTTTTCTGCATTGCACCATACCACATGTGCTACAGCTTATAAGTTCCATTCTGTTTCATTTGATGAGGCAGTCGCTTAATTACTACACCACAGAGAGGATGGGAAGTGCAGAATAATTCGGTAAAACTCCACGTCTTCTCTGTTAAAGGATATCTCTTTGACCACAGATTTGTCCTGCAGATCACGTTACAGGGACTAGAGCACATAAACCTAAATCCAGAGGCAGGATATTGAGTGGACAACAGGATTTTCAAAATGGTGATGTGAGGAATTTAAGTGATGTAACTTTACTGGCTTTTAATAACTCGTTCTACGTATGATTCATTAAAAAATAAAAAGTGGAAAACTACTTGCAGTTTAAAGGTCAGGCAGCCTTTGTGGTTTATGCAAGGACATAATTTCAGAATATGTCCATTTTATTGTCACTAGAATGTTACTGTGACTAAACTGCCTTAATGTACTGAAGTCAAGTGTTTGTTACAGAAACTACAGAAAATAAGTGAAGTGCAAAGTAAATGTCCATTTACTTAAGTATACCAGTGCAGGAAGAGATTTACAAACATGAGAGAAAAACAACATAAAGCAGCCCAAAAGTGTAGCTATGCAAGGTACTCACTACTAATAGTTCTGAATGAGTTTAAGAAAACCCAAGGCATAGAACAACATACAAAGACAGGTTATATTTACAATCAGGTCCAAACAAAGGCTGATTGCTACAGTTTACTGCTGGGTTAAATACCCTAAGCTCTGTCCCCAGCTTTCCCTGAAAGGTAAGATTCCATGTTTGGCAGAGGAGCATCAAGGTTTGTAACAAAGCACAAAATGGTGGAACAAAGAGGATGAAATAATCAGAAATGAGAATCATTGTGGATCCACAACAGGTAAAACACAAGAAATGATGAACACAAAAGTATAAGAACAAAGGGTAACTTTCAATACAAAACAGATGAACAAAGTAATGTGCTTTTCTTTATATGTGCTTCATAAAAAAATGGGTGATGAGCCTGGACATAGACATTATGGAACAGGTGAGTAAGCACTGGTATTTACAGCATAGTATGAAAGAACTCATAGGAAACCATATTGACAAAGGCATGATTAGATATCTACCAAGTTTGAAGTTAACTGGCCAAACAGTCCTTCAAAAGAAGCAATGTGAGTAATAGGTCATATTTCAGCTGTTAACCTTCTGTGGACTGGAAAAGTATCCAAGCCAAATCAGAAATGGGTTTAGCTTTCATGAAGTACAGTCTTAAAGCTGTTTTGGTTCAGGCAGGAATGGAAGTGTTAGTTGATAATGGTCCACTCATTACTCTGGCATCACATTTAGAGTAAACTGGACCAAACCGTTTTCAAACAGCAGGAGTCAGTATTATGTGTCACATCAATAAAGACAAGTGGACCAGTTCCACTGACAGCCATACATACCCAAGCCATGACACTGCCTCCGCCGTGTTTTACTGATGAGATGGTATGCTTTGGATCATGAGCAGTTCCTTTTTTTCTCCACACTCTACTCTTTCCATCACTCCAGTACAGGGTAATCTTAGTCTCATCTGTCCATAAGACTTTGTCCCCGAACTCTACAGGCTTTTTATGTACTTTTTAGCAAACTGAAAACTGGCCTTTCTGTTCTTGAGGCTTACCAGTGGTTTGCATCTTGTGGTGAACCCTCTGAGGTTATGCTGGTGTATTCTTCTCTTTATGGTAGTCTTTGACACATCTATGTCTACAAAGTGTTCTTGATCTGTTCAACAGTGGAAAGGGAGTTTTTCTTCACGATTGGAAGTATTCTTCGGTCATCCACTACTGTGGTCTTCCATGGACTACCAGGTCATTTGCTATTGCTAAGCTCACTAGTGCGTTCTGGCTTCTTAATGTACCAAACAGTTGATTTTGACACACCTAATGTTTCCGATTGATTTATTCTGATTTTTCAGCCTCATGTTGGTCCGCTTTACTGATATTGACACTTCTTTGGTCCTCATGTTGCGAGACAACAGCAACAGACTTGATGCAAATGCCACATCTAGAACCAGCTCTAGACCTTTTGTTAGCTCTCTTGTTCATGAACTAACGATGCAAAAACACAGCTGGCCAAGAAACAACTGAGCAGCCAACTGTTCAATTACTTATGGTCCTCTAAAATGTATAAAAAGGACTGTGATTCCTATCTGGCTCACCCAATATAGACGTAAATACCCTCGAATTAAAGCTCACATTCTGCACTTTACCTCATAGCCATTGTTTCATTTAAAATCCAATGTGCTGAAGTACAGAGCCAAAACCAAAAATTGTCGCTCTCCAAATACTCACAGACTGCACTGTATGTCCATCACGTTGGTACTAGTAGTGTATCTATAAAATTGATAAGCTGTCTGGCGTTTGAATCTTTATAATCGCTTCAGGCTTACGCTACTCGAAAACCTAAAAAAGGGATTTTCAGCACATCCTGCACTAAAGTACCGTCTGAAAACATACTGTTCACAACTGTTCTTTAGTTGTACCGTGTTACATGTTATACGCTGCACTAATGCCGCATCAATTTTTAATCTACTTGGCATTTGTTTTAAAAATCAGGCACTGCTCATAATGGCCAACTCGGAGAGAGAGAGAGAGGACTGCATTCTTTCAAAAGAAGCTTTTATCATCGGTTTCAAATCGTGATTTCTGGCACGATTCGACTTCTTGCATAGAAAAAGAAATCAAAAAGTGCTGGAGTGTTTCAAAAGCAATATGAAACCGTCTGACCCCTAAAGAGCCAGGAGGGACATGGTTTTAAAAGGCAGAACAGCTTATTAAACCCCTGGGGCATGTGAATTTCCACAAATAAAGCCGCCTGTTTTCTTTCACTTTTCTGACAAGCAAACCAGTTCTAATAATAGTCACACACCTAGTATGTCAGAGCAATCGCAGAAAGAGATAAACAAGCCATAGAAACCTCAGGACACTTTCTGTTAAAAGTACTTCACTTGTACAGAGTGTTCTGGCAGAGCACAGTAAACATCTCTTGGTGACATCCTATTTAGAAGCGGAGCAGAGAAACTTTTTTTTTCTCATAAAAAGGTTCTCAAAGCCTTGTCAAGATTCCATTGGTTTTCTATGTAAAGAACAAATGAAAGCTAGCCCTGGGGAGGTTGAATTCTATTATATAGTTCTATTGTGCCATTATACCTTTTAAGAATCAAGAAAGAATTTGTACACACATCTGGCCAGGCAACCAATTATGAATAGGAACATGAGTAAATTAAAAGTATAATTGGTCATTAATAATCACAATCATCCAATTCCAATACCCACTGCAATGCCTATGAAATATAGTTATAAATTCTATTTGCCACTTCAGTTAAACTATAAATTGTGGGCAATATTTATCTTTAAAATTCATACATTTTCCCCAGTTTTGTTACCCACACTCACTATAAACTATAATATTTGTACACATTCTGAATGTGGTCATTTTCTATTTCCATTGTTTTCCCAACAGTTTTTAACAGATTATTCAAATTGACTAAATATTAGTTGCACAACTGTTGAATACATTCCATACGACTCAAAAAACGCTTTTAAACTAGTGATCTTCAATAACTGGTCACACGTGTGTACTGCTCAAGAAACAGTGAAGTACTGAGATTTCATTCTTTATTCTGAGACTTGTCCTGCAATTATATAATGATAATGAGAAATGTTGCACTGAATGCATATGTACAGTATAAAGGAGGCTTTAACTCAGGAATGTTACAATTACACCCCAGATTAGTGGATATTTAAGAGCAAGTAAGAATCCAAATGAGAGGAGTATATCCTGCCACATTGCTGGTCTGGTCTTTAAGTATTACTTATTCTGAAGGAGCCCAGGGTATTTGCTAACAACAAGGCAGGTTAATTATTGTAGATTCCTATGTGTAAAGAGATGGCTTCCATTCTTGGTGTTAAATGTTCTTCCTCTTAAGTTTCCACTTGTCTCTGATTAATGTGCATCTGTTGATTCTGAAGATCCTGATTACCTTACAGGACTTGAACACTTGTCCCTGTCTAATATTCTCTACAGGACTAAAGAGTTAATCCTGGACAGACGTTTGACAAAGATTCTTTGTACGTCACGCCTTTCAGACCAGGAATTAAGCTAATCTTTCTCTTTACAAATTCCACAGCAGAAATGTCTTTCCCTACCGCGCTGAGCAAAATACATGCTCAGTGTTGAGACACTTGTCTCAACTGTGATAGAAGAGCATTAAGTGATTTACACTCAGAAAAATGGCTGTTGTTAAGAAAACAGACTTGTGAAACAGGTGTACCACTAAGCTGACATTTTGTCATTCTCCATCACTTAAATTCCAAATCAAGTGTGGCATTTACCCATGATGACCAATTAACTTGCATGTCTTATTAAGTGATTATATACAGACAACTCTGCTAACACAAACATTTCCACCATAAACACAGGACCACACAGACACTGTAATGTTCAGTTTTATTAAACAACTTTTACCATCTCTTGCGTAAATATGTCTTTCCTTGTATTAAATTTTGGTATAAAAACCATCTGATGTGGCAGTTTTTTTTAAACAAAATGGTGCTGTCCAGATTGTTAAGCACTGACCTTTTTGTAAAACACAAATACAAGACAATTATAAAGTGAACCCCATAAAATGTCACACAACAAAACAGCCATGTAAAGAAACAGTCAAAGGACAAAAAGAATATAAATAGAACAGAATAATCATTGAGTTTAATACTGACAAGGGCACCTTTTCTAACTAGTAACTTGCATTAAAAACAACTTGACTTGCAATTCTCCAATTTAAAATGTATGTGACTGAATGTATCATGTCATGAGTAAGATATACAATAATAGAACATCAGAGAAATGCATTCCTATAGTTTTGAATTAAATTAATAAAAGGACTGATCAGAGTTGAACACGCAATTTTGCTGCCATGCAGAATTTAATTCAGAGTACTCTAAAGTGATGTTAAAATTAAGTGAAAATCATTACAACTGACTATAAGCTATTTGTAATGCATTGGCAAACAACTGTATGTTAAATAGAACATCAAAACTCCTTTTGGCCTTTTTCTATAAATATTTCAATCCACACAGAATTTGCTAAACAGTACATATACAATATACTTTAAAAAAAAAGGACAGTATAAATTTGAATAAAGGTAAAAAAAAAAATACCCACATCACATTTTACTTAACGGTACTGTAGGTACAGTACCATATTCTGGGCTTAACACACCTACAGTAATACAGGACAAGGATCTGACCTCTATAGAGCTGACCTACAGCCCAGTTCGGAGTCTATAGTTTGTGTCAGTTACCCCATAGGACCAGAAACGAGAGTATAAGGCAATTTACAAAGATGTATGTAGTGTATAATTTTACATCATCTTTGAGCCATTCATCCCATTCACACTTGTAGAGCCTGACACCCATGACAGAGGTTTTGGCAGGTATTCAATGTCTGGTTCTGTCAAACAGGATGTTCCTCAGGAAGAGAAGCAGCACAGCAGATGAATGAAGAAGGAAGAGATTTTAAACCAAGTGGGTCTATCCCACACGGACAAAAAAAAGGAATAGTACGAACATTTAGAAATGGGACCAATTATCACCCAAGGTAAAAAATGCAGCTTGATTAATCATTTCTCTCATTCATCTAAACAAGTCCCAACTTTTCCTGAGTACTTCTACATTCCATAAATCCATGAGTGGCTCTCAGACCTGGTCCCTGCTGTTCATGTGCCAACTGAGCCCTTAATCACCAAGGATAACTGATCTGATTGCTGGGTTAGACTTTATTTTTGCATTCAGGCCTTGATTTAAAAACTACCCCAGTTAAAGTACATTATTTTCAACAACATTAGCAAGTTGAGGAGAAAATGCATAACATTCTGTATGCTAAATAAGACTTTTCTCTAAACAGCTCTTCACAGGAGATAAATTGATGATGAAGAGACACAGGTGGGATTGACACTATCAGACTTGCCCACGGGTGGGAATAACAGTGTCAGACCTGCCCACAGGCAGGCCGTGTTTTTCCTTCTGCCCGAGTCCAATTAATTGCATTACATTTCATCTCGTATACCTGAAAAAAGGACTTCTGAAACGTGCTCATTAGCACAAGGTTTATATGAATTACAAATCTCTCTTTCTTTTTAAAGAAAGGCCCCAAACAGAAAAATGAAATCAATTAGCCTGTGAGTAAGAACTCAGATGGTTTACAACCAGAAGACAAGGGTTACACAGGACCAGGACTGAGAAACCCTGCACTAATCCACATCTTTGGTTGATAAAGTCGGAAAATGGGAATTCTAGGATTCCTGCTTTTTTAGCAATTGCCAGAGAAGAAACCTGCTGTACAATCTCTTACTTCAACAAGCAAACAGACACAAGCTCTTCACAATTGAACTGCAGTTTTCATAAGGATGCAGGCCTGAGCACTGCCACCCTATGTCTTAAGGATAAGGATATTTGCTTCTTTAAGACTTATTGAAATAACTATAGAGCTGCTGACACAGATTTAACTTAATCTATAATAAAAAATGTATAATTTGCTAGGATGATCATTCAATAAACTTGGAATATGCGTCATTGTCTAGTAAGTATTTAAACAATTTATTACACAAAGCAAAAACAACTCCAGATTAATTTCTACAAGGGTCATAATGACACCAGCCGTAGATGAACAGGCTGACCTGTTCCTTGTGGGATATTTGTAGCAGGAAGTGCTTGATTAATGTTTTAAAAACACTTGCAGAATCTGCACAACTGTGACTCTCCAGAACAAGGTTGGCCACTTAATTACATCCCAAGAAAGAAAAGCTTGCAGACTTGAAGAGGAGAAACAACAACATGGTACATATGTGCTACATACTGTACTACCATGTACATCTTGCATCACCACTTGATAAATACTTCAGGGAAAGACAGTGCTCTACTGAGTGTAAGTCTGCTTCAATTCCTCATACCTTCAGTACTGTTATCACAGGGATGTAATGCCCATATAAAATCGAACTCAAGTGAAACCTCACAGTAAACAACGTTTCATTAACACACATGTACAGACAACTCCAACACCTTTTTGGGCACCAAACGCTTGAGAAGACTCTGTTATGAGAACTCTCTATTATGGCTTGTGCTTCATCTTCACAGAGGACAGACAGAGTGACCCCCCCTCCCCCACTTCCTGCAAAGTCCTCAGTCCGAATTCAGGCTTTGGAATAGCCGCAACTCTCACTTTGTGTGCTTTGTGTAGCTGTGGACTGACATTCAACACACACTGAAATCACTTCAGCTCGGGAGCTTAGACAGCTAATAAGAGGATTTTGACATTGTCTGGCAAGGAGAGAGGAGAAATGCATAGTGTATCTATACTGTGGAAGAGACGTGCGAGTTCTGAAGATTTCACCATGTTCCATCTTTTAAAGGACACCACTGTCTCTCGGGAGCAGACTGGCAAGAATTAAGTTTGATTTCTCCTCATGCACTATGCCCGGTGGAGTATGTGTGTAGGTTGTGGGGGAGCCTTCTGGAAAGGTAATGCCCCATGGCTGTTTTACTTATGAATTAATTCAGCCTGGAATGTTTCTCATATACTGAGGGCAGAATACTCCATTATCACCGAAGTTCAATTCCCTTACAGCCAGTGCACTTTCTATCTCCAGTTTAGCCTCAAGCACTGAAAGCAATAAAGATGACTGGGCTGGACACATGACCCTGGGTCTTCATTATTCTACTGAAACAATTCACCTCTGAAGGGACAGCCTTTGCCACTTTGGCAATGAAAAAGGAACTGGCACTGAGTCATCTCTCGATACTGGCATGAAACGCCGAGTCGTCCCCACAGCAGCTCATTCGAGATTGGGCGTGGAAGTCAGATGCCCTCTTGGTGAGGTAAGCTCAATGCAACAAAACTTCCATGGAAGACAGGACAGTAAGCAACTTTCATGCGGCATCCGTCTTCAAAAGTACCACTCTGCGCAAGAAAAAATCTTCTAGGTGGCAGATGTCACTGCTTCGGGCCCTCTTGTGTAGGAGGTTTCACAACAAGCCCGGAAAGCATGCACACCAAGAAACAGTATCCATTCAAGACTCCCACCCTGACACTAATCCATTTCTAACACTCAATCTGTATGTTTTTGGTATAGTAGTGTGCGCTTAGGTACATCTTTTCCCCACTAAAATTTGCATTAATCTTTTGCCTTCTTTTTTTTGTGTCTCCACTAAACAACGAATTGTACTTGGAGTTTTTACTAGTGCGCCCCCTGTTTTATTGTTCTGTGTAACAGACTTGGTTAAAGATTACTGAAGTTGTACATTCATGGAAGACTTCATGTCTTCATCAGTCTTTACCCCCAAGAAAAAGAAAAAGAGGCTTCATCAGCCTGTGCTTTTCTCCCCCATAATGCTCTCAACTTCCTCAGCCCTTGTCCAACAGTAAGGCAAAGGTCTACATGCAACAATCATGTAACGTCTTGTGCCAGTTTCAGGAATACAAACCTTCGCGTGGGCGTACAACATGAGTGTATAAAAATATAAATAACAGCTGGAAAGACATTCTTATCCCAGTTCTCCATTTTTAAAAAAAGTCTGTTTTTGTGTTTGAAAACGAGTCGTACAAATATCCACTCAGCTCCACAGCTGTGCCAACGGCTGGCTCAGAGCGCCTTGGCGCTGGAGGGGTGCACAGCGTGCGAGACTGGCTTCTGGGGGTAGCGGCTGTAGTAGTAGACCTGGAAGAGGATGGCAAGATCCACGAAGACCTGAAGCAACCCGCAGATCCAGAACTGGATCGGCGCCTGGTTCACCAAGAAGTACCCGGTTTTAAAGGTGTCTCCGCTGGTCCACATGCACACCATCTTGATGCTGCCAAACAGAAGACATGCCCGCTCATTAATCAACCAGAAAACAAAACGGCAACAGTACAGAGCATGTCTGTGAGAGCACCTGAAGTCCACCGTGGGCCCATTGTGACAAACCGCAATGCCGCCCACCATACAGACCCTGATTATATTTAAGGTCAGCCCTGGGCTCAGTCCCCTGGACATCTGAGCTTGCTAGCCAAAACACTTTTTTTAATTAAAATTTTTCTTAAGTCAGGTGATAACGCTCATTTCCATTGCGCGGTGTCTACCAAAATATCCTGCACTCTTTTTGAAGGGTCCACAGTGAATTGTACCCAAAAGGCAGGCAGCTATTCTCTGTGGTTGTCAAAGTAATTAATTAGCAGAGTGGAGACCGATCTCAGAGGGTGTTCTCTCGCTGTAGTGCTTAACCAACACTTGGTGTTGATTAAGCATGTGAGATCATCCTAGATTAAGGAAGCAGGAACACAAGAAAGGTTAAGGTTACACATGAGAGAAGGCCTTTTAGCCTGTCTAGCTAGATGAATGCACTGAAATGCATGAAGGGGATGAGGATGTGCTCCTAATTTGAGTTCATGCGTCATACCAAATGCAAACCATTGAACACACAACTCACTGGCTCCAGGAGGGCCTGCGAAAATTGAGATTTTGCTGGAAACCAGTGCTACTTTGAATTTTAGGAGCTCCAACATTAGAGAAAAGAAAAAAGGAGGCAAAAGGTTGAGGGACTGTCTTGCGGTCTAATTAGAAAATCAATTATCAGTAATCTGTTTTTCTCTCTAGGTTAGTTTGTAGTTTGTGCAGAATTCTTCTTTATCTGGTACATAGGACAGAAACACAGAAGTATATAGCAGTTATATTTTATAATTGAGAACAACCTGAGTTTTGTTATAAAATCACTAATAGGCATCAGTAGGTGTAATTTATACTAAGTTATCAACACCCTGTTGACACACTGTGCAATTACAGGTCCTAGAACTGTGAGGGTTGCTAATGAGACTTTTTAAACCCTCACAAAGCCAGGACCTTTAATTGCACACTGTGTCGTGCAATACGCATAGTCTAATTTTGGGCTTACCCGAAGTGGGCGATTGTTTTATTTCTTCAAATTGTACAAACTACACAGGGTATTTCGCAAATCAAGTTGAAAAAAAAAAAAAGATGTGCGAGCCGTTATTTTTGTAACCTGTGTGCGAAAACCACAGGATCTCATGAGGCATACTCGTCATGGAAAAATTCATTGAAGCATATTCATGAAGTTTCAGATCTGATACAGTACAGCTGGGGTTTTCAACATAAACAAACGACACAAATATTTGCCAAATGTCCTTACACACTTTTAAATGTTTGAACTGATTCGATTAACTAAACTTCCAGGGTTCCATACATTCAATCTTAAAAACAAAACACTTTTCAAGGCAACTTTCTAAAGCAGGGTGTTTAACCACAGAAGGTCTTCTCAAAAGAAAGTAGAAGGTAATCAAGCCATACATAGGTATGTATTTATCAAATTAAAATTACCTCAGGGCTGCACGGTGGAGATCTTGCTGTCTCACAGCAGTGGGGCCCTGGGTTAAACTGGACCTATGGGGCTGTCTGTATAGAGCTTGAATGTTCTGTGCATGCGTTTCCTTCTGGCTTTCTTTTTTTCCTCCCACACTTCAATAACATACTGGTAAACTCACTGGCCCCGAGGTGACTGTGCGTGTCTGTGTGTGAGTCAGTGTCTGTCTGCCCTGCAATGGACTGGCATTCTGCCCAGTGTGTACTCTGCCTTGTGCCCGATGCTTGCTGGTACAGGCCCCGGCTCCCCAGCAACTCTGAATTGAACAAAGAGGTTCAAAACTAGATGTATAATTGCCTCATTTACCACTCACACACACTCTTAACTTTTAATGTCAGGTACTCGCTACAGGAAGAAAGCAGGAAAGAAAAAACGTTATGATCGCATTTATGGTGTCTACAGGAAAATCCTGCATCTTATGCGAACATGCAAACTGCATTTTTGACATAAAACGTTTGACATGACATGAACTGCTTCATAAGGCAAAGAGATGAATGGTTGTATTTCCTCATCCCTTCTTCATGGCAAACTGGGCAAAGGATCGTGTATCATGGAAAAAGAACATTAAATAAAGTTATGCATTTGGGGATTGTGGGGGATGAGGAAAGTCTTTCGGGTAGTAATTAGCGTGATTGCCTGTGATTGTAGCACCCCACTGTGAATGCTAACCAAGCTCAGAAGAAGTGACACAGAAGTCCTCCTTGAAAACTAGCAGCCCAGGCAGAAATTTCATGGCACACTGTGACATACAGCCCTGATAATGCTGCCTCTGCCACTTCAGCAACTACTGTAGGCAGAAATCACGCTGAGAGTTCCTGGAACTTAAAGTATGAGCTACTATAAATTACAATTCTAAAATAGTTGATCCCCTCCAAAAAAAAAGCAAACAATTCCTCTTTGGTGTTGTCTTTTAAGCAATCTGAGTGCATTTTGAAACCTTAAGCTCCTCTTCCCACCTGCCCTGAAATGACATCCGCTTTGTTCCATCCTTTACACATCGCTGCGGTGACAAGACTCAGATGTAAATGCTGTCCAGACAAGAAGGAAGGGGCCATATCAGATGTGGATTAAAGTTAAAAGCTATGGAGTCTACTGACAATTTTACATAAAAGAGCAGGAGCTCTCAAAGCTTTAAATTGTTCAATGTGTGAATTTAAGACACAAATCAATTCTTAGGACTATTACTATGCGTGTGTTTGAAAGAATACATCTTAAGGGCAACAGTGAATTTTGGTTCTACTGTAGGATCATTTATTTCACTTTAGTCGAGTCTAAAAGAAAAGTTCAGGAGAAGGTCAAACCCTAGTCTCACCTACTTCCACTTGTCTATGTATAAGCATCACACTTCTTGTTCACTCACTGGAGTTCATCAGTTTGAGCTCCAAGAGCACTATCCAGTTCAATTTGTCTTTAGAACTAAGCAGCTTCAGCTGCACCTAAATCTCAACAGTCAGTCTTCTTGTTCTCCACAACAATATCATAAGCAACCTCTGTAGCACGAAGAAGAGCAGGAGGGGCAGAATGGGGCTCTTCTGTAACCCTTCTGATGCTCTTGGGTTATACAGAGTACTTTTATCCAAGCTGGATTACAATGTTAAGATCTATCTGGACATGTCCAGAAGCACTTAATTTCAAATAGAATTTGTAATGTTAGGCTTCTCTTCATGGCAGATTTCGTCATTTTATTCTCTGCCTTAAAATGCCCTCTCAGGATGACACTTTTCCTTGCAGTCAATTATTCATGTCTTCAGCTTCAATACTAGTGCCTCACAACTGCCAGTAAAACACTACATTGATAAGCAAGTGGCTCACATTTAGGCTCGTCTGTCACAGATTATTTAGTCAATGTAGGATAAAAATCTCATCTAATTGTCCGGAACAGCTTTGGTTTTCAAAGCAGATGGTTAAAAGCTGAAATAGAGAAAAGGGAAGTCTTTAAAGAAGACACTGGGTCTTTACTCTGTGCATCTCCGCTGTACTTAAAACTTTATAGGAACTCAAAGCAGCTGTTGAGGGACGAGCAACCGACTGGTCTCGCACACAGAACAGGGCCGTCTGTAACCAGAACAGGAGGGAACTGTTTGAATTGGGGTATCAACATGGATTTTCATACTGTTTTACCCACATTCTCAAGCCCAAGGAATACCCAGGAAGAAAGAAAGAAAAGGCTCTGGCCTTAGGCCTTGGTTGCGTAAAATATCTTGCGTTGGACACTGTAGATATTCCTTTCAAGACATACCCTTACACACAAGGAACACTGAAGGGCAAAATAAAGACGCATTTTGCAACCAGCCACAGCCCCATTACACAGGAGACAGCAATACAACCTTTAAAGCTCTTTGCTCTTGCTACCTCCACCATATAGACGTCCTTCAAGAGTTCTGGTCCCTCCTGAGGTTTCAGGGAGATTGATACAGCTTCCCAGTTCATAGCACTTTATAATCCATTTTGGGTCAGTGTTCTTGCATCAATTATACTGAAGCAGCAAAAAATATCTCATGCCTGGTTGTACACGATAAGCTGTACGTATCAGGTGCTTGATGTTTAAGAGATTTACAGAAAGGGCTGCAGCTCTTAAAAGAGAAAGAAAGAAACCCTGTGCAATGGGACTTTTATTTGTTTGCCTGTAATTGCATATGAATTGTTCCTCCTCCTGGCTATTGTTCACTTTCAGGCCATTAACAAAAAAAAAAAGTGTTACATAAGATATGAGCTTAGAGCTGAATTTCAAACGGAAAATTATTCACAGTACCGAATGTAGTTTTTTTTTTCCAATTGTGTATTTTATTAAAACACATTTTGAAGCCATTGTTTTTCCCTTAGGTGGAAAAACAAGTTGTTGCAGTTATTCCAACAATACGGATAAGGTTCCAAACCCAACGAGCCAAACTAAATGAGCTGGTTATAAAATCATAGGAATTTTGAAAATTGTCTGTAATATCAAATGTTCTACATCAAAAATGGAAAGTATGGTGAATACAATAATAAAATAAATTCAAACTGTACCTCCTTAAGTAAAGAATGAAACATGGACACTGAGCAACTACCAGCGTTTTACCATTGAAACTGATTAAGTGTTGTGCTTGCAGACAGGGATGACAAACAGCGTGTTAGTGGGGCCAGCAGGGGGCGCTCACCCTGTGGTCCATGTGGGTCCTAATGCCCCAGTATAGTGATGGGGACACTATACTGTAAACAGGCGCCGTCCTTCGGATGAGACATAAAACCGAGGTCCTGACTCTCTGTGGTCATTAAAAATGACCCCGGCGTCCTGGCCAAATTTCCAATTGGCCCTTACCAATCATGGCCTCCTAATAATCCCCCTCTATGAATTGGCTTCATTACTCTGCTCTCATCCCCACTGATAGCTGATGTGTGGTGAGCGTTCTGGCGCACCATGGCTGCCGTCGCATCATCCAGGTGGGGCTGCACATTGGTGTTGGTGGAGGGGAGTCCCCATTACCTGTAAAGCGCTTTGAGTGGAGTGTCCAGAAAAGCGCTATATATGTGTAAGCAATTATTATTATTATTATTATTATTATTATCATCATTTTCTCTTTAGTAAACTCATTTAGATTGATCTAAGCTGTACTTGCAAAGGTGTTTGTGACTACCTCTTAGTCTCAAACCAACATTTCTGCAGTCGTACATCACTGCCTAGCCCATTATAAAACGATCGGTCAGCCCATGCCCCAGGGGTGTGCACACAGCAGACTGGAGTTACAGCAGTCAATCAGGCAATCCTTCTAGGACCTTTCTTGAATCCATCCTTCCTAGAAGCTGCTGAAGCAGCGAGAAACCTCAAACAGCACCCGAACACAGCAGCCAACAAGACAAGACTGAAAACTTTGAACCTTTTTAATTAAAAGACTCCATTTGTTTAACCACACATAGACACCTGGTGCATATTGAGATCTCTTCTACATCTTTGACGTCAGAAAGGTATAAAGAAGAATACACACACACAGCAATTCTTTAAAGAGAGACTATTTCAAATACAAACAGGAGTTTTTAAAATGACATTTTCTCTCATCAGCCTGTTCCTCCACGGTCATTTAAAACCTGTCACTCTGGAATATCTTTTTTTTCACCCTTTCACCTTTGTTCCAATCTGTAAACAAATATTTTGTGTGTGTGTAGGGGGGTGTACAGAGCCTGGCAAGTCTTTCCTTGAATAATTCATCAGCCGCCACAACTTCAGCCCTTTGATTCATCAGGCAAACTTTCAATAACTTGACTCCAGCCCTCTCTCTCTGTTGCCCCCCCAGAAGTGCCACACGTCTTGTTGGCCAGATTTGAAACACAAACGTGCCTCGAAATTTGTTGAATTACCGAAGCACTGACCTGTGCATAATGCTAAAAGGAGAGGAAGGGGCTTTTTTCAGGATCATTTCTAAAAGCCAATACAAGGCAGCGAGCTTCTGAGCAGCACATTATGCACTGCAACTGTGTGGGTCACAATACCAAGCTGAATTGTGAATACATTTCTATTTTAGGAATTTGCAGACCAGAAAATAAGGAGCCAGGATATTTCTCCTGGGGGTCTCTGAACCCGTTTCTGAAGTGGCAGGGATCGCCTCGACCTCCCTGCAGTGGAAAATCTCAAGCGAGGAGGGATTCTTTCAGCTATTTAAAACAAAGCTGATAGAAAAGCAATAAGGCTGACATGACACTAAATAAGGCAGTGTAGTGATTCCCCCTTTTAAGCAGAGTCCTTATATGGATCCAGGCAGTCTCCCTCAATGATTCATTATCATACAGGTTCAGAAGTGGATGCCTGAGGTCTTTGCTTTGATCTGGTGGCTGCACTAACCAGACCAAAAAAAAAATGCATTAAAACTGCCCCCCAACCACCCTGTCAGAGAATTCACTCTAGCCGATTTAGAATTTTCAATATGAAAGTTGGGGCGGGGGGGGGGGGGGACGTTTTAATGAATATTATAACAATTATTTACAGGCAGCAATTAAAATCTGAGCTGAAAAAGGGATTAAGATGACTTTGCCGCTTGTACCATGTAATGAAGCCGTCACTCAGTCTCTCTTTTCCTATTTTTCCCAGCACATAATATGAGGAAAGAGGAATGAAAATGAGAGAAAAGAGCCTCAGGCAGTGGCCTCTCAAATAGCCTAAAGGCCTTTTTGCACCATCTAATAAGAACAAACATACAAACATAATTGTTATCCCCATCTAATCTTCCTCCTCTGATTTACATGGCTACCTAAAAGATTTCACAGAGCATTCACATTAGCTGTGGCTAAAGGACACAAACAATAATGCAGCACATCAACCAGGCAAAGAACCGAGCGGGTAAAGAAACTTTCCACAGCACGGTGAACTCCCCAGAAACGGAAACAGGCACTTGTTTCACACACCTCAGCGAGATCTCGCCGTTGCCCATATTTTGTTTGATATTAACTGGTGGCCTATAAAACGCTCTGGCTCTGACACATGAGGAAGCAATAAAAAAACAAAACCCTGTGCATACAGTACATCCCTTAGCAACAGACCACCGACAATCATCACAGGCCTAGTTACACTGGCTTAACCATGCTGCCAGTTCCGAGAAACAAAACGCCTCAAAGATAAAACACCACTTCTGCATCTGGTGATGCTTTCTCCTTGCTTTACAGGGTCTGCAATTGCTTCAGGGACTCAAGGCTTTTGTTGTATTCCACAGAACACCTGTAAATCATATTTAATTTATAAGGCTACTTTAGAAACCATATTAATTCAACAATCTGGAATCACTGAAGGGTGTGCATGGAGGTGGGAATTAAAGAATGCCTAGGATGGTACATGGAGAAAAGTAAGCTCTAACTACAGATTCAAACATATAATGTATTTCTCCGTTACTAGTCACATCTTAAAAAGCAGACCATAAAACACGATTTGGTGTTAAAAAGTTTTAAATCTTTGTGTGACAAAATGCTGTCTGCTCCTCTTCAATCCAAGTTTATCATGGAGGACAGTCATGACTTGGGTTTTACGAAATATCACTGAAGCCATGACAGTTTAATTTTATCAATTTCCCTTCGGGATCAATAAAGTCTTATCTATCTATCTAATCTGGATTTTAAAAGACTGGACTATTGTATAATTGTACTTCACTCCCTTTTGTCACAGGACTTCATCCTAGTCTTACACTCATGACCAGGCCAGAGTAGCTGCCGTTAGTTTTGATGACCATGACAAAAGAATGTAGCTAGATGTACAATAAAAGATCCATCTAACTGTGAATAAATTGAACAAATGGAATAATGGTGTTCTCTATTCACTTCAGAGCACAATGCACCAACACATGACTGTCCCATACAAAAGAGTATTTACTGTATATACACAGCACGCTGAAGATATGGAGCAAAAGAGATAGAAGAAAGAATATGTACATGAAACCATACTTCCATGTAAAAATACACCCCAGATAACAGATGCCAATGGGAGGGAGTGGTGAATAAAGTGATGTCTTTACCACGGAAAAGCCTTTAAGAATCCATCTACCACACGTGTACCAGATGTGCACATGGAGTGTGAGGATAAACAGACGTAAAAAATAAATAAAACCAGTTTCTCACCTTTCCAAATTCTCTCTCACTCTCATTTGTGTAGGAGTACAGGACTAACTTGGGTAGGCAGCTACAGTAGGTGGCGCCATGTTTTCACATGCCTAAACAACGGAGCTCTAGCCACATTGCTCAAGAGTGCTACGTCCCAGACAAGATTCGAGCAATGGAACAAAAGAGGCCTGTGTTCCCTACCCATAATCGGGAACGGGCCATTTGAACTCGTGTTGAACTGTGTGGTTCGATTGCACAGAAATAAGCTATAAATAGCTTCTGCAGCGTTAATGTTATTCTTGTGTCTGATATTAGATAACACTAGGATGCATGACTGGATTATAAGTAATCTGCCTTTTCTTGGACAAGTCAGGAAGTTGTCTGTGGTCCAGGAAAAAACTCTTCTATGAGTGCTTCTACCAGTCCAGTGCCCCAGTACTGCAACAAGGGTCACTGTACTGTAGGAGGTGCTGTCCTTCGGATGAGACATTAAACCGAGCTACTTGGTCATGAACTATCCCCCGGCACCGTTCCTAAGAGTAGGAGTGTTGAGCTCGATGTCCTGGCTCAATCCCACTCTGGGTTCATTCAGTCTGGCCCCACTAAAGCTGCCAATTGACGAAGCAATGTCTTACTTCACTAATCTGATCCAAAAAGAATGTAGGACGCAAGCAAAGAATGGCCCCTGCACATCACCTAGGATTATTATATCACCCTGCCCCTAGCTGATGGGAAACTCTAAGCTATTCTCAAAATCGACATTTTAAGAGCATGTCTGCTGAAAGATTCTCTTGACCCTACAGAGGCACAGGGTTATAGCTAGTTAGAACACTAACTGTGTCAAGAAGCTGTTGAATGATGGGATTTGCTTCATATTTGTGGAATTATTTTGTTTTATGCTTTTAATTTTAAATGTTTAGCCCACTGTTTGTGAAGACTTTTCAAACAATATCTAAAAGAAAATCACAAAAATGCTATTTTGCAACAGTTAGCATTCCAGTGCAAAAGAAATATATCATATTAAGACCTAAGGCTCTCTGAAAATCTACAGTTTGAGGGTTAAACGGTGAAATTACGTGCACACAATTTGCAATCAAAATCATTCATTAAAATACGCCAATATTAATAATGAACTCAGTCACATAGCTATTTATCACTGTACGTTTTAATTAACTGTCAAACAAGACTGAATCTCCCTTTGATGATAGACACCATACACAGTTTATAACTACAGCATGTCTACTTAAATCATCATGCAGATAAGGTGAAGCACTACAAGAATGTGTTGAGAATATAAAACAATGGTGCCTCATCCATTTGTAATGCTGCAAAGCACTTTCATATTCTGGGCTCAATTCTACGGGTTTCGGCACTGACATAAGGAAACCAGTTGTCCTGGTGATAACGTCCGGGGAAGTCAACTCACTGAGGATAATGTTGTCACCCAGAATTTAGCACAACCTGCAGACTCTCAGTCTGAGGAGCCGGTGTCACTCTAGGTAGAATACAACCGAAGGGTAAAGACAAAGGCCAGGACAAAAAACGACAGCACAGCAGTCAGGGTAAATTTCTTAAAATTCACAGAATCGACAGGTGTGGGAATTCTTCTGTACTTTTATTACAAGATGCTTAGATTTGAAAATCTGTTTGTAAAGTAAACTGCACATCTTTCGATCAGTCTTTCGTTTCGATTCAACGCTGTAAATCCCAGTAAATTTCTGTTTGGAGAGTATGCTGAGTAGGATCTTTTTTACATTTATAAGAATAAAGCTCCCCTTTTATTCTATTTGGTATTTGGAACTCATTTGCAGAGTTATGAACTGCTTCCCGTTAGGTAAAAGGCTGAGGCCAGGCATTGACAGTCTTGATCATATTTTTCTGCACCTGTCTGCATGCTCTCAAAATGACGTTATTACACACATAATGGGTTTGACTTGGTCCCACTCTTGGGGATGTTGTTGGGGGGCGGGGGGATACAGACTGGGGACAAGGAGGTAATTACAAACTACCAGAGATGTCCATTTGTGCTTTCCAAATTCCAAGCTCTTGCACAATCCAAAAAACAAACTAGCAGGGGTATTTTTAAAGCACTTAACTATAGTGCAAAGACCTAAAAGCACCATCATTCACTAGGGTAATTAAATACTAAAGCCAGTTGATATGGTGGTAATATATGTGTTGTATGACGCAGAAGACATCTTCTGCCAACTCCCGATACCAGTTCTTGCTCCAATGAGCTACAGCGCACCAACAGAACAGCAGTTCTGCACAGAGGGACAGTCACTCACTCTTGCTCTTAGTTTGAATAAATGGACAACAAAAGCACTCAAAGACCACTTTTACTACTTATCAGTCTTAAAGCAAGTCATTACAGATAACTTAAGATAGATGGCGCGGAAATATACTTTTGCAGTGCTACACATATTTTTGGACTTGCCGAAATATATACTCACACCCCGTCTAAATTACATTAAACGGAATTTAATAAGAAAAAAGGAAATGTCAAATACTATGATACTGCACCATGCATCACACAAAGAACCAAAATGAGATTTGGCAATATTGCACCAAAATGTCCTGGCAGTCATGTATAAATGTTACATCTGGGCACAAACTGTAGAAATTAACAAAAAACAAACATCAAAAGGAAGCCCCGAGCCAAATGTTGAACCACAAGCAAACTTTTTGTGTATGAAAGCAAAAACGGAGGGAAATGAGAAGAAAATTAAATTAAATCCAGAGACAGTGCGGAGCATCTGGACTTCGTCTTCATGATGATGCCAGACCCAACTGAGTGGCCTATCAATTTATCAATTTTAATTCAAATGGCATACAATAAACATTTACAGTTGTACTCACTTTATCCATCAGTTGCTGACGAACATTACACGAGTTGTTACTTCAGAGTAAGAGGGAGAGTGAAGTCCTTGAGGGACAATGTTTTCTCCCACTTTCTGAACTTTTTTTTACTGAGCTGGGCAAAACACGTGGCTTTAAACTGAAAGCAATGTAAAAGAATCTCTGAAACCAGGAAGCTGGTCAACACATTAAAGCCAATAGCCTAACTACAAGAAAGGATCTCCACGTCCAATACATAAAGCAGGGGTTTATACAGGACTGGGTTAGGGATTGTCTGTGATCCTACCTCATGCCCTCTGTGGACTTGTTTTGGTAATTGCGGTAGAGTTGAGGGGTCCCCAGCATGGCCTCGGTGAACACAGCCAGGAAGCCCAGCGCTTCCACAAAGAGAATAGAGTCCAGGAAGAGGTAGGTTATGTATGCAGCTACAGCAGTGAATGCCAGCACGCACTGCAGATAGTCTACAAACCCGCTCCACAGCCAGAAGTACTTCCAATCAAAATCTGAAACAAAAGGGAAAAAGATGTGTGAAACACCACCCAGCACTTCCAAGTTATTAATCTAGCTTGCCTAATGAAGTTAGTTTAGCCAAGCATGTCTGAACTATGAAATGACATCCAAAAGGGAGGACTGCTGACTTCAGACTGTTTTGCAGACTCCTCACATGTGTTAAAAGCGATTTCATGGCTGAGTTTACACACATTTTGAGAGGAGCTACAGCAAACGTGAACATTATCGCTTTCAAAACTCGATAATCACAATTAAACACCCAGCTACAGAAACATCAATTCCATCAAAATGAAGTGCAAGTGAAATCGGACATTTTTCCAAATGTTCTCCGACACGGTCGAACGTCCAACAGCATCCATGTGCACCACTTACCGTAATGAAAATCAAGACTTTGGATCAAATATTCTGCTTCCCTTACCAAATAAATACACAGAGGAGATAACACATACACATACACATACACATACAACACAGATCTCCAGGTCACAGAGATGCATTTGGATTCCAGCCATTTCCATCGTTTTTTCAGTCCTTGCTGAGTAAGTCATTACGCCATATCTCCTGGCAGGGCAGAGGTACAGAGCAACATGAATAAGGATGAGGAAAGGCAGAACATATTAACCAGTTAATAAATCCACCAAAGGTACTATATTCCTTTATTTTACCGGCTGAAAACCCTGATGCAGCAGGTCCATAACTAGACCAACTATGGTAACTTGTTCGGGGCTACAACAGGAGTGTTCCATCAGGGATTTGATCCCAGTATACTCCAGAGTCCAAAATCCCAATCACCGCAAGCCATAATAAATCCCAACAACAGGAATCCAACAGTTCTACATTTTGACACCCCCAAACTAGCAGACTCAAATGGTCCGAATCACACTTCACACCTCCGCGACCTGCTGTTGTGCTTAACGTTGCTTTGCCTTCCCAGGACACCTGTTCCCAGGGGATGTCTATGAAAACTCGGCAGGCACTAGAAGAAGGCCATCCTGACCCTGACCCTAACGCAGGCTCACCCGAAGACCTTTCAAACTGCTGCATGTGACCAGGGAGCAATCCTATCAAAGGTAAGGGTATTTGAAGGTTTCAAAAACTTTCGCTTAGCCTAATGAAAGATCATTAGGACTCTTTAAAAACTCACAGGCTGTTTTACAGATATCCACGTAGCGGCAAACCAAAATAAACAGAAGAACAGTTTGACCAGAAACTAGGACGTAACACTGTTTCTGCATGGGATTGCGGCAATCCTTACTTCTTATGTAATGTAGGTCGGTCAAAATACTTTGTGTTGTTTAGATGATAACCCGCTAATGGGAAGAAATGGAAATAGGTCCAGTAATTGATTTGGGGATTACATTCAAAGCCATGCTATCAATTACACTGCAGATAAAATGATTTCCCACAGAAGAAGAAAAAAACAATCTGATGCAACTTAAGGCTAAATGAAGCATATTTAGAGGATTTTGCAAACATTCACAATCGCTTTGAAATGCTGCACTGGTCACCTTGGCACTCGGTTAGCCTTCTGTTTAATTTCCTGGTCTTTAGCACCTAAATCTTCAAGTAAGGAAACTTTACTTGGTTCGGAAAATTAGGTAGGGTGATCAAGTACTGTTATTCCTTTAACAACCTGGGACCAGCTCCTGGGCATTTTCGCTCTGACGATTCAGGGTGCACATCTCCATGACTCTACAATCATGGAGGCCATGAGGCCAATCGTGGCCACCTAATAATCCCCCTCTATGAATTGGCTTCATCACTCTGTTCTCCTCTCCACCGATAGCTGGTGTGTGGTCTGTGTTTTGGAACACTATGGCTGCCGTCACATCATCCAGGTGGGAGCTGCACATTGGTGGTGGTGGAGGGGAGTCCCCATTACCTGTAAAGCGCTTTGAGTGGAGTCTCCAGAAAAGCGCTATATAAGTGTAAGCACTTCTTAATAATTCATTATAATGTCCACATGCAGGCAGCTGCGCTGAGGCTGAGGGTTCAAATCCCAGGTGGAGCAGTGCTACTGTTATCTCCGCTCCACCCTGGTCTCTCTACACTGGCTTTCAGTCACAGCCAGCGTCAGATCCATGGGCTCCAGGAGGACTGCACCAGCACACTGTCAGCACCCAGAATCTGCCACATGAATAAATGGACATGCAAATGCTGTGGTGCCCTTAAACAGAACATTTCCAAATGCCCATATAAATGGGTATAAATGTCACCTTGCTCTGGATAAAAGCATTGGCTAATTAACCCTTACAGGGTCGAGTGCTACATTGGCACTTAATGGTGGATTTCCATTCACAACCCCTGTATGATGTCACAGGTGGCAAGACACAACCCAGAGGCTTTGGTGACTGAGGTGATGTTAAGAATTCTTCACCCACTCAGTATATCGTTGTGGTATAGGATGTTCAGTGAAATAACTCCTTGCTCATTTCATGGATAGTTCCTTTTGGGGCAGTATACAATATAAATATCAAAGAAAAACGTCTGCTTAATCAAACCTCTTTTCCTTTTTCTTCCCTTGCAGATACCGTTCAGCCCAATAATAGCAAGGAGCTTTGGAAGAATTTGAAGCGTCTACGCACAAGCCTTTTCATGTAACCCGAAGTGACAGCGATTTCAGACCGCCACGCATTCTCCCCAGGGCGTGCGCCGTTATCTGCGCGCGCTGGTGTACTGGATTTGAAAGAGCTGTGAGACACCGATCCAGCCACAGCATGCAAGCTGTGTAGAAATGTACTGACTTTTAAATCCAAGCCCATTTCCTCTGTGGCTTTCGTTAGTAAAATTCAATATAAATAATACATTATTTTTGCACAGAATGATTTAACAGGTGTAGGCAGTAATTTTTATTTTTTAAAGGCTTTTTTTCCCCTCGCTCTTTTCTTGCTGCCTCCACTTCCCGTTATTTACTTCAATCAAGATCGGCACCAGTGCTCATTTGAGATGTTTTGCAAGCTGAACGCTCTGATTTGCACTGTTAGAAGCAGCACTCCTCTCGACTGCCGATCTAAAGGGTCTGACTTGGGGGAGACGGGGTACCCAGCCGGAGCAGGGCTAAACATATCCTGCCATACCTGTGACATTTCCCACCGCTGCCACACAGCACCCAAAAGATTTCAATCTTTACACACAACTATAGAAAATATAAAAACAGACTCAAAGAATGTAGTGGTGAATATCGGATTTCCACAACCTCATTTGTTAATGTATTTGAAGATTCGAATACAAGAACTCTTTTACCCTCTCAGGAGACAAGGTGGCTCCTCTGTCATGCCCACCTGTACAGCCATTCTCTGCAGCACCCATTAGCTGAAGGAGTGCCGGAGCTCTCCCTGTTGTCACTATGAGCCACCACAGCGCCATGAGCAGAGAGGAGGCCCACCAGGTAGTTCCAACCCTATCTCCCTGGGAATCAGCCACCGCTTGGAAAATCCCAGCCTTCCCAGAAGGTGACGCGAGCCAGACTTGAACTGCGGACTCCAGGTACCCAGCCAGTGTTCCCAACAAACCAGGCTTGGAGATGGATGCTCCTGTTCCATGAAATGTGCGTAATACAAAGTCAAATCTTTGTACAGAGGTTAAGGACAGAAAACGGTTTTGACTGTCGATCCTACAAGCAACAGGGAAGGGATTTTGCCTTGCAAAATCAACAGGATGGCAGTATGTTCATGATATTAGTTTCTCTGAAAGCTCAAAAATGTTCTTTTATTTACCGTTACAGTGTGCACAAAAACGTCAAGAGTTTGTTCATATATTGCGACTGAAATGACAAAAAGCAACATCTACCTTCTCTACCAGTTTAACCTTTTCTTTCTATAAGAACAACATATGTCTGCCATTATGCTTAAGAAACAATATAATTTGCAACATCTGTAAAATGTTTTCAAATGAAGAGACCAGTAACATTCAAGAAAAAAAAAACTAAACACTTCCCCAAGTCTCTTTGCAGGTGTGGTATCCAGAGCTTTAGAATAATCAGAAGAAAATAAACTGTTCAGAGAAAGCTAAATAATTAGTATGCAGACATCCTAAGGTGATTTATCAACCTTCACAAACATCCTCACCAGCTGCACTCCTTTCCTAGCAAAAGGAGGACATACTGGGCTGCCATCGAATCTGGACAGCTCCTGCATCAACTGTAATACAGCGTACTTAAAAAAAATTACATTTCCCCTGCTTGAAGACGGGGAGACTGAATCTTGGGATGCAATTCACTCAATCTCCTTTATTGTACAGACTTTCCAGGGTTTGAATGGTACTGTACACAGACAAAGCAACATACCACTGGAATCATTACCCATCACAGAAAACGACCATCCCTGCAGTCCTTAAGATCCACTTAAACAAGCAAGGGAGGTCAGACAAGTCTTGAATGATCTGCACTCAGCGCGGAACGGACGATGGCCTTGGTTCTCTCTGCGTGTGGCGACAGTGTCCACTGCAGTAAGAAGAAATGCCACTCAACTCCCCGAACACAGGGGGCAACTTGGCCAGGAGAGAGTTGCAAGACGCCACAAGACTGATTCATCCCAATTTATAATTTTGCACAAAAAAAAAGATAAAATCCCCCCATTAGGCCAGAGCCCTGTCCCACTGCTGGATAAGACCTAAGCCACTATCGATGCATTGCCCTTTCATTTCATTAACTGTTTCCACAATTGCACTGTGAAAGTCTCATATTCACCACAAGTGTCCACGACAGTGTACTGATAATAAACTAGTCATTAAGGAGACGCTTATATTCGAAACATGGTGAAGCGGCCAGGGATCGAGGTAACAACAAAAGCTTGGTTTTCCTCCTCATCCGAAGGACATTTCGGTGTAGTAGCTTCCTCAAAAAAAATAGCAAGTTAATATCAAAACACAAGACTTGAACCAAAAACCTCCTAATGTACTTCAGTATCCAGTGGACATCCTCTCCTCTAGATGGAAGGAAAGGCTTAATAACATCTGAAATCTTCCATCAAGACACGATTAGACAAACATTTATGTCCAATGTCACAACAAGTAAATTATTCAGCCAGAAAAGACAGTGACAAAACAAAATTTGACGAAGCTGACTGCAAAGGCAAAAGCCAGGTATTACACCACAGAGCTGGAGGTAACAGCCTGTGCCAAGAAAGTGACTGCAAACAAAGCAATTGTGCACCGGAAACGTAAATACAGAATAGTGAAATAATGTGTGCCAACACCTCTGCCTCAGCTTGAAGCTTGATGATGGGGCCCGATGAAAACAGGTTTTTGGTTAAACCAAAATCGAACCGGAAGATATCCGGAAGTTCATATCATTTTTCCCCACCTGGAGGGACTTTTCCAAACAGTTCTTTATGACAATTAAGTTAAGCCACAGGGTGCATGGCACTAATCTGTGAAACAACCACATTAAAGTCACAATATCGCATAAGACTCGGCGGCGGAACCTGCTTGAATAACTAAAGCCATTACATTATAGAACGTCTTTAGGAAAATCAATTTTTAAACATTTAAGACTTTTTTCAGTTAAGCTAAAAGAGGGCTAAAACAAATCAGTAACAGAATGGCAGTTACTGGAGTGTGTAAGAATAATGGCTTTTACAGAGCCTGCACATGCAGCTGAAGAGCGGAACAACCAACTTCAAAGCAGCAGCAATTATTAAATGATTTAACTCCTGTAGAAGTTGGCACAAATGCAGTGCTGATTATTGCAATTTTATTTAGCCCTCGTACAACACAAGCCAGTGTAACGGCAGCCTGATTCAACCTTCGCACATAGCCTATGGCATCTTTATCACAGCATACAGACCCTGAACCAAGTCAACGGGAAACCCAAACTCAGAGCCTGCCAGGTCCTTAGGATGGTTGATGATTACTTCGGACAGAAATGGCTCAAATACATTTTCCAAAGGCAGCTCAGTTAAACTCCTTGAATAGCACAATTAGTGAGAGCGGCTGGAGATTACAGCACCCAACTGAATTAGCCCCTTACGCATCACGTTTAGTATTACTCCAAGCATTTTACAGCATAAACATACAGACGTGTTCCCAGAAATTCTTGTTTTCAGAAGAAAAGCACTATTGCTTTAGGAGTGTCATGGAACACGGCCTAACAAGTTTGATTTTGTTTCCCCACACAGCAGCAAACATGCTGACAAAGCAAGTGAAAATCACTGCGTCGCCGCGTCACCCTGTTCTAATGTGCTTCACGGAGCAAAGCCTCTGCGAGTCAGCGGATTAAGGAGACGGGGCCTGGGGTAAAGGGTTGAGGCTCCTGTCCCGCCCCCTCCGGAGAGCTCGTTTCCTCCGCGCGCGCATCCTCGCGGAAGGAGCCGCACTGCGCCAGGCCCGTAATGAGCCACCCCGCGCTCGAGGACACAGCGCGCGACAGAATGATGTGGTAATTTGTCTTCTCCCAGTCATGGCTGCTGTGCTACTTATACACACCAAGGAGCACAATGATGAATGAGCGTCCAAAAACACAACAAATGGAACAGACCCTTCCCCCACACCTCCCACTAATGAGGAGGCAACACTAAATGATCGAGCCAAACAGCTTTCAAACAGTGGAAAACAACTTCACAAAGCCATATTCAAAAAGGGCAGGAACTAAATTAGTGCTTTTTACCACTCAACATGTCCGACCATTACAGCTATTTGTTTTATTTAATGAAGGAAATGAGCGATCTTCCTTTAAATCCTCAAGATATAGGATAAGGGATGCACAATAAATCACAGCCTAAATCTTTGGAGCACTGATGTCCCAGGGGAATCCAAACACAAGAGATTATCATCTGTAAAACTGTTCATCTTGCACTTTATTAAGAGTCCGGCAAGATTCAAGGACCAGCAATGGTATTGCACTCAGGACTTGGATCTCTGGCCTTGAATGATGACAAAGAACAAATGCCAATTAGAAATTGCAAAACCATTCCCCATCAGAAGTATTCCCCCATGTAGCCCCAAGCGCTCCACCTCGTGTTAGGATAAATTAAAAACGTTAACCATCCTCCCAGCCTACTACAGATTTAAAGAAATAAAATGGAGGGGAGCTTTAAATCCCACAAGGTCCTGTATAACTGGATATTGTGCAGGGATTTTAGTTAATGCTTTAACTCTTACATTTCCCTCAAGGCACTGAAACGCACCATGTAGTTCAGAACTGGATTAAGATACAAGTAGCATAACCAGTCATACCAAATAAAGCCAGGATCCTCTTTATGAGAAAATGATCAATAAAGCATGATGAACAAAGACACTTTTGATAATCAAATAAGAGAATGGAATGAGCAAAACACTCATTCGCGAAAAGACGTGGTCTGAAAACAGAGAGTGGCAATGGGGAGGTGTCAGTGTGGTTGCATAAGATAATCGAGCTTGACTAAGTATTGCAATCTGAAATCCTGCAGGTGAGCTTCTTTACTATGCAGGTGGCAAAAGCCAGTCCTACAGAGAACATTCCAAAGGTAAATCAAGGAAGCTGTTGACACATCATAGGCTTCATGGATGTAGCAGTCATCAATTGTGAACCATATCTGAAGCATGGAGAATAGAGTTTCGTAACAAATAGCTATTCTCCGGAGGACTGAAACAGGATAAATGATTATTCAATAACCCAGCCTGTCTAATATAAAGTAGGCCAACATCCATTTACTTGATTTGGAAGTTGAGGCACATCCAACAGCAAAGAATACCAATTATAGACTGATAAGTTTTATTCCTATTACACAAAATGTTGTGGAAATAGTGCTTACATCTAAACTAGAGGATTCAAAGCAATAGTCAAAATGAATTTAGAAACGGTAACTTATCTCACTCGCAAGAGTTCTTTAAAATGGCAATGATGCATTCCAACAGAGCGTATGATACGGTACAGTATATTCTGATTTTTCATTTTGCCAAATGCAGGCAACAGCCCCCTTACGATTCTGTGGTTTTACATATTAAGACATATCTGACCTTCAACTAGTCCTCACCAAGTGCTACTTCTTGTTAAATAATGACAAACTAAAGTTTCTGTGTTCTTTGTCACATGAAGTTAGATTTGTCTACAAATTAGACTAGGGGAAGGTCAGATATGTCCTAATATGTTAAACTGTAGAATCTTAAGAGGGTGTAGTTTTTTTTTCACATCACTGTATGTATTTGGCTTAAGAACTGGTTAATGGAGAGAAATAACAATAAGTGGGGAACCACAGAGATCCACTCTTTCTGATCCACAGCAACGATCTCAAGTCTGTTACAGTCTGCAAATGACGTATGAACACTGTTCATCTAATAAGAGGATTAGCAAACACTGAAGAAACAGCGAAGCAGAATAAAACTACAATTAAGAACTGTGCAAGCATTTGCAGATTACATTTAATGTGGAGAAGGGCAAGGCTTTTCACACGCCTAGCAGAAATATCAAATGGGAAACCCCATTTGGGAAGAGCCTACTTTTGAAAACGATGTAAGTGTTTTTGCAGCTGTATCTTTTCTGCAAGTGCCACGGCACCAGACAGGCGAGTTAGTGCCGAATGGAGGAGCTGCACATCTCTCACTTCGGCTTTACAATACAATGTGTCCCCAGGTGGCAAGACAGATCAGACTGTGCTACTTTCTTATCTGTAAGGCTGTCTGACCAAATGCCTGGGTTACAAATAATCAGCCCATCTTGCACATTTGGTTAAACAATCCACAAACTTTTTGGTGAAGAGTGATACTTCATCGCATTTATGCAGAGCATTTCACCCCAGTGCTTTATCCCAGCCACCATACTGAGGCTTAGGACTGGATATTCTGGTCCAGAGGGAAGAGCGCCACCTACTGGTATTAGTTAGAGGATTCTGATCCTGGTACTGACCAGGCTCAGCCTCACTTCCGAGATCAGGCTAAAAGGCGGTAGTGCTGCAGCCAGAAAAGTCTTCTGCTTGAAAACCTAAAACACATGCATCGGGTTTCTCCTTGGTGTCTTGTTCTTCATGTTCAGGTTCCTGCTCAGGTGCTCAGTCAGTTCCAGATCAGCAGAGAAGGCACCAGACAGAACGAGGGAATGATGTGAAGACTCTCAAACTATTTCTTTGCCTACAGCTCTGACCCATGTTCCCTCTAAGCTGGGCGCGTCTGCGCGCGAACACAGGTTAGAAAACCAGCGCACAAGAAAAATAATTTAAAAAAAAACATGATGATAACACAAACATGGTCAACAATTAAAAAATCCTAAATTGACCACGAGACTGGCTGCGAGAGGCCCAACTTGGCTGTGTGCATTATTACTGCTTCTCTAGAATTGATATCTTTGCTCTCGCAGTCTCATACCTCACTGATCATGCTCGCTCAACCCTCAGTCTCTATGATTGGGTTAGCTGAATCGCTGTCCCGGTCTTTTGAATCTCTATGCTTCTATGAGAATGACTATATTAACAAAAAATAATTTCAGGTTTACAATTTTACATACACTCAATTTAATGCGCACAAGTTTTTGTCACTGGAAATAAAATTTGCACAACCTGAAATGTTTGCGCACACAGGCCATTAAAAATTGGAGCATCGGCTCCGACACCTTTGCTCCCAAAAGAATGCAGTGAGGTAAAGGCCGATGGGGAAAGATCTGGCCATGAGATTCCTGGATCTGTAATAACGGTATAAATCTCATATGATGCTTTACGATGTTATCAGACACAGTATTCAGGAGCAGCAAACGTCTGCTCCAGCTTGCCTTTCCACACCAGATCTCTCCTCTCCAGACGCTGCCGTAATACAGCATTCTTTGCACATTTATGAAGATGGTCTCGCCTGCTTCAGTAATTTAAACTCCGGTGTGCAAGTCAGATCAGACTGCTCAAATATTGCACAAAGATAAGCAGAAGCATTATCTCTCACTTACTGACAGTACAAGCTGATATTAAATGAATTGGGTGTAATGTGCCAGAAAATGTATGAGCAAGCCTCATGTTAATAAAGGAACAGAAGCCAAGGAATTGTGACCTGGAAAGGCTGTCAAGCAGCGCTTCTTAGCTAAAGGGACTGTGTAGCATGTACAGTATTCGGACCCCACAGGACAGGCAGCCCAGCATTCCCTGGGATCAAGCACTCGCACGAATATTAATAACACCATGAAAGCTGCTGGAAACTTTACAGATGTGCCTTCCTCCAAGCAGAACAACAAAATGTTGCAGAAGACAAACAGTCGACGCTGTCGGAAAACTGTGTCATTTACACTAACGGGAGCCTCTCCCAGTTTAAAACTGTCACTAAGCACAGCTGATAATAGACACGGAGCACAATGCAACAGTCAGGAACTGACACAGTTTGTCATGTTAAATTGGATTTTGTTTTCGCGAAAGAAACACCAACGAAAAGTTCTTAAAAACAACACCGCAGGGAAATAGAACAACACGAGCCTACTGTTAAGAATGGAATCCAATGTGCTTCCTTCAAATGCAAAAGGAGAAAAAGATGTAGCCCTTTCTGTAGGAAACGGTGATACTTTCCTTACACAGAACAGTAGAGCTTTGGAATATAGCTGATGAGAGTAAACCCGTCTGCAACCTGGACCACAAATGCAGGGCAAAATTATCCAAACAGTGGCTGGAAATTCATGAAACTGCTTAAAATATAAAACGTAAAATAAATATGCCCACCAGGAATCAGTCCTGACACACTAGAGATTTCAAGATAAAATATACTGGCAGGTCTCTGTCGCATAAGAAAACAACCATTTCCATCACATGAACCTCAGATGAATTTGCATACAACTAACAAAAAAGTGCTTGTTCTTCAGCTAGGACCTATTTTAGTATTCACTTAAAAAAACAAACTGTAATAAGAATAAAGCATGTGAAACTAACTGTTTCGATGTTGGAAAGGGGTTCAGAAAGCTGAGTATTCGTTTGTGTGTGGGCAGAAAAAAAGCAAAAAAATATTGCTAGCATTACTGCAGAACCCTCTGTTTTTTCTACTTCTCACAGTCCATTTGCAACAGGCTACATTTTTGTACATGTCCTTCATTTTATGGAGTAGTTTTTTAGCACCACCAAGTGGACACCCATGAGAACTAACTCTGTAGTAAGGCAAGGACAATCTGCACTTGACTGCAATGTTTCAGACGTTCACTTTCAGAGCTCTTTACAAACCGAGTTCTAAAACTTTTAATAACAATTTAAACAAGAATTATGATCTGCTCATATATATTAACCTAAACTCTAAAAGAAAATCAGTGAGCACAACTGAGGTTTCAAAACTATTTCAGAGTTTAAATTATCAAGAAGCTTTATTCTAACTCACAATGTTTTGCAAACTTGTTAGAGAAACACAGACAACACATTACCTGCATTCTAACAGTGAGAGAGAGGTTGAACAAGTGACAGGTCTCTGCAAATGTATCTAGAACACTGTGTACAGTACAGTAAGGCTTATGATTACAAATGCTTTTATACAGGGTGTCACACAGCTCTGATTACACACTTGGGTGCTTTTGGTGTGAAGCCTGTACATTCTCTCTAGGTCCAAAAGTATTTTCCAGGATCTCCAGTTGCGTCCAACCTTCCAATGACATTCTGCCTAGGTTAATCAGCATCTCTGAATTAAACCCGAGTGTGTCTTCCACAGTGGACTGGTGAATGGCCCAGTGGTCCAACATATCACCAGTCAGTGATCAGTCAGCAGCCATATCACCCTGCAACTCACAACTGGCAACCCACTGAAGCTAAGCAGGTGTGAGCCTGGTCAGTACCTGGATTGGAGACCTCCTGGGAAAAACTAAGGTTGCTGCTGGAAGAGGTGTTAGTGGGGCCAGCAGGGGGCGCTCACCCTGTGGTCCATGTGGGTCCTAATGCCCCAGTACAGTGACGGGGACACTATACTGTAAACAGGCGCCGTCCTTCGGATGAGACGTAAAACCGAGGTCCTGACTCTCTGTGGTCATTAAAAATCCCAGGGCGTTTCTCGAAAAGAGTAGGGGTGTAACCCCGGTGTCCTGGCCAAATTTCCAATTGGCCCTTACCAATCATGGCCTCCTAATACTCCCCCTCTATGAATTGGCTACATTACTCTCTGCTCTCCTCCCCACTGATAGCTGATGTGTGGTGAGCGTTCTGGCGCACTATGGCTGCCGTCGCATCATCCAGGTGGATGCTGCACATTGGTGGTGGTGGAGGGGAGTCCCCATTACCTGTAAAAGCGCTTTGAGTGGAGTGTCCAGAAAAGCGCTATATAAGTGTAAGCAATTATTATTATTAATTATTATACTGATAATTAGTCAGTGGGAACTATTACCAGGAATAAGCAGCTTTTAAGATAACGAAGGGACGAACTTGCGTTAAATCTAAGCTTGCACACTGCTGTAAAACCACTTCCAGTAAGAATCGGGCTGTTGCAGAGCCCAAGGCTGCAAAACATATTGCACTTTCTGCAAGGAGACAATGACTAAATTTCTGACCATTTGTATTTGGTAAAGCAGAACCTGCTTTCGAATGAAAAATTCCGAGACTCAACAGAGCCCCCTGGTGGACAGAGTGTAAAGCTACTGCAGACTGTTTTCTGTGGGGAAAATGCACAAGTGCCCAATGATGCAATTACTGCTTACACCAGACCAGTCAAAGGGGGGGTCTAAGTGTGAGGGTCTTACCTGGAGGGTCCAATTAGTACAGAACTCCACTTGTTATTGATGGCAATCCCAACTGTAGGTACCCCACACTGATTAAGGCCCAAGAAATTCCCGTTGGATTGCTTTGACATGACGACATGCCCAGCAGTACAATACACGTCCTCTGGTTGATTGTGTGGGGCCCACATTTGAGCCCCACTGAATGAGTTGTGGGATGGTGTGTAACGTCTAGGGATCAGAGACCAGTGAACAGGCACATTTGTCCAGAAAGAGAAATAGGGCGAAATCCTACAAGACCGTACCTGCATCCTGGTGCCAAGCAGGCACCATAGACGTCCAGCCTGGAATCACAGAGACAACAGTGATGGGATTTTCCTGAGCTGCGTTATGCAGCAATCTGTTGTAGAAGAGTCAGATATCTGGGGACTGCGCCGGATTTCATAAACTATTATACTACATGAAATAATCACCTCTGTAAAGAAACCAGACACTTGGAGACCCCTGATGTGATGGCCTCTTTACATCCCCTGTTGATCTGTTGGGTCATGCGTGTTCAATAAAATGTCAGTACAGTGAACAGGGAGACCCATCAGGGCAACAGTAACACCTGAGGTGGCTGTGTATGAATAATACATAGTTAAGGTCAAGGAGTCAGTGTCAGGAGATCCATCTTAATTCAAAAGCCCCAAATTTGTCACTCCTGAGGAAGTATCCCCTCTTACTCCGCTATTCTAATTTAAGACAAAACTGAGGTTCTAATGTAAGTCTCTGCTGCCTCCATGTCACTATTATTCATATGGCTTTACTTGGTCATTAACAGTAATGACCAATACATTGCCCCTCCCGATATAGCCTGCCTTGGCCACTTCAGATAAATGGGTCTGCTAACAAATTACTGGACAGAACTGAACCCAGAAAAAGACTAACAGCCATCTTTCACAAAACAATGAGGTATTGGGTTTGTTTTTCTAAATCCTGAAGTTTACCAAGATTGGAGACCCAAACTCTTTACAGATGTGTTCCTTTCTTGAAATATAATGCTTTATGAGATCTGGTCCAGTCCACAGATATCCGACACTTGTATAACAGAATGCTATATAACACAACAAGGAAAATAACATTGCTGTTGTTTACTCAGACAGTTACTGAGGGTGATTGCCAAACTAAGGAAAGCCAGTGTTTATTTTTACATGCGTTGTACATTGTTGCCCTCTGGTGTCCAAGATGGTCAAAACATTATCATCTCCAACTGTCTAAATGCTTAATGTCACCAGCGGAAAATTCGGTTCTGGAATCCGTCTGACAAAAGGCCAGGACTATTTAATAATTTCTACTCAATTTTAAGAAATGAGAGATGCAAAAGGCAATCTGAAAATTACATTTAAAAAGAGTATTACATACTCAGCTCATTTCAAGCTGCAAAGGAACAAGTTAAGGTTTATTACATGCTGAAAAGAGAAGAAAAGAAACAACGTTTCGGCTGTGGAGCCTTCTTCTGGACAGGTTAACAGGTGCGTTCTGGGTCCTTTGATGGACTGGTTTGCCTGTTAGATAGTAAGTGACATTCTAGATAACATGGGGGATTCTTGGATCACTACTGTTTAAAAACAGCTCTCCGTCTGTCCTTTAGGCAGGAAGACCTCCTAAGAGGGCTACACAGCTGAAACATTGCGTTTCTTTTCTTCTCTTTTCAGCATGGAACAACCCTTTACTTGTTCCTTTGCAGCCTGACGCAGCTCCCTACTTGAGGCATTTCAAGCTGGTTGTGGAACTTGCATTTGTTCTCACAATGTCCTTATTATTAAGCTCTGCTCAGAGAACCATGGGTTATGAGAGATCTCACATCCCTGTAACACAGGCTAATCACAAGTCTGCCTTGCTAGACAGACCACTTAGTCCATCAACCTGCAGAAAGTTTCAGTTTTAAATTTAGAAAGTCTTGATCAAAAGACAAAGTGTATGTAAGAGTTCTCTAATCCAGGCCTTCTTTTTACGTGTATAAGCAGGTCCTACTGCCTATAGAACAGACAGAGAGCTGTTTTTAAACAGTAGTGATCCAAGAATCCCCTATGTTATCTAGAATGTCACTTACTATCTAACAGGAAAACCAGTCAATTGAAATACCCAGAACACACCTGTTAACCTGTCCACAATGTCTGTGATAGCCAGAATATTTAGACAAAACACCACAAACACAGAGAGAATGTGCACACTCCAATAGAACTCAGAAACCAAGAGCTGATAAGCAACAGCACTACTTGGTAAACCACTGTATCACCATTTCAGCAACTACTGTATACTGACAAAACCAAAGATGAAAAAGGTCACTTATAGATTAGGAATAAGAAACTGAAAGGAAACATATTATTTAAATGTAAAAACAAATTTTAGGTAACCTTTATTCTGAAATGGACAAGCGATATGAAAACATTCAAGTATCATTATCTTCATTCAAGCTAATATATCAAAAAGAAAGAAGTGAATATTATTAAAACGAAATTTGCCAGTATAACCTGAGATATCCCTACACCTCCAGAGAGACACACTGAAGACTGTTACATTTTCACCTAGTGTGAACACACACAGCTATCAGTAGTGCATGCAGTGCAATTAGTCAGGCCAAGGATTTTGAAACAGAAAAGTCAGAAATCAGAAAAAAACAGAAATCTTTGACAAGCTCAGTCAAGGTGGGGGATGTTATGTGAAGATTTCACAATGCTATGTTACAAAACATTCAGACAGACCAAGCATCATGCAGAATAATGCAAATGAAAGGAGCTGATGAACAGCCAATGGTGATCAGGGCTTCATATCACACGGGGAGGAGGTTCAAAGCAATACATACCCAGAAAGAGTCTCTTAGGGACTTTGATCTCTTCATCCTTACTGTCTGTTGCTACAGACAAAAGCAAAATAAGAGAAAGAGAAAGAAAACAAGCTTGGTTTGTAATACAGTGATCCCAAAAAGAAAAGAAGTTAATCGCGTGGTTTAGAAACAGCCCAAAGCACAGCTCCATTCGATACTTATGTACATTTTCTATCCTGCAGAGAAACTTAAAGCAAGGTAATAATTGTTCATCACAGAAAGGAATATTAACATTACACCCTAGGCATACATGTTCACATCAGCAGAATGACATGAAATAAAAACTCCTACACCACTGGAAGGCTCATAAAGAACATAGAAATGAGAAAACATGCCACTAATTGCCATATTTGTCCTTTTCTTTCTAAAACGCAAAGGGTCAGAAACTCAGGCATCCTACAGAGAATGGATATTAATGCAGTTCCCAGAAAAGTACAAAGAATCGGTCCGTCTGTTTTGATCCGATCTAGCACTTGGTGAACAGCCCATTTTCTGCCTGAAAGAGCAACAAAAGCCTTTTATAAAAAAAAAACAACAACCCATAATAGTTCGTTTTTCACAGTATTATATAACGCACATATCTGTTAGAGAAATCCTCCTTGTAAGGTATACTGCATTTTACACAAGCCTCACATTCATATCCGATAAAAAGGGGTGTGGCAACAGCTTTATACCGAAAGAGAATTAATTCCAATTCTCAGACAGGATTTCTACAGGGGGTTTAAGCTGATCTGAGTTTTCGTTCTCTTTTTTTTTTCCTGTTCTCATGAAGGTTATTCCAGATAATCCTTGGCTACAACAGCGGTTTAGAGAAAGCCTGAAAAGTAGGACACACCATGGAAACTTGTCACAAATTACCGGAGCTGGCCTGCATCCACAGGGCTGGCTGTTGATCAGCTCCACCCCCAGCTGTGTGCCTGTGTGCTGTGCCCTTGCCCATTCCCAGAGCCTCTGCTACAGGTGTGTGGAGCCCTGTCCGCATGTGTGGTCTTACTGCTGCATTTCCCAAAGACACAACTGTTTCAAGGATTTTTCTAAAGAAAGGATTTATACCAAAATGAAAGCTAGCAGGAAAAATGCTCTGTATGACACATTTTCCCTTTATACAGTACACATCTTATCTACATTAAACAAACAGCTACAGGTTTCCTGAGGCCTGCAGACCAGTGTAACAAAGGCCAAAGACTGAGAAAACATTAACAACTTTACTTATAAAAGAATAAAATGCCTCTTGTACAGGAAACCGAAAAAATTCACAGGTCTACTTGAGATGAGATTGTCCTCATGTGCACTGCCAGCATTACCTATAACTCTACGAATATACATATAAATGGTACCATTTCAATTAATTTTAGGACACTTTGCTTCTTAAATGTCTCAGTCAGAACAAAGCATTATTTTGTAGACCTTCACATTTTTTTTCTGGGTTACTGTAAATAACAATGAAAGACAAGTCCTCTTTGTAAGAACAAGGCACAAGCTGCCATTATACACAGCCTGAAACGATTCATTTCAACAGTGCTTTGCTGACTCACTGCAGCCTGTGCAGTAAAGTTAATACCACAGAGCAGAACAAGATTCAAGCCTTGAGAGGTGAGCAGGCCAGACTTGTGTCACTCTCCACACCTGGCAGAGAGCACAGAGCAGACAGTACCCCAGTGCTGAGGTCACTCTCCACACCTGGCCGACAGCACAGCAGACTGTATCCAGCTCTGAGGTCACTCCCACACCTGGCCGAGAGAGAACAGCAGACTGTACCCCAGCACAGCTGAATTAATTTTAATGGTAGATGTTTGGAAATAGGTAAAGGCAAAGAGCATCTTCATGGTGATGTTGTTTTAAACCTGGCGGCCTTGTTGTGATACAAGATGACAAGGAGTTTGCTAAGAAGAGCTGAAAGCCCAAAGACAGGAAAACATGCAGTTCTACCTCCCAGACAGCAGGAGGCGCTGGCCCAGTCACAGGATTTGATACCTGCGGAACACCCCCTCTCCCCCCAGCCTACTTCACCCAGCCAAACGTCTGTAGGCTTCATCAGGCAATCTCAGTTGTTATTTCTTTAAATAGGCTAATCCCTGTCTCGGGAGTTACATAAACATGTAGACATATTAGCACAGTTTTGCAGTTGCTTTTAAGAAGCAAAGGAAAAGATGTTTGAACAGGGATTTCCCTACAGAACTTCTATGAACTTATATACAAGTTAATTTGTTCTCCACCTTTTAGTTCTTAGAAATGAAATTCCACAGGAGCCAAAAGAGTGGAGTTAAAAAGCTACCACATGCCATCAGTTCCAGTACTCATGGTTGCATTTTAATGCCTCTGAGTATATTTTAAGTCTGCAAAACAAATTACTAAAATGGTATACATTTTCTTCGTGAACATCTATAACTCGCATGTCATAAGTATGGTTTTAGCGAGTTAAAAATGAAGTAGTAAAAAGAACCCCAGACACCGCCCTCCTCCCACTGAGATTTCTCACCTCCCCGCGCGATGGCATTTCTTCTCTACAGTTATCAATTCCTCACCTCCATGTCGCTCACCACTCAATGGACACTGTGTTCACTCTGCTCTGTGCTGGCATGACACTAATTGTTCCTGTGGGACTCATGTTTTTATCACTTCAAATGTGGTATGTCGGCCCACACAGGGACGTCTGCTAAGCACACACACACCGGGTCATAATCAATTGTCGTACAGCAAGGGCGTGTTGCACATCTTTAGTTCATTTACCCACCAAATGGATATTGCCAATTACTCTACTACATGTCCACCCAACCTGGAATCGGCAATCAATCACTGAACAACACAGCTTCCTACAACGTCTGTGCTACACAAAGAGAACAAAGAACCAAACACATCTTCTTTCAGCACTTCCACCGGTCACTGAGCATGCCACGAGCGCCACACAGCCACTAGCACTCTCTCCATCTTGTACTTCTGCCACCACAGATTAATGCCCACCCAACGCCTGGCAATGCTCAACTACTTAGGTATCCTGGCAACAATCACCCTAGGATACAGCCCTAGCTCAAACCCAGCGATGTCCAGACTGCAGGGTTCAACCTACACTCCAAACGAGTGCCTTTCCTGGTTAAGGAATTCACACACAGGGGAATTCTGCCCCACGTCTCTTTATCTCTTTTGCTAAGAGCACAGCACGGTTGCGCGCCATGGAGTTCCTACACAGCCTCTCACCCACAGAAACAGAGAGAAAACATTTCGGTCTTGGTACCACACAAAACAGCAGGTGAAAACATTGCTGCCGACTGCTTGACGCTACAAAGGGGGAATTTCAGTGCCGTCTTTGTATGGAATCCGTATGGTTTCACAGCCAAGAACGGAAGCATCTGAACAACATGCAGCCTGTACTGCAAGGGGAAAAAAAAGAACATTCAGATCCATCACCTGCGGTTTCGTGGCCTTTTACATTTCGGCAGACCCTTGTTAAGTCATTATTTTCACACCTAAAGCAATGCGACAGTATTTGCTATGAAGAAACTCTCTAGGTATCAAGTGAGCAAACCCAGCATTATCTCAGCAACCTACCTGCCGGAGGGACCACTCTTATCAGAGGTAATAAAAAGCACCTGTCACTGACCTAAGAAGGAGCGCCTCTTGGTGTTGTTTTCTGTAGCCACCCGCACGCCTGTACAGAGGTTGAGCATCACCAGCATGGTCACAATCATGATTATGCTCTGCCACAACAGAGGCGTCTCAAAATACCTCCCAAACCTGGAGAGATAAGGCAAACGACAAACCAAGAGGTCATGGTGAGCAAAAGCAGCTTCGGCCTTTATTCTCTCAAAACATCGTGATATTCTTACACACATGGGCGCGGTAGGGAAGAGGAGAGTGGAAGTTCAGAAAGTTCAACTTGTTTTTGTTTCATGTACATGGGCCAGACATGGCCGTCAAACAGGCCTGGTGGATCTGGCACTGCGTAGTAGCTACACGCCAGGGAATCGTGAGAATCGGCCTTCTGAAGACAAGGTTGCAATCTGTGTTTTTATTTGCCTAAATCTTTAGGTTTTAAAAACAAACAGAATACCTGCTTGTAGCTTGTATTTGGCCATCAGTATTTTCGGTTCTAGTCAGGACCTCAGTGGAAGAGTGGCTTTTCAGGGGAATTTGACTGCACAAGCGAGGTTACAGTTAAGGGAATGGTGTGGGCATGTCGAGCCGGAGCTCAACCTTCTGTCTAGATGGTTCCCAATATTTATAAATGACTGGGCATCATCACGACAACTGAAGAGCCTCCAGTCTGCATCTTCTCACTTTCAAGCATCTGACCTGAAGCGGTATCAGCCAATGAGCACCAGGTGGTGCTACAGGTCACTATTATCACAGGTGAGAGTCGGCCTTCACCTCCGGTTTTAGAGCTGATAAACAGCATCTTGATGTTTCCAAAGTACTGAATCAGCAGAAGGTTTTTATTTATGCACTAGCAACGTATCAAAACACTTTCCGCTCTACCACTTTCAGAATTGCTTTGTACAGTAAGCCCAAGGGCGGACGCTGTTCTTTTGAAAACCGAAACTTGGAATGTGTTCGAGTGTAAACATGGGCTTAAAATGGCAACTGGTGAACTTTTAAAAGGATACTAAGAAACAAGAACATTATTCATTTTGTTACAATCAACATCAGAGGCTGCAATTCAATTTAGTAGAAGATACATCTTGAAAATTGAGAGAAATCTTTACATCAAACACACAGAGCACAATTGTGGGATTGTAGGCCTTATCCATAGAATTCTCACAGCAAAGTCAGTTGCCCTGAGGATACATTAGTTACATGACTGTAGCATGTGATGAGTTACCACAACCCATGAAAGAGTGCTTAAAAAATTATAAGGTGTTGACTTCTCTTCATTATCTCTAGGGATCACCTTTCCTCATGATATGATCATTAAAGGGTAACAATCTACTATGTTAGCATCTATGTTAAATATGACATCAGGAAACAGTTTTAAACAGTTTGAATGAGGACAGTCCGTTCTGTGTACGGTTTTTAGGTCATTAGGATGGCATGGAGGTCAGAACTAGTGCCTCACACCTCCAGGATCCCAGGTTCGATCCTGCCTCTGTGGAGCCTGGATATTCTCACTGCACTCCCGTTTCATATTCCCCATACAGGACACACACACCTGGTGTCTTTAGCTAATCATTTTATACAGCTGTAGCTACTGCACAGACGTTACATCACGCCATGACAGACGCACAGCATTATACTATAACTCACCAAAAGAGAATCCTTAAAATATTGGCCACCAGTAAGACGAGACACACGTAGGTCGAAAACCCCTCGGCGTTCTGGCTCCTCCGGATGTCCCTGTACTGCGGGATGTAAGGTACCACACCTCCAAACATCATGGCCCCAGCAGCGATCCAGGACACCAGCTGGTTAAGCACAGAAATGATCTGCTCGAAGACCTCATCTTCCATCTTGAATAGCTTGAGCGTTTTTAAAAATGCATACGGTATATGGCGCCTCTGTTCAAAAACGGGGGGAAAAAACACAACTTTGTCGTCCTAGTTGGTTCCTTAATCAAACACCGGCGCGGCAGCTCCTTCGTCTTGGGACTTCTTGGCGTGTTAACAGCTGAAGTGTTGAGTAAGTCAATAAAGGAGAGTCACCGCTTGAGGTACTTCCTGGAAGTCTAGTTACTTTGGATTTCTTCTACAGCTCTGACCAGCCCGGCTGTAGCATGTTCAAGCTCCGGGATGAGATCACAGCTACGGATGCCGCATCACTGCCACGCAACCCCGGCCACATCCTGCATTGCAAAGCGAAAAGAATGAAAGGATCACTGACGCACGGCTCACAGACAGGTGTAATTCAACAACGACATAAACCGTGGGCGTGCGTAATCTATAACTAATACTCAACTGTCAGAGGGGCATGGAGACAAACTGAGAGAGATGAGTGAATTAGCAGTGTTACCCAATCGTATGATGTAAATACGCAATAAAACAGTGAAAGAGACAGATCAGCGCCCGTGTGCATTCTGCTCGTTTTAATTGCCTTTGCTGGTGTATTAATACTCGATCGTCCTTTGTGTATGATCCTCCGGGAGGCCACACAGCAGATGGGAATACAAGTTAAAAGAAACGTGATTTAATCATACACACTGTCCCCGGGGGCTAAATCGTTCCTCACACTCTTATTTCATGAATATTCGCTCACCTAGTCGCAGCAACAGACTCATCCGATGCGATGGCGAAACGCGATTGCTTTAATCTTCCGTGGCGTCCTTACCATCATCAACACATGATTGTGGCAGAAGGGCATCCCCTTTGGTTGGGCGCCGAGTAGCAGAGGTAACAACCCCTTCTTTAGTTTGCACAGACACGGGTTTAAAGTTGGTGGCAGCTGGCAGATCCTCTCCCCGCTGCTGCAGCTGCACTAAGCGATGGGGGAGCTTCCTTGTTGGGTAGTTATGACATCATAATCACAATATGACGACACGGCCAGCCGCGCCTCCGTTGGGTCCTAAAGGTGTTGGGCGCAGTGCCTTATCTCGTGGCTGACGCACTTTTGTGTGTGCACACCACGCATGCAATCAGAACAATAAAATTACACGTTAAAGGTAGAAATTATACAAGCGCAGAACGCTTAAATCATCCTTCAATTGTAAAGCAAGTTTGTTAGCGGCTTTTCTCTCCGCCTTCTGTAACAAACCCAATTAGTTACTCCCTAGTCTTTATTTCAGCTACTGTCTGTATTACTTTATGGAAATGAACGGCTAGAATAAAGTTAAATCACCCGTGTTTTCGGTCTTAATCAGAGAGGTGCCCGCCCCCCTCATTAAGATGTAGCAAGCCAGTTACAAGTGAATTAAAAACATTTGCTTGTGAATGAGGGAGTACAGATCATCTTACTCCTCCGCCAGCAGGAGTAGGGGAGTTGTATACAGTTAATTACAATCTCTCTATAAAAGATAATACTAATTTTATATTACAGCCACCTACTGGGATTTTTATTATTTTACTGCAGTATCTGCAGGCAGCAGTAAAACACTTTATGCTACTACTGCTTTTACCAAGACCACACCCGAAGAAAGCTTCAGTGTCAAAACGTTGTTTTACTGTACTTACTCTTCAAGGTGGAGTTAATCTGTTCTTGTTGACTCTGACAGGGCTATACTACTAAAATACTCTGCTGCCGTTACTAAATAATACATTTACCTCTCTCTTGGGCTTATAGAAGGGTTAAGCGCTTCAGATACCATTAAAAGCGTCTTAAATCAAAGCCAGGAAACGTCCCAGTTTACCTGCTAAACCTGATCACTTCGGGACACAGGAAATAAAGGCCTTTATTGAGACGTCTCATTTTAAATTTTGGATACACCTCGCAAGTTATTTAAGAAAAAATCTGTCCTGGAAATGAATTGAAAAGGGACGGAGGCCACGCTGAAGATTTGTCGTGCTGAAGTGTTTTAGCGGAGGAAGACCGATTCTCATCCAAGGTGAAAATTAACTTTCTTGTTTTACAACTTTTACCGCGTAAAGGAAATTGAAAACTGATGATAGAGATCCAAAACGCATTCAGTACAGTCAGCCAAAGGTGAATATTTCTCAGTACAAATTAGCATCGAAATTGAGATTTTTATCAGAACTATGTTTTAATGGAAAACTATTTTCCAGTTTTGTTTCGCGAAAAGCGACATGGCGTTTATTTTACGGTTAGAGGATATGGCTCGAAGTTGTGACGGCAGAGGCATGCCTGTTTTTTAGCCAGATTTGCCCAAACTCAAATCTCAGAAACTAAACATCACTGGGCCTGGTCAGCACAGGGCTGAGAGACCCGATTTGGGAGAACTAGGTTAGCTGTGCAGGTGGTATTGGTGGATCAGTAGGTGGCGCTCTTTCTTCTGGACCGGGATTTCCAAACCTATCCCAGTATGGAGGCCGGGAACACTGTGCTGTAGGAGTACCGTTCTTCAAATGAGACATTAAACTGAGGTCCTGAATGCTGGTTATTGAAGATCCCGCAGCACTCTTCGAAAGAGAAAGGGGTATATTCTGGTATCACGATGAAGTACAAGTTTAGATCATACATTCTGGCCTCCTTAAAATACCCTTTATTTCTGTTAAGTAATTTCTCATGTATCCACTCAAACTCCTGTTGTGCCACATAACTTCAGCTGCGCATTGGCCCAGGTGGCGACTAAAAAGCGTTGTATGTAAGGAATGATTATAAAGCGAAAACCAAGCGACTACCCTTATAATATTAACGGTAGAAATGGTCTGTGAACGCGCCCCAGGTGTTTCCTCATTAGTGTGTGGGCCGGTGCGCTCCAACAGCTCTGCTCCAACTTTTCCTCTAAAAGTTGCTTTTTGGGGCGGCTGACCCGTTGTTCCAGGAGGGCAGCGGTTGCCAGGAGTTTGTTTGAGGACGCTTGTGTGACATTCCTCATGAAGTGCAAACTTCAGCGCCCGGCGGTTGGAAACAAGCTACAGATCTAATCTAGACAGAGGGCGGACAATGGCAGAGACTGGTCCCAACACACCGCAAGACTTATCAGACATGGTAAGCCCTTGAACACTTCCTTCTTATTTTGAAAGGAAGCGGTATAAAACAGTGCAGCGGACTACATTTAAATTTTATAATGATATGCTGGCTGTAAGTCGTATTGAATCTTGTGATCCTGCTAAAGCTCGGGTTTGAAAGTAGGTCGTGTGTAAATTAAACTAGTTTGCTCTGATTTCAGCGTCGGATAGTCGGGGAGAACACGTTTCGACGGAATGCGGGTGAAGTCCACTCTGTAAAATTCTCGCTTTTAACTATGCGTAGGTCTTTGTATAAAAAACATGGCAGCAATATCATGTTAAATACAATTTACGCTTCACAGTAACGCAGTAGCCTTGGTGGTTGCAAAGTTATCTACATTTGGCCAATTTAAACCTGCTTTTTAATAAGCCTCCGGATTCTTGAATTAAATGAATTATAGCTTTATTATACGTTTTAGTATTTCTTTCGTTCAGCTGCTTCAACAGTATTAATCACCTTTTGATTAATACTGTTGAAGCAAAAGCACCTTTTGCTTCAACCTTTTAATTCCAACAGGTGTGTAGAAAATATAAAAAAAATCAATGTATGCAGTACGTGTAACGAAGCAGTGGTGTTTTAAAGCAGGTTTATAAAGCTTGAAATTAAAGTACGGCAGATGAATATGCAAATACGAAGAACGACGTTTAAACCACAAATTGTTCTTTGCACAGGTGGAAGCAATGATGCGGGGCCTACAGAACAAGTTTCAAGCCATGTCTGACCAGATAGTTTCAAGAAATATCCTTTCTGAAGGACCCTGAAGGTCTGTGAAACACGGGCTGAGAGGGGCGGCGATGGTGATGTTCTGCTTACACTTATAGCGCTTTTCTGGACACTCCACCACCACTGTGCAGCATCCACCTGCTGTGCGCCAGAACGCTCACCACACATCAGCTATCAATGAAGCCAATTCATAGATGGGGATTATTAGGAGGCCATGATTGGTAAGGGCCAATGGGGAAATTTGGCCAGTATACCACCTTATTTGGGTTACACCTCTACTCTTTTCGAGAAACGCCCTGGGATTTTTAATGACCACATAGAGTCAGGACCTCGGTTTTACGTCTCATCCAAAGGACGGCGTCTGTTTACAGTATAGTGTCCCCGTCACTATATTGGGGGATTAGAACCCACATGGACCACAGGGTGAGCACCTCCCTGCTGGCCTCACTAACACCTCTTCCAGCAGCGACCTTAGTTTTTCCCAGGAGGTCTCCCATCCAGGAACTGACCAGGCTCACACCTGCTTAGCTTCAGTGGGTTGCCAGTTGTGAGGTGCAGGGTGATATGGCTGCTGGGTGATAAGGTTAAGGGCTTCAGGCTCCAAAAGCTGACATTTCTATTGCATCCCTGAGCAAGAGACAGCCCACAGAGATCAGAGCAGTGCACATCAGACATTTCTACATTGGTTTCTTTAACTTTGTCACTGGAAGAAATGGGAACTCGGATTGACGACCTGGAAAAGAATGTGGCCGATCTCATGACCCAGGCAGGAATGGATGAGTCTGAAGCACACTTTAAAGTAAGAAATATTCAGTGAGAAAAAAAAGTCACTTACTTTCCAGCTATTTTGTTGCGTTAGAAGTACCAACACCCCAATGAACACGTGGTCAAATTTGTTTTTTCTTTTAAATGAAAATAATTGCAATTTGTATTTTTTCAGTAAATAAAATGGTTATAGGAACCTGAAAAGTATAAATTTGAGGGCTACTTTATGTCTTTATTGACAAAGTCCTCTTTTCAAATTTGAGGGAGTTGCCAGTTCAAATCTAGTCTGTGCTATTTGTTTATATATGTTCAGGTGTGATGTGTACCAGGGCCATGAGGAGGGGTTTGTGAAGCTGGGTGTTGTTTACTAAGTGCTGTGTCCACAGCTCTGCTATGTTCATGATTTTGTAAATAAAACATTCGGCTCGTTAAAGACGCGTGTCTCAGTGGAAGTGCGTGTTCAGTCTTCATCTTTCCCAGCTCTTAATAGATTTGGGATGTGTATTCATTAAACCAGATAAGCTACAAGTGGAGATTTCAAAACATGGGGTCATATTAACAGGAAAATAATGGCCTTTTCTGTAATTTTAACTAGAACTCGGTTACTATATACCAAAGGTTCATAGGTTCAAGTCTCAGCTGAGATGCCAGTGTGGAGAGAGGTTTACTCCAATTCATCAGTAAATGCCCTGTTGTACAAATGAACACTTGAAGTGCATACTTTATAAATGAAAGTCTGTTCCAAATTGACTAATCTAGTTAACTAAGTGGTTAAAAATACATATTTTTGTATTTTAGTCGAATTTAAGTTTTGAGAGGGCACTGATTTTGAATTGCTGTCCCATCTCCTTCAAAATAACTTTTCTTCTAGAGCATTCTGCATTTTTGGCTTAACCCTAACAGTAACCTTCCTGTTGAAGGTGGACTTGATGTCCAAATCATGGTGTTAAAGGTATTCATCTTTTGCATCAGCAGGACAAATGAAGAAGATGCATTCAACAGTGAAGGAGTAACAAGCTGCTAATGGAGAAAAGGAGGACTCTGTGACTGCAGTGGCTTTGTTCACTAGGATCAGACAAGCTGTAAGAAACATTCCTCCAGTGCAAACCAAGAGGCAGTCTGAGATTCTCCTGAACTGTATCCATTTCTTCTATTGCATCACAAGCCATCAGGTGCCATATGCAGAATGGGATGTATCCCTACATATGAACACTTCTTTCTTAAGGTGTTTTCCATGCACCCCATATTAATTAATGTATACACTGTAATGTTTAAATTTAGATTAAATGTGTTCATCAGTGATTTCAATAATGACCCACAGAATCAGTTTTATGATGCATTTCCTGCCATAGTGCTAAAGAAGTTTTTGTAACGCATGCTCCAAAAGAGCCTTTATTTTACTGTATTTAGACAAGACATTTATGCCTGATAATTTCTTGAATTATGAGGGATGAATAAAACCACATAATAAAAAGTTTGTATATACTGAATCCTAGTAGTTTCTAGTTTTCGCCAACTTTTTCAACCAAAAAAAAGTAAGAAAAAAAGAATCTTCTTGCAGTGCCTGTTTTATGCCGATAGGAACCAAGCTAAGCTTACATCACCAGTCTGAGCTAGACAGCCATATTGAATGGACCTTCATAACCAGGCCTGCAGGCTGACTTCTGTGAATGCTTGTATCTTACATTCCAGTCTTGAGATGGCTAAAAATGCTTTTGTCCTACTTTTGGATAATGTAAGTTCAGAGTCCTCCAAATAATTCACCTGAACACCGGCAAAGATCTTTGGCCTCAGGCTTGAGCTTGGGTCATGTCACTCGTTGACTATGCCCGTGATTGGCTGTGCAGTGTTCTCACAGCAGCACAGCGACTCCTACAGCCTCTCGGGTGCTTGAAGGTGCATGAGTGACTGATGCACCCTTCCTCCTGTCGGTACTGGGCTGTGTTAATGGCTAGGTGTTCTAAAACAAGTGGCTCAAAGGCAAACAGGACAGGGGCCTCCAAGCCTCCTCCTTCTCCCCTGTGTGTGGCCACAGCAGTCATATTTGTGAACCCAGATATAAAAAACAAACATCTATTCCAAAGTGGGTGGGTTTAACCAAAAATAATTTGGGATTCTAAGTTTTTGTGTATTCTGAAATATACTTGCTTCCACAAAAATAAATCTAAATGTTATGCCTTTGCTTCACAGCACAGCAGGCCGAGAAATGAGAAATGGCTTCTCTAATTGCAGTTGCATTAAGTGGGACTTCAGGGAGAGGGTGATGGGTTAGTGAATATAAGGAAACTAATAAAGAGAATTTAGCAACCATATTATCTAGTATGAAGGTGACCACAGTACTGGGCCAAACTTTAAACTGAATATTTCTTTTGTTTTCCTTCAAGTGCTGTTTGTGTTGCACAACATAAAGGAGTAAGGACCTAATTTTTAATACATAAATTGTTCTTTAGATGAGGTATACTACTGCCACATACAATTGTAACAACACACCCCAATTTAAATTCTATGCTTTTAACTATATAAATTGTTTGCCCTTTGTGTTTCTGTCCCAGATTACTTTTCAACATTCTGCCCTTGTCTATACTGTATGAGATGTCACCAACAGCTGTCTGCCCAATCTAGATTTTTACTTAAATCATTAAAATTAATTGCTGCTTAAGCCTGCCATGCTTATACATTATTAATTAATATATAATTTTCTTTATAAAACAGAAAAACTTTTTTCTAGTATCTAATTCTTTTTTCAGGAAAGAATTATGAGCATGTAAAAACTCAACTTTTAAAGTTAAAGGTACTGCAAAATAAGTTTACTACATTGTATGAAACTACAGCATTGAAAAAGTCATTGAATCTCAAACACAAAAACATTTCAGTCACTATAGGCTAACAGTTTTAATAGGTACAAAAGGACACTTCAATTCAATCAAAATCTAAATAAATATTTTGTACTGAAATGGCCACTTCCAATTATAATGATCCCAAGAGGTGATACTGTCTTAGTAAGAAAAAGACCAAAGTAGACTGGTGGCGAGCAGCTTCTTAAATTCCCAGCACATTGTGGTGAAAAAAGCACCATAGTCAAGTCCCAGCTGCAATCCCAACGAGAGCACGGGTAGCCCAGAGAGAGGCCATGGGAATCAGTAGCGATATTTGGTGGAATAGTCTTTGGGAGACACTACTAGACCTCGCCCTTTCCGAGCACCTCTGTAAACAGTCTCCACAATGTCTATCATCTCCTGCTTGTCCTCCATGGTCCAGTTAATCTTGTTGTTATTACCAGTGCCCAGATCAATCATAATGTGCTTGTTCCTGAAAAAATAAGGTTTCCAGTGAATGACAGCTCTGAACTTTTCAGCGAGCATAAGAAAAGTTAACATTCTTTACTAAAAAAAAAAAAGCTTACTCCTTTTCAACATTTGTATTTTTGCCATGACATAACTAATAAGCTGAAGGGCTTTACACTACGTTTTGTTAAAACAAGTCAGCACTTGGCAATATCAGATGTTTTTTTCCCCTAAATCAAATATCACAGATGCTGCGAGTTTAGATTTACAAGTGTTTAAACAGCTGTAAAGAACAATTAAAAGCTCCACAACCTTTAGTCAAAGGGAAAAAGCAAACGATCTATCAACATCTATACAATTGACCTCAAAGGGGACTTATGAGATTTTGTACATAACTATAATAACTCAAAGCCCCAGTGTCTTCTTGTTTTTTTTTTTATACACCCTAAGCAGTAAATTTATTTAGGTCTTTAAAAATATTATACAGCTGATTATTAAAAACATTTATTTCATTAAGGATATAATTACCTATTAAAGACCTACAATCCCAATTATTAGTATTGCAATGATGAATTAGATAATTACACCAACTATGTAACAGTTTGGATAGCACAAAAAAACAGAAGACATCAGAAACTGTTTGAGATTCCTGCTGTATAGTTTGGGAGGTTTGAGTTGCAGAACACTCACACGTTGCCTAGGCAGATGGCATCACCTGAATGAAAAGTTCTTCATTCTACCCAGGCATGTGCACAATGCTGGTAATTGAAAACTGTGCACTCAATTTCCCACAACACCATGTCATTCCTTATTAAACTTACACTCACTGGTCCCCCTGCAAGCTGCAAGCTGCAAGCTGAGAACATACTTGAATGTTACTTTGCATTTCTTGTCATTTTAAGCAAAAGGTGTCGAGAAAAGCTAAGTATGCAGTGATTCATTGTGTAGCCAAAGACAAGGCAGGAGGGTGCAGCACTGGACAAAAGTTGACAATTCAATGTGCTGTCTAAACTAAGTCTCACACAAGAGATGGCCACTTGTTTTTTTATTTTAAATGTACTTGCACAAATTTTTTAAACACCAGTTCTTCTCTTTCTGAATTATAAAGCACAGAGTACATTGCAGTATAAACATGCAGATCTCCATCATTTGCTTGATGTACATTTATAGAACAGATTGTGACAGAACTGGTGCTGTTGAATGTTGTTATAATGAGCAAGGTAAACAGATGGATGGGAAAATGCTGATTTTAAGTTGCAAGGTTTTGCTCCAAACCAGTATCTACTCTATTTGAATTCTTGACATTCAAAGAACTGTCGTCCTAACTAGATACAAGACAGTCATGCAGTGACAAAAAGCTCCAATTGTGATGATGGTGTTCACATCGATATTCCAAATAAAAGATTTCAAAAGATACCCACCTGAAGAAGAACATGACAGTACATGGATCATACAACTCGTACATCTTGTTGAAGTCTGGCACCTCCGTGATGTCTACTAGATAAATCACCGCAAAGTTCTTCACCTGAGAAAGGTATAATGGCACAATGTCAGAAAATAATAATAAATCTCATCCTCATGGTGGCGACACCTATTGTAAAAAACAGCTTTTGCACTAAACTGCAGGATTGGGTATGTGGGATGCATGTCGCAAACATACAGACAAGGTAATAATAAAGCACCATCATTTTAATATAAAGAGTTCATTGAACTACGTATATTACCCATATAAAGAATGCAAGTTCTGGATGGATGATTCTCACTATTGTTTTCCAGATAACTATTTAATTTGGGGGTAGAAAAATACGCCTTTTTTAAGGCAATAAAGTAGAAAGAAGTCTGCAGTTACAGTACAAACTTACCTTTTCAGCAATACTGTACAAAACCTCATCCATTTTCATGCAGGTAGGGTCCCAGTCATGACCAAACCTAATCACGACCACTCGATCCTCCTCAGACAGGATGGCTTGGTCTACCTGCCAGCCATTGTGGAGATGGGGAAGCATATACGACATCCTGGATCACCTGAGGGAGCATACAGAGACGGACAAAAATACCCAGATGTTAAACGACTTCAATGACGCACAGACGGTGAGCACTGCACTGCTTTTGTGACTTCTCAAACTAATCCTCTCCTCGTGAACTGATTTTTGTCAACTAAGGTGTTTTCAGGTAACACCTGGAAAAAACCCACATCGACATGGATAAAGAGCTTCACACTCCAGAAGGCGACCAAGCCAGAATCAGACCCAGAACCAAATCATTGTGAGACAGTAGCTTTCCAAATGCCAAGATTAATCCGACCAAAGAAAAAGAAACAAGTGGTTTGAGACCACTCATGGACTACCCAGTGCTAAATTAGGTCAAAAAGTTATCACCAGGGCCCGAAAAACTTCCTCCTTTTAAATTTCAAAGTTGGATTTTTACTCATGTTCTTTTCGTTAGCATTCCTCTATTGAATGTCCACTCAAATTTAATAATAAAGGAAAGGAGACTGTACACAACAAAAGATAAATACGAGACCGTTTAAGATAGAAAAAGCAAAGTAGCCACAAGAAAAAAAAACGTTTTAAAAAAAGGTCAATCGCAAGACTATAAATGCAACGAGACAAACTTTCTAGGTGAGCTCATACTCGCACGGTCAGTTAACTCGTTTAAATGCGCGGATGATAGTATTAGAACGAAACCTGAAACTACAATAGTGCAAAACATTTTCAATTCACAAAGAAGACTATAGGCAATCTCAACACCGGGGTTAGGTTTTATGGAATAAAAAAATTAAGCCATTTATTACCAAAATGTTGATAAAGGTGTTACTCAACAGCTGATAAATACAGATATTCCTAATGGAAACAAAATATCAACTAGTAGTACAGTGATTATTTCATTTGCATGTGCTCGGTCCTGAAAATCCGACACAAGAAAACTCAGTTTCGATTGAAGCTCTTACCTTGCACAAAACACACCTTTGCAAAAAAAATAAAATAATCTCAACTTAATTACTTTCGTTTTAATTTATCGCTTCCTCCAGAACAAAGCTTGCACTGAGGAAAATACGTACGTAAGCTATTCCTTTCTAGAAAAATAGCACTATCGAGGCACTTTAAATATACGTAAACCACAGCATCCGCTTGCGTCATTATAAGGGGACGTCGCACACTTTTGTGTTTGACGAGATAATCGTTGGAGATCCTTTAAATTAACGTAGGAGGTTTCAGTCTTTTCTGACTATCAGAGGGGGCGGGGGGGCGTAGGCTCTTTTGCAGAAATCCAATACTGTTAATGTAAGTTGTCTAAACTTTGTTTAAATATCATTATATATTTAATAAGAAATATTTAAATTACAATTATCCTAACTTCAGAAGGTAACGTACACAACGCAATTTTCCAAGTAAAAGGACAGCACTTTACGAGGTTATTATTAATGTAATTGAGTCCTGGATACTATGTTACTTTTAATCCAGGAAATTCTTGTGTGTGTAGAATAAAATACTTAAAAAGCTTTCATTTTTAATTAATACCCCTCCATCTCAATTGATGTACTCAATTGATTGTCTTTCTAAACTGCAGTTAAAGTAAATGCTCGTTTTGCCACGTAGAAGTGAACACAGCAAGTTGAACACCAAGTTTATGGAAGGGAGCAATATTTATTTGAAACAAAAAGTAAGCAAAATTAATCACCAGATAATGAAAGACAAAAGCAAATCAAGAGCCAACAGTGTCATGATCTGTTTTTTTGGTCTTCTTCAGCCATTAATTCCTTGATCTCCCAGTCCTCAGCGCTGTACTCTCTGTACCCACTCTCTTCCTCCCTGCCCACCCTCTGACCGTATCGCTCCAGGAGATAAGCCTGAGGAGTGATGTCGTCGTCTCTATAGCGCTTGGCGTTTTTCTTCTTCTTCCTGCGGATTTCTTTCTGCTTCCTCAGCTCGGCCAGCATGTCCTGCTGCTGCTCAGTGAGCCCAAACTGAGCAGTCTCTGTGAGAGCTTCCTTAGGTTTCTGCTTATAGGCCATGATCTGCCTGTTCAGTGCTTCATGGTCTATTCCAAACACAGCCGATGGTTTGGGAGTGGCAGGCTGCTCTGAAGGGGATATCAGACAGACAGGTTCCCTACAGAAAGAAACAGCACAGAGTCTTACTGTAGAGATGGGGTTGAAAATAGAATTCCACACATGAGCACAATTTATTTGGAAATTCGGAGCTGCCAGTTATTGTTTTATGTTTTACGTGCACCAACACGGAATTGCTAACTGGTTTAAGACTCAGGTCTCCTACAATAAATACAACAGGCAAACAGAAACAGTAAAAAGAAGAGCTGGTATGGCATTTAATTTATCATCGAGTTCCACAGGTCTAAAATAAAATCACTACCCCATCATTGAATGTCCTGAATCAAAACATTGCTAAGATCAAAAGAAAATCCTATTTCTATCCTGAACTTTCCTAAAACATTTTTTTTATAGAGCACGTAATAACACCCTTTCATTGTGGCTTTAAGAATAAACATTTTGGAGAAAAAAGAAAGGGTTGCAAAATAAAATCCACACTAGACGTTCAAGCAGTGTGTCATACCGATGTAGCCAGTTTACACATTTCCCACATTTAGAAGGCTGTCTCTACTTAAATAAAATTAAAAACAATCCAACAGCCTTTGAAGTTATTCTCCCAAACAAAAACAATCTTATACTTCACTGAAGGAACTAATAATGTTCAACAATGGTAGTGCACATACACCTATTAACAACACAGATCTCCAGCTTAAAATATGACAAGGGCTTTGACTGGTGTCTGGTGTTCAGCATCTGCTCCACAGTGGAAGGAGATCGGTTTCAGAGCAGAGTGACAAACCGGTTACAAAGCTGGGCTGAAATGCCCACACAAAACGACAATCTTAATTTAAAGAGGCCTCACCTCCCGTCTGTCAAGATTTGCTCAGGTTCCTCTGTGTTTTCATTGGGCCCGAAATCTGCCATCTTTAACAGTCTTTCAACCTGAAGACGGCAATATCCACAAAAATTAGCCTCTACTGCTCCTCTGCAGAGCAAACCTGTCCCTGGATACCAGGACCTCTGTGTGCTCTATTTTGGCCTCCAAACATGCTCTGAGTGACTCATTCAGACCCTTAACTACATAATTAATTTGTTAAGTATGATCTGTCCAAGCCAACTTTACGTTCAAAATAACAAAAAGGAACAGTGTTGAAGCTGCTTGGTGTGGCACAAATTCAAGTATTCAACATTATATGTATATATTATAAGTAATTCCGTAAGACAATATAATATAAGCCAATATAAGTCAGCAACACTCTCAATGTTAATACACAATAAGTAAATAATTCCACTGATTCAGAAATGTATTGGTTTACAAAGTAGCTGAGGCTCTTCTCAAGCCCAGTCTGGCAGCTGTCAGAAACTGGGGTGGTGGGTAGGGTCAGGGGGTTTGTGATTACAGCCTGTAAGCCTCACAGACTTCACATCCTACCTTCTTTTCTACATTACCTCCTGAAAAAGAATTGCTCAGACAAGCTGTAGTGGCGTATCTGGGCAGCCCTCGTCATTGTAAAAAACATGTTTCACTCTGGAACAAGGGTTTTCGTCGAAGTATTGAAACTCCAATCTAGAATATTTTCCCCTACTACAGCAGCAAAAGCTGGAACAGGTCGGAGTACAGTACGAACAGGGGGGTTTTGAGGAGAAGCTGGAAAGTGGTCAGAGATGGTGCAGTCCTGATGCTCCTAGGCATCTGGTTTCACCACAGGGGGGCGCCAGGGAGGAACATAAGCAGCACAAGAAACGAGAGTGACATGAGCAGACAGTGCAGGAGGGAACATTAGGAGAAAAGAAGGACTGGATACAGGAGGGAGCGAAAGTAAGGATAAGGAGAGAAGAAGGACTGGATACAGGAGGGGGTGAGAGTAAGGAAGGGAGTCGTGGACTTAAACAAAAACATCAAAATTGAGCATGAGCAGAGAAAGGGAGCCAGTGAAAAGGAATAATAATAATTTGTTACTCTTATATAGCTGTTTTCTGGACACTCCAGTCAAAGCGCTTTACAGGTAATGAGGACTCCCCTACACCATTACCAATATATGTCCCCCACCTGAAATTTATAATGACCACACAGAGTCAGGACCTCGGTCTTATGTCTGATCTGAAGGACGGCACCTTTTTACAGTATAGTGTCCCCGTCACTATACTGGGGCATTAGGACCCATACAGACCGCAGGGTAGCGCCCCCTGCTGTCCTCACTAACACCTCTTCCAGCAGCAACCTTAGCTTTCTTAGGAGGTCTCCCATCCAGGTACTGACCAGGCTCACACCTGCTGAGCTTCAGTGGGGAACCAGTTGGGAGTCACAGGGTGATATGGCTGCTGGTAGAGGAAGAGCTGTTTGGCATACATGAGTCAGAGAGACCTGGAAATTCAAATGAGTAGCAGAGGTCAGGCAACCCAGGTGACCCAGACTACAGAGAGCAGGGGACTGAGCAGAGACAAAGGGGCAGACTGGGCGAACACAGGCTAGAAAAAGATGGCTGGTATGTGACAGAGAAACGAAACTATGGAAAACAGAAAAAAGCTCGAAATAACCTTTTTTAGAAACAAGGATGAGGTGTTATGCCAGCAAATCATTAGACACGTGTTGAAAGGTATAAACGAGAACTCTCGACTTGAGTCAAAACCAGCAGATACTGGTATCACCAGGTTTAAACAAAGGCTTATAGAGTCTGACTTAGACGGACACTGTAAAATACCACAATCAGATATTAGTGCATGAAGAAAAGCCCAAATGTCTAAGAAGTACAAAACAAAAAACAATTAGCCTGGGATCTCCATTGTTAGGAGGCAGATTGCATCTACTAATATCATTGGAATACCCCTGCTATCCAAAATATTTTTTAAAGAAATCCAGTATACTACATTTAAACTATACAAGTTTATACTATATATGGGAATGCTTGCCTGGATAGACTCTGACTCCCCCACGACCCTGAATTGAAAGCAGTCCTTAGAAAATGGATGGGTGGAAGCAAATTTAATGCACTGAAAAATATTTTGGAACCTTTTCAAAGTATTTTAAAATAAAGTACATTTTAAAGTAAAAATCACCTTTAAAACAATGTTCAAAACTATCTGTGCTTACACTCAGAAAATTATTTAATGAAAATAAATGCTCCCATTTCAAAATCCTGAGACAAAAAAATCCAAACAATGCTGTTTTAAACATCTCCCATTTGCTCTCAGTAAAATAATAACAACAGTAGAAGTGTTACCTCTAAGACTGCTGCATACTCCTTGTCTTTTATGAAAGTCACAGGGGGCACACTGCCAAGGACTTGGTGTGCAATGAGAAGGTACCTACAATAAGAATATTTCAAATCAAACATGGCAATTATTAGTGGGAAAATGAAAGTATCTTCCCTTGATCTTTCCACAGTTCTCCTTTAACCAGCGAAGTCTTCCTAAAACAGATTTTCCCTTGTAACGGCACACATTCATGAGAACATAAGAACGCTTCCACACAAGAGGAGGCTGCTTGACCCCTCTGGGCCATTTAGTAATTTTTTAATCTAATTGACCCCAGGATTTCATCCAGCTGTTTCTTGAAGGAAGTCAGGATACAGGCTTCAACAGCAAGGCAAGATAAATTAATCCAGATTCATACAACCCTTCGGGTATAGGTCTGCCTTCAGCTCTCACTTTTAACTGCACTCCCCCATAGTTCCCATTCTTAGAGAAACAACATTATCCCAGGGAAGAGCTAATAGCACTTTGTGTTGTGTTTGTGCAGAGAGTGCTGAGAAATGTCAGTTAGCCCCTAGTCTTCCCAGTCCATTTGTACCATTCACAACAATGCAGAAAGACCAGCAGGTGACATTCAAGGCATGAAGAAAATTCCAGTAAAAGGATCTTATTATACTAGAGAGATGAGCCACGGCCAATGTAGTGTAAAAATCCAGAATTAGCACTTCACACCTAGTTGTGAGAGCGCTAACTAAGATTTCTTTTATGTTTGCGTTTGTGCAATAACATCCGAGAAAAATCGACATTACTGTAATACCATAAATCCTTTAATAAGGGATTTAAAACATTAAAACATGGTCCTACATTCTAGAGAACCATAGCAGCACTGCCCTCAGCTTGGGCAAGCTCTGGCACTGCCAGTAAGGCATTTCAGTATGAAAAATGGCAATCATACAATGTTACTGAACCGCTCAAGGTGCAATAATGGGCAATACTGAGGCTGGTATTATAAAGAAAGATGAGTGCACCAGGTGCACCTTCTAAAGCAGTCTCAACAGCACAGTTTAGGGACCACCGCGATGCCACGGGTAATTGATTACCGAACACGAGGGGCGCTCCTATCCAGCACCTGCTGAATAAGGTCATCAGTCTTCGAGATCCCACTCGTTTTCCAGTAAACACGGCAGCAGGAGAAATCCAAGGGCAGGGAGACCTTGCGGGATAAAAGGGAACTAACACAGTAACTGGCTGCAACGATTAATCTCAACATTAAAAAAAAACAACAACACGGAATTGCAAATAAAAAGTAGAGAAAAAAATAACTTTCGTGCGGAAATAAAAAATGAAGGTTTGGGAAACTGCGGTTATAGATTAATAAGTGCAAGATCCTGTGACACACGCTCTCCCTTGGTGTAGCCTGGGAAGAGGTATCCAATTAATAAAATATAAAAGGGCTCCGTCTCTAGCTATGCCAGGAACCTACATGAAGAAAAGACATGCCCATGAAAACAAATCCTTCAAAGAGTGCGCGACAGGACGCTCACCTTTGAAATTTCAAGACTGAGCTCACAGATTTCTGAGCTGACTTCATTAGAGCTCAGCAGGTCACTGATGGCCCTGTAAAGAATGGAATTCAGTGCTCTCATCCGTATGCTGTCCTCCCTTCTAGTTTTGGGAGGTGGAGTGAACTTCACAGCGTCCTGGGAAGTGGATGGTTTGTGTATCTATGAAGCAGAGGTGAAAATAAAACAGGTTCCGTTGATTCAGTGATCCATCGGAGTAACGCTAGACCAACACCACACAGCAACACATACTAGAAATATCCCAACCTGTTTTTTTTTTAATAAAAAGAACACTTGGTTAAAGTATCAATAATGGGATATCACATGTGTAATTAAGCACAAATGTAATTTAGAAGCAAAAACAGTATTTAAAGCTTACCGGCTTAGAGACAAGGATTGGGGATTCATACCAAAACTTCTTTCTGTAACAATTTTAAAAAATGATTAAAATGTTTTGATTATGTGAAAACTCCTTGAAAGATACATTAATTACAACTTTTCCGTCCAGTTTAAATACTCAAATTACAAATGGAGTGTAGATACTGTACCGACCACAATTTTAAAAACTTTGGCAATAGTCACCCCCAGGGTCTTAAGGGTTAACCCGAGAAAAATAAAAACTCCACGCTAGAAATAAATTATTCTCTTTCACCAGCTTCCCGGTATTTTCTGAGAACAAGACGTTTTTAAGGACAAGCAGATAAATACAGTAAATAACCATTAGAATCCCGCTTCATTCACAAAAATACGTTTATTTTACAGTTCCACCAGAATATCCGTAATTTATTTAAATATTATATTATTGTGTTTTTGAAAAGATTGGCTTTTTATTGCTACCGATCAGCTCATTGATAATTTGCAACAGCAGTTAACGTGATAATATTTTGATTTCAGTATAAAATCAGGAAGCGACTTAACATTTGCACTTTTTAAGCTATTTGTATTTTGGAACACTAATAGATGTTAAAGTAAAAGAGTATTGAAACTCTAAAATACTCACTTCGTTTTCTTGGCGAACTTCTTTAAAAGGTTTTTGCTGCCATAATGAATGCTAGATGTCCCAATTGTTCTTTCAAAAATGACTCTGAAGCTGCTAATGTTAACATTTCTAATACATAGTACGGTTTCTCCCCGACTGCTCCTTAACTCTGGGGAATAATATCGGCTTGGGGGGTTTGTGATAGCAATACACTTTGCTACTGCACAACTGAAATAGTTTTGATTTGTTAAAAATTTACTGAAGCACAATGTTGTCCTTGAACCATACATGATGACATCTTCCACAACTAAAAAAAATAACTCGGTTGCAACGTGAAGGGAACAAACTCGACATGCCATTCAGCGGCTAGTTATGTCTCGATTAAGTCAAAAGCAAATAAAAGACTACTCAATCGATGGGAGGAGGTGATCGCAATCGGATCTTGTTTAGGTGTGTTCGTGCTTTAGAAACTAGAAACCTCCATCGACAAAACAATTAAATGACTTCATTACTTTAATTGACACTCATGTTAAACTGATATTCTGTCTTCTTTCAATACGATATTATAACAAAACAAACTCCTAAACATTTAATTTATATGGGATTGCTCCTAGGTTCTGTAGTCCCTTAACATTTTGAGACAGCACTTTTGAAGTTGCTCTGAAACTGAACTAAGCGAATGTGTAAATTAGGTATACATTTTCTAAATATGATCACGTGCATTAACAACGTAAAAAATATGTATTAGGTGAAATATTTTCATTTTAAAAAATTCAATCAAAATATCATTTTACTTGATCATTTGCAAATGTTCATTTTTAAAAGATGCAATTTGTCTTGATTACAGAATAATCTTAATTTTCATTGACTACCAATCAAAACGTGTGCATCTGCAAAAGGAAGAAGGAACAGTTTATAACTGATTGCTTATTTAATCAGCAAGCTGTGCAAACTAGGACAATATCATGAAGACTATGTAAATGAAGCTTTGATTAAGGGTGTCTGAAATAATACGCTGATTTAAATTAAATTGAAAACATTCAAGGTGCTTTCATTTTTTAGTAAAGGTTTGGGGCCCAAAATTCACATTCATATACAGTTACTTTAAAATCTTGTTCTGTCTCAAAATCTCAGGGAATTACGGAGTCAGGTGACAACCCAAAATCATTTAAATGCAGAAAGTTTCTTACAATGTGATGTAATAACATTCATTACAGTAATAAGGGTCATAATACAACATATAATCATGCACAAAAGAAAAGCAACATCCATCCATTTTCTAACCGCTTTATCCAATTCAGTGTCGAGAGGGAGTCAGAGCCTATCCCAGCAAGCAACAGGTGCAAGGCATCCTGGGTAGGATGTCAGTCCATTGCAGGGCACACACAGACACTGACACATACTCACATCAGGGCCAATTTTCTCAGAAGCTAATTAACATACCAGTTTGTCTGTGGACTGTGGAAGGAAATCAAAGTACCCAGGAGATCCCTGTGTGAACATAGGGAGAACTTACAAACTCCACACACATAGCACCCCAAGAATTGAACTCAGAGCCCCAGTGCTGCAAAAGAGCAATACTAACCACTGTGACACCCAGAAAAGCTACATGTAGTTCTAAATCACTGAAAACATGAACATAAACAGTTTCAATATAAAACTGTGGTGCATTCAAAATGAGCAAATTAAGCATTAATACAATGCCATTAGCACTGATACACAGACCCGATCAGCCTCTGGACAGACTGCTGTGGGATGTTCCACCACACCCCCAGTGACACTGCAGCCAGCTGGCAAAGATCAGCCAGTCATGACCAATATATCAAGGCAGGCATAGGTAAGTCATTCAGCTGATGCATATAGGGTGGCTCTTCCTGGGATGTATTATTTCTGCAGCAGTCTGAGACAGTTGCACAGATGGATCTGACTGGTGGTCCTGGAGCTGAGTGATATAACTGTCTTCCAGGTTATCGTCTGCCTGTCAAAAAACTGGTTGTCTGGGTTGTCTGGACTAGTTTGCGCATACCAGAAACAGAACTCAAGCTCATTTTATTATTATTTTATTATCCCACCAATAGCAGTGCTCAACAATGAGCAAACCTGTTTATATGTATACCCAGGAAGCTATACACTGAACAAACAGCTGAATTCACTGAGCACCTGTATAACAAAACTTGTTTCTAACAGACATGTTCACAATGCCTGTATCAGCAGTTATCATTTTAAATAGAATAATTAAGCAAGCGAAGTAGAAAAAAGCAGATTAAAAAAAACATCAGTTCTTATGCTATGAGATCTTTAGCATTTCTCTGCATATCACTTTGTGATAGTACACTGAAATCAAGGTGGCCTCTGCACTATATGACTTTAGACTAAAATAAACTAAAATAAACTGATGATCATACACATCATAGGAATGTACTCAGGAGAATTTTAGACCCACCTTCTTACTTTACCTACCTCTATCATGAAGTGACGATCAGCTGGTTTCAGCTGGTGGCTGGCCTCCTGACAGAATTTTTTTTCTATAAGTTGAGGTTTTTCAGATTATCATGTGCCTTCTAGGAGTGGAGCGATGCTCATCAAGGCCCTTCGTTGTAGCTCTAACTATTCTTCTCACTTTAGGAAAAGAAGACAGTTTTATGCCCCAAAACCTCTTAAAAGTAATCTCTGTGGAGAATCTGCTGGAACATCTAATAGCTGCCTCATTCCAAATTCTGAATTTCTGAGTTGTACCAAGTTAGTTAACTCTCTTAAGATGTTGAGTATGATAGTTCTCAAAAACTGTCAGGCACTTACAAGTTTATGTAAGATTTTTATGAAGTCAGGATTCAAATACCCACTTTCACCATAAAAGTTATTTCATTCACTCTAGAGGATGCCGGCTATGACAGCTGTTGAGTTGAGATCAGTTTACCGGCTGTTGAAAGTAGAACTTTCATTAATCCCTTATTCTTTATTTAAACTGTTCAACACTTACAAGCCCAGATGAAGGGGAAAAAATCGCTTTTACAAATCACAGAACAGAAAAAACTGCTTTTTCACACATTCTTTATGTTACAAAAATTGAATCCTCATCCATTTAGCTAAACAAGGCACTACATATAAAAAACATCCAAAAACTTCACTCCACATTACACTGAATGTCTCTCGTGTGCAGATTCCTAATACTGTGGTCACATCTATCAGCAGAGCTCAAATTCTACTGAACTGAGCACTTAAGCGTCTCATACCTGCTGACGCATGAAGGAGGCTCAGCATCTGAAACTCATTTCCTCTACTTTCAGTGGGACATTAACTTTTATGTGTTTCTTTGCACGTGTTTCTTCTGTGACACACCTCCTTATTCTAACCAAAATATTAATTATTCCTATTTAATGGTTTAAAGTTCAAGAAACTCTATCCCAGTTAGAAACCCCCAAATTTAACCTGAGACTTCCTAATTAAAGTTTCTAATTAATGCCACTACTAATGACAAAACACTGTAAAGTGCACAAGGTGAAGGGATTGTTTTTCCTCATTGTCAGCTGACCACGACCGATCAGGGCTTGCTTTCGGAGCAGCAGCTGAGGTTTGGAACCTTGTCCAGGCCTGCCTACACCCCTGCATGTTTCATTAAACTGATCCACAGACCACACCGTCAGAGCAGACATTCAATCTGTGTGGCTTTGCTTCCCTCTGACCTCACAACCCTGGTGCTCCTGTGCTCCGCATGTCAGGGAGCAGTTTTAAGAAAATCGGGGATTGTAGAGAGAACAAATTCCCCAAACATCTGTTGACCTTTTAAAAAACAAAATCTTTAGAAAACATATTGCAGAGAAGGTATTATTTGGGCTTTTATTTACCATAACAACCCAGAACTGCTTCACTGCTTCCTATTTTTGACACTGTATAGGGATGAAAATGTTCCTAAGTGCTTCTGGGAAGGGCTGTTGGAGCGCTCTCTCCTAAAAGGAGTGGCTCAGAGAATAAACTACTACTACGTGAACTTAAAATTCAGATTTTTATTTTTTATATAAATGCAACAGAATGCTACGAAAGAGCCGGACACAAACAACCTTTTCCCAACGATGGGACGGCCAACCAGAAATGACGAATGTTCAGTCTTCAGTGTGTAACATTCCATTTTACCATAGAAAACTGACTTTACAGGGATACTCATATTATTATAACGTATAAATCGTAGACAAAGTACTTTGCAAGTACAAACTAATGCTTTAAAAGCAAAAAAAATAAAAGTAAAGCTGACAGTATTTGGGAAGCTTATTTCTCATATTGCAATCTCTCACTAATAAACCTACAGTATAATCCACTTCCAAAGGAAAACGAAATCCAACATGGACTAGTTTGTCTTTTAATTTAGTAAAAGAAGCAACGTATTTGCTCCTTTAATTGAATTACCTTTCACAGTCTACAAAGAATGGGTATCCTTCATCCTTTTACAATACGTAATCCGACACTCAACCCAATACCATGTAACAATAGTCAGATATACTTTTGTAGACAAAGTGCATCCTTAAAGCAATCTGCTATTTCATAATCAATACAATAGTTATCAATACTGCAATATCCCCTGGGGAAAATGAGGCTTCTGCAAGGTCTCCACAGCTGGGACGTTACGATGCTCTGCACCTAAAAGCAGCAGCTCTTTTTCAGTAGAGTACAGTGGGACCACCCCTCCTCATCGAGTTGCCCCCTCTCAAAGCCCACTGGAGCAGCTGTGGAGAGAAGCGCACTGAACCCAGCTGAGCTGAATTGGTTATCACACTGCTGCAAAACTCCATCTTTGCAGGGCTGCTTAGAGGATCACCGAGCGCTACAGACCAAGACGTCAAACAGCGTTCGGCTGGCTCACAGCAGGGGCTTGCCACAGACTCCTGGGACACTTTGGACTTTACCCCCTCTTGCCCACACCCAGGAGTTTGGAACAGCGGGCAGATGGCAAGACCACAGCCTGGATCGACTTCCTCCACCACGGGAAAGCTGCTTTTCCTGGACAGGGGGGCAGCAACCTGGAGCCCATTCCAGGAGCACAGAGCAGGACAGCCACCCTCCGCAGGGCTGTGGAGGGATGCTCAGACCCAGACAGCACGTGTCAGGAGACCCAGTCAAACACGGGTACTTGCCCAGTGGGATCTGCTCATCGTGTTGCATCTGGATAGTGCTGTCACTCCCAAGACGTTGGGACGAGCCACTCAAAGGCCTTCTCTTTGGGCTTTGTACCTAGATAAAAGGTTTGTGGTTAGTGTTAATATTTCCCTTTTGTGTTCTAGTGCTCTGTAGCCCACCCCTTTAAAGGGGAACCGCAGACCCAATTTCTCTGACCGGTTCTTAAATCTCAATAACAAAATAAAATTCATGGACGTTATAGGAAAAAAAAAAGACAAATTTGTTATTAAGCCCCAAATCATGAACTTTGTGAAAGTATTGTAAGTCACCATGATGTCGCAAACTTGCGTTCCGAGTTCCTCCTACTCACTAGTCTCCGTAATGTCTAACGTAAGGCGATGCAGGAGCGAATAAAAACAGGTTGTGCAGCAGCCATTTCACCACAGAGATGTTCCGGCGTGATCTGCATGCAGTGTTAACAAGTAGTATTTGTCAGAAAAAACGTGTTGAAATTAAAAGCTATATATCTATTGGATTTAAAGAGATGTATTCACAAACATACTTGTTTACCAGTTTTGTTGCCTTGTTCTGTATTGAAGAATATGGTGTTGTGCCTACCTGGATATTTACTCTATTTTGTGATGTAAATTGGAGGTTTTATTATTTTTATTGCAGTGTAAAATGCACACATCAATGCAGATTCTTTCCAACCTCAAAACAGGAAAATAGCATTGTAGTTCCCCTTTAAGTGCAGTGCTGTTTAAATTGAATCGTATTGTCCATTCTTAAACAGAACTGTGTGTACGATGCACTGCACACACAGGACACCAGGAATTTGCCAGAGCAGGGCCCTGGGACTGCAGTGTCTTCAGGTTTTCATTTATCATCGAACCCTATGACGAACTAAAAATGGTTTACTAGGAGTTTGTTTTTCGCTTCCAACAAATGACAGATTTGCTTAGAAAATCTCCTGAGCCATTACAAATCTTTGACCGTTTAGGGGTAGAAAACAATTATATTAGCTGCCAGGTGGCTCAGCAGGAACACTATCAGAGCACGGGTCCAATGGCTACAATTCAGAAGAAGCCGGTTCAGTCCTGGGCTAAGTCATGAGCTGAACCTGCCTGCAATTCACATCTGGCTTGAGCTCATCCTGGCTGATTCAAGTAGGCTCACGGCATCAAGTTCATTGGCAGTTTTCCACTCAAAAGGAATGGGTGCGTATAAGCTTGCAGTGACTCCGATAAGGCACTAAGGAGTTCTCAGCAGATCTTGGATGAGGGGCTAAAGCAGAGACAGTAGATTTTCCTCCAGTGCAGGGTCAAAGGTTGTAATGACAAGCCATGTTCCACCACAGGCAAGACCACAGCCTGGATGGATGCCGGTCCATCACAGGGTACAAAGCAGGATCACAGCCTGGACAGGACAACAGACCACGACAAGGCACACACACACACACACACACACACACACAAGGACAGGGGATAATTCAGGAACAATAATTCACATGGTAAGCATTTCTTTGGATGGTGGATGGAAATAAAAAAAACCTGGCAGAAATCCATACTTTGAAACTCCATGCAGGTGGCACCACAGCCCAGAATCAAAGCCAGGACCCGAGATCTATAAAGCACCCGTACTGACTACTAGATCACCAGGACACCTCTCTACTTTACTGTAAACTGTGCACAAAATCTGCTTTGTGTTATATTCCGTAACATCCATAGGTCTTCAACTCCAACAACTCTAAACTCAGCATTTTTTGGTACTTTCAGCCTTGAACTAATTGATGTGCCTATCTCCTGTAGTAAATTATTGCTTATTTATGGAACTAGGAACAAGTTATCTTTGCACGATGTCAGAATGATCACTTACTGGCCTCCAACATGCAGCATATAAAAAAAAAATCGGAATAAATTCTGCCTAGGTGCAAATGCAGAGAAAGATGCCAAAGGCAGTCAGAAACTAGTCAGCTGAAAACTATGACTAGAAAATTAATTTAGTTACTTCAAGCTTTGTTCAGTCTTCTACAGATCGCAGTGGTTAATTAATCTTAGTGAACTAAGTGAAGCAGATAACTCAGTTGAGCACATAAAATGCAGTGATTTGCAGGATTATCTGTAGTGCATGAGAGTTTCTATTTTTTTTAACTGAAGTTCTTTAAAGATTACATAGCCTTTAACTGCCCAAATGAGAAAATATTTTGGATATGTTTTTCTCTTTTCTTGATTTAGATGGGTAACTACAATGTTGTGGATCATTTTCCTTGCCTCTGACAGAACAGGACACAATTTCAGTTATTTCAAGTCATTTTTAATGACCTGTTAGCTGCAACTGATGAAAAAATCCTGTCGATATCTCGGTGTTTCCCACAGCCACAGACACCAGGCCTGTGAAAATTAACCCAAAACCCCAAACCCTTTGGTTCAAATCGAATGAAACCAAACGGACCAGGACTGGAAAGTAATTTTTAGGCCAACCTGTGAAAAAAATTATGAGTACCTGTTGTGATAAAAGCATCCTGAACTAGTATATTACAATGCATATAGTATATTAACACCTTACCATGTAATAACCAGAAATAAAAATCCCATAATGAACCAAATGTTTCACCTTGTCTTGGGTAGACTGGTACAATAAGTAATATCTAATCTAGTGAATCAGCTCATGCAGTGCTGAAATCTAAATGTGGATTTAAATGACAATTGGACAGCAGGTAAAGACAACTGAAAAGGTGGCACACATTTTAAAATTGGTCAAGGCCAATAATAGCCTAGAAACTGTGAAGGGTTGCACCCACAAACACATGTATACACGCCAGAAGACACAGGGAAGGAAAGAATCTTTTCTAGTATCCACATCAAAATTCAGTCTTAGGCCTCAATCAACAGTGTAAAAACCACAAACTATTTAAACCACAAAAGGGTGGTCGCACTAAAAGATAAAAATACTGGCATACATTGGTTCTGATGTTGAAAAGCGAAGGATGACAAAAAAAAAGTTTAAATAAAAGTTGGGTAAAACATTTTTTTTTAAATCGCTGTTGAGATTGTTTTAATACGTAGTAGCAGCGTTCCCAAACGGTGGTGTAACATCGTGGGTTACATGAACACACCCTCCAGAGCTCCTGCAATTTGAGGCTCAGCACAGTTAAATAATACACCCGGCTTTTCAGCCTCGTTGGTCAAATTAAATAAAAAGCACATCCAGAGTTTTACATATATTGATTTTAAATGTTACAATATAAATAAAATGTGTACAAAAGAACAGAAAAAAATAAACTTTCTACAGTTTTAAATATTTGTATCTTTTTCTAGAAAAAAAAATGCCAACAAAAGCAAAATATTCAGGGGCACATGAACAAACCCTTAAGAGCACAGGGCAGAAAAATATATCACAAGTCAGATATGTTTTACATATCAGCCACCCTTTTCATTTGAAGGAACAAAACATAAGTAGGGTTTTTTTTTCCCACCAAAGAAACTGCGACTAATAACCCATTAAAGTTTAGGAGATTCTACCTTTAAAAGGCAAGTTTAACTCCAGACTAACACCATATTCTGCACATCTGAAATTTACAGAAAGGTTTAAATAAACAACATGTTATGATTTACAGTTTAATACTATGGATTTGTCTAAGGAATTATTGTGCTGTATGACATTTGATGTGACAGTACTTTTTTTTCATCTAGAAAGCTTGATCATAAAGTCTACAAAATCTAGTGTAAAATTTAGTGCCCCATTTCCACCACTACTAACAGATGAGCTGGTCGTTCTGGCCAGGGTGCCTATAGAAATGTCTGTGCTCCAGCTGCATCTTCTCAGCTGTACCTGAATCTAGCTAGCACTTGCACTGAAATTGTTTTAAGATGGTAAACTCCCATCACGATGTAGCGAAAAACAATTTATTGATCTAGATATGCCACAGTAGAGCCTGCCTGGCCTCGGACAAGGTCCAAAATTATACTGCCTGTGGTGTACCTGAGGTGGAACTGAACTGCAGTGGAAAAGAACTGTTGCTTTCGGCCAGACTGGCCAGCTCAGTGGTGGCCGAAACACAGCAATGGAAACAGGTTATAACAGTCCCATGTCTAGCAACACTGTTCCTAGATCACTAGCTCTCATTGTGACGTTTGGCAGCACCAGGGTTTTCAGCGCATCTGCATCGACGACGAGATCGGTTTTCGCCACATTTGCTTTGGGTAACTCTGATCCTGTAGACTCGGTGAAAGGTACAAAACAGGATTTGGACAGATCAGGTTTTTGTTTTTTTCCTGGAAGAATTCCTCAACGACCGTGGAAACGGTTTATTCAGTGTCTGTTTCCGGGATGAAAAGGTCGTGCTTCAACTTCATAACCTCCGCCATATTAAACCCTAACAAGACGGCTGCCCTGTTCTTCTGGATGGCTTTCATACATCGGGACCGTCTGGAGCCGAAGTGGCAGGCTACGTCGGTCTTGTTGAACCACATACGGGCCGCCAGCACTTCCGTCTCCTTCTTGGACAGGTACGGCTTCCTGTTAAAGTACTTGGTGAGGAACTGCTTTCGGTCCTCGAAGGAGCGCATTTCCATCCCAGTGGGATCCAGGACAAGAGGCATAGAAGGTTCGTTTTGTGCAGGGGGCTTGGCGACGTTCTCCGTATCCACCTTCCTCCGTTTGGCAGCCAGGGCTTCTCTCTCCCTCTTGTTGGCTTCGACCGCCTCTTTCAAGGCCTTTTCCAATCTCAGCTTGCTCTGCAGCTGAGGGTTCGATTCCTGAGAGCTGGAAGCCACCTGAGGGCCTCCTGGTTCCATGGAATATAGGACCACTCTCTGGAGTCCCCCGTTCATTGTGATCACCCTCTGAGCACTGGAGCCGGGGCTCATCAACCTCTCCAAGTCCTTAGCAGTCTTGGGGGCACACCTGCAGCGCTGCACGTGAATAGAAATGGCTTTGGGGGTTGTCTTCCCAGTGTACACGCCGCAACAGTATATGCACTTGAAGGCCGGGGTCTTCAGGATGGCATGGATCGTGGGCATAATGTGGTGCTTCACCTTCAGATGCAGCTCATAGTCCTCAGCACTGTGCAGCTTCTCTGGGCAAAAGGGACAGTTGGTCGAGTGAGTCTTAACAGGGACTTGGCATATAGTCTGAGTCGAACCTGGTACCATCTTGACATAAATCAGGTCCCGAGAACCAGTGACCAGGACCAAATTAAGCTCCCTATCCCCCAGAAGTTCCTTAGGCGCACACGTGCTAAAGTCAAAATACGGAAACAGGAGTCCCCCGCTGTAGTCCGTTAAAATCTGGTACTCGTTTTTCATGAAGTCGCAGTTTGCTTTCTGCGATAGCCCGTGCTCCACGTTTGTGTGCTCCATGAGCTGTTTCAGAGAGTAGAACATTGCTGGGCAGTACAAACAGTTCAGACCATGCAGCAGGTGTTCGAAAAGCCCTTTTTCCGAAAGCAGGATTTTACAAAGCAGACATTTCATGGTTTTCTCCTTAACCTTTTTCAAAAACGGTGCCCGGGCGGCTAATCCTTGTGCAGCGTGACGGAGCTTGGCACCGGCCTGCTTATGGGCTACCTCCGTGTGTACTTGGTATACGTTAGAAGGGAAGAGCTCGTTGCAGACGGGGCATGTTATCCACTTCTTGGCCTGCTTGGATGCTGCAGCAGAGCTCAGTACAGGCTGGGCTGGGGGCTTGTTTGGCTGTAAAGTGGCACTGCCCTGGGCCCCCGTCAAAGGTCCCGTGTTGAGTGTCTGAGTGCCACCAGACTGAACAGGCATGGTGACCTGAACAGGTGCGAGCGTGTAAGTGGGCAAGCCGTTGACTTTGTTTCCCGTGGGAATGAGCTGGCTGAGGACAGACTGAGAGGCGAGCATGGTGCCTTTGGAGGAGCCGACACCAGACACCGTCTGGTTTAGAGGAAGTCTCTGCGTCACCAGGAGCGGCTGAGATCCGGGGCCTCGCACCCCCATCTTGTTTGGGACGTTCACAGGAAGACCAGGCGGCAGCAGAGTCAGGCGCTGTTGCTGCTGCACAGGAACGCCGACAGAAATCGACATCTGCTTCGAAGCGCTCTCCGGGGCGCTCGGCAACGACGTGCCCGCGGGGCCCTTGCGCAAGACTGCGCCAGCGGCCTGCGCCGCGGAGGTGGCCACGCTGGCTGGCGGGGGCATGCTGGCTGTCACTCCTCGGGGAGGAGGCTGGGAGTTCTGCAGAGTCGCGACCGCAGAGCCCGGCGGAAGGAGACCCTTCGCCTCCGCGCTGGCCAGCTGCACGAGAGCGGAGGCCGGCGGCGGGAGATAGGTGTGGGCCGTCCCGGGAGCGCACACCAGAGTCCCAGTGCTGTTCGCCGCTCCAGCCGGACCCCGCAGAGGAGACGCAGCAGGAACGACGGGAGCCCCGGTCATCAGCGTTCCTTCGGGAGAATGCCGGACATTCTGCGGGAACTGGGGCATTTTTGCTGGCTGCTGTTCGTTGGTCCCAAGCACCTTGGGGATTTTTACTGGTTGGTTCATTTTAGCCTTTGGAGCGATACTCTGAAGCTTATTGTGCTGATTTCTTTTCCCGATCTTTCCGTGCTCGAACATTAGGAATTTCAGGTGCCCCTCTAATTCCTTGTGCTTGTCTGAAGTCAGGATGTGGTAAAGCAGATGCTCGGAGCTGTCGGCTGGCAGGTTGCACATCCTGCAGTAAAATCGGAGAGGGGGGGAGCTGGCGTTCATTTCGCTTTCCGTTCTTTGCCCGAAATAGCGGTTCAGCAACGACGTGTAGTGATTCACCAGTATGTGTTTTTTCATGCAGTAATATAAGGAGTCCTGGTAGGGGCACTTCCGACAGGAGAACCTGTCCGTGATGACTGCAGATCCGGAGCCGGTCTGGGAAGGGGCAGCCTGGTTCTTCCTCGGGACAGTGTGGAAGATCTTGCAGTGCTGGTTGATGACTTTGGGGTGGGCAGTGAAAGGACACACGGGACAGGTAGCCAGAGCTTCCAGGTCCTGCTCGTCCTCGTGGCACCGCTGCACATGGCCTCTGTAGGCGTAGTGAGTCCTGGAGGAGAACTTGCACAGGCTGCAGCAGAACAGGTTGGTGCGGTACTTTGGCTGAAAAATAAAGACTGACAATCATTATCCTGATAACACAAAACCTTCATGATTTCCTGTTTATGGTATAGGAAGCTTGGTTACAAAACCTTGGGACATTGTTACAGCTGTGAAAAGTAGTTTTTTTTTCCCATTGATCAGACGTCCAATGCTTTCATGTTTTGTTAATTTTTGTATTTTGCAAGCACTTTGTGGCTGCTTACTAATGCAGGAGAATAGAAATCCAGAGGCTCACTGAAACGTTCAATTGTAGCTACTTCAAAATACAACAATTTCAATGAACAAATCGTTTTAGGAGAATTATGCTGTTTGATATGGGTGAGTCACATAACTGTACTCCATGAAAATAAAACACATGGAAGCTACTTAGTTGTAACTGAGGAAATATTTAGAAATAGGTGACTGCTGACACTGTCATAGCTCAGAAAACCTTGTCCTTAATCGTACGAACTACCCACATACAATCAAAGCATACAGAATGAAAGAAGATACATAACAGCACCCAACTGCTGCAGCCCAGCAACTTAAGTTTATCCATAAGGACATAAACAGAGTAGAGCAGAGCAGTAAATACGTAGAATAATCTACAGTATATACAGTATTGAAACTTTTTACATGTCAGTGTTGAAATGTGATGATGGCACACGTGCCACATTTCAGCATATTGTGATGCACAATTCTCATGGTCCAATGTTTCAATAGGGCAACTTTCTAAGCAACCTTTTATCTTAATCAGAATAAGACACACTTACAAATTCTTAAGGTTTTGCTGTCATTGTGTCAGCAACAAGTGCCTATTGCCAATTTCAACCAGACGCTAAACCAACAAACTGCTTGAAAATGTCTAATGCACCCAAGTTCTTCAGGCAGGTAGCAAGACTGAAGTCCATCTTCCCAAGGCTAAGCAGCAGCAGTTAAGCCCTTGTTAATGTGAGTTTCTATGAAAAAGAGGCCTCTGCAAAATAATTATTATTCAGTAAAAGCTGTGACATCAATCAATCAATCAGCATGGATCTACCCACTGTTTTCTGATAGTGTGGAGTAGATATGATCCTTTAAAATGAATACCTTTTTTTTCCTTTTCCCATTGTAGTCTCCCTCGGAGAGATCCCACCACTCTGTGTTGTGGAAATACTTGTCACCTGCATCAAAGCTTTGCAGCTCCTGGTAAAAAAAAAACAGTACAACAACTTTAAAACATTAAAGGTGTTCAACTACTTAATCTGTATCCATGTCAATGTGAGACTTCACAGTGCTAGTGACAGGGGAAAAAATGATTTCACATTAAAAAGTAATGGGGATTTTGTTTTTGGTTTAAAAATTTTCACCTTACAAACATTTTTTAAAGAAAAAAAAAACTTTACACTTATGTAGCGCTTTTCTGCACGATCCGCTCAAAACACTTTACAGGTAATGGGGACTCCCCTCCACCACCACCACCAATGTTCAGCACCAACCTGGATAAGGTGCTACCAATACGCTCACCACAAACCAGCTGTCAGTGGGGAAGAGAACAGAGTGTTGAAGCCAGTTCCGAGATGGGGATTATTGGGAGGTCATGATGGGTAAAGGCCAGGCAGAAAACATGCTAGGACACAGGGGTAACACCCCTACTCTTTTCAAGAAACACCTCGGGATTGTTAATGATGACGGAGAATCAGGACCTTGGTTTTAAATCTTACCTGAAGAAGAGTGCCTTTATTACAGTATATTGATTATGTTCTGTTAGACCCTTTTCTCAGCAAACTACACAACTCTGGTAAAGCAAGCTGGAGATTTCTTTAGTGCAATAAAGAAAGGAGGACAGACGAAGTTAACAGCTTAACTTAGTCTCTCACTCATGTTCCTAAGAACAGCAACAGGCTTCTATTCTGAAGATGAGCTAATTTTTCATACAAAACCTTACATTTATGATTGGTCAGTCGCAGTTTGTTACCATATAAAGTGTGAACAAAGTCAGAGAGTTAGGCCAGCCTTGGGCAATTAATCAAGATCCCCAATTAGCCAAGACCCCTTTTCCCTTTCATGTTATTGAATCAAGTGTAGGATACATGAGTTACACTTCCACTCAGAAGAAAAGACCATGAAGAAACTTAGCCCAGGTGGGAATGCACAAAACAGTAAAACAATTCTTGAGGGCCTAATTGTTTACTCCTAACAGACGTAGGTTCCTTCATTTCTTAAATCGAGGGACGGATGTACTTGATGTACTTGCATTCCGTACACAGATCCTAAAGTACCCGCCCTACAAGAGGGGAACCACTTCGTCTGCCTCTGAAAACAGCAACTGCCCCCGCTACACTGCAGATCAAGAGGGGAGCCCAAAAGTGCTTTGGAAATTCAATTAAAAGGAAACTTAAGGGAGGCAAGATTGTACAAACCCAGAGTAGCATGTAGCAAGAACACCAGGGTTTTGCAAAGAACAATCCAAAACTATGCTGAGCACGACGAAATACTTGGTGGAAGCACCTTTGGCAACAATTAACAGTTTCTAAATGGGAAGGAAAGTTCTGGATTGTTGATAAAATCTACATTCTGAATAAGACAAAAACATGTTTAGACTCAGGACATCTGCAGTAGCTAAAACCTACCTCTCTGTGCGTTTCCCACCAGATATCCCATTACTAAGTCTAATTCTACTGCAACGATTTTGGGTTATTATTAACCATTTTTTTCACACAGATGCGCAGAGCCATGCTCCCTAGCTGTTTCCCCAAGGAGGGTTGCCACTCACATAGGCTTGTTTCTGGTCAGGGTGCAGGACACCACGATTGCCTAGAGGGGGTGGTGGTGAGCCAAGTCAATTACACTAGTCACTCCAGATTGGCAGGGTGCCAGATGGGAAAATAACTGGTGGTGGCAGTTTTCCCCTGACTAGTGTCCTGTCCTTTTGGAAAGGGTCGGATAAACCTACTCTAAAGACTGAACGTACCCCGCCTAGAATGCAATGTGGCGTTTCCATGGGGTTTGACGCCTGAAGCCAATGGCAGCCATTGTGTGACATGTCTGAAAACATTGAAATGGGTCCGGCAGATTAAAGGGTTAAAGGTTCAGCTTCTCTGTTCTCAATATCGAACTGACCCTGCGCATGATCCCACTTGAGTAAAGCATCAGAGATTTCAAGCCACCTTGAAATTTCAAATGAAAACATCAGGGCGACAGCATGTTTTCTTTACCATCTCCATTCAGGACTGCACATGCATGAACACAAGTTCAGGTTTGCAATCTTCACACGTCTACGAGCGATACATGAAGTGCAATTAGCTACAGGAAAAGGATGGCATGGTGATTCCAGTCTGCAAACGATATTAGACCGCTACCAAACAAAGCCACTGGACTGGATTCAAAACGAGATTAAACAGTTCACAGAAATGCACTGAAGAACTCAGGTCTTGTATGGACTTGCTGCATTTCAGCTCTTGGATCAACGTCTCCCCATGTGGTAAGAACCACATTCTAAAGATCTCTCAGTCCCCGGTGATGCCTCTCTACGGTCAATAATGTAGCATTATTCTGTCCCCCTCACTGCCCCTTTAATAAAACTGTTTTCTTTGAGCAAACGGCTTCTTGTCCACATCATAGAAAGCAGCAGTACCTCCCACCTCCTCCTCTGTGATTGGCTGGTGCTTACCTCACTGTTAGCACACCAAATCAGAACAGCCCTGCTGCCCTAGATCCCCTTATCTCGTTGCTCATCCCACTGGTATCCAAGCAGCCATTTCAGATTTAATGGAAATGAACTGTGGGTAGCAATCTCTTGCCCAAGGATATCCCTATGCAGGTAAACAACAGTGCTGCTGGTTCCCTTTCAGAGAAAACCCACAAGCGTGGTCTCTGTTACACATACCCCCATGCACAAGCTTGAGCCTGACAAGTTTCAAGTTACAAGTCCTGCAGTGAGGGTAGGTAAGAGACTATGACGAAAATAATGATGATGAAATGGAACTGAACACCTCAAAGGCTTTTTTCACATTTGCAACACACTTCTGATATAGTTTCCTGAAAGGCTTGGACCGCCTCAAGCTTTCTCTTTCTCTTGCTTGTTGACTACGTGGAGAACAGCTCATTTAGGAGAAACAGAGTAGGATATTCTTTAATGGGGAAATTTGTTTCAGCTTGTTTTAAGAAAAACAATATTCAGAGAAAAAGAAACTGCTGTAATTGACATAGGAAAGAGAAACACAGGCATCTACAGTTGGAATTTCCAAAATTCATTTCACGTGAAAACTAATATCCTAATCCTTCGTCGTATGTTAAGGAACATAGAGTCGCTGGATTGTGTGGACATTTCTGGACAGACAATGTTTAAACAGGTGTGTGTATATTCATAACATAACATCACTTTATTAGCCCTATGCAATTTCTTGCACTAGGAATTTGTCTTTTCGCATACCCCAGCTTGCTCTCCATGAAACACAGACACACAGACAGGGAGAGAGAAGCTTGGGGTCAGACTGCAGGATCAGGCATTGTACAGTGCCCCTGGAGCAGTTGGGGTTAAGGGCCTTGCTCAGGGGCCCAATGGAGTAGGATTTCTCAGCCGGCTGCTGGATTTGAACCAGCAACCTTCCAGCCACAGGTGCAGATCCTTAGCCACAGAGCCACCACAAAGAGGAAGCAGCACTGATTACTTCAGTCTTCTTTTGACAATTTTGTGCTATGATAAAACTGAAAATAGAATGAAAATCAACCCTGGACTCACAGTAATAATACAGTTAACAATTAATAACTCACCCCCAGCAGGTCTTTACAATCCTGAAGGCCAATATCCAACAAAATATTTTTTACCCTCTTCCTGGACTTTCTGATTTTTTCCAGATTAACTACAGGAAGCTGAAACATCGTCTCTGCCCTGTGTAAAGAAAGCACAACCGTTAGTGTCCAGCAGTAAACCAGCTTTCTAACATAGCCTAGCTCTCTCCCACGGGCTTAATCAATCTGTTGTTCCATCAAGGTGAATGATCATCTCAAATCAGGCTTTGCATTTCTAAACCATCACTGACTATTTTAAACGTCCATGTTTCTATTTCTATACAGTATACTCTAGGTTTCCAAGTTGTCAGCTGAAACCCCAGTTACATGTTGATTGAAGCAGCTCCTCAGTAATTGGGGGTATTATTCAACTTCTGGCTTGCAATTACAATTCTGCAGGCTGGGCCATTAGAGTTGCAAATTGCCAAGGAATGATAAACTTAAATGGTAGCTACTTCACAAATCCGGCCAACTTGAACTATGGGAATATTCATAAATCCATTTCTAATCCACATACAGATGTAGATCTAAATTCATCTCTCACAGGACAATCATTCAGAACACGACAGCTTCATCACAGTGGAGGCAATCAATTCTTCCAACACTCCCCCTGTTAATAGCAATTGCAGGTTTTTCATTGTGAACATTCATTTAGTATTTGCTTTAGGTCTCAAATGCAATTCCTGAAGAACCTAGTCTTCTGGATTTTGCCCCAACCCAAGTAGTTGATTAAATAATTGCTGTCTTTATAAGATTTTATAAGAGGTCTCTTACTTTGATTACTCATAAAAAGGAAGTAAAGTGCCTGTAATGTACACCTTCAAGCATAAGCCCCTCAATCTAACTGTAATAAGCACGAACAAATATGAAGTTAATAAAATAATTAATTAGACCATCTACATAACAGAACTGCGGTGGAACACGAACAAAGACTCCAGGCTCAGCAGGAAGTGATTAAGAGACTCCTGATCTATGTGACGGGTGGCGCCCCCTAGTGAGTGCCGATGGTCGTGTGCGTGTTGGTGGGATCTTTCCCGCTGCAGATTTTGAGGCCTTCTGATGAGTTCCCAGGTATTCAGGTTGTAAACACAACCATCTTCCTTTCAAATGTTTTCCTAAAGCATGAACATAAGAACGTTTACAAACAAGAAGAAGCCACTCGGCCCGTCTATCCTGCCTGGTAGCAGTAGCTGAATGAAGGCAGGGTATCGTCTTCAGCGACATGATTGGGTAGCTTTTCCAAAATAAAACGGAACAGACCTAAGTTCTTTTTCCCCCATGCAGGACATCTTATTTTAGGAATCCAAGATGGATTTAGAAATCCAAGTGGCTGTTCTTCAGTCTTGCATTCACCAGTCGAGTCTGTCTGACTGTATCGCAACTGATCTGACACTGGTGACCAATGTACACCGACGTGTCTGGGCATTCCTGCCCTCAGCATCCCGGCAGATCTCATCTTCCCTTCCACCTTGCGGTGCATGTCTTTCCCCGACTACTGTACCCAGCCCCACAGGTGCATCTGTACCATCTCATCATGATCACGTCCGCATTCATCCGCAAGCCAACCGGCTTACAACCGACTGCACGCATACCGATGAGCAAGAGCCTAAGGCCACTTCCTTATAGTCGCACGAGGGATTGTTCTGAAAAGGAAGTGCTTTTTGATTTCGATTGGCTTTTTTTCCCCCACAATATTTTCCTAATGCGTACTTTGCTCAGTTTCTGAATTTGCACTGCGACAAAGCATGCCGGTTCACACCCGTTTTTCACAGTTCCAAAGAGTTTTGCTAGCCAGCTGCACATGGTTAGTCACTGTGTCTAGGTTTTCAGAAGTTTTACATACTTCATCTAACTTGTCCCTCTTGGTCAAGATTGTACTAGGGCAATGTTTCTCGACTGTGGTCTACTGGTGGTTGATATATTTGTTATAGTTGGTCTGAGATGGATACAAATATTAGTGAAATAAGTGATATGTAAATTTGGTCTACGTTACACGCATAAATTCTTCACTTTTTATAAATTTATAATAAACCAATAATATAACTACAGTCTGTAGATGACTTACTTTGCCATGTCGTTCGCAAAATAGCATCGGCGGTTATGAGGCGGGACTAATGAGCATGTCTAAGTCCTTAGTCAGCACTGTATCTAACAACGCTACACAACTGAATAAGCTAGTTGTCCATTTGTGGAGTGATTTTTAAAAATCTCGGTTTGTATGAAACATCACACCCATCCCTGCACCAGCTGAGAAAATTCTAAGTTGGTGAAAACTGTTAAAATACAGATTAAAGAATCTGGCTCTCGATTTTGTAGGATGTTCCACCTCACCATGATCACAAGCGTACCTAAATTAACCACTTCTTTTGGCAATTACATGAATTGTTCAAATTAAATACCATTATTTCAGTGGTTCTCAAACTTTTTGGACCAAGTACCACCCCTAATCCAACCAAAGCATCCAAGTACCACCTACAAGTCACCATCTCATAGGAACCCCAGAAATTCTCAATGACCAACATGAGCGCATGTGCACACACACTCACACATACATATAATAAATATTATAATAATAAACTTTGTTTGATATATTAAAATGTGGCTTCTCAAAGTGTTTTACAGAAAAAAACAACATAAAAATAAAAAAGCACCATTTCAGTGAGAGGGGTGAGCCCGTTTAGTCGAGCAAAGCAGATGTGAATTAATTTTTCGAGCCTTGATACAATTCACAGCAGAGTCTAACAGATTTTAAATCGTCAGGCATTTTCTTGATGGCAAAGGTCTCGCGGTGGATGTTGCAATGAAACCATTAATTTCTGGAGCAACCTCTCTAATTCGTGCAACTACACCCCTGTGTCGGCTTGTCATTGCTCTGGCACCGTCTGTACAAACTCCGACACATTTCATCCAGTCGTTCTCGCACTTCGTATCCAGTGCCATTCTCTCCGATAAATTCATTCAGAAGCTGAAATACGTGCTCTCCTGTAGTTCCTGTTGGTAGCGGCTTACAGAACAGAAAGTCCTCACGGGACGTACCCTCAAACTCGTATCTAACGTAAACGAGCAAATTGGCCAAATGGACTACAGACTCATATAATTGCAGTGAAAAACATCTGCTCATCTTAACGCGTGCTGTCAGCGTACTTTTGATATAATCCTTCATTTCAATAATTCTATGAATGACTGTGTCTTTCTGGGGGGGGCAGCAAGTCGAGCTGTTCAGCAGCTTTTTCTCCACACATAATATTGTGGGGCTTACCTGCTTTAGCAATCCGCAAGCTTGCATTTTTCCACGTTTCCGTTTTTATTTCAGTGTTTATTTTAAGTATTTATTTCATGCGCATGGGAGAGAAACACAGAGACGTTCGGTGTATTTTTCTCAAATTAGAACAGTTCTTAAATATTTTTCTGTTATTTTTCACGCTTTCCTGTGCTCACAAGATTACCAGCGTTCGTAGCACACATTTCTATGCATTCCTGTGTTTGCAATGTTGGCATTATTCCAAAATCACGCACATTCTCCTTTCTCCCTATTTGCTGGAGATACAGTAGCTTTTTTTAAATACAATTGGTCACTTGCGTCCGTAGCACGCATTCCTATAGAGTGGTATAGAATTACAGAGTATCTCTTGTGTCCACTGAAGTATTAGCGCGCACTGTATCGTAGTACGTAGGCTGCTCTTAAGATGCAAACCCAAAAAACATCTTCAGAAAATAAAATTTTGCTCTTAAGTTGTTGGGTGGTTGTGCTGCACAGGATAACAAAAAAAAACAATTGAAATTAAAAACAGACCCACTCCAATACCATCAGCTGCAAAACATTGTAAATATTTCCCTTATAAATGCTTATAAAAAGTTATCAACACTACAGGCAAATGAAAGAAAACTATTTTGAACTACAACACGTCAGAAAATTAAGTGTTTTACAGCCATTTGTGGCCAAATCATCTGTCGGACATGCTGGACTTTCTCTGCTCATAAGATTCCCAACTTTATTCAGATTCAAAATCTCTATAGATTGTCTGTAATTGACAGGACATCACAGCTAAGATGCATGAAACTGTTCTGCCGATTCCGAGAATGATCGTTTCTCCTGTAACGGTTTCCTTAAAGGGGAAATGCAGTCCCAATTTCTCAGACCGGTTATAAAATCTCGGTAACGAAATAAATTCATTGAGAAAAATGTATCTAAATTTCAAACTAAGCACATAATTGTGAAATTTGTGAAAGTACTGTAAGTTCTCATGTTGTCACAAACTTGCATTAAAGTTCCCACAAATTGTGATGTGATGCTGCCCTTCCTGCTCACTAGTCTCTGTGATGAATAATGTAATGAGATGTATGAACTAATGAGTACAGGTTGTGCAGCAGACATTTCATTGAAGAAATGTTCCAATGTGATCTGCAATGTAACAAGTAAGTAGTATTTCTCTGCATAACCGTCTCAAAGTCTAGAACAATATTTGTATTGGATTAAAAGAGATATATGCACAAGCCTGCTTGTTTACAATGTAATAAGGCTGCAACACGTCACTGGTAGTTTTGTTCCCTTATTCTGAATTAGAGGACATGGAGCTGGGCATACAAGGAAATTTAATCTATTTTGTAGTGTAAACTGGAGGTTTTACAAACGACTGTGTACATTTTACTTGTATTGTGGTTTGAAATACACTCATCAAGGCTGATTCTAACTCCGAAATATAAAAATAGCACTGCAGTTCCTCTTTAAAAATCAAAAAGAGCCTTTGCTTTGTTCCTCCTCTTTTAGGACTAATTTTCTTCCCTGTAGATAAAGCCTTCAGCCATTAATAAAAGCCCAGTTGAAAAAAGGAATATTAGATGCGTATTTTCACGCCAGCAAGCTTATAGAAATTCAAGAGAGACCCGCAATTACCTATGCTTTCATTTCATGCACCGCAATAAAAACACCTTACTTGCATTTCCAAGATTGGCGAGAAATTGGCAAACTTTCGCAAAGCAATAATTAAAACCCTCACACCTGAAGAAGGCTCCACGGCCGAAACGTTGTGCTTTCTTCTCTTTTCAGCATGGAATAAACCTATTACTTGTTCCTTTGCAGCCTACGCATGCTGACACAGCTACCTACCTGAAATAATAAAAACCGGTAACTTGAGACATGCTGGAAAACGCTCACTGAAGAAAATTAGGGGATATTCAGAATGAAAATTTGGGACTTTTTTGCATGACGCAAGGGTGTTTCAGATGCACAGTTGTCCGTTAAAGCAAAAGCTTTAACGGTACAATCTGCAACTGCGCGGGCTGTTTTCTATTGAGTGTTGAAGACGGCAAGTTTCATGCTGCAGTTCTGGTACTGAACGGCGGAACACAGATAGTTGTTCTGGTGTTCCTGCTGTTTTAGTCGTGTATACAGTATTAGAGAAAATCCCTAACTATGTGCCTTGTAGTCCTGACAAAACCCCACCAAGGCGTTCCTTTGACACCACAATCATTAATGTACCTCAATCCACACTAATGCTGTGAAGAGTTTGATTATAAAAGATCTTTCAGTCTCGGGTCCAGTGGGTCCACAACCTGCGTCCCATGGTCAGGGACCTCTCTCATCATTCACAGGCACAGTTTAAACATATCCCCACAGACAGCCTTTTCCTTTTCGCCAAAATCCCATTCTCACTACGATTTAAAGACGGCTCAGGACATGTTCCAAATACTTTTATCCAGAGCAGTGGACTTGTTGGAGCTAGTGAGAGGCCAATAATAAGTACACTCTTCTTTTATATTTGGAGCCCCGCAGTTCTCAATGTCTGACAAGGCAGGAAGAAAACACAAAGAAAACTGGATGAGGACCAGTAACTTTCAAGGCATTTTCGACAGGTGGATTAAACATTAAAATAATCTCAGTACAACTACACAGGGAATTCAAATATCATGCTTTAGTTTTCTTTTGCTTTTCTAAAACATAATGGAGTGCAGCTACTGTCCTGCGTCATCATTTCAGGAAAATGAAAATGTGTACCGCTGGAATTATTGTAAAATCATGTTTCCTTTGAAAAAAAATCAAACAGGATCAGGATTACACAAAACAAACACTTTGCAGTCATTTAAAAACTACAGATATAATTAAAAAACAAAAACCTCTATACGTTGCATAAATAAGAATTAATTTTACAGCATTTGTAAACTGAAGGTGCATTAACAGGCCTTAAACACACAAAAGGTATTTACAACCAGATGGTGGCGCCTGATTGGACAACATGCTGACCAATCACATGCCGACGTTTCCCTGATTGTTAAAAACATGTAGACAAAACCCAAGACCTGTAGGATTTCTCATTTAAACTGCAGCCCGTTTTAATAACAACACTACTTTCTAGGTCTCAGTGACCCTGCATCAGTGTGTTAAGCCATCTGCAGTCACACCCCAGCAAACCCTAATTATTAAAAGCAGACACGTCCTCTATCATCAGCCATGACAGCTACATGCCACGAACCCTACATCAACACATTCTTCACTGTGCGGAAGCCATTCAACATTGATACAGCTGGTCCCAGATTACTGGTCGTTCCTCTCAGCGTTTGCACAATCTCGTCCCACAAGCATTCAACAGGACTCACAACAATTATAGCAGTTGACTGGCCAGTATGTACTTCAGAACTGAGTTAGGAATGTCCGGGTGAATCCAATATCCTGCTCAGAAACAAGATGACTATGACCAGTAAGTTGACGAGCACTACAGCTTGTAAAACAACAAATAGAACGCAACGTCCCAAGAAACGGCTACAACTTAATGAGAGATCCTCTCTTAAGGTCTCTTAATATCATGCAGATTGTTAAACAGCCTTTTCCATGTTCACTTTGTCTGATACAACCATCAGCCCTGTACACCCTGCAAATGTTAAATCAGAGAAAGCACAGTCTGTTAAGGAGACTGGCATACACACACAGAATAATGAAATCAAAGTGATTATGACATCACAATGCAGGCTTATAAAGTTGGCATAGTGCACTATGCAGTAATGTAGGTGTCTGCTGTGGACTAAAGCTCTGCTGAGCTGTTACAATACAGCCCATAGCATGACTTAATAATCTGTGGTCAAAGGTCAACCTACACCATATATTTGTTTTAGAAAAAATGGCAGTGTAATTCACCCTCTATTAGATCATATAAAACATCAGTTATTTTACTACAAATGAATATTACATTCTGCTTCTTTATGCATTCATTTTGTATAGTAAAAAAAATTAATATGCCCACTTTTGGAAATGTGTCTTTTTTATATACTGTATAACCATTATAGCAGTTGAAAACAATGATAACATTCATGGGAATTCTTAAAATTTGATTAGCAATGGTCAGAGGCGACGCAGGGCTGAGATTTACTCTCATCTGTCCTACAAAGTGGGAACTTGTTTACTACAGCAACACCATAAATGTTTCTGTACCATGTACTTTCCACATCAGAAAAAAATAAACGCAACAGTCATAAAGGGCAAAATTCCACGACATCTCTGGCTTAACCACACTTAAAAACAACAGTGAGTAACAAAGAGAATGTTTTTTTACCTCCGTATAATACTTTACTCACTGGTGTTCAAATGAAGAAAAGGGTTTCTCAAATGTAAAAAATTTTTACAAACTATTTTTAAAAACATGACTGGATGCCTGTCAGGTAATGCCAGTAACATGATCAAGGCATACAATGACATTCTTCAAGGCCTGCTGCAAACAGGCACTCAAACCATCAGCTCATAAACACTTTTGATTTTGTATATGAAAACAATGGAGTTTTTTTCCACAAAAATAAGGTAATGAAGAAAGGGAGTTCAAATAGAGGACCCCCTTAATTAAAAGGAATAAATACAAAGTTACTTTGCATAACATTATTTTAAGTGTCTGTGATGACCGAAGGTAGTGAAGGTAGCCATCTTTAAGGGGCCAACAGTGAGCTAAATGCTGTACCAGTAGAGGAGTCAATGAAATTAACTAATCAAAGGATTGCATCCATGCATATACTGAAAGAAACCAGGTTATCAGCTTTAACAACCTGGCTGGGTAGCTTGTTCTCATAACCCCACTGAGTAAAGAAATGTCTCCTGTTCCCTTTATAAAAAGTACTTCTGATTTCCAGTATGGGAATCGAAGTCATTGATATAAATTAAGAAGAGCTGTTGTCCTAGTACAGATGTCTGTGGTACTCCACTAATTTACATCTCCTCAGATTGAGTATACCTTCTTATCTGTACCCTCCGTTTTCTATTTAAGAATCAGTTCTCACTCACAATCCCCTGAATGCATATCACTTGCAATTTAAGAAGTAATCTTTTATGTGAAACGTTGGGAGCGTTTATAGGCACGACCTACCTTTTATAATTTCACACTATTCTCTACAATATGATTTCCAGATACGAGTTCTAGTTTAGTCCGTATTGGTTTATCATTACCTGGTTCAGTATTCTAACCCCGTTTATGAACGAGTACTGCATTGGCAATTCTTCGGTCCCTGGGTTCTACCTTGGTGTTAAGGCACTGTTGGAAGAGTTGTCATCCTGAGTACAAGAGGTAAGATACCATCATGCCCTGGGGATCATCAATGCTTCTAATACACAAAACACTTTCCCGCTTCTAGGTTAATCTTCCACACCTTTGTCCTTCCACTGCCTGAGGCATGTTGTTGACTTCTGCCTTACTGAGCACCAGAGTGAAACATTTGTTTAGTATAATCAGCCGATTCCCTTTCATTGTCTAGACAATTACCATTTTTTTTCCCAGGTATATATTATTTCACCCCTGATGGTTCTTTTACTGTTGTCATAATTAAATAACATGTCAGCATTTTACCCTCCACTTCAATATACATTTAATTTCTCTTGGCCTTTCTAGTATTCTTTACCTGTGCTAACAATACATTGTACTTTTTAATTAAATTGGATACCACTGTTTGCTTGTAGTTCTCCCTTCTACCTTATTGTTCTTGTTTTGCTGGGATACTGTTTTGTGCCTTCTGATTTACTCACTTTTTGCATAAACATGATCTGTGCTTCAAGTAGAATCTGTTGAAACTATCGTCATCCGTGGTCCACTGAATTTATATCTATCCTAATCTACTGCTCTTGAACGATCTCCTCCCTTCAATGCCTGCTTTCCAGAAATTGTAAACTTTCGCTGTGGACACAATCTAAATAAAACTACTGTATTATGTCTACCATTGATGTTTCTGCTGCTGACATTCCTAAAGGTCTTTTTCAGACCTTTTCGTAATTGCCTGCTGGAACCATTGTGATAGCACCTATCTCATCGAATTTGTTTCTGATTCTCCAGGCATTTGGGTAAATTTATGTAAATCTCCCTGTGGTTCTTCCTTTGTCTGTCTGCTTTTTTGATTCTCAATCCTGTGGTCATTGCCGTTGTGGTGATACAACGTGTCCCCATGGGCTTCAAATCCAGCCGTTGGAAGGAAACCAAATCGTGTTTATTTCTGTGGCTGTGTATCGGCCAACAAGAGGTAAATTAAAAAAGCTGGAGACATCCTGATCACGCTCACGCCAATGCTAAGAGAAGGGCATACCTGTCAGATTCTGATCCGTCATCTGCAGCTTCCAAAAAAGAAGGCTGTAGGGCTTCGACATTTACAGGGGTTCTGTGCAGAGAACCGCTGCAAATAACCAAGTCCACCCCTGTGCTGGCGCATTATGTACTATACAGCAGTATGTGTGGTTAAAAGGTAACCCTTCTTTTTATGATAAAGTATTAATGCACTGCCTTTAAATCAATTTAAAAGACATTGATCAAATAAAGAAACTGATCACAAACTCATAGCAATCAGCTTAAATACACATGAATCCCCCTCCACAGTCCAAGCCTGCCCTTTTTTCTCCACGCCGCCATCATTATCACACCACCCTGTAATGAAATGGGCAATAAAACCGTCTGGTGTGCCTGCAAAGTCGTCTCCAGCCTGTCATTCCCCACACTTCCGCTCAGAAACTGGAGTTTTTATTTCAGGATAAAAACAAGACCAGCTTGAGATGAGGATGCTTGGGCAGGAGGCTGGGAGAGGTTCACTCACTAGGTAGATTCAAGCCCATGATCTTAATCTGCTGCAGCTCTAATTTGAAAGTTGTGGTTGACAACCTTCACCTTGGTTTAATCCTGCTCTGCTTTCCTTCCCTACAAGACCCCGTTGGCCAGACTGAATTGCAAATAAGCAAATTCACAAATGTTAAATTTCAAGACGTGCGACCCTACTTATTCCCTCCTTCTAGCCAGCACGTCTATGGACTTAGATGACACTTAGTCACAATACATGCTGACTTAGCTTCACACTTCTTGCCAGCTGTCAGCTTTGCAGGTCAAACTCAATGGCATAAAATGGCCTCAAGGCCAGGCCAAATCCATCTGCTCTGCTCCCATGCTGGCACACTTTTGCCCCACTGCACACACTTCAGTGGGTACTGAAACTGTACCTGTGATGCCTCTGCCCTGTGAATTCCCTCCAGGCCGGCGGAACACAGCTGCTGACCTGCTGAGTGGAGCCATTGTTCCAATGTGACCTGTTCAGCAGATGTCAGGCCTTGCCCTTGAACCAGTACAACTGCAAAGCCCACCATTTGCAGTCAATCCTGAAGAGGAACTCTAGACAGAGCCATCTTGTTCACCACATTCCACACCTGCATTAGAGGCGGACGGCCATCTAATCCAAGGGAAACTGGAATCCAGCTTCCCTTGGATTCCGATGGATCCCTTGGATGTAGTTTCCGTCCACACTACAGAATGCACTCCCGACACCAGGAGCTCTCAGAGCATTAGTCTTGAGAACATGTTTCACTTGAGAGACAGCAAGCCGAAACACTTCTACAGGGATGCTGCCTTGTGCACGAACACTGAGCTGGGTGCAAAGGTTGCATGGTGCGTCACATCACTGGCAAGACCTCCCAATGAGCCCCTTCTCCTTTAGTCCTAGTGCACTTGGGACACTTGCGTCCAACGGACCCCAGCTGAGGTGTGCATGGCCCGTGTTCAATGCAGCGTGAAGTTCTGCCCCTGGTCTCAGCCCCTACTCAAGAAGTTATTCAAAAGCTGGACTCGTTACTAGCCAAATGGAGACGGAAATCACTACCACAAAACACCGCCTGGCTCGACAACATCACTGGCCGAAAAAGGTACGAAATGTACCAGAGCCTCAACCCTCGCTTAATGAAAAGGTGGACAAATCTTAATCATGGAAGAATGCTGTTTGGGCTCACCTGACTGCAGCTGGAATCAGCTCCCGTACAAACTCTTCTACACTTCTGAGTGTCTAAACAGTATTACAAGGGGATTTCTCCATCACGCTCACATCTGCATTGCATTTGCATTTGGCCTGTATTTGAAGGTAGTAGCCCAGGAGCAGCAGACGGAGTGGGGAGTCTGACCAGTGCAGAGGGCAAAATACCCCCTTACAGAAAGAACTGGAGCCTGGTGTGCTTCTGGCCTGCCTCCGAGCAAGAGGCAGCTACCGCCTGGAGGGTCCAAACCCTGTCGGAGCGCCAGCAGGCTGCGGTCAGCCACCTACCGTCCGCACAGAGGCTCACGCGGTCATGCAAGTCGCCTGAGGAAGGTTTCAGTCTCAGTACCCACTGAAGGGCAGCATGAGGGCAGAACTCCTGTTGGGCATCTCCCAACTGTGATGAGCAATGGATCTGACCTACACCTCCCAGATGTGCTCCGGCTGCTCAGCAGCCTCACAGAGCTAACCAGCCACCTACATGGATAAAGGATTATGTGATGGACTGAGTTTTAAAACCAGTCTCAGCGGGAACTATAGTTATGTGATTATGTGACTGGTGAGCGCAATTGGGGACTATCGTAATATGGGGGAAGATGGTATTCTGGCTTTAGGGGGAAACAGGGTTTAGAGGACAGGGTTTTAGGGTTTAGAGGACAGGAGAGCGAGAAGTCTTGGAAAGTTACCAGCGCCACGGGAGATTTTGTAAATGCAAATCAACATGTCACCAAGCAAAGCGCTGTAATTAGCCTGAAGCGTGTGTAAATTAGCCATAGATCTCAAAGATGTGTGATTACTCAAGGGTTGGGTTCAATCAAAGGAGGCCTTAGGTCAAACTGATACGGCAATTGTCAATTTTGTAGCCATGAAAAAAAAAAACAGAAAAATCTTTTAAAGTCCCCCGATCACATCCAAAATGCCATGCAAGACAAGGGCAATACAATACAATGCAGAAGTGCAATTTCACCACAATAACATTTTTTCACTTGTAGGTGATATTCTCCTTGTTACATTAGCATCATATTATTCTACTGCCTACGTCAAATCATTTGATTAAGAGCTAGGCATGAAGCATAGATAGAATGATATACTTTATTCCAGTAATGATATTCCTAAACAATATAAAGAAATTACATTTTTGGTCTGGTGGTTCATTGTGTTTCTTTTGAAATTGATCTTGACTAAACAGCTCTAATTATGCCTGGGTCCTGCTATATTCAGCACAGGTAGAGCACATGAAAAGGTACAAGCATGCACACTATAAAAGGCCAATAGCAAGCCACTGAGATCAGCTGGTCAGGATACCTTCTGACCCCCGGAACACACTTAGAGGCATAGCTTGTGCACAGATCTCCAGTGACTTTACACATAGTAATCAGAACATTTCAGGTAATGAGGGAGATCTCATTTTTTCTTCTGGGAAAGTGTATGTTAAAAGCAATAAAAAAGCAGATACTTCTGATGCATCAACAGTGGAAGTAAAACAAATGGAAGGGTCTTCAAAGTCTGCTGAGCCAATAATTCCAAATACCACAGCATATTCATGGCACGCTGACATCAGCTCCACCTTAAAGCAGTTAGAAAAAACCCGTCGATCTTCCATTGTCTGTGCCACCTTTAATGACAGCACCTCAGGCTCAGCTACAGCAGAGCACCAACAAATAAATCCCTGCGCATCTCTGGCCTACATGCACAATATCCCTCGTTAGCATGGTAATCACGCGTTGCTTAGGACAGCCCAATAAATAATTCTGCACCATTTCCAGTAATAACCCAGCTTGTTTACAAATCCAAACCTACCCCCTGCCACCAGCACGTATTTTCATGTTCTGCCAGAACTGAAGCTGGCTGTCATCTGATGCAGAAGCCCTAGTGCTGAACTTGAAGAACGTTGTGACACATCTACACTTATCTGTTATCTGGCACCAGTCACTATATGGGTCAGCAGCATCTTTCACTTTAGGAGGGACACATATCAAAGACCTCCTAGCTCCCACCCAGGTGGCGGATGATGGGGGTGACCTGTGTGCTTCAGGATGAAAAGTGCTAGTACAGTACCTATAGAAAGTCTTAAAATTATACCGTGTCAGTGCTTCAGAGTTTCATGCATTTAAACGAGGATTCTTTCCCTCTTATCTACACTCCATACTCCACATTTTTGTGACACTATTAATATGAGCGTAGAATGACAACACATGGCTAAAATACCACCCAAGTAATAATACCGAATCTTCTATTCAAGTTACGATCATAGGCTTAACTTCAGCACAGTCAAGAACTAAACTGAAGTCACCAATTTGGTCAAACCAATGTTGTGGCTCTAGGGGGATGATCTTATTGCTTCCATATGTTAGTATCACACAGGCACCAGTACTGCTGAGATTGTGTCTCTAGCTTCTGGTTAAGAGGCAGGATCGTAGGCTTAATCATAGGGGTCCCAGCACTGAACCCTGTGGAACACCCTGAGGAAGTTAGACATCAGATTTAAAACAACCACAATCTACTAATTAGCTCGTTTGTGTTGTGTATCGTATGAATGAGTTGGACTGTAAAGGTGCAGCTCCTGATTTTGTATTTCTCTTTATCCTCCAGGATTGATGATGATAGTATTTTTCCACTGCAGTGCCTAATCTATACCCCCATTCAGGTTTTTCCATTTTTTGTTGCCTTATGGACTGGAATTAAAATGTATTAAAATAATCTACTTTTCAATTATCTAAATATCCTTCCCCATAAATTCCAAGTGAAAAAATATTCTAGATTTTTTTTTAGATAATTAATTCAAAATAAACCAAAATACCTTGGTTGAAAAAAACATCCAATCCCTATGTAATGGCGATCTGGATAGTGCATCAAAGGAGAGACTTGACCAGGAACACCAAAGACCTTTCAAAAAACTCTGGGGGCAAAGTTGTGGAAAGGCACGGATCAGGGGATGGGTATAAAAAAAAAAACTTCAAAAGCATTCAAACCAATCAAGAAATGGAAGCCGTATGGTATGATCAAGACCATGCCTAGAACAGACTTTCCAACCAAACTGGACAGCCAAGTAAGAAGGAGAAGGAGACTGAACACAGAGGCTACCAAGAGGCTAAGAAAGACCTACAGGCTTTTACGGCCAACACTTGTTAAGGCATGCATGTGACATCAAGCAATCCACAGATCTGGCTTGTATGGCAGGAGGGCAAGAAGGAAACCATTAACAGAAAACAGCAACAAAGCATTTAAATGATGCTGCAAGCATGTGGCAAAACACCCTGGTGCCTGAAAATTTAAATGGAAGCTTTGACGCAAAGCATTATGTCTGGCACAGAGCCAACACATCACCTCACCTCTCTACTGTTCAGGACTGGGGTGGCCGCACTATATTACAGGGATGTATCTCATCTGCAGGGACTGAGGTACTTGTCAGAACGGCAGGGAAAATGAATTTAAGAAGAGGATGGAAACGTCCTTGAGGAAAAACTGCTGTCCTCTGCAAGAAAGCTGAAACTGGAATGGAAAGTCACTTTTCAGCATCACAATGACCCAGAAGCACCCAGCCAAAGCTATTCTGGAGTGGCTAAGTGGGGGAAAAAAAAAGTAAATATCCTTGACTGGCCCAGTCAGAGCCCCCATGCAAATCCAACCGAAAATCTGTGGCATGACTTGAAGGTTGCCGCCCATCAACGATCCCCAAGGCACTTTACAATACAGTTCAAGCTCCGTCAAGAAAAAGGATTAAATATTACCAAACCTGGAGTGCCAGGCTGACAGAGACCTACGCTTCCAGAATCCGAGCTGTCACTGCTGCCAGAGGTACGTCCACTGGGTACGAACTCAGGGGGCTGGAGACGTATCCAATTCTGATAATTATATATTCAAAATCAAAAACTGAAACGGTTTCCCCAAAAAACATTTTTCACCTTGAAAGTGTGGTGTAGGCAAGAAAAAAAAATTGTGCATTTAAATGCATGAAACTCTACGGGACCAAAAACGAAATGTAGAAAAAGTGGGAGCTTTTCCCTAGGCACTATATATTGAGGAAGTAACATAATGGTTCATCTTGCACAGTGAATTGGAAACAAAACAGGTCTCCAATTCCCCTTCACAGCTGTATCTATAATCAAGGCTACGCGAGTCTTAATTACACAAGCCACCACATGCTTCCGAGAGACTGCTGACAATAAAGCAACGTTTAAGAATCTTTTCAGACATTCGGAGAATTAAAAACATACAAAAATAAATGTGTTAGGTTTAGAACAAATTATCGAACAATTAAGAGGACCACACTATTAACTAACTGATCCCTGTCCACAGAAATTCAGTAAGAGCTCAGGGCTGGGCTCCTATGTTACGAGTTCAAGAGTGATCTAGAAAAGGTACAGAGAGAACTCCCTTGGTCAAGTACCTGTACCAGTTGTCAGAAGCAAATAGTATATTGACAGTTCTGATGCACTGCACCAGCCTGAACAGTCTTATCAGGTCATCTGATCTACTTAAGATATTAGAAATGCAGTCCCATGCATGGGTAAAAAAAAATGCATTTTATTTTAATAGGTCACATTACTAGACGTGTCTCAGCTGTTTTGAGAAAAAAAAACCATAAGCGAGGTTTATAAAATCCTGAAACGTTTGATGCTTCGATGTTTCATTACTGCTGCAAGATACAGCACTGGGTCATACCTGCAGTAGGCTGTAAAGCTCAGTGCCTTACCTGACTATCTGACAGCCTGACACGCAAAATATTGATAGCCGAAGCATTAGGATTATCAATGCTGATTAATACTACATTCATTAACCCAGCAAGCTTGTCTTTGGGGGGCAGAAGGAAACCCTGGAGGTCATACAAACTCCACACAGAAGGTGTGCCTGGCTGGACACGAATTCAGAACTTCATTCTTAGAAATACAAGAAAGAGATACAACTGCAGGCTCAACACATTGGCTTCCTGGAATTTGCTTTTCTTTCTTAAATGTTTTTTTTTTCCCCAACATTTCATTTCCATTGTACCATTTAATTAACCAGCAACTCCTTAATGCCACATTGCTAAAAAACACCATTAAAAACATGGAAGTATCCCAGTAAAGTGGAACATCAGGTAAACAAACCAAAAATATACACCTGTACAGACTGTAGCCACCAGCTGTCATTGAGGCCATAAAATACCAACCCACCCTTTTAACTGCTTCACATTGTACTTAAAGACCACATTACATAAAACATCTTCAGCCACACCACGCTCACAGCACCTGTGGTCTGGGAAAATACTGATAGATTTGTCACATCGTTGTGCCATTATACTTATTAGGACAAGCCGGTTATAGTAATAGTTTATAAGCTTTGAGCTAAACACATGAAGAATACATTAATTAAGGCAACTTAACTAGCAAACTGTGGCAAAACGGAAGGGAGTCAATTCTAACTCCCTCTTTTTAAAATATATAACGAACATCGAAACCAGTAGAAACTATAAGGAAGTGCGTTTTATTCCAAGAACACGAGTAACTTAACACCAAGTGTCGTGGGAGTGTGGAACAAGCTACTCCGTCACGTCGTTGATGCCAATACCCTGATTTTTATTTTCACGAAACGGCTGGATGTGACCCCGGATCTACTCTCAAAGCGGCGCGATGGTCCAAGCTGTCTCCTCTCGTTTGCAAGCTGTGTTATTCTTCTCAGTCATCTTGGTTCGCAAAGTGGTCGAATCGGTCTGATTTCACAGGTTATAACGCAGCGCCGTACAGCGGGAGTCTCGCGGGTCACGCGACGCACCTGGCGAATGATCCCGTTTTTAAAAAATTTCAACGCAGTCAAACTCATCGGATCATTTGAGCTGAGTGTGTCCGAGTGAGCAATCAGCGCTGAGATCGAGTCCAAAATGTATTTAAATCCAGCGCGATGGTATTCCTGGGATGTGCAGAGACAAAAAAAACAACTGGCTGAACAACAGGTGTTCAAGAGCGAGCTGCGGGTTCTGGTTCTTCGTCTAATGACATACATTAACTCGCAGATTCACCTTTTAAGTTAAAAAAACGTATTTAAAAAAGTTATGTGTAAACGAAGGAAGGAGGGTGTGGTGTGCCTGAAAAACGTGTTTTTAGCGGGAAAAAAATCAACTGTTAAATTTGCTTAGCAAACTAACCACACCACCCCCCCAAAAAAAATGCAGCGACGCTTTCTTCGTTTCTTAGGAAAAAATTGACACTACGATGACACTAACAAGGTTGCAAATCACAGCCAGTTAAATCTGACCCATTCACTGCATTCGGAGTTACAGATGCACCTGTTCGGGGAAAAGCATCACTGAAGATACATTGTGGCTTCTATCAAGACAAGAATTATCCAAGCAGCTCCCTGTCAAAATTACTGCACTGTCTCTAAACAAACTATTTCTTGACAGGTTTCTGATCAATTACCAAACGTTCCCGGTATGATCGTAAACATACTTAAGGCAACGTGTTAAAATAATACACTTGGGCTACTTTATAACACAAAATACTGTGCATTAAATATTTACTCACCTAATTTAAGGTCCCCTAATTGTCCTTCTTTGTAATTTTGGTTGTTGCGAATAGGAGTACCCTAAATTCGCCGTTGAGTTTCTGGCAATGTGCAAACAATTTTATTTTCGGGCTGTAAAGAAAGACAAAGCAGAAGCAATGAGGAAAACAAAAATCGCGACTAGCTCAAAATGCTCACGGCACAACTTGGAAAGAAACTTTCACTCTAATATTCATCAATGTAAAAGGGAGTGAAATGCATGTCATTCGCTAGGGTAACTTGTCATTTCACTTTGCAAGTCCGCTCTGCGCTACAGGATGCATCTTAAAAAAAAACTTAGCTGGCGCAGCCAGGACTGAAACCCGCAATCTGAAACAAACCGAGGGGAGGAAAGTGCACGCATAAATGAGCTGTAACAAAACAAACCAGTCCCACATGTATGCACCTCTTCCGAATAACACTGTATCGATCGTTTACCTACATGACAGGGGCGAAAACAAGCAACGAAAGGAGAAACATCTGTGTGGCTGCACATCCAGTGACAACTGAGAGACATGTCCCCTGTTCCGACGCTCTTAATGATAAATGCAATCAGGTAAACTATCTCGCAAGAGGGTGCCGCGCGAGTCATCTGTTTCGTTTTCCGCTGTTGTATCCCGATAAGTATTCTTGTAGCTACCTTGTCGTCCTGGAAGAGGGAGCTCTCGGCTTCGCCTGTCTGCTTTGCCGGACTCGCACAGAAAGCACAAACCCACAGGCGCCACTCCGGTGCCACTGCAGAGAGGGAACACACCGCTCCTCTTGGAACAAGCGATCAGCCCTTCTGCTTCACGGAACATCCACGCACTCCCTAATGGCAATAAATAACGTGAACTTATTTTGTTTTCTCGTCACCGATTTTTTTTGTGCCGCATCACCCTCCTCCTGAAAGGAAAAATGGCGCTCCGAGTAAACGAGGAAGTGACGTTTCCGCCCCCCGATTTGCATGTTAGCAGGCTGACCAATGGGATAAAGGTGACCCTAATATTAAACACCATTCATATTCTCGACGGGCATGGAAAGTCAACTTCCCCCACCACACACACTCGACCCACCTGCCAGTACAGCATGCAGTCTCCAGTGTGCTCTCATTAATCTCCATTACCTTCATGATTGGGGTGTCAATTGGGGCCCTCTGACAAGCTGGTGGGCGTGTCTACACTGGGAGTCCTGACGGCAGATGGGTCACGTGGTGTAATTGAAGCGCAGGGAGCCCCAGCTGCTTGGAATCTGGGCCAAGTGGGAATGCCCTTGGACGATTTTGCCATTACATCATGCCTTGCCATTCTCCCTCAACCAATCAGGCCAGAGCATGGCATGCAATCTTGGTGACAGCAAATGGGAATGGAGAAATATATTATGGAAAGCGGGGAAGTGAGGGAGAGCTACTCAGTAGATTTGTGCAGAACCTGGGAAAAACAAAAAAGCTAAACACATTAGGTACACCTGGAGCATGGCACCTCCATGGCACTTGTTTGACATGCACACTGGCCACAAGTTGTTTCGAGGAAGTCCTGATGCGTGGGGCGTGACGGTCCAGCGTGATAGGTGTGTGTGGCGGCCTGGCCAAGGCGAGACACAGAGCACAATGTGTCCAGAATAAGGAATAATTGCTTCCCTTTTTTGTGTGGCATCCACATTTGCTCACGACGAGGGTCGATCAAGGTTCTACCGCATTATCAGCGCCTTGGTATAGAACAGGAAAGGCAGCTGGACCAGCTGTTTCCTCTTGCAGGTGGAACTTCGGCACCAGAGCCAGAGGCCATCTTGCCAAAGGGCCTTCATTGACCTTTCGGCGTTAATCTGAAGATCAGATCACCTGGAAAAGATCTGTCCACATCACCGTTCCAGCGGGAACCTGAAAAAATCAAAGACATACATACTGTCTTATAGTGTAAAGGCCAATCCAGTTTAACAAGCAAACAAGAAAGCTTTCCTCGTCCCAATTTGCATGTTAGCAAGCATCATGCCATAGTGGGCCAAATGGAATGAAACACGACAGAATTAAACCATTCCAAACTTGACAGAAATACCTAGGCACCAGTTTGCACATGCAACATTTAAACAAGTGACGGCTGTTTTTGTCAATCTTTTATGGATTGTATCTCCACTATAGGAACTCTTAACTCTTTTTTGGCAGTAAATGACATGGGAGAGATTTTTAATGTCTCACTGTGGGGGTCTAGTCCCTTCCAGTGATATTGGCAAGATTCATGTATGAATTCCTGTGTTTTCTGTGGTTTAAGAATAAAAGCCATTTTTTTCCCTATTGAACACAAATTTTTATTTTCGTCTTAGATGCATGTTCTATCTTATAAATAAGAGATTCATACTTCAACCAAATGAAATATATTTCAATACTTCATATTAGCATCAATTAAAGATTACACTTTTGACAAAAAATCCAGTGTCTGTTAGAGCAAGTGTGTTCTTTGCGTAAATGTAAAAAAAAACAGGAAGTGGAACTGTTTATTTTAATATAAATATCCATTTTCTTACTTATGACATTGTCAATATCTTAAATTACACTCTTGAGATATTTTACAGAATAAATAAGATTCTCCATCCTGGCTTATTCTTCTGTTACAAGTTATTATCGTTATCATCCACTGTCAACTTAGTTATATCTAGAAAAGTGCTACATGTGCTATGTATCTAGTTTTCTATTTGTGTGCAAACATAATACTGTTCATGTATTGTTCCTTAAATGTGTGATGGAAAAACATATTTTTGTTAAGAAACGTAAGATTACAATGTAATGTCACCGAGTGAAAACAATAATTCGATTAGCGAAGTTAAATTACCTATAATATACAGAGGAAATAAGTTATGTAAAAATGTGCAAAATGTACATTTCACTTTTTTTAAAAAAAAGCGTTGACCGCACTTGTTTGTTTTAAAATATTTTTTCCACCCTTGTCATCAACTTGTTTCGTCGAATTGAAGGCAGGGAGTGCGAAACATCAATTGTGCACAGGGCTGTCTAAAGATAAATCGGTGGAGATTTAACTGTCTTTCGTCTCGTCTTACTCCTTTAAGAATCGTCTACGAAGATCCTCGCGTGAACCATCTCTCGGGTTACAAGCGATGCTCCTCCCAGCGCATACGAGAAAATTCTCGCTGCTGTGGTTGCTGTTGAGTACGGGAGGGAGTGGCTTAATTGGGCAGACAGCATAGATCCCGGCGGTCATGACCATGTTTTTACTGCTGAAATTTCACGTTATTTTCATAAGTACACGTGACATAAATCTGATATATGTATAGTGATATTTATTCCCGCCTCTGGAACTGTGTGTTGACTGTGTTGGACAGACTCCAGCAATGAAGGGGGAGGAGAAAGCCCTGTCAATGATTGACAAGAAATTACAAATACAGGCAAAAAGTAGTTTTAATATTAAAACGCATCTTCTTACACATATGAAATGTGTAAGATATACACATTTGACATCCACTTTAGGCTAATAGTTGCATGACTGATCAATATAATTGATGTTTAAGATGTAAAAATATGGAATTCAAAAGGGTTTGCATTGAAATTGCACAATTGGAACACAACACTTTCTGTTCTTCTTATATAGTGTACAGCTGAGCAGTATTTCAGTATTTTGGCAGATTGAAACTTAAAATCTGAAAGCAATCTTTGACTTTGCTTCAAATGACGTCACCAGGCTAATCTAAAAAAACAACTTACAGCTGGATTTGGACAATAAAACAATGACCTAAAATTAACCCAAATTACATGAAAAAAACAATTAAATTCTATAGCTTTAAAGGTGGTGTTATTGTGAATTCACCATTTTCAAGCTTGTTTTATCTAACTCCATGAATATTTTCTCTTGTGTGCCTAGGCCGTCTCACCCTGAAGGATGCTGTTGCACATACAGAAGTGGACTCTCCTCATCCCCCAGTGAACTGTGGCCTGACCTGAGCACCATACAGCAGTCCCTGTGCACACTGACCAGGGCAAGGGGCAGGAAAGTGCTGCACCAGGTGAATAAAGGGAGAACTTTAGGAAGACAGACACAAACCCAAAGCCAAACCCAAAGGGACCCAGGATCCTGCTCTTTCAAAGGTTGCCATGGGAACTTAATGAAATAAAAGTCAACATTTCATCATGATCTTATAGTCCAAAATCCAGCATATCCTACAGCACTTTGTGACATGTTTCCATTTCAGATTTCATTTGACTATAGACTATATTAACTAACAGAACCATCATGCACTGCAATTTCCCTCACGGGATCAATAAAGTATCTATCTATCCTTGTTTTCTGTTTTCCCCCATTAGACATCTTGTTTTCCTTGTCGTTATATCTTTTTTATTTTTATCCATTTTATACCAAAGAAGAAAGTGAATGAAAATGAATCAAATACTTTTGTTCTTCCTTTTGTATCTAGTTGGTAGAAGGTCAGGGGATTGTGGAAACATATTCTGGCAGGAACATTCATTTCTATATACTATATAAGAGTAATTCATGGAAATAGAGTAAAGTACACCACAACTCTAACTTTTGAGCAAGTCTGATGTTTGAAATACGAAATCTTCAATTAAATAGTGTTTTTTTTCCCTCATCACCATTTACTGTATGTGTAACACGGCACACAGCAAAGTCTTCAGGTCATTATGAAATTCCGCCCTCTCACTACAAAGCTATTTTTGTATCTTAATTCTTTTGTTGGGTTTTCATGCCACTGAAGCTTGTCATTCATAGTCAGCATAGTAACATGGCAGCCAGAATCAGCATTACAGTGCAGTACAGGCTCGTTTAGCATGTCAGACCAACAAAGCTCATTCTTGTGTGTCAGCATCTCTCAATTGAGAGGCTGCAGTTGGAGTTTAATGCTGCTGTCACATTACTTATGCAAAACAGTTTAACAACATATCCACTGAGAAAAAAAGCAGGCAATCAGTAATAGCATAATAATGATCAAGGCAAGGTGGTCTACAGTGAAAGGGCTGCTCTGCCAGATCATTAGTTTTTCATTGTACATTTGCAAATAAATAATAAAAGTAATTTTCAGTACTACAACAGCAAACGTAAAACAGCAGTGGATAATGTAAAGCCTTTAGGAAATAAAAATGATGTACTAAATAATCGCTCAGGTGTTCACCAGGGAAGAAATTGACAACACGCTTCAGGCTAAGGAAAGACAGAGCTCTGTATTAAATAATATTAATATATAAGAAGCAGAAGGCTTAGAGATACTAGAAGCACTTAAGATTAAATAAGTTTCCAGGGGGTTCTGGTATTCCACCAATTGTACTTTAAGGAACAACAGATGCTCTTCCAACAGTCATTCAAATCAAGTTTAATGCTATGACTGGAAAATTGCTAATACAGCACCCTTCCCAAAAGTGGTGACAGAAGCGAATTATGTAATTGTATGTCAATAATTCTTACTTCTATTATTTACTTACTCTTACTCCGATTCTAATAAATATAAAGTTATGGAAACTATAATTTATAACTAAAGAAACAGGGATTGCCAACAATGATTTAGAAAAATGATGTCTTATTATGTAACTTGATAGAATTCTTTGAACCAGCAACAACAGTAATAGCCATACACAGAGCATATGATATGGTAACTTACATTTTCAGAAAGCCTTTGATAAAGTAACATGTAAAAGATTATTTCTCAAACTGAAGGGTGTACACAATTTGAATAAAGCATGTGTTTGGGTTGAGATATGGCAGAAAACAGAGTACCATCTCAAACTCTGGAGTGGCTCAAACAGAAATTGTCAGTGATGCGGCACAACTGGAATCTATATGAGGACCATTACTTTTCCTGGTTTATATCAGTAATCTAGATTCTTGTACAGTTAGCAAACCTGTCAGATTTGCCCAATATACCGAGCAAGAGGATTAGCTAACTGCAGAAGCAACAGAAGAAATGCAGAATGATTTACATATAATTCAAGTCAGGACAAACGTTTGGCAGATGAAAGTTAGTGTAAATAAGTGCAGAGTCTTATATGCAGGTAGCTGAAACATATACAGTGAATAAAAGATGAGAGCTGTTTTTGCTGACATCAGTTTTCTCCTGACCAGGAGCTGTCAACCTTGGGTCTGGACAAGTGCTGTGTCTTGTTCTATTCTCCAGTCTAGTTCTGAGTCGCAGGCAAATTTATTTCAATTTTCTGCTTCAGGTAGAAATTGTCACCATTTAATTTAGGTTCATGAAAGGATGTTTGAGGTTTGTGACTGGTATCAACCCTGAGTTTCAGAAATCCTCTCATTCAGATATGTGGGGTGAAATTTAACAGAACTTAATGGAGAGAAAAGCTGAAGTTGTTGGAAACAATGTACTGTAGCTAGGGTATTGTTAAAATCAAGGACAGAGAGCAGAAAATGTGCAGATCAATTAGCTCTGGTGATTAATTAAAGGCCTGGGTGGAATGAAAACCAGCAGGCACATCGACCCGTTGGGACCAGGGTTGAGAAACGCTGATCTAGACAAAAGATCAATTACAAAGGTGCATGGAATGTTATATTTAGTTAACAGTGTAGAATTTAAATCAAGGATTGTCGTGTTAAAAATTGGCTAATGCACTAGTAAGATCTCACTTAGAATATTGTGCACAGCAGGGGTCTCAGACTTGGCTCCTGGTGTTGTCTGGTTTATGTTCCACTCACAACCTCAGTTACAGTTGGTCTAATAACTTCATAACCGTAACATTTCTAATCAGGTTCTCATTAATGATTAATTAGTGATTAATAGGTAAAACTACCTTTAATAAAATGAACCATCTTGTGCAACAAAACTGTGAAAGACAAATCTTATGCTTTGTGTAGGTAAATTTGTTTTGGTTTGGTTGTCTTTTACATCTAAGTATTTTTTCTAAGACACATAAATAAGAACAAAATATGGTGTATGTGCTGCATCTTGAGGAATGTGCTTTCATTTTTGTCAGCTATTTTTTATCACTTTCTCATACTCATTTCCCTATTGTGAAATTTAATGTGATGAATATTATGATATGTCATTTTTTGTTTTGCTGATATTACTTTAACCTCGGTCCATCCTGCTAAAAAGGCTTCTGTAATGATTCCCCCCAAAAAATGAAAGACAGGAAATGAAATGGGGAACCATATCAGCGTTACACATCTTCGACGATCGAGGAATATTTTTTTTAGATCACCACATGGAGCGCAGTTGAGCCAAACTCTCACTAAAAGTCTTCGCAAAATACCGTGCCTGCAGCAACGATTCATCATTGTAGCAGTTGGTTTTGTTCCCATATTTTTAAAACAGGTTAGTTAAAATAAGCAGGCTGTTATTCTCCTAAGATTTACATTTAATGCTATCTTGGTAACAATAATTTCAATAACTTTTCATATGCATAAATCTATGAAAGGATATTTTATTTTATATTATTATTTTGTTTTGATCAACTAAAAAAAATCATGTTGTCATTTATGTGATTACAGTAGACAGGGGTTTAGAGATAATATGGTTCTCTAAAATGTTGTGAGTTTTATAGAGGCTTGTACTTCAACAGTGTAAACCTAGGTTTCATTACCATTAATGACACAAGGACCCTGGGCACCCTGTCAGCTGTGCCACAGTCTCAGAGCTTTAATCAGAAGTATAGGAACCGCAGGGAGCTGTGTAAGCACTACAGAGGCAGGAACCATGTCTTTATTAACAGTACAGGGGCTCCAGGGCTCTGTAGAGTCCCCTGGGGTGCTTTTCATAATACAATAGTACCTCTTGTTGCCTGTTAACTCTGTAGTGAATGAGAATTTTATGGTTGTTATCTTTAGTGAGGAAGTACTTATTTTGTATACCAACAGGGCTAAAGGGAAGCGTGTTTAGAATTCAGATTCTAATCTGTATTTAGTATTCTTTACACAAAGGGTTGTGGTGTCTGGAACAAGCCACCCAGCCAAATCGTCAGAGCTGATATTATTGCATTAAAGACTAAAAGACGGTTCAGAGAACATGTTAGGGCTGTGAAGATTAAAGATTCCCCGAAGCCCATAGTTTCTCATTTCACCTCAGACGGCCTAGATCACACTGATCTATCTGTCTCTGTTCTCAAAGAAGGGTTTCTCAACTCCAATAGCAGGAAGACTACAGAAACGAAACTCATCCTGACACTAGGCTCACACCTTCTCCCTTCTCTCAATGAGCGACTTATTTTCATGTAATCTTTACACCTCTCTTCACACCTCTCCACTTTGCACTTCCCGAGTGGCCTCTCCCCTCTCCCAGCTTTTGTTCTCCTGTGCTATTTCATCTTTGCTGTCTGCCCTGTCTTTCTCACACCCGAAGAAGGCTTCACAGCCGAAGTGTTGTGTTTTCTCTCTTCTCTTTTCAGCATGGAATAAGCCTATTTCTTGTTCCTTTGCATCTTTTAATACGTGCTTGTATGAGATGTTCAGATCAATTAGTTAGCAGCAATCAAATGAGCTAGATGGGCCATATGGCCTCCTTTCATGTGTAACCCTCCTAAAAGCTTTAATGATTTTCATGGTGTTATTTTTTGCAGCACTTGTTTTAAAATCTGCAGTGACTGGTACACTCTGTGATCAGACAGTTGAGTTCTCTCCCTTTCATTTCCACACACGGCCTTCCTAGTTCCAGCTGTCTCTTCTCTAGCTCACATGATGGTGACTCTGATCACATAATGTCATGTTTCCTCCTCAGAGTTCAGAAAACCTGTTAATCCCAAACTGAAAAATGCACATTTAAAATATTGCAAATATACTAAGTAAAGAACTGACCTAAGAATCACTACATAATATATTTCATGCAGTTATCAGCATATCTTAGTTAGCTCTGGAAAATATGCAGCATTTTAATCTCTGAATTTTTTTTACAATTTTTATATTTTCTGTCAGTACCTTAAAGGCTCATTTAGAACACTGCGCATTCTTTTGGTCTCATTTAAATTACTGAATGACAGTATTCTAAATGAGGCCTTACAAGTTCCTTATACAATTTTCACATAACAGCCTTTGATTTACATTTCGCACTTTTAACTTTTGTATATATCCTAGCAATTTGTTTGTCTTTTTAATGCCTTCCCCACATTTTCTGGTAAATGTAAGCAATGTTGCAACATAAACATCTAAATCTTTATTATTCACTACCTGCATGCTTTACCCTGCACTTATTTACAGGGTCATATGCTAGGTTCTTGACCCAGTCGTGAATTTTGTCTAAATCTTTTTTAGATTTATTTGCTGCTTTTATAGTGTTAGCTAATCCTGTACTTTGTTATCATCTGTAAACCTGGCTACTTCTTACATAACAAAAATACATTAAAGGAAACCTCCTCTTCACTGAAAACATACTTTCAATACTAACCAATGTTACTTGCAAAGGACAGCAAGAATAAACTTGTTAGAACAATAACTGAGCCACAAATATTAAGAAAGTGAAAAAGCTTAGGTTACAGTATTCTTAAACAACAGTCCTGGTTTTCCAAGATGTGGACATCAAAGAAAGATGATGGGTCTCATCAATAATCATAATAATAATTATAATAATAATACATATAGATTTGGAAGTCTGATAGGAAGCCAGGACAGGAGTAATGTAATCACTTGCATGCAACCTGGACAGGATTCTGGTTGCTGAATTTGGACATACTGAAGTTTGTTTAGTGTAGAGTTAGATACCCCAGAATGTAGGGTGTTGCAATAATCAATCCTGAAAAAGACAAATGAGTTAAATAGCATTTCAGCCACACTCAAGAGATAATGTAGGACACAATCTGGTGATATTTCCTAAATTAAAGTGATGTTTTTACAGTATTTTGCATATGTAGGTCAAATGTCAATCCTGGATCAAATATCACCCCCAAGTTCTTCAGTTTAGACTGAAATCAATACCATCCACAGTTGGTGTTAGTGCATTGGCTTTACATACAGTTTATGGGAGGTGTTGAAAAGCATGCCTTCAGTCTTGTCGCAGTTTAAGTGAAGGAAGTTTTGAGTCATCATCAAATGTTTGAGTCATCATGGTTTTTGTCAGAGATGCATTTAGAGAGTGCAGAAACAGCCACTTCAGTATCAGGTTTAGTATGGACATAGATTTGTATGGATAGTAGGGACATAGTATGGATCATCAGCATAGAAATGATCATTCAGACCATGCAATCATAATAGCTGATAAAGTGTGTACATGAAATAACTAAATAGTAGTTTTAAATGGCAGTTTAAAGCCCTTTATTTTTACCAGTCATTGCGTACTGACTCAACTGCAGCTTTCAACATCAGATCTTTCTTTGGAGTAAACCATAAGGACAAATCAGGTATGCAAATAACAGAATGGTATGAAATCAGGAAATTAGAAAAACTGTTGCTGCATTTCATATTGACTGAAAAAAGATTACTGCTAAGGATATGAGCTTTTAGAATACAGTTTAAAGAAATCTTCTGGATTTTCCACAAGCTCTGTGTAAAGGACACAGTACCAGTTAATAACATGGTTTAGAGCAGCAACTAATACACATTGTTTCACTACACACATTGTTGAAACAAGGATGTGCTTCATATGACCCAGCCTTTCAAACAGCAAGTGAGCATTGAAACATTGTGTGTTTGTTCATGAGCACTACCTGGTTTAATACTGACTGGCTCTAGAAACTGAAATGGCCTAGAAAGGCCATTAGGGTATGGTCCAACTGGAAAAACCATACAAATCACATACTTCCAATGAACAAACATGGCAGTCATTTCAAGAATTTAATCCTATCAGAGTTCTCCCTGTAATCCCATTACTTGATTAGGGAAGAGAAGAAAGCAGGAAGAGCCATCATAATCCTCCTTTTAAAGATATGGCAAAACATAAAGCAAATTCCCATTTGCATTGGCAGATTCAATTTTCTCTGCATATTATTTTCTTAAATGGGCAGCAAAGTGGTTTGGGTATTAGTGCCTTCCAGCACTGGTGTCTGGGGTTCAGTTTTGGACAGAGATGGCTTTTATGTGGAATTTGTATGTTGTCTATATGTTATTGTTTTTGCGCAAGCTCAGTCCTTATGCTTCCTTTGGGCTGGCTTTCTGATGCAGAAGGATGTTATGTTCTTATAGACATTACTGATAGGTGCTGCAGCGCTTACAGAAAAGTGGTTCATCATGAAGACTACCAGTACATTCCAGACAGAGCACTTATAGCTTTGTGAAATTACAGGTGAACATTATGCAATGGGATGCACGCGTATCTTAGCAAATGTTATCATCAAGTGCTAGAACAGAAGATTCTAAAAGTCTCTCAACTGTCTTAGAACGGTTTTGTGTGTGCGCCCTCATTCAAGCCCCGCAGTGAATTATGGGAAGGCAGCCGCTTGAGGCTGCAGTCTGTCGCCACACAGGGTCCCCTGGGAATTTCCTGCACATACTCTTACAGCATGATTGGGGTGTTCACATTAACAACCGCGCCAGCTGTGCCAAATTATCTTAACGTATGACAGTGGAAGAGGACTCATTTCAAAGTATATCCGGCAGCGTTTATACTAGAAAAACTCACCCATATGATCCCAAGTACTTGTATATAAGCATCTGAGACTTATTCTATTTTATCCTCTCTGGAATCTTCTTCTCTTAAAATCAGCCAAAATCTTGTCCCTGCTGCCACTTATCAACATATCTTGAATAGGCAGTGACAAGTGAGTAAATTATTTTCCTTCTTCATTGCTCAACTAGTACCACAAACAACCATGAAGGAAACAAAAATGCACAGCATTTCTGATCTGACATTTGGAAAGGTTTATTTAAAGTATTTTCTAAAGAATTACAAAAGTAACAAGTTTTGTGTTTGATATGTACAGAACTCTGGTGCCATCCTGCAACTTGTATGTTAATATTTGCAAGAAAATAAAGTTGAAAAACTTTAACTAGCATCCAAAATTATGCAGTGCTAGTCTGAACATGTCATTACTGCAGATCCATTTGTTATCAATATTCTTCAGGAGAAACAGCTGGTGAAACCCCATCACAGGATCATCATCCACCTACAAATGACAAAAAAACAGCACTGAAAGCACAAACACCCACAGCCCATAAAGTTTATTTAATAAAATTAAGTGTCCTCAATGTCCTGCTACACGCAGAACAGGCAGCAGTATCAATGTCTTTAATGTCCTAGAAAGACAGATCTAGTCACTATATACATGTACAAAAACTTTTTATATTTTCCTACTCTAAAAATGATCACAATACAATGTTATAAAACGTAGGGCTTGTTATTTAAGGCTAAAAGGGGTCCCCCTCACCTTTGTAACTTCTCATTTCATTTATAAGTCCCAAAGTTCATGCATTTCAAAAGGCACTAACTGATCATGCTACTTAAACCAAATACACATCAGTCACTGCAATACACACCAGATGCTTTAATCTTAAAACTGCTCTAAACCGCCCAATGAAAGTTGGTGTATTTGTTTTAACTGCAGCCAATTGTTGTGAAAACATTTGGAAATTACATGAATTTTGCAGCAAATCAAATCGTTTAAAAGCAAAGAAGCCCATAGAATAGAATTTTGAAGTTTTAAAGAAACAAAACCATTCACAAAAAAAGTGAAGAGACCAGGCAAAACCTGACGGTCTTACACAATTCCTGGACAGCCAATGAGCCTAACCAGAGTGTAACCTACTGAGTTTGAGACTTGGCTTAAAAAGATTTAATTGTGATTTTCTGAAATAATCTCTATTCCACCAGTCAAGCTATAGACATGCCACTGTGTAGAGCCCTAGAGCAGCCAGACAGCTGTATTTATACAGTCTGGCGAGAGTGGATCCCCAACTCAAAGTTTCTTAAAAGTGGAACTATCCTTGTGCATGGAAGGGAGATGAGGGTGATCCCCAAAAGTACTGTTCAAGATGAGTTGCGTCGAGTTGCAGTTATACTGTAAGTGTGATAATTTCAAGCACTTTAGGCAACTGACCCACAGTTTGTGAAACATTCCTGAGCTGGTTGCCTCAGGATTTAATAACAAGGCTGCTGGCAAAACAAGTCAATGTACCAATCTCACAAAACTTGTCGAACTAGCGCAGATTTCAAGAAATCACAAGATGTGGACTTTGAAACAGAAAAAAACAGTTATGGTGCAATCAAGCCACATATGAAACTTCTGGATTTAAATAAAGAAAAAAAATGAGAAACCAACTGTCAAACAATCTGAAGCTATCTGAGTATTTCCCAAAGTTGGAAAACATGTCAGAACAGAATATATATATTGAATATATAATATAATATATATAATATTGAGGAAAAAGAATGGGCAGATACTACATCATTACACAATACCAGGAGAGTCAAAAACTCAAAGATATTTTGCTTAATTAATCATCTAAACCTGTGTCCTTTCCTAATAAATATTCCAAGACTATACATTAACTTCTATAGTGTTGAAGAGGAGCAGCACAATAAGTCTGCAGTTTCATTGCTGGGTTCCTGAAAAGCTGCAGGTCTTGGACAGACCCAGTTTCTTGGGATGTCTTTTTCAGATACTGGGAATTATTCTATTTTTATGCATTGTTTCCTAAGAAATTCACTGCAGAGAAGCCTCTTTACACGGATTTGTGGCAGAGAATCGCAGCTGAACTTCAGCATTAAAGCACTGCTGCATTTAATCACTTAGATAGGTTGGTACAGGCCAAAAAACGTCTATTACCACCGTCACCCAAACCCCCCAAAAAAAAGAAAAAGATTTTGTACAAAGTACACAGATCCTTCGACATCAGCATTAGATGCACTGAAGTTTTCCAGCTTTTCAAATCAGATACATGATTTTCCATTCCCCTAAACAGTGCGATTTCAGCACCCAATTAAATCTGGTAAACGATTCCCCAGGTGAGCACGCCCGCGACCCTCACCTTCAGCTGCCCCACCACCATGCTGATGACGCAGCTGTCGGGGGTCGGCTGGTGATCCTGCGCGGTTATGCTGTGCTGGATCTTCTGAAATGGCAGATTCTGGGGGGAGAAAGGCCAGAAGCAGGTTGGGAGGTCCGGTTAGGTGTTACAAAATCAAATGACATTCTTGGTCGCACTCAACCAGAAAGATTCCAGCCGCTGGACGGTAGAACAGGCCAAGCTGGGTGTGCGAGACTGCAACATCTCCGCTTTGTGTAACGCACCCTGTCCTGCTAAAGGATTTCTTTGCCCTTTACAACGAGACATCTGGCTCATACAAATACTCATTTCTTTTTGTTATTCTTAAAAAAAAAACCCATAGATCTCTATCAAGGCTGCAAGATGACCTCTGGAACATTTGTGGAATCAACAGGGCCAAGTGCTCTGCATCAGTCTCTACCTCATTTTCTACACAATCAGTACACGCCAATTTCAGAGAGGGCGACAAGGTATTCATGATCGTGTATAAAACAGGGTGGTCTAGCTCCTAGATGTACAATTACACTTTAAAATTACTTTTACAAAGGGGAAATTAAATTCCCCCATCTGCACCATTATTCTGTCCTAAAAGGTGCAGATGACTGGTCAGATTTACAGTACCACATGAGAACAGCTGATCAGAAGAGCAACAACTTTTCCCTCCCGATTATGAAGTTTGAACACGACCATTCCGCCCCGTGTTAAATAAACGCCAACCCTAAGCACTGCAGGAATTACAAAAAGAGGGGCACAGCACAATCTGGCACATACAGGTAACAGTTGCTCCAATATACATCTGATTTCAGAAATCAGATTTTCAACTTGGGTTTTAAAGAACTAATTCATACTTACAGTCAGTTTTTCCATAATGGCATTCTTGCCTTGAAAGCCTTGTCCTTCCCACGTCAAACAGGAGGCGTCCGTCTAGGACGAAAAGACAAACAGCTCCAGAAAGAATAAGCAGAACTTCAGGAAAAAGGACGGAATTCCCAATTAACTAAGATACACTTCGCTGAGGTCATTCCCTTTGTAACCAAAGGACAATCTTGGACAACCGCTTAGAAAAATCAGAGACGACTTGGAGGAATGATCATCTTATTTAACAGGCCTCCTCCCTATGTGCCTTGTTACTAAGCCCTTTCAGTGAGGAGCACTTCACATGCTTGCTACTGACCCCACAGGTTCTTCCTTGTCCTCGTAGGTTAGCTGGCTACACAAACTACCCCACCTCAGGAAAGACTTCAGGGGAGGGGCAGAGCGAGAGCCCAGCGATTCACGCAATATTCTCAACATGACAAGCGACACGTCTGTATGGAACATCTATGCATTTCTGAAGTGCATCGCTGCTTTAACTCTGGATTACTGAAGTTTGATTTTAAGCCTTGCCCGTCCGTCTCAAACAGTACGTGTCCAGAGTTAGGGATGCAGCTTCTCAACAGGTTTCCTCAAGGAACAGGTACAGTACTCACATAAAGGTCTGCCAGAAGCACCCGATTAGTGTCAAACTGTTGGTAGTAATGCTGTACGAAACCTGCTCCAATTTGCTCCCACACAGGCTTATTTTCCATGATGACCTATCTGAAATAGTTCGAAAATAGATTCGTTATTTTTACACACCAATAAGAGACACGAAGCGAGTACTGCCGCAAAATCGCACAAAGCAAGCGCCGTGACTCAGAAACTCACAAACCATAAACTTAATGCCCAATACGCAATTATATTAAACTGAGTTTCTCTTTCACACTGCACAGACATGCTTTCCACAGGAGAACAGCTAACACGTGTGACTGCGCAGACCTCACAGCAAAAATGCAAAACCAACAGTGGTTCTTATTAATAATGTATCTTTTACTACTTATACATCATCTTCATTACAGGCGAGTTTTGGGCGAAAATCTGTCTCAGAACCGGAAGTTTTTTTTTTTAAACTGAATTCACTCCAGAAACGTGGGCAAGAGTTACACCCGACCATTCCTCAAGTTTAAACCGGTTCTAATTTCCTCGCGTTTGTAATTTCGGATTTTATATTTCCGTCTGTACTCACAGTTTTGAAGCAGCACAAAATCCTCTACACCTCCTTGCCTGAATCCGGGAAGAAAGAAGTCCCGCTCAATCTGTTAAGAGTGAGAGCGAGCGTTTCCGACCAATACCATCCGCGGCGGGGAGGGCCGTGTGCCTGAGCTCTGGCCACAGAGAGCGCACCCCGAGCGCAAGCACGGCCTGCGTTGGAGGAAGTCTTGATAACACGAGGTTTCCCGAAGCGTACGACGTCGTAGTGGTAGTAGCGATTTGCACGAATTAGAGACGCCCCCGAGTCTGATCCTGGAAAGCAGAAATACAGTTAGTCTCATAGGTAACCATAACTTACTTGTTTTTTTTTAAATTAAAATCAGAAACGCTTATTAATGATCAATTAAGCAATTGATTTCTCCAGTTGAACCCGCTCTGTTAACTGGGGCTGAAACGTATTGCCATTTTAGTTCCAAATGATCTCTCGTCATCTTTAAATTGACCACAGTTAACTTGCTTCACGTTTTTACATATTGATGGCTTAGTGGTTACCTATAAAACCTGTCGTATTGGAGCATAATTAGGCACCTTTTTCATTAAAAAAACAACTGTCCTCCGACCTCCCCAAAACGGCATCTGTTGTTATTATTCAGCTAATTTAACAGAAATGAACACGAACAGTCAAAAAAGTCATAAAGAAGGCTAATTAAAAAGATAACCAGCTCTCCGAATGCTTGGTAATGCCTTTTAAAGACCACAGACTTTAAGATCTCTCTCTTTGTAAACTGCGAGCAGGCAGGACTGTACTGTCCCCGGCGGTATTTGCTATACGCACCTGATGAGCCAGTGAATTCCTCTGCACTCTCGAATGGAGAGAGATGTGCCTCTCTGACGCAGGCCGCTTATGAACGGTGTCCTTCAAACAATATTCGCTGCTGTGGATTGTATTTTGCTATCAAATCGTCCTTTTAATACCTGCCTACAAAATAACGCAGGTGACGGCTGGACACAGCCATGTTTTAACAGAGGATGCTGACAGGACTAGGGAGCTTAATCTGCCGTCCCAAGAGGACACAGGAAATGCTGTTTTCGGATTAGCTGCTCAGTTACTTCCTGTCTTTCTGGGTTATGTGATTAGTCATCAACAAAATTAATTATTTACAAACATTTATGTGTACTTTTGATATTTTAACTGGGTTCCCCAGTTAATGTAGTTTGATTTTGTCTGCACATGTGTACAACTCAGGCACAGTGGTTAGCAGTGCTGGGGCGCTGGGTTCAATTCCAGACCTGATTAGTGATCTGCATGGCGTTTGTAAATTCTGCCCATGCTAATATAAATTTCCTCTGGGTGTTTCAGTTTCCTCAAACTCTTAATTGGCTTCAGGGAAAATTGTCCCTGGCATGAGTGTGTGTTTGTCTCTCTGCCCTGCGATGGACTGGCATCGCACCCAGTTTGTACCCTGCCTTGTGCCGCTGCTTGCTGCGATAGGCTCCAGGTCCCCCACAACCCTGGATAAACCAGTTGGAAAAATGGATGGATGCATACAACACACAATATAAACTACAACAACAGTTGTTTTGTCCACAACACCACTGAGGAGAGGCTGATCTCAGATCCTACTCTTTTGATTACACAGCTGTCAGGAACAACAGTGTTCTGTTAACCCTCTTCCTACTTCACAGTAGGAGAGACTACACTCTAGACTGGACAGCAGTCCTTCACACACTAACACAGGGGAAACTTAATGATGCCAATTAACTATGCATGTTTTAGGATTGTGGGAGAAAACTGGAACACTTGGTGACAACCCACCTGGACAAGGGGGAACATAAACACTCCCCCGTCCAGAATCGAACCCGGGACCCAAGAACTATGAGGGAGTGAAACTGCTTTCAAAGAATTAACTAAAGCCTTTTTAGATGTATTCGGTGCCCATAAGAAAGGCACTAAGCACTTACATTCCTGAGGAAGTCTTGCTCCAGTACTCTTTGGAAAATCTTTACCAGTTAGAAGTGATTTCTACTAGAGCTCCAGGGTCCCAAGAATCCTGATTGATCCAGAAAAGTCCCCAGGCCTGACCAAGCAGCGATGGCGTGGAAAAGGAAAGCCATGGCAAAATATGACAAAACCTTGTGTAAATGGAACAAGCATGGTGTACAGCTGCCTACCGAGATGTACCGACATGGCCAGATAGAGCTGCTATCTGGATTAATTTCCATTAATCAACAATAAAAAGGAAGAAGGCTTGACAAAAAAAAATACCACAACAAAACTATTAACTAAAGTTTCGGTCAGTTCCGGCATATGTTGATGTGGCTCCAGCCTGGGACAGGATGCTCATCATCTTTCAGTTAACTATAATTCTGAAACTACCTCAGTCCTGCATCGTGTTGTTTAGACTGCAGACTTGCTCTAGCACTCCATTACATTAGAGCCTAAGGGAGAGTAGTCTTTCTGCTGACAAAGTCTTACACTGCTGCAGGGGTCCCGTTAGGTTCAAGAAGGTAAAAAGCAAGTTGTACATTATTAAGGATTCAGTCTACTTATCCTCTTTCCAGTTACTGAAAAGATGTGCTGTACTGAGTGACCAGCCCATTGGGTCATAATTAGCTAATTGATCTCAGAATCTCATCCAGCCTTTTCTTGAAAGAAACAAGGGTTTCAGCTTTAAACAACACGGCTGGGTAGCTTGTTCCACACTCCCACCACTCGTTGTGTAAATAAGCACCTCCTGCTCTCAGTTTTAGATGCAATTCCACGTAGTTATCACTTGTGATCTCTAGTTTCACTCTCGCTACTAAAGCTCACCGGCCTAACAGTCAGCGCTTTTGTTATACTGCATATGTTATATCCTACAGATAGTCCGGAAACCCTAGAGATTAATGTTGAACAGGTCGAGGCAAGTTTAAATAATTGGTAAAAGAGGAATATCATAGAAAATGGCACTCAATGTGGCAAACAGTCAAAGCTGAAACACCAACTTATAAATTAAACACAAACAGGTACAATTACAGACACAGGTATTGGCACATTCCATCTTCAACAACATTATTAACTAATTTATGAAGAGTAAGAAATACAGTATGTTAAACTGTACTTATTTGACAGCGATATCTGAAAAGGGATTCAAGATTTCTAGTACATTAATTTATGACACAAAATGCTTATTTCTTGTTCTTATTAAGTTCACATATTTCTGTAAAAATCAGTTCAGTCACTCGCAAATACAAATCGCTGGTCAGACTTTGAAGACATATCACAGTCACATAGGTACAGTTCAACAACAAAAAAACAATTTACTTAGTGAATAATTATGCTGAATGCATTGTGTACCAATGCATATGACTGAATGTATAACAGAATGTTATCATATAAAATACTCATGTAAAAAAAGTGATTTTAAAGCCACCTCGACGTGAAAATTAAAAAAAAAAGCTTCAGCAAAAGAAATAAACCACAACATCATGTTAGTTGAAATTCTTTAGTAAACAACTCTTCTGCAACAAGCTTTTGTCCTTGGCAGGAATCTCCTAGCATAAAATACTGGAGTAGTTAAATCTACAACTTGGAGTTCCTAAACCTGTTACTTCAAAAAGCCAAAGAGTTTGCATTTTAATTTACAAAACACATGTTGGGCTCTTGATTGTGTTCAGCAGCCTGGACCATACACCCTTACAGAGACCAGGGTTGGTTAGTGTTCTTTTAGTTCAGCATTTGGCTGAAGGAGCTGTAAGACAACAAAAGGACAAGGAGAGGCACTTTAAACAGCATCTTCATCAAGATATTTGTCCAAAGCCAAGATACTGTTCAGAACTTCCAGCTTCAGTCTTCTCCATGGTAAAGCCTGCCTTTGAAATCCTCCACCTGCTTGTATGGATCCAGCACTTGATCTACTGAATGACCTCGATATGCTTTTATTCTGATGCTATTGATTAAAGAGAATAGTATTGCTTAAGAAAGTCGAAAGCTTTTAAAGGTAACACTGCTTTCCATAGGATAAGTGTTGCCTCCAAAGTCCAGTCAAGTCAAACTCTGATGCAGTAGCCCATCTCCAGAGATAGGATTATTATTCTGCTGGTGTTCTCAAGTCTCCCGATGGAGGAGGAAAATAATCTTCAGTCCTGAAAATGGGAGGAGGCTCTTGGCGATGCTGTGGTCTTCTGGGGCTGCTTGGTTTCTGCAACAGAAAGATGTTGTTAACTCCTCCAGCACGCTTACACCCCTCCCACCCGGGAGATACCTCTGCGTCCCCTGGTGTAACGGTAATAGACTCAGGGAATCTTTCATCCCCTGTGTAGTCTCACACCCAAACAATGCAAAAGAACTCTCTTATCTCGTGAAGTACAGCTGTACTGTGTTCATTGTTGGTGACGTTGGTCTGTTTTTATTTGATTCTGCTGCAAGATAAATGTCCCCCAGGAGATAATAAAACTTGAACTGAATCGAACTGCTGTATTTGTATTGGCTGCATGTGGATGTGTGGTTATAGAGACCAGTTGTGTGCCCAACAGTGTGGATGGTAGCTGAAGTATTCATTTTTCAGTTTTGGCTAACTTTTAACACAAAGTTAACCCACACTAAGACCCAGTTCCTCAGTTAAATGCTTTTGAGTAGCTTTACAAAATTTGAATGCGTTGATGAAGAAACTGAAAATTAAGCTCCTACAAGGGCAACATGCCACAAGTCTCAGGCTTTTACCATACTGCTTATCTTATTAAACCCACTACTTTATTCCTTTAAAATCACTTGGTTGTGTCTTAGTTCCACTACCTATCATGAAAACATCAGGTCCTCACACTGGTGTGATCAGAGATAATTAAAAACTACTCTTCCTCTGAAAGGTAAGCGCAGAAGAAAATTGTTTAGGCAGCACTAATGGTACCACAAGGTCAGATCACAGAGTAAAAACAATCTTGAAAATGTCAATATAGAAAAACTTAACTGAGTGTATTTTATGTTTAACCCATGTTTGCATGGGTTTCCTCCAGGTGCTCTGGTTTCCACAGCCCAAGAACAGACTGGTAGATTAACTGGATTTGGGGAAAACTGGTGTGTCTGTGTGTGTATGTCTGTGTGTGTGTGTCTGTGTGTTGGCACTGCGATGGTCTGGTCCCCTATCCAGCACGTATCCTGCATTGGGCCCTTTGCTTGCTGGGTTAGTCTTTGGCTACCACGCGTCCCTGATTTGGAAGAAGCGGTTAGAAAATGCATGGATGGTAATGGAGGTACTCACGCTGAGAAACCCAGGGACGTTCATCGTGCGGAAGATCTTTCTGAAAGCGCTGGGCAGGGTGGACATGTCAGCCTCTGCCTGTGTGACCTGCTCCTCCATCACACCAACGTTGTGGCTGACCATTTTAACAAAAGCCTGAAATGCACACAATGACACTAGATCAGCCTTCTTGTCATATTCCGCAAGAATTATTCAAAAACAGCCGACTTAACAGGTTACCAGAATATTTCACGCCTCACAGCATAGACAAATGCAGGTGTTTTGTAATTTTTTCCTTAATGATTCAGACTGACAGACTTATTAGTACACGGACAGTTTCAGCTCAAAATAAAGTTCTTAAGAGTGGCTCTGTTGTATGCATTTCAGTTTCTGCTATGTTTCTCTTTGCACTGCTATTACAACACTATATATTGGCCTAATTTCTTTATTTGTATAGCTATATACAAAAACATGCAACCAATATTCTTTTTCCTCTGACAAAGCAATATTCATAATGGATGTAATGAAAACAAATCGTCCACAATCATGCACCATGTATTTTAATAATTTTCCAAAACTTTAACTTTTGTCACTCTCACATCTAAACTCAGTTCTTCAGCTTTTAACAGCTGCCAAAATAAAACTGCACATACAATCTTTTTTTAATACTGGTAAGCACCCAAACACTGTTTTTAAAGTCAGTAAACAGCCTGTTTCTTTAGGATGATCTTGGCTTCGATTACTTTCTTTGTAAATGCAATGTTTCATGAAGACGAGCGTGATCAGAAATGCTTTTCCATGTAATAAACCAGCACATTTTAAGGACTTTAGAATTAAAAAAATTAAAAAAGTAGAACAATTCCTTTGAAAACTCTTTTTAAGAAAGTCTTCACAGTGTTCTCCTACACCAGAGTCTGGTAGTGTATAGGCTTTCCTATACTTTTATCAGTGTTGTTGCTGTGTGTATGCAAGCTGGCCATATCTTGCACAACTGTACCGGACAGTACTTAATGAGACATGGGCTGAACAGGTTTTCACATGGCTTCAGCTCCGTCTTAAAAATAAATTAATAAAAGCTATATGAAAAATCAAGTTTTTTTCCAGTAAAAAACAAATCATATCTACTTAATAACCTGATACATGCATTGCAATTAATACTTGTTCTATATGTACACTTACTTCCAATTTATCAATTTTTCTGTATATCTCTCTCATTTCTTCAGATTTCCTGTGAATTTGAGGTAGATTTTCATTTACGACCTGAGAAGTATCATTTCGAATCTGGATAGGAAAAAAAAGACAAAGGGCTACCTTACGTTTAAACTACTGATCTAGGGAGATATGAAGAAGCAGACACATCAAACAGTCTAGACAGTGGCACTGCAAGACATTAGGAGCATATGCATTACAATCATACCATATGTAGGCGAAGAATCCTGAGATACATAGAATATCAAGTTACAGCGCAGTATAGAGAAACAGAATCTGACGGCTCTCTACCTCTGCCTTGTGCAAATAATACATCACTCCCTCTGTATTTAACAATGTCAAATTTTTATTCCCCTGTTTCCTTGTGCTGTGTAAGGCAGACAGCTGTGCTCACAGATCTACCATGTAATCTTCTAGTAAGGCTTAATACAGAGGTAATTAGCACACCTGGCACACAAACCAAAGAAGACAGTATATTGCATACGCAAATCCTGAATTGTACATACTGTATGTTCAGACCTATAATGACTGAATGTGTAGTTTCAGTATGATGTTTTTTCAAGTGCAAGAGTTTGAGGAGACTTCACAATGATTAAGCAGTAAGACATACATTATTAAGTTGAGGATACCTTTTTTGTGTGCTCTTAAAGACCCTTAGACCTACTACCTCCAGCAAGATGTGGATAGGCCCCAATCCATTTTAAGCAATGTCAATTTGTTAAACGCGTATGAGACAGTGAATCTTGTCTTGCATCCCTGTATGCTGAGGACCAGAGCACAGCTGTTTGGCACCCTGACTGTTTGCATAGAGACAATGCAACCAATGTTTTTAAACACCTGAATCCCATTTTAACACTTTTGGAAAATTAAACTATCACCTAAATGTGACTGAAGTAAGGTCGGATGTTCTTGTGAAAACCTAAGAAAGGTTCCAAATCAGAGGAGGTCATTCTGCCCATCTAGCCTTTTGGCAGTTAACTGATCCAGGGATCTCATACAGTCATTTTTGAAAGGATCCAGGATACTGGCTTCAACAACATGGCTGGCTAGCTTGTTACAGACTCCCACAACCCTTTGTGTAAATGCCTCCTGTGTGAAAACATACCATGTCAAGCATTCCAACAAACTCATCCACTCTGGTAAGCATCTCCTCCAAGCTCTTCTCTAGATCCCGAATCTGTGCAAAAAGAGAGAATCAAGATCAAGAATCAAGAATCAAACACAGTGCTTATGCATGAACATATTTTAAGAACAGACTATTTCCAATAGCCTAAGAACAAATAAATCTACTGGGTTACGTCCGATGGGAAACAACTGAGTTACGACTTTTCTTCCAAGGCAGCAATCAGCGATACGCCACCCTATAGCTATAACACGGGAGAGAGGGGAATTATTTGCCATATACTGTATACATGTACATAGGGATTCTTATTTGTGCTGCTCTCTCAGGACGTGCAAAGTGCAATAGATTGGGCGGGGCGGTGGCTCTGTGGCTAAGGATCTGCGCCTGTGGCTAGAAAGTTGCCGGTTCAAATCCGGCGGCCAGCAGAGGAATCCTACTCCGTTGGGCCCCTGAGCAAGGCCCTTAACGCCAGCTGCTCCAGGGGCGCCGTATAAATGTCTGACCCTGCGCTCTGACCCCAAGCTTCTCTCTCCCTGTCTGCGTATCTCATGGAGAGCAAGCTGGGGTATACTAAAAGACGAATTCCTAATGCAAGAAATTGTATACGGCTAATAAAGTGATCTTATCTTAACCTACACCGCACAACGTAGTCGGCACGTTATAAAACAGCAAATAATACAAAATGACAGCCACAGGCGACTATGCACAACACAGCCTCACACGGCGGCACAACAGCAAGCACGGGGATATTTAGGATCAAGATCTCACCTCCACCCCAACGTCGGCTCTGAGGTAGGAGGAGTAGCTTTGGGCAGTGTGTCTCAGCAGCTGCTCGTCCTCTTCCACGTCCAGCGGCGGCGCGCCGCTGCTGAAGCTGTGGCTGTGGGACACGACGCCGCTGCTCAAAGCGTCACTCGTTACCGAGGCGCTGCTCTCGCTCTGCGACACATTGCCGCTGTCCCGGCTGACATCGGCGCTCGACTCCTCCACCGGGGACAGAGACCCCACACCTTCTGACCGATGCTCCATCTTACCTAAGCTTTCTCCTCTTTCCGTGTTGTGTCAGCTGATCCAAATCACGCGGAAGAAATAAGCGGAGCAGAGGAGAATGGGACGGTGGCCGGCAGGGCTCAAATCGCAAGCCCGTTTGGACTGCCTTATCTACGGGTCCAAAAACAGAAAACGCCGTTCTTCGGATTTGGTTATATAAGCTAGTTCTAAAGGTTTTTTTTTTACTTTCACAGTCTATCGTGAAGTTGTTGCACGGATACAGTGCTGACAACAGTTCTCAATAAATATTTAGTAGTTGTTAGACTGGGGAGTCGCCTACAAAAGTTTGCGAACAACCATGTATTGGTTCATGTCTGGGTAGTTTAGAGCACAGAGTAAAACATTTTTAATAGGATTCCCTTATTAACAAGAAGTTCCCAAACACAAGTGTCTTACCTACCTAGAGGAACTATTCATTGCAGGTCTCAGTATAAGCACATGAGAAAGATCACAGATGAGTTGGTTATAATTTAGTTGTTCGTATTGTAACGCAACGGGGGCTCAGGCGGGCGCCCTCGCCGCATCTGGTCGGCCCCATCCCGACTGGAGGCTCGAACCCGGGACTCCCGCGTCTCTCTGCAGCGACCTAGCCCCGTGAGCCAAAGAGAGATCTCTCCACAGCCCAGTAGCTGTGGTCCTGCTATCACAGGGAAGGGCGGTGACGTCACCCGCTCTGGTACGCCGGCTCTTACACACACTGCTTGTCGGCCGTAAGCGTTACACTCCCTGCTCTGGTACGCCGGCTCTTACACAGTACCTGTCGGCCGTAAGCGTTACAGTATTTTGTTCCTAGACTGCTAGCAGTTCATTGTTCTGAAAATACCTTGAAGGACCCCAGGGATTTCTGGCAACTTTTTCCAGACAGCAAAAATGGGACTCCTGTTGTGCAAGGATGTTGCTCCTGTTCTCAATCCTGAAAAGACATCCCCTTTCTCAGGTCTGCAGGACCCTGTTCAATAACCTCAAATAAATATTCCAAATAATAGGAAAGAATAAAACCTTTTTTTGTATTTTTAAATAAAATTTCTACTCCACAGTACCCCTCCCCTCACGCACAGAACGAGGAAGGAATTCTGATCACTTGCACTCTCCTGATGCTCCTATTGTTTATTATTGCACATTCGGCTAGATGTGCTCTTTAAATTCTCTGGATTTATATTTTACATCAAAGTCCAACTTGCTACCTGGCATGGCTGCCAATATCCTGGCTTCTTTCAAGAAAGGGCAGGAGGAGATCAATTACTAACAACCAGATGGACTGAAAGGACTATTTCAGCCTTAACAGTAAATTTCTGAATTTTGTACTTAGTTTGTTTTTTAAGAAAAATGTGATGCTGGTGTCGAGATGATAAAAACTAATCATATGGCCTCCTTTTGTTCTTTCTAAAAAGAGCTATACTTTTCCGCAAGTGTCTCTTTTTTAAGCCAACAGTGCTTTAGTACACAAGCCAAGATGCAACTCGAGCAGATGATTTTGGATTTTTTCTAAATGTACAAAGTGTCAGATCTGGTTACGTTACGAAGGACTTCTTAGAATGTGACAGCTACAGCAAATTGTAGGTCTAAAAAAATTGCAAATCCAATATTTGTGCAATATTTGTGGAAAGATACTTGTATTTGACACACTTACTTTCACACTATTAAAACAGCTGTCAAACAAAATCCAGATCTGGGGTAGTTCTTCCAAAATTGGAGCTAGTTCCAAATAAAACAACAAAAGCACAGCAAACCATAATTTTTGCATTTATTTATTCATTTCTTCCTTACAAAATACAAAAAAAAATCAGTGGTAAGAAAATATGGTCATCATGTTTTACATACACAATTAAAATGAACCGTATTAATTGAGAGTTCAGCTTTCACTAACCTTTCACTGATGATTCAACATCAGGATGTATCATAAATGTCTGCAGAAAAGAAATAAAAGGCTTCAGAAATACTCTAATTAACCTAATTAGAAAATAATAAAAACTACAAGGGCACTTATGAGAGGCTAAGATTTGGTAAAAAAAAAATAAAAGCAGTGGAATTTAAGAGGGACATTTACAAAGATCTATTTTATTTTCCTAATCCATTCTGCAATAAAAACAGATCCTGAGATGATTATTTTGTTTGGCATTCAGTACAGCACTGTTCTCACTGCTCTGGTTCACAAAGTTTGCAGTCTTTGGAAAGATGTTTTTAGTGGTTCTTAGGAATTTTGTCAAATATTTTAAGATTTCGTTATTTAGAAAATCACAGCAAAAACTGACTCCACATTAGTTTCCCTCTAAATAACTGCACTGTGGCCTTCACTTTATAACAGCATCACATAACACTGATATGTTCAAAGCCTTGGATTATCAAGAGTCTGTTAACTCAGTGTCAACCTGTCCTTTGAAATGAAAACTCAATGAACTACTGCAATAGAGAAAATGTCTTGACAACCCTCTATAAATTCCCTTGTTCCTTTGAGCGCAGGATGACTCCAATTCATTTCAGCGTTCAAAACCACAAAAGATGGGGCAGAATTGTTGGAGCAATGTGCTGCTGACTTGTGATATAGAGGAAATTTGAAAAATCAAAACAACAATGTTTAAAGTTCAAACATTAAAAAAAGATGTATTAAATAATGATTAGATCTTAACATAATTCTGTATATTAAAAAGAGGGAATCTGCAAACACAATAGAGGTCAGGGGATAGCATCCATAAATACAAATAAAAACTATTGGCGTTTTTTGACTCCACAATGTAATAAAACAATGGTACCTCCAACTGTTGTAAAACAAAATATTAGAAATCAACTTTATATCTGTGAGAAAAAGTCCAGGGAGAGCACTAGAAATTATTATTTAGGTTTACCTTTAGAATCTTTCAATTTTCCTGGCAGGGTGCCTGGAAATCTTTTTTCACTGGTGCAAATACCTCCTCTCCTCAGCCTCCTCAGCAAAAAAGACCCTCAATCAGCTTCCATCAGCAGCTCACCACAAACTGGAAGAATAAAAATCTCTCTGGACCTCACATTTTAGCAACTGCTGCAGACGAAACATGCTAAATAAGTGGTCCCATTTCTCACAGACATAAATCTATCCGAAACAAAGGGGCTTTTATCGTACCGGTGGATTTTCTGAAAACATTAAGACTTTGTTGCTATTATTCAATTCTTATTGTTCGTTACACAGTCCATGATACAAAACATCCGTTTTAACCTTTACACACATCTTTTACAACTGCACTTTAAAAACACAAGAAAACTCCAGCACTCTCTGTAACGATTCCATAATAAATAGTAAAATAGTAGTAATTTAATTCCTAATACTTATAACATTTAAGCTGGCATTACAAAGACTGGTGAGGAATGCAAACTCATTTTGAGCCACCAGGTGGCAGTGTCCTAAAGCAAATCCCATCAATGCCATGAAGGCAGCGTTCTTGCCTTCAGCCTGAGAGTCTTGAGGATACAGCTGGTGGTTTTGGTTTTCACACCCACACTTTAACATTTGTTCCTCTCAAAACGTTCAAAGTTCCGACTTAGACTGTGGTTTTGGGTGGTGAGAAAGATTGGAAATAACATTCCATGGGCTTTTGTGTGGCAATGGGCCAGCACAGGAAAATGTACTACCTAAAGTATGCAAGTTTGAGCTCTCACTTTCCTTTTTACAAAATTAAATTTCTCTGGAACCAAAACGGAGCTGGAAATCAAGTACCTGCACAGGGGAGAAACAAAGACGATGAAAATCGAAGCTTGGGCCTTTCAAATCCATGAACCAGAGTCGTGTTTTTCGGACCCGGGGCCCACAGGCCCTGGAGCACCGGTGACCTCTCCCAGGTGCAGTCCAGAGAGGCACAGCTCTCGGCGGTGAAGTCAGGGTTGTTTCTTCCATGGTTTTGTTTTCAGCCTAAGCACTCCTCAAAGGAGGAAAGGCCCTGGTGAGGTGGTCAATGGGCACAGACAAGGTTGAGGAACTCCCAACTAGAGAGGGAAAACACTGCCACTACGCAACATTCAACTCCAGTGCCAATTACATGTAAAAATTGGGGCTGCTCAAAGTAAATACTTTTTAAGGGAGGCTGGACAGAAGACTTAATCAGTTCAATTCTGTGGATCTTTTAGTAGTACAAAACTACTAAAACCAATAAACAAGTGACTGTGTAGAATTTAAAAAAAATGTGCGGTAAAAACAAAAAGGACTTTTCTATCCTAGTTAATTGTCACAAACATTTACAATCAATAAAGGATGGGTTGTGCAGTCAAACATTCGTGCACTAACAAATAATACATTTCCCAAGTCACCACCTGTGTGTAACCAAGTATGTGTCCTAGTACTGTACTACAAACACGCACAAGCATGTGTGCATACATGTGTCTGTATCATCAGATTAAGTCAGCACTGCACCTCTATCCTCAGAAGTAATACTGCCTACATTTTTAAGAAATTCAGTTGAAATAATGAAGCACCTTCCAGTTCTCTCAGTCCAACAGCTCAACTGCCCAAGGAAAATGCGAAAAGGAAGAAAATCAAGGAACAGCCAAATGTTTGACTGGAGAAAGAGGCCTCATCTGCTGTGCCTTATAAATGCAAGCTGGTCTGTGATAGGGGAAGTAATGGCTGAACTGCACGAGTACACCTTCCAGAAAACCCCTAATGAATGGAAAACTGTTTTGCTTGTTAAAAATAACCAGAAGGTGCCCTACTGCAAATCACTCAATGCCTTTTCAACAAAATGCACCAAACATCTGCTTAATAGAAAATGTGCAGCTTAAGCTTAAAAGGGATCAGAAATATATTGTGCTGTTAACCCCTTACAGTAGCAAGTGCTGACAGTATAAACAAATTGCAAAAAAGGTGAAAAACCAGCTTTTCCAAACAAAAAACATCCTTTCAAGAAGGCGATTAGCCAGAAAGCATGCTTGCAACTCCTGATCTTTGACCTGTGCAGTACACAAAGCACGTCTAACTCATGTTATTTGGAGGCGCAGGTTTCTTTGTTCTCCAGGAAAAGGTATGCCACGGATTGGAAGACTTCAGTGAGTGAAGGAAAAATATCCTCGCCAAGCATCAGTTTAACTGCTGCATTCACTGACTACCACTTTTAACTGCCAATAATACTGATGTCTTGCAGGGCTTGAGGATCAGCTATGAAGAAGAGCTGTGAAGCTGTGCAGAGATGTGATGACAGGACTCTCCTGCAAAAGGCCTGCGAATTTTACCCAAACATCCAAGAGCATCTTCTGCAGGCCAGTAGGCTGAGCTGGACTGGAATGAACTCTACAACTGGAAATGAGCACATTTCTCCAGTGTTGGCGAGAAGGAACGATTCAGCTTTTACCCTTCTTACAGTGCAAATGGCCTTGCTCAGAAGACTAGTTTTGAAATCATCCCCACATAAATGCCTTGATTATCCAACAGGACCGGTAAGATTATTTTAAGAGAATGCTGTGAATAGGAGCTACTGATAAAGCTTTAATTCATCACTTTAAGACACATTGTGAGCAGTTAAACAGAAATATCCATGGAAACCTGTCAGAAAAAGAGACCAGCTGCAGTCAAGACAGGTTTCCCTAATTCTCAATAATTTACAAGTTAAAGCTTTATAAATAGAACCCAAGTTTTGGCCCCGTCACCACGACAAGAGGAACTCTGTGATTTTAAAAAGGCTGAACATCTTCAATCATATTAAAATAACACCCAACATTGTTTCTTTGATCAAAATCAGTGGGTCAGCGTCAAAAGCTGGTTTCGCTCTTTAAAACCTCAATAAACACCTGTTAATCTGACAGATTAAAAATAACCAACCAAAAGCAAAAAAAAAAATCCATTCATTCATAAAACTTCAAACATGTACAAAGTTCCGGTTCCCAGTGGTTGATAACTTATTTGTCTTATAAACGGGTGTTTTTGGCTTTACGAACGGAAAAGTAACGGCTTTGAACATCAGCCCCGCCGTTTGTTGTATCGGGGAAAAGGGGAGGGAGGGCTGCAGAGGTCCGTGGGAATTCCCTGATCAGCTAGGCTGCGAAGGGATGGGCAGGGAGCATTATAGCGTGATCACTGTCCCGTCCTCCTCCACACCTCCTCTGGGGAGAGCCAGGCTGTGCCGGGGATCAGTCCGCAAGGTGTGGAGGATTTTGTGCAGGCTGCCATTGCTTTCCCTGATGGTGGGGCTGCTGCTGTGATGGTGCTGGAGGGTGAGGTCTCTGTGCAGCTTGTAGCTCAAGTGGCTGTTTCCTGCTCCGTTGAGGCTGGGCTGGGAGTGGAAGGAGAGAGTGGAGACAACGGAGGGGGGGCGGGGCGGGCTGGAGAGGGGGGGCGGGGCAGGTGGGTGGGGCTGGGCTCTGGAGGGGGCGGAGCCGGAGGACCGGTGGGAGGGGCGCTTGAGGTTGCTCTCGATCACGATGTCGGACTCCTCGTCGCTCTCCAGCTCGTCGGCGGGGAAGCTGTGCCCCGTGCCCGCGGGCGGCAGGCCGGCGAAGCCCGTGGAGCTGCCACTGTCCGTGGACTGGCCAGAGCTGCCGGAGATACGGCTGCTGCGCACGATGTTGTTCCGCTGGTTGACTGGCTTGACGGTGATGATGAGGTTGTGGCTGTTGGCGATCATCATGTCCGTCACCTGGTCCAGGGTCTTGCCCGTCACCTCGATCCCGTTCACCTCCAGCACCTCGTCGTTGACCGCCAGCAGCCCCGTGCTCTCCGCCAGCCCCCCCGGCACCATGCGGGAGATGAAGATCCCCGGCACCTTCTCCAGGCCGTGCGGGGTGACGCGGACGCTGGTGCCATCCCGGATGTAGAAACCCAGCGGCTTGTCCGAGCCATGGCGGTACAGCCGGACCCGCCGGTGGGACTCTGGCAGGATGTCCACGTCGATGATGGACGACACGGGGCGGAAGTCCTGAGGCAGGCCAATCCGGATGTGAGGCCGCTTCCTGATGACGTCGGGGCGCAACGCAACGACCGCCTTCTTCCGCCGCGTCAGGGTGTTGGTGCCAAAGTCGCTGTAGTCGACCTCCTCTGCGGAAACAGAACAAAAACAAGAGCGCTGACCGGGTGTGCTTTATTTCCGAGGGGTGAGAAAACCCTAGGGTCGAAATAGAGAGAGTCAGGAAGGCGTGAAAAAGACATTCCTCAAGATTTTCAGGCTGTGTACGTCATTCCCCTCTCATATTGCATCAGGACTTTCACGGACTAGCTCAGCTTTTCAGGCCACATATTGTGCACAGCTGAGCAGGAAGACAGAAGTAACAAAACTGCTTTTTGCATACGATACCCTCTCAATCTTTTAGGGGGAAAAAGGCAGACTTAACAAAAGAATAACATTTCAGAGAAGACAAAACTATAAAAACAAACCTCTCCCAAACGGTGAATAAATCATTTTCAGAGTTTATGTGCAGGCTGCTTAAAAAGCTTAAAATAGAGGTTTCTTGGGGCTATGAAAAATCTATGATCAGACAAATTATACTGATGTTAAATGACTGACACAAGGGAGTAAGAACTGTTTCAACCTGGGATCATAACCAGCGAAAACTGTTTTGGATTGCAATGAGAAACCGACTGTGAGGGATCATGTGTTCTGCACAGAAGAGCACATTATTTAATTTTTCATTTGTTGTTTGCTCTTTCATCTCCGAGGGGGACAAAGGAGTAGGGGATAAAATCACAATGGCCAGAAGTGGACATCCTGTTGAATATTCTATTAAGTGACTACGAAGGAACAAGCTTTAGGCTGTGTTGTTGAAATAAACGTGCATTTCTCCCCCAAATCGTCATACCTTTACTCTCCAGAACTGAACGACGGAACCGGCTGGACGAACATTAAGCTACAACAAACTACTGAGGAAATAAACCACATGCAATGAATAAAAAACAGCAGCCCCTTGCAAAAGATGTTTTTGGGGAAAATAAAATTATAGCGGTTGTGAAACTGGGCCACAAGAGCATCCCTCCCAGTTGCTTAGACAGCTGCTTTCTATAGCCCTGCCTGCCAGGCGAAATAGCAGTGCACAGCCAGATAAGACTGTATAAACAAGCACATTCCGTGTAGCTGCAGACGGGCAGACTCTTTCCCGAGCTCAGCCAGGTCTGGCTCCGGTACCTGCTCCTCCGGGGAGCAGGGCGGCAGTAGCTGACAGTTCTGGGAAGGACTTCAAAGGGAGGAATGATTTCCACCAGGGAGAGCAGCACTTCAGGCAGCTTGGGAATCCTGCCAGAGGCTTATTAAACCAGGAAGCGTTGTTGTCAGACCGGGGTGGTGCTGGTGGTGGTGTGATGGTGTGTGTGTGTGTGTCGGGGGTGGGGGGTGAGGGGGGGTGAAGAATAGGCAGCACTCTGAGGAATCCCCCCATCAAGATTCTGGATACTCTCAAGAGCCACAGGGGCTTTATGCCACTGCAGCTGTGCCACAGATTTAAAAAATGCAGACTGCTGGTGTTGGCCGCAGATAATTAATCACCACACAACCCTTTTCTAAATTTCACCCTTCAGGTTCATTTGATTGGGTCAAATAGACATTTGGGCAAAAAGTGTGAAATGTACGGTCTTATGTTCTGGACGTTTTAGCTTTTGAGAACATATGATTATACCTCCATCAAATTTGGAAGGACCGTTGCTCTTCCATTGTGAGCCCTGTACCAGCTTTGGGGTGTGAAGTAATGTGAAAGAAAACTATTTGGATTCTCCCGTCAGTCTCCTGCCGTTCATGTGGCCCTGCAAATTCACACACACCCAGCAAGCCTCAGCAGTCAAGCCAGGAAAAACCCCCAGTTGTGTTATCTAATGGGATGGCCCAGAGTAAAGCTGGAAGTGGCTTAGTCTGAGCCCCAGATGAGCAGCTCTTTTGGCTCTCAATATCATTTGATGATGATTATCATTATCATTAATAATAATAATAATAATAATAATTGCTTACACTTATATAGCGCTTTTCTGGATACTCCACTCAAAGCGCTTTACAGGTAATGGGGACTCCCCTCCACCACCACCAATGAGCAGCATCTACCTGGATGATGCGACAGCAGCCATAGTGCGCCAGAACGCTCACCACACACCAGCTATCAGTGGGGAGGAGAGCAGAGTAATGAAGTCAATTCATAGAGGGGGATTATTAGGAGGCCATGATTGGTACTTGTTTCTGGGTTCCCTCACTGACTTCGACTGTTTCTACTTCATCACGGGTTCTTCAGTTCTTTAAACAATACTGTTCTACCGCTGAATCAAACTACTGCACTGATATGGCCCTTAAAATGGATTTTCAAAGTGTGTGTCCTTTGTGAATCAATGTCCTTTTATCTCTGAAAACCGCAAAGCTAGGCTTGTGCACTGTAATTTGAATAGCAAGTGCAAGATCGGCACAGATTTTAATTTGTCAAAATAAGCCATTATTTTAAAATGTGATTTGAAAAGCATGCATGTTGCCATTGATCATCTGGTCCCTTTTAAATATTGGTTTTAGTTACAATCTTACACTTGTGGGGGGACACTTTCTGAGGCAAGTTAAAAGACTGCAAACTACAAACACCCTGCTCTAGGGAGACCTCTTGCTTCACACTTATCTCAGGTCTGGGGCTGAGCATAGCTTTGCAGGACCTGGTTGAGCTCAGATCAAGTATCTTGAGGAGGAGAGACATAACAAAACAAGCACAATAAACCAGGCTACCAGCAGTCTGTGAAAAACAAACACATTCGCTCTCTCTTGACCTCTCGGATTCAGGAAAAGCCTTCAAGAGAGGAGACGAACAAGCAACCACAGGCTATGCAACAAGTGGCTGTCAGACCAGGCTTTGAATTTCAGAGAAGATTTGAAATGAAATCCTGCTCCACACTACACATGCAGCAACGTTTATGGCAGACACCGAGTTAGAACAGGGCGGGGAACTGCAAGCTTAAAACAACGCCCTGAAGCAAATATTAAAAACAGACCAGCAGGTGTTGAATTTGGAAAGACACGGTCTCAAAACAAAACTTTCTTCCCAAGTTGGACTTGGAGATTTCAGTTACCACAAACTGTTAGCTGCTCACCGAATAATAAAGTAACAAAGTCTGAGAAAGAAAGAACACCGTACACTCTCATCAACATACTTTTAGAGGCAAGGGCATGGGTAAGAGGATCAAGCCCTGCATGTTTAAGGTGTTTTGCAGCTTTGGGACAATATCCAGTTTTCCAGAATGATTCTTCTTGACCTTGTTCATCGGATGCCTTTACAGCATCATTTCCCATGATGCACACACTCAAACATACAGGCCTTGATCTCCGATTCACTGGCTTGTGCGAACAGTTGAATTGGTTTCCACACTGGACACACTTTTCTTTGTTTACCTATTCTATCAACAGGTCAGTGGAGTTGCTATGGATACGATGTCGGCACCCAGGTATGCCAATATCTTTGTCATCTAGCTGGAAGAATGCTGCTCTCCTACAGTGGCTTTGTCTTCAACCTTTGCAAGTGATACACTGATGACTGCTTCAGTGCTGCCAACAGTTCCAAACAGAACGTCCTGCATCATTTCACTAACGCCAATCTCCAATACTCACTGTTAATGTATCCTCCGTTCTTCTGCCTTTCCTAGTAATAAGCCTCTCTATCGACCAACCAGGACTGTCAACTGTCTGTTTTATGAACCCCCAAAACTTTGTCAGTTATGCAGAGTCGACACAGACCTCCATAACCAGCCCTTCTAATGCGCTCACGCTTCATTGACAGGGGATACCCTATGCGCTGCACGGACAGGGCCCTCAGCTCAGCAGGAAACAGCCCTCACAGCACCAACCTGATGTGGAATACAGTTCTGGGACTGGGAATTCCTCATCTGCTTCCTTTCCACCCTTTCTTTCCCAGGATCACCCAAGATGGCTCTTCAACTAGAATCTTGATACTCAATCATAACTGCTTTTTTAATCCTCTCCATTTATTTACAACTTTCATCTTTTCATACCTTTTCATTTCCCTTTCATCCCCTTTGTTTGCACACTCTCCATCTTACACATTTGAAAAGGTGGTTTATCTTTCTACTTTTCTTTTAACCCCTACTTGTTCTTTTGCTGCCAACACACAGTGATGGACCTCCCCACTCTAAACGACCTTAACCAATTCAGTCACACACAGCAAACCTGCTTCACAAAATGGACAACTGTTCTGTTTAATAGCGCAGACCTTTCCTTCCAAGCATTTATAAGGTTTAAAATCATTCGAGTAACAGAACTCACAATTGTCCAGTATGGATTGTCAAAGAAAATGCTTTTGAAGGAGAAAAAGAAAACACTGAGCACTTAGGAAGGGATTTTAAAAAGTCATTTAGAAAGTACCTGAAACACTTCAAAGCCGACCACCAGAGTTATTATTAGCTAAAACCATAGCAGCATGATTATTTTTATTGAATCCAGACTCAGGGCCTTACTTTGTGCAGGAATTTATGCCACAAGTGCACAAGAACCTGATGAGAAACACATTTGAAGTTTCCTTGAAGTTTCATTGCAGTTGTGTGCTGCTTTTGTAGCCCTGCTGGCCTAACGCATGTGCGCAAGGACTGGCGGCCTCAAATGTGCTTACAATCTTACGGAGAATAATAACATCTGCAAACAAAATGATTTTGTTTGAAGCCATGCATCCTCACGCCTGACATTTCGACCTGAGCTTGAGAAACGCCTCGCTTTAAGGCTGCGGATTGGGGAATGGCCGTCTCCCGACGAGAGCAGGCCACGCGCCATGTAACACAGACTAGCGTTCTGTTCCAACAGGAGAAATCTGCTGCTCCTTCAGAGTTCCCACCTGCACTTCATTTTTAATCGTGAGAGCCCCCACCCTGGATTTCTGATTCGTACCTGAATATCTCCCGACACAATAATCCCCAAATACCCGTGGAAAGCATGTAAACTCGCTGATCAAAGGGCAAGCGGACACTTCCCAGACCAGATGAATGGAATGCTGTAATGGAGCAGAGGCCTCAGGAACATGCCGCTGGTGAAATGAAAAGGCCAATGCGGTGCACAGTTCACCCCAATCTGGGGCCCCAGGCCCATTCTCACTCCATAAGTCAGTCATACACGTGTTTCTGTTTTACACATGGGTACCCAATGAGGCTGAAAATGCAGTGAAGGGAGATGAAGGAGGCACAGGGAAGATGATAAATAGGTGAAAAAAAGTACGTCCAAAAATTCTCTTTCAATTAACATTGTTATAAAAAGAATAAAGCCGTATAGCTGGCTCAGAGACTGGGGGACAACAAAAACTCTGCCTCGGTCAGCCGGGACAAAACTAGACCAACACCCAGGGGCTGCCGTCTTCCCAGCGAGCAGTCGGGCTTAGCCGCCGTGAGGGTCAGGGTAAAGGCAACGCCGTGCTTTCGAGACCCCCTCTCCCCACCTGCTGGGGCGGGAATGGAGAGCCCAGCCAGGGAGGGGGCTCCCCTCGTCCTGCACCCTGACAGGACCCGGGCAGTCACCCTGGCTCCTGTCCAGCTGGCCGGGCTCCGATTCGGGGACAGGGGGAATTCCACAGCAGGGTGAGCCCTGGGAATCGGAGCGGAGCGGCTGAGGAATGTCAGGGAGTGCTGGCACCACTGCCTGGCCTTGCCAGGCAAACGGCAGGGAAAAACAGGGACTGTTCTGGGCACCCAGGTTCATTTCAGCAACTCTTGATGCAAGATGTCCATAACGTCCTTAAAATGTGGGTGAATTTTAGTCTGCTGTACTTGAAATAAACAGAAGCCCTGGACTGTTCGCAGCACAATCGAGGTTTATAGGTGGAATTAATAGGGTACACATTTAAAACAACAAGACTCTCAACAACATGGTTAATGGGTCTGTTAGGTACAGTAGGTCTGCAAAAGCAAAGCTGCTCAGTGTAGCAAAGAAGCTTTTTTGAAAAATAGCCACATTAACATACACTCACTGCACAGGCCACCCACATATTCAGGTAGTCATAAATTTGACATCATATTTTTTTGTTAATTAATGAACTTCAAAATGACCGCAGGAATAACTGAAATTGCCACATGGCCCCAAAATCTCTGAGAGAAAATGGGATTTTATTACTCTGAACTAAATTCATGTTAATTGAATGCTTAACCTTTGCTTAATTTACATAGCTGCTCAAGAACCATGTTGGATAATCAAATAGCCATGTATAAGTTTTTAAAAATAATCTAAAATTTATTCAATTTCACTGAAATTCATTTACTTTGTTTTCATACCGAGCCCTATTTTGCGAATCTTGCAGATTTAAAAAACAACCATTAGGAAGAACACGTTAAGCAGGTGCTCAGTGCAAAACAAGGACTATACTTCATGAAAAGAAGTCAGAGCTTTTAAAAACGGCTGATTGCAACTGATCAAGCAAACAGAAAATTAAGATAACTCCAGACACTACATGCTGTCACATTCATAGAGCACAATTGGATAAGCCGGTCCCACGTAGAAATTAAAGGGCAATACCTATGTAGTAAAGAGTTAGCTCACAATTTACACAATGACATTTAATTTCCAAGGCAACTTTAAAATCTGTTCTGTCTCTGTGTCTGTGGTTGTGGGGTAGTTGTTGAAATTGGAATATTATCCATTTTTCTTCTTGTCATTAACACGTCTGAAACAAATTGGTAACATTTCCAGACTGCAAAACTGAATTTTGTTGTTTAGTCTTTGAGATCAGTTTAACTCTGTATTGGTTGTGACCATTGAAACAAAACAAGAAAGCTACTTCGCTTTGATTTCACAATTTAAAAAAACTGCAACACAACAATGTTCCAGTGCAACAGAAAACACTTTCTGAAGCAAAGCTGAAAAAACAACCCTTTAGTTATGTTTCTGAAGAGAAGTTCTGCTAAATTTGTAATGCGTAAATATACAGGGAAGATACCAGCATTGATTAGCAAAGCTAATTAGAAGCTGGGCATTTTGATTGGAGTTAGCTCAACAAAAGCTTTGCATTGACTGATCAAAGCAGTTTTTTATTGAAAAATTTTAAAGCACTACTTTACAGAGTCCACTGTTGCAATTTTACATAATGGTGATCAGAAGATAATTTGAGTAAATGTCAACCAGAAGGAAATGCATGATAAAATTTCAAAATTATACTTTGCTTTATGAATTACACAAATTGGTAGAGCTTTGTGTTAGTCTTGGAAAAATCCTAACAAAATTAACTGATGGAGCAGGGCTCGTAATGAATCATTGCACCAGCAAAACTGCTGGATAATTATTAAAAAGCACTTGTTTTTTATATTACTTACTTTGAGGACAGCATATCAGCCTTTAAAAACAAAGGGGATAAGGGATTTCAATTGTATCATTATTTTAATGTTATTTTAAGTGTGAGCAGACAAACACCATTATCACTGTACACAGTGAATATTTGTCTTTAAAAAAATTTCAGTCTTGTTTACTCTTCACAGCAGTTTAAATCCCAGTAAATAACTTAGAGATGCCCATGCATGTTTTGCTGAACCGAAGACTGCTCATAAAATCTTTGGGGGGATGGAGTCTTCCTTGCTTAAAAGTGAAACTGGTAACTGATTAAGCAGAGCAAAGCCTTAAGCACCGGACAGTCAGAATTTCACAGTGCTCCCTAAAAAACCACTCCTTTCGCCCGCTCATCTCTTGAAATGACAGATTCCGTTCCAAAGCTCACCTTTTAAAGAAACCAAGACCTTGTAATCCTCCCAGAGTGCAGGTTCAAAGGAAACTAAAGCAATTCAAGCCTAAGCAAGAGACTGAAATGGTTCTTAAAACTTTCCAGCTACTAATGTCTTAAATCCCCACTGCACAGACACATTCACTTCTTCACACAGTACATGACAGCCACTCCAAGCCAGAAGCTATTTTGACTACATTACCCTTATGTTACAAACAGAAAGAATTGTAGGAAATGACAGATGAAGAGAGAGCTAAGATGGTGTTTAATTTTAGCTTCAGAGATGCGTTTGAAGTGTTAGATTAAATCACACATTTCTTTAACCCCTGTCAGCAATATTCTAAACAGAATGTGTCAGATCCGAAATGTGTCATACATACACAGAAGCTACAGTACCCCAGTTCCTATGCATCTAGACCCCCATTAATAATTAAGACTACAACTCTGAAGAGTTGTGTTTTTTTTGTAATTTGAAAAATGCCACTCCCATGTACAGTGCATCTGGTCCAAGATAAAAACTCAGACCTCCCCATATTTCACAATACTTCCCCTTGAAAGAGGATTGTGGCCCTCTGATGAGACTCTACACTTCACTGTCCACGGCGAGGAGGTGGGACAGTGAAGTGAAGTTACAAATTATGATTTAATTATTAATTATAAAAATGAATTATAATCTTGAGTTAATTCCTGTATGCTGAGTTCTGTTGCTTCACTAATCACAAAGGGCAAAATCATTTACTTTTTGCAAATGAGGAAATTCCAATTAATCCAGGTAAACGCTAGGGTGTGTGAAGGACTTTCAGTCTCTGTCGTGACACATTACCAACGATTCCCGAGCACAGAATTTCATTACACATTGCAAAGCCGATGCCCATCCTGCAGAGGGCACTGTGTCACGTCGGTGAAGTCAATGACCTTCTCAGAAAACAAAAACAATTTCTGTTCGCAGCATGGCATAACTCGGTGAGCAGTAAATCCCCAGCTTTGGATTTATCAGCGGCAGCAAAATACACAAATGAGAACATTAAAAAAATGCCCTGCTGCGCATTAGTGAAGTGTCATTGATGCCAAACCGCTAATGAGGTGAAGGGCCTGCAGGAGGATGGAGCACAAGAGAACCGGGCCTGGACATGATTATGAGATCAAGAAAAGTTATCATCTCTTTAAACTCCTGAAACGTTCAGCCACCTTCAATACGCGTGTTTCATTAACCTTTACGCAATATTACTCCAATGAGGCAAAACGAGCAGACTGAAGTGTATTAGACGTAGTGCACAAGTGCTATGATTAACAGTCTTTTCCACCTTTCAAAGGAAAGCGCTGTGCTCAGAGATACCACGGGCAGTGCTTAGCAATGGCTTTCCCACTAAAGACGTAAAGCAGAAGCCGTCCAAGTCTTTTTCAAATGTTTCTCTTTGTGCTCACTCAGCACTGCCTTCCCCTGCCCTTCTGTTATTACTACCGCGGATAGACGATGCACATCTGGGAAAAGTTAAAGAGCTACATAGTTGGGTGGTAAGTTTTCTTCCCCAAAGGACTACATTTTCCCTCCTTTCTTTTTCAACCTATAGAGTTTTTGCAACAGATCCCGGTGATTCCATTACATTGACATTACATTATGGCTACATTACAGGCCCAAAACACTGTCCTCTCGTGCCCTACTAATACTGGCCTTCCTCAGTAACCTCAGAAGTCCATTGCTCTGGAAGAAAGAAGAACTCAATTCAGGCCCAGAAAGAGGATTCTTCTTATTTGGTCATGGTTCTATCAGGTGGACAAATCTTCAGAATCAGCAGAGAAAGTGTCAAAACAGGCCACAAATGGAAACTATGCAGAAGTGTATATAAAATAGAGAACTGGAGACTTTACACAAACGTTTGCGGGTGTCTGGAACCAAGCTACCCAGTTGATAACTTCTTTCTGCCTTCTTTTGAGACACAGCTGGATGAGACAGACTGAGACTGTTTGATCAATTAGCTACTACAAAATGTGCAGGAGGGGCCTCCTCTCATTTCTAATTTCTATTTTGATCATACATAGTTATATCTTGATCATAACAGTTGTATGTTTCTAAAATAAAATGCATTACCGGTAACTGCCCAAAAACTAATAAAAAAAATCAGAGAACGTAAGTAACGTTTTTCAAATCTGAAGCAAATACAAGGCAACAGGACTGTAAACGCGTCATTAGCACAACTTAGGTGTATTTCTGGTCTTCTCGCCTGTGATTAAGTTCTCATTTGCATATGACACCTACCGTTAACTGCAGATTACTTGATCTGTAGGCCTCACTGTGTTTGAAAGAGTTGATCTTTGTCAAGTACAGAGGAGTGGCTCTGCAAGAAAATGCCCCTGTTGACCCTGCAAGTTTAGACGGGTCTTGTGAACATATTTGATGGAAGCGATGCCCTTCACCTAACCTCACGGGTTACTAAACACAAAACATAACCTGTAATCTTCAACCAAGACGATTTACTTTAAAAAAAAAAAGTCAGATTCATGCAGATTAACTCCTGGACAAGAGATCTTATTGCTAGAACCCTATATGGAATGCAGCACCAACATTGGGCACTTTCATTCAGAGACACAAATGAGACGCCCAAATGCAATGATGTTCTTTCCATTTCATGTTTTGCAAGGTGCGGCTCTAATACAACATTTACTTTGAAAACACACACACGGGTGGACTGAGACAAAACCTTTCTTCTGCTTAGATTAAGAGCATGTGTGCATGCAGACTGTAACAGTGCTATGCAATAAAAGGCTTACCTTGAAGTCCATAGGTAAGAAAATTGCATGGATCCTGCAGTGGCACATTTTAAAAACAATATCTGTCCTGATAAACCATTTAAATATTGGTGACCACTAAACAAGTTGGCTGAAGTCAGTTATATCAGTGCGACAGACAAAAACAAGAACATTCCTACCTTTAAGAACTGAAAGGGACAGCACCTGAAGACCTACCAGATGAGATTTATGGGGCACTGTTTGTGTTCTTCTGCACAGGTGGCTGAACTCATATTAGTAAAGGCGGCACAGGGTCCCTTCACTTAGCAATTCACTCAACTTCAGCTCCGAAACTAGTAAATAGGTGCATTTTTGTTCGGTGACTTTGTTCCAGTAAAGGGTTGTATTCTAGTGTTGGTGAAAAACATTTTTTCTTTAGTAGTGCTTTACAAAACATTCTTGCCATGGAATTACAAGCCAAGAGCCTTATATGAATAGCATAACATGACATACACATAAGAATTTCTTCCTTTCCTGCAGAACATTTTACATTAAGCCTGGAAACTGGCCTAAAACATATGGCCTAAGAATATTACAGCATTACAAGTACTTATTTTTTCTGCATTTGCGACATTGGCAATTGATATAAAAGATCACAAGAAAAAACACAGGAATAATTGCTGTAGGAAATGCATAACTGTCCAGTAAGGTCCTCTTCTTTAGGGAAAGACTACGCGACATGATTAAAGGCAGCAAGGTGACAGTCCGTTTGGAAATGCCTGATGGACAAGAGGCTCTTGCACAAGCTTTATCAGCGAAGCACAAAAACAAATCATTGTACGTTAATGTGCTGTGTTGAAGTCTAGCTATACGATATAATATAAGAAACAAGAGGCCTTCAGGCTTTTAGAAATTACAAGAGCCTGCTGTTTATAAAACCTCGAGAGGCTCAATCTGCTGCTCAACAGGAGTCCAGTGAATGTGTAGACAATATAGTACTTAAATTAATTTTCTTTTTGATGGTTTTCTTTTTGATGCCCCCAGATCCAAATGTCCCACTGTTAATCGGCTTCTCACCATGACCCTCATGCCTCGAGCAACCAAAGGGCAGACATGACTCCTTGCCAGACCTGCCTCTTTTCACACTGAGAGCCACCCTGCGATACCTGTACTCTGGCACCCAAGGGAATCACGGCCAGGCAGCCCATGACCCAGCCGCGACCTCAACAGACCGTCTTGAACTGGAGCTCCAGCCAGCACTTCCTTTACTGCTTCAGCTGCTGCTTTGAAAAAAATACACCTCACAGATGTTGATACTTGTCTCACTATAAGACACCCTGAATGATTTAAATGAGTTTTGACTTGCACATCTGGTTAAAAACCATAGGCCTTTTCTGGGCACAGGAAAATGATACAATCCAAGTCCAATACTAGCACCTTCCTTGCATTCCTCAAGACTGAAAGCAGGCTTCTCCAAGTGTAGTGCAATGAACCAGAGCCTTGACTGCTAAATGCTTTCCACACCTTTGCCAGTCCTTTGTTTTTCTGATGTTCTGCAGGCAACACGCATGGTTACTGCAGACAAATTATTGCAGATGTAAAATACCAGTAGGGGGAAAAAAATCCCATCAAATGTCTTTCTATCACACAAAAAACTACCTAGTATTAAAAAATAAGATCACTTTATTAGCCATATACCATTTCTTGCATTAGGAATTTATCTTTTCGCATACCCCAGCTTGCTCTTCATGAAACACACAGGCACACGGACAGGGAGAGAGAAGCTTGGGGTCAGAGTGCAGGGTCAGGCCCTGGAGCAGCGGGGGGTTAATGGAGTAGGATTCCTCTGCTGGCTGCAGGATTTGAACCAGCAACCTTCTAGCCAAAGGCACAGATCCTTAGCCACAGAGCCACCATTCTGCCCCCAGAGTGAACTAATAATATGGTCTGTGCACGTTACTCTTGTAATAGGGTAAACTTCAAAGGTTACAAGTGGAACCAACGTGGAAGAGCTTTTATAACCAAAAGCAGGAGGCACTTCTTCAACCAAATGCTCATGGGTATGTGGGACAAGCTACTCAGTCAGGTTGTTGAAGATGATACCAAAGCTTCTTTTGAGAAACAGCTGGATGAGATCTTTATATCCATTACCTTCTAAAGTACCATACAGGCCAGATGGGTCAGATGGTCTCCGCTTGTCTGTAACAGTTCAAATAACACTGATTCAGCCTTGCTGAGCAAGAACTGGCCCATTCTTCTTCAGTGATGAGGTAACTAAGGATGGTAGCAGTGGAGCAAAGTTTACAGTTTATGGAAACATTTTCTGTCTGCTTATGTGGAAGAAAAGGCTTCCATAATTATTGGTCAGAGCTTCACTGATAATGACCCAAAACACAAGGCCAGTGCAACCAACTCAAATTCTACATTTAAACCCCAATGAACATGAATTGTAAATGCTGAAGAAAAAAAAAATGTCCCAAGAATAAACAAGAAGTCAAGGGGAAAGAGCAAAAAATCTCAAATTATTTCAACAAGCCTTGTGAACTCAGTGGGTCAGTTGCAGGTTTGCTGTGTTTATAGGCTCAAAGGGACATATAACCCAGCACTGATTTTCAATCTGTGAAATTTACTTAAAATGAAGGTGCCCTCAGGACCCAAGAGCAAAGAGGCAGCAGAGAAGACTACTGTGTTCCCGAGATGCCCTGAACTAAATCTTAAAAAGACTAAATCTCCAGCGACATCCACCCCTCTGCAAGGAGGTTAGGTAAGATTGGCACAAGGACTCTGCTTCAAAATACTTTGGCTGTCAGGTCTTTAAAGAAAACCCTACATCTGTTGTATCTCACAGCTTTACATGTAATTAATGATGTACTGTCCCCAGATTGAGTCTAGATATGGCCCAACCCCCTCCTGACTCCACCAGGCACAGTCTCCTCACGCTGACTGTAACTAGGTCTGCAACTCATCTCACTCTGACTGGACCCTGGGCAACAGGCAGAGACATGGACAGCAGTACAGATTTTGATAGCAGATATAAGATAAAAGCCTACACTTGCTAAAGGACATTTAATGATGATAATTATTTTATTTACTTGTGCTTGGGAAGAAACTCAAACATGGCTGTCATGCCATGATTCTTGTTCACCTTTGTTTATTATTGTATATGGGACCATGTAATTTTCTCAGTTTTTCCTGAAAAACCAATAAACAAATTGAGCATAAAGTGCTGAACTATAGTAAACACATACATCAAAGAAAAAGAAGAAAGCACAGCAAGTTACCTCAGTAAACCTCAGAGCAAAATTCAATATACATGAGATGCTATAGATGGGAAAAAAGTTTTCAAATGATCAATATTTGCAGTTTCTCTAATTGATTTGGGCAATCAGCTGCACATGAGAAGGTTCGGTTGCCCATGGCGTGGAGGCTGTTCTTCAACAGCAGGTTTAAGATAAAGTGCTGGACTACAATCATGTAATAAGCCCCCAAAATAACCTGGAGACTACTGTGCATAAGAAGAGAAACTTTGAAGCCCACTCTAAATTCACAGGGAGCCAGTGTAATTTATAGATGAAGGGAGATGTGCTCACACAGAGTAGACTTGGCACGTGCAGCAAACGAACCCCCATTATAATCAAGGCATGTTTTTAGCAAACGCATGATGGGATAATAAAAAGCCTCATACAGGAGTAGGAGTCATACCATTTGTGGTTAAAATGGAACAATGTTAGACAGTGAAACAAAAAACAAGGAATGTCAGAAATTTCTGAATTCGTAAATTACGGGTAAACATTATTCTGGAGTTATCCGATTGTTAGAGGGGAAAAGTGGCAAGAGTTGTTTTATCTGCTGGGTGCTGAAGCTTAAATAGATTATTAAATAGAGTATTAACTGAAGTCTCAACAGTCTCAGATTCCCTGTAATGTAATTTCTTTGTTTAAATAAAGATCTTCTCTTGGCTGATTACCAAGAGTCACACGGCAGAGAAAATAAGTGTTAGTTGTTCACTTCTGCTTTGCATTAGAATCATTTTAAAGTCCATTTTCCTCTTATGATCGCACATCTCATCTATAAGGAAACCAGACAGAATTATTAAAAATTCACAGAGGGAAAAGGTCAATCCAGTCAACTCTCTGGGACGAACTGTGAAACCTTGATGAGAAAACAGTGATCGGCTACTGACAGCACATACATTCTCCACCTTTCTTCTCATCATCACTGGCCAGATCTCCAGTTACTCCTCAGGAACACAAACAGTTGCATTGTATGTTCATGTCTAAATATTGCACACAAGGAAGAGAACATCTGGAAAACTACTGAAGACCTAAGACTTCAGATTTTTTGTAATATGAGGAATGCATTCAAAGCATTGTGTTCCCTTCAGCTGCAAAAAGAAAACCACATGACAATTAAATTTAATCCTACAGTTATTCAGAAGTTTTAATTAATCAATGTAATGTCATATGGTTTGGAAAATAAGTTGGCATGCTTTTTAGACATGCATTATTCCACATATTCAATCCTGAAATGAATTTTAACATCGATTAACATTAACACCTAAAATGATTTACAATGTTTTTTTCCCTATGAAGAGAAGATATTTTCAAATGAAAATTATAACTTTTAAATCTCGTCTACGAATTCTTTTACCACATTTTCTCCAAATTGTTCAACAGTGTGGTTGACAATCCACATAGGACACAGGGTCATAAAAAGGTGTGCAGTTTTAGATGTTCATTACTCCACAGACCCCCACTGTTGACTTCAAGACCTGCTTTATTCTTTTGTTCTTCACAGAAATACACAAAGCCTTCCACTTGGCTTTTATCTCATCTTGATACTGACCTACCTAAACAACTTCCATAATTCAATGGGAAAAGCACTTTCTATAATAGGTCAATATGGAGTTTGTAACCTCTCTTATGTAACCCGTGTTCAACAAATACCAGTTCCAGAATAAGCTAAAGCAAACAGGCATTTTATATCCTGACTTGAAAGATTCAGTTGTACACGCACTGGACAGGAATGTAGTTCCAGTGGTAAGACAACTACAAAAGAAACTTTGTCTTTTACAGTTTGGCCAGAGTTTGCGAGACAGGTATGACACCAACAGATCCTAGAAGGATAAAGGACCAGAAAGGTGAAGTGAGTGAAATACACACAAGGCCCTTCACTGAACCATGTAGAAAGGAAGTACTGATAAATGCAGTGCTGCCACCTAGCCTGCCTAGCAACTGTCAAACCTTTCAACCCCAAAACTGGAGTAACAAAACTGGTGAGAACAGGTCATTAAAAAGGGCGGCATGGACTAAACAGTGAATTCCAGAAGCACTGATTTTGGGTCTCACATGCCAGGGACTACAGAGGGGATTTCTTCGTGCCTTGAACCTCAGTGGAGAGTATTTCTGCTTTGTGCTCCATCACAGCTAAAGATAGCATCCTGTGAGAAACTATGGAATTAAGAGAGGAAGCCTACTGCTGCATGATCAGACAAGTCGCTGAGCTCCCGTGCATGAAACACCCACACACTCTTTCACAACACAAAGGAACACCACCACTCTACACCGCCTAACCTTAAAATCACATGCCATCGCATGCTGTCCTGCTTTGTAGGGCTGGCGGGACTCCCCACTGACACACTCAAGGATTAAAACAGCCTGCCATAACAAATCAGCTCATACTTTCCATCCCTCTGATTATAAATTCAACCAAGAAACTTTAAAGGCGTTTTTGTCAAAATATTGTTGAACTTCATTTTATAGGACATAGAACAGTAGCTCCAGGGTTTTCTTACAGCTGAACTGAAGAAAATCAAGGTCGGTTGAAATGTACAATACTTCAAAAGTCATCTTCCAACTTGTATCTTTTTATAAAGGCAAAAACTACAATGGCACGCTGTTTCTATGCATTTAACGTTCACGAATGCTGGAGCTCAGATATGCCAGTCGAGCTCAAGAAGATGGAAGGCCAGTTTTTGTCTGATACATAGGCACTACTATGCCTCCCATTCTTTTCTTAATGCTGTATCTAATAATTTGATTTTGAAACCATCTTTCATACATCTGTTCTCTGAAGAGCAAACACAGCCCCCCAGAAGGAACTCATTTTGGCCAGGCCTGCCTCGGATTTTGTTTCTAAACCTCTCATAGTCTTAATACGTCTGTGGTTTGGGGTCTAATTGTTCCACATGCTTGTTACTCTTTAAGTGGAATGTTCAGCCTACTCCTTACTCCTTTTGCCAAATCTTTTTTTTAAAAAAAAAAAACAAGGCTCCTCACTTAAAATTGCATACCCCTACATTTTTGTAAAGAGTGAGACAATTTCCTCCTGTAATGGTGGTTGAACGAAAATTGCAAGATTCCACACTGCACGGAAAACCATCGTGATTTTTCATATTATCGCAGAGCAAAATGATGAACTTGAGTTGGTTTCGCCTCTGTTCTCTCCCAGAGAACTTCCCCATAACCTGTAAAAGGCTCTACACAGTGGGTTTCCAGGCCGGGAGAGTGAGGCCAGGCCCACAGTGCTTGGAAACGACAGGAGAACCCTGGCTGGAAAAGTGTTTCAACCCTCATTCAAAAGGAGGTAGAAACTAGGGGGAAAACAAAAAAAACTCCAATGCGCTGTGAAACGGCCAAATTCTAATTCTGCATGGCTGACCTTGGTGTTGATCAGCGAAGAATAAACAGACGCGCAGATTCCAAAGAACATTAGAACTGCATGGGCAGTTCCACAGCTGGGGGAGAGCAGATCCCGGACTGCCTGAAAGGTCTGACCTACTTCTGTCTTTCAAGGAAAGTGAAACGGAGGATCCAGTTCAGTTTTGTTTTTCTCCTCTCTGCTCACTCTCTCCCAGGCAGAATATCATGTTCCTCTAGCATGTGAATAGACTATTTCAGACACTTATGTGGAATACTGCTATATTGCAACATGTCACTCATTTGATTTAACACACTGCTGGAAAATGTACCATTAAGATAAGATACTGTAAGTTTCTGGAGTGCATCAATCAATCCTTGCTTACTGTAGTTTGCCACAAAGCATATTTCTGGATTACACAGCAGTCGACAACAGCAGCACACCATGTGGACACAGACAAGAGGAAAACAACAACTCCCAGCAGGAGAAGATAAACTTCTCAATCAAATGTTTCATGTAAACACACACATGAAGTCTATACTAGATTATTTTACTGAAACACTCCATGTTTCCCTATAGAAATTCTCGGCAATGCCACCGAAATGCCAGGATGGATACCTATTAGAATGTGGTTCGAGAGTCTGACTGAGCCTGACTTTCATATAGAATGAAAGTTACTGCAGCTTTATGGTTGTATATTTAAAAAAGCGCTCTTGTAACCAAGACTTCAAAAACATGAAACACTGCCATTCATTTGCATCTGCAAAGGTTTTGGTTTTGTAGGCCATGAATGACATAGTGCTTCTAGCTTTTGCGGGTAAAATTAAAAGCTGCAACAGGTAATTTAACAAGAGCTTCATGCACAATGACACAAACACACTTTTGCCTGAGCTCAGCTCAGCTCGCAAAACCTTTAATATTTATCAGAACTAACACATACAGCAGCCCTAAATAAACAAAACATTTAAAGTGCTAATCTTGAAAGGACAAATCAAGGGGAACGTAAGCATGTAACATTTTTGCAGGGAAACAACAGCAGGTAAGACAGCTGACTGCAAACAGAAAAAATAAAATGACAGTGCAATTACATGAAAATAAACACTCAACCAAATGAACGAATAATTACTTCCTATCCCGGGAATGCAGTCTTCAGGATTTCATCTGTAGGCCTGCCACATAAACACTGAAACCACGCCCTATATTCCTTACAAGCATGCCAGTTCTAGAGAAATCACATGTTTTAGGTAGTGGGTGTTTTGGATCTTTTAATTTGCTCTCCAGGATAGGGGTATCAAATATGAAATCTGCACACTGCAGTGGTATCTATAAGGGGCAGGACAGGCAGACACTCTCATGTCCAGGGCAACTCGGTTAGAAACAGCAGACCTGGCTTAACTCTACTAATCTCCCACATAAACAAACCCCAGATACAGTAAACACAGGAGGTCCCGAGGCGTTTTGATACCAAGTTAATTTAGGGTCATGCTTGCTTTAAATGAAGCTCTCGCTCAGAAACAGAAACACAGCTCTTAACTCACTGGAGCACGCAGAGCTGACAGAGCAGAAAAAACAGTTTGACGTCACCCAGTCTACCACAGAGCTCTGTTCCCTTCCCCACGGGGGGCTGCAGTGAAAAGCCTGGGTTTCGCTTAAGGGACGGCCACCTAGTCCCACAATCCTTAAACGCTTCTCAAAACATTGATTGATATTGTATTACCTCTCCCACACAGATTCAATGGAAAAACAAGACTGTATACCTCCACTTGGGTGCTACCCAAATGGGTACCAGAGGTACCATAAAGGTGGCAGAGATAGTATTCAAAACAGCATACTATATAGGGCAAGCATCCCATGTGCACAAATCTCATCTTTAGGCAATTTTTCACCAGAGAGACTCTCAAATATGACTATGTCATACCACCTTCACCCCAGGGGGCTCAAGCAATCTGACATCAGACCTGACAAAACATGTCTAGTGCTGATATTAGTGGGGAAGAGCTGCTTGTAGTACAGAGAGAGCAACACATGGCAGAAGCAGAGAAAACTAATGCTAATGTAGTTTTACAATTATCAGCACTTTCACGAAGTTGCTAAGAGAGTGACAAGTGCTTCAGGTGAAAAAAGTAACTTGGGGGCAAACTAAGCAATGTCTGCAGACCAGATTGAACAAGGCTTTCACACAAAATGCACTGTCCAAATCTAAAATTGTCTACTATTCAATTCAATGTACCGTATATGCATGCTGCTTCATACTAAAGAGACCAAACATCAGTATTAAATCTTTTCATCCCTGGTGTTGATTTTGTTTCATGGCAACAATTCAAAGGAAATGGTGAAGATATTTAAGTTATTTTATCCTAAAATTCCCTCAGGCACATACACACGACATAGTAAAGGGGATACAAGACTGCTTTCCATTTCTGGTTTAATTTGGGATCCTTGTTCTTTATATTATTACGTTCGGACATAACAGACCAAAAATGTTTTCATCAACCTCTGTTTTTAGCAAACATCAAGTACTTTGGTCAGCCTTTAGTACCAAACACCTCATCGGCCCGGCCTCATTAGTAAACTGCATCAGATGTTCTGGACAGAGTTCTCCACCCTTCCTCACAAGCCGCAGACTCCAGAAGAAGAAAAAAAGCAGAAATAAGAATTTACAGGATCTGTTGTCAACGTGTCTCCTATTTTTGACATTGGACTTGTTTACGCCGTGGATCGAGTGAAGGATAAAGCCAAGATATTGGCGACAACTGTGGTGAAGTTTGAAGGCTTCTGTGTAATTAAAGTGTCTGAAAATAACTACAGGCAATGGCAGCAACGCTTAAAGTGAGCTGGATGCTGGGTTCTCACGGTCAGATCCCAGATGTGAGCAGGCTTCCAGAGCCCAAGTGGGCCTCCGTTACAATGAATTTCATGGCACTCAAAGAAAAACACCACACTGCCCACCACAAAACCGCTTACTCTTGTATAGCAGTAAACAACTTTCTCAGCTCAACAGATTTCTAATGATGAGAGCTTAGAACTACTGGAATACCCTGGAACCTTCTAGAAAGGGAAAGAGAACAGTACACAGCTAAGCAAAGAAAGAAAATATGAATTAGTCTTTCTTTTTATTTTTAACATAGCAGCGTGTTTTTAGACACTGGACTGCAACAGCTTTTTTTTTGTGAATTTTGTGAAGTGCCACTTTTTCTTACATCGACCCAACCTCAATCAGTTAGCTGTGTTTGTCATATCGGCTTGCAGCTCCTATGCTGCAACTGCACACGGGGGAGGAGGAAGAAGTGTGGACAGACTCCTCCCACCTGCCCAACTTCGAGCCAATCATCTGCTGACGCATCACAAGATACTCTGCCCCCTGCTGGAAGTTCCATGCGTCCCTGACCAACAGCACTGAAAAACACCCTCCCAACTGCTTGGAGAATTCTGGTCACAGTCCGCTAGTGACATCACCCAGGCTTGAACTCATAACAACAAATCCCAGTTTGGACTCTTGAGCCACTTGAGAGACTTTTTAGTGTTTTGGTTTTAGCTTTTGTCAAACTACCACATGATTACTCTTTTCAGAATTATGTTAAACCAGCCAACAGATTAAGCTTGCATGTTCCTTGTTTGAAGAAATATATATATATAATAGAAATATAATGTATAAATATGTAAGCTTTCTGGTTGAGGCTCAAATTTACAAATGACAATCGTGAAGCAGTGCCAGCTTCAATAATGACTGACAGATACCTACAGTTGTTTGAACTATAGCAGGAAAAGAGGTACACAAAAGGGACATTCAATGAGCAAATAAAGTTATGTTTCCAGAAAATAAAAACTTCAAATGCAATATCTACCATCTCCCAGAAACACTGTAATATAAACTCAAAATCCCTGAGGGTTTTGCAGTTCAAGAGGAACACTCCTTAAAATAAATAACATGAAATTAATTACCCTGCACTCCCCAAACAAAAGGCAAAATCCCACAAAGTTGGTTTTACATAAAATACGAATCCTCCCTATTTTTAAACACAGATCTGAAGAGAGACGTGTGCTGAAGACAGTGTGTCAGGACAGTAGGAAATACATTTTCTTCAAAGCTATTTGCGTCCCAAAGGACAGTGACACAGTTCACTATATCGTCTGGAAATTATTCGATTTTAAAACTCAGCTCAAAGCCAGACAGTGAGCACACTACATAGGAAGATATTTTGCTACATGCCTAAACATAAACATGGCTCCAGTGTTTGATACGTTCCTCGCCTGGAGCAATTGCACTAGTTACTGCGGCCAGGTTTTCTGGCTATGGTGAGCTGTCACTGCCACTGCGAGCGTCTCTGTCATCAGCGCTTGTTTCTCTCGGTAGCCATAGGGACACAGTAGGTCTTGCCTTCTTACATGGCTGGTTTGGTTGTCCTTATTCAAAGTCTCACAAGCAAATTCCAGATGTATACTAAGGTTCTCAAGTTTAGCAGATTTGAAAAATGAGCACTGTACAGATCCAGTTCTGGATCCAGTACAGTTCTGACTGTGTCAGAGTGTTAATACATTTGTCGGTTTCATTACAACACAGCCTTAGACAGATTTTCAAACAGTGGCCCACACAAGGGCTTCAGCATGAATTCTGTTAAATGCTCCTGGGTCAGGGGTCAATGGAGCTTGTATTTTTTTAAGTTACTCCTTTACCATTTGGCCTCTAAGCCCCATGACAATACTGGAACTTATTTTAAGGTAGAAAATTAAACAGTGGTCTGTTTTAGAAAGTATTTTTTTTCTCCGATTTGCATTAATTCTTTAGGTCCCAGCATTATATACGGAATAATCTGAAGTCGTCCAGATAGCACGTGGAAAAAAAACAAGAGTAAGTCACTTTCTTTGCTTTGTATAATGACAAATCAGTTTAAAAGAAATATTGTGGTTTACAGAGATTAAAAGTAACGCTTGAAAGCAAATCAAATGACCCAGTGACCCTGCTTATCCTAGGCCTCTCCAAAATTTCACCAGCTGGTGTGAGTGAAGTGTGATGACTAAGGCCTTGTTGACTCTGGACAAACTGACAAACAGCCACATGGTATTAACACAAGGAAGAGACCAAATAATGTGGAACAGCTTAATTTAGTAACAAAATACTGAGGTTTGGACTGGGGCAGAAGCTAATTTGTTTTGCGTGTGTGCCTCTGTGAGAGAGACTATACAAACCTCTACAAAACACCATGTTATTCAAACTTTTGACAATCCACAAATTGCAACTTGTTCCTAGCAAGTTGTCACTGAGTCTTTTAAAACACACGCACGACTGCAGGGCCTTTTATAAGGTTAGTTAACTTCTTCAAAGATCTGCTAGGAACAATGCACAGGGGAGGGATTCAATTTGGACCACTGTCAGCACATTCCCACAGACAACGGCAAGTGGACCCTGTAGGGCAAGTGAGCTGGACACTCGATACTCCGGGAACAATTGTCTTCCAAAACCCAGTGATGTTTCTGCCATTTGAGGTGTACCGTCTTTCTTCATGGGAACACCCCACTCCCATGCCAGTAACACCTGATTTCACTCCTTTAATATAGGCCTTCCTGAGCACCTAAGACAAGGATGAAAAATATCCGTGCAGTTGATTTAGAAAAAAAGAAATGAGCCGAATGTATAACCATACACATGACTAACTGCATATCAGGACAGTGTCTTCAGCAGGGAGATGCCTCATCCAAGCTAAGATTGTGCATACAAAATGAAGACCGTAATACTAATAATTAGCTATAAATTTGATCCACGGTACAATGTGCACTCAAGCGTAGAGCAGTTATGGCCCGTGAAACACAATGTTTTTCCTATAGTAACTCATTCTCCCTGAAGGCCACACTTTGCTATAATAATTAGATTTCATGGTCAAATTGTTCTGTGCATCCTTGTCTTACAGGAAAATAAAAGTTTACTTCCATCCAGATCTGTGGCAATCCTTTCAAGACATCTATACTGTTTACCGAGCACATTTTATTTGACTACTTCCAAACTACACATGGCAGTAATTCAAACGACATTCTTTTATTCACTAAAATTGGTTAATAAATGTAATGCAACCAAATATGGACCAAACTAAGAAGAATCGTACATGCTGCAGATATATCCAACATGTCAACAACCAGATGGAAAATGAAGAAAAAGTTGTTGATGGCTTCACGGTTCCTAGTCAACCCAAGTTTAAGTCAACTATCTTCAAAAACCTGTGTATCTAACGGAACAATTAAAATTAAGAACTCCATTAAGGTCAAGATGGAAAGTACTCAGTGTTAAACATTTGTTCAGAATGTAAACAGATATAGAGTGAACTAGGGATATACTCCACAGTTTTGCATGTTCACTACCAACACAAAGTTATTTTTTTCTAATAAGTGAACAAATCCAAAAAAGAACAGGGACTTATTTTTAGAATTCTTTTGAAATACGTGCTTATCTATAATCTAATGTTTTTATATTTCTGCCAGTGAATGCTTCTGGCATCCATAAAAAATTATCTTTAACTGCGCAGACAATATATGTAATTCTGACATCATTTTCAGCAGTTCTTTTTGTTTTATCTAGACCTCTTTATTTCCATTTAGGAGATCAGGTATTCCCTTATATTTACTGTGACACCGAAGGTAATTTAACACCGCTTTTTAAGGAGTGATGAGCATCTGAGAGTTTAAAAGGACAAAGCATTATCCTCACCATCTTAACCCTAGGAGAAGTCACCAAAGTCCTTGATCTGAAGTTCCTTCTACACAGAACCATCCCTGGTAGACATAGTACAGCAGGACTGCATCTATACACAAATTAAGTTGTGGCAGAATGCTGTAAATCACATTTTACAGTTAATAATAGTCACCATCAGAGTAATGGACTCAGTGGAATAAGTCACAGGAAGTAGGTCTTAGTCTGCCATGAGTCTGGCAAAGACGAGACCATACCTCTTCGTAATCACAAAGACATGATGAGAAAGGACGGAATTTGAGATCTTAACCAAAACAAGAAATTAACAGGAAAATTCTGTTTACCGAGGCAAATGTCTTTTAACTGCACTGCATGATCGGACGCAGGTCTCACTGAATAATTCACATTTCCGACGTGATGGTAAGAGAAACTGAAAAATGTCCACAGACAAAAAACATAAATCTGTTAAAGTTACTAAGTCTTTCACTGTAAAACTGCTACCTATCTTACGGTAGTTAATAAAATGTATTCACAATTGTCCGTATGAAAGGCTCATAGTCACTTTAAAGAAATGTAAAACTGATGATCAGAGACTTGTGTCTTCTTCAATATTTAGGGATCAACATTTATTCTCAGCAAATGTGTAATAGTTTAGGAAGTTAATTTCTTTCTCAAAGAACAATACAAAAATTCCCAGTCCCATGGGGATTAAGAAAAATTATGATCACCCTAGGTAAAGCTATTCTTTGAGAACTTATCACAAATAGTAGAGCATATTTTGAGGTTCCCACATTGTCACTGGTAAGCACTATGCCTTTTCTTCTACAGAAGCCCTGAACTGTCTGGTTATCATATAATGTTCCTGAGTTGTCGCTCAGAAGAATGTCATTTCTGCTGCATCTGCAACAAGCAGGGCTGAGAGTGAAGGAAAAACAGTTGACCTCGTGTTCTTCCAGTATCAGGGAATTGTAAAATTAAACAAAACTGCGGAAACTAAATAAAAACATCCTTTGCAGACTGATACGTTTAGATTACCACAGCCATAAAAAGTCAAGTCAGAATAGGCAGCTATTTTGTTTTTAGTTTTTCGTCAATATCAATAAGCTTAGAGCTCCTGCCAGTTGGTAATAACCTACTTGTATATGAACAGCAACACTCATCTCTGCTGGCCTTTGCTTTCGGTCTCGCTGGAGAAAGTGCCAATGGGTGGTTCAGCTTGGACACTTTGCTCATATTTGATCGGTCAATGGTATCCACAGAAACACAGAAAGAGGGCTCACACTCAATCAGCTGTGCAAATGTGCGATGTAGTTTAATGTATTAAAAATAATACATTTTCAAAAAATAACCTTGGACCATATGAGGAAACCAGGCCACTCATCCTACCAAAAGGACTACCTGCCTTAAAAAAAAAAAAGACAAAGTATCTGGACAAGTAAGGAGTGAGTGAGACTGAGCATTCTTTAAGAAACTATTTAGATACATCCAAAGAGCAATTACGTTTCACTTCACTTGAAGAAGAAAGCTAACTAAAGAGCGCAAGGCGTAAATACTGGCATCATAGTATGCACTGCGACCTAAAATAACACCTATTCTTTTACATAAATTCAATAAAACTCCCCAGGGCTCTGTCTGGATCAAAACAGGTCTGAGAAAAAACACTGGTAACAAAGGGAAAATAAAAGTTTAATATTACAGGCTTTTCCTTTCATTTCTCTCTCTCTGGAGGCAACGGAGCCTGTGCAACCACTTACTCGTTGTATGAGGAGCGCTAATTGTCCTGAAGGAACTTCTACTTCACCTTATAGCCCAGAGGAAAGTAAGACGTAAAGCAAAGGGTTACGTACTTACTGTACATACAGTAAGAACCTGCAGGTCTAGCACCTGCCTGGTCACGTCTATATGTTTAAGCCATAATTATTGTTAAACGTATGTATGCTGTATCGCAACAATCCAGTGAGACCTTTCCTACCTGTGACCGAGAAGACTTTTCAGAAATACTCTTCTTACAGCATGACGAAAGTGCTGTTTGATGGGAAATGGCTTCCGCTGATATGATGCCGTTTTGAAATTAGCCCACCCTATTATCAGGATTACACAGCACAAAATCTTTAGGTTTATGCATATTAAACTATTAACAAGGTTCATTTATCTTTGTATGTCAGCCTGGATCAAAAAGAACTCAAAACCACAACTCCAAAATTTTTGAAACTGAGCTGAACAAAAGGGCACAGTCAGCACTGCTCCTGCAGACAGAATTCCCTGCATACCTTCACATTAATCTCCTCTGCCACACAAGTACAATTTCTTTAACCATTTTGTGCATCTGGAGCAGAGTGGCATATTGTGTATAATCTTCATAGCTGTTACAGCCAGTTATCCCTCTGTAAAACAATCTCTTTTTCGCCCCAGTGCACAGCTATCCTGAAAAATAACTAGACCCCTGACAGGGAGCCAGAACCCTCACATACTGCAATGCCGAAACTCGGAGTCTGTCAACCCTTACACCTTTGCCTGTACAGGTAACAAGCAGCGTGGATTGTCAGAGAGACCGTGGGGAAGCCACACTTACAGTCCCTCAGGGAAGTTCTTTAACCACGCTGCTGGAGACAGGCAAGTCAAACATGGGGAACTGAAGAACTGGAAACAAATTACCACCGCTACACATGAAACATTTCTTCTGCCCGAAAATCATGTCTCAGCACTTGTGTACTTGACTGATGTTTCTGATGGCCCAGGTCTGAGCTTGCATGTCAAGATGAATAAACAGCCCAAAATGCTGCATTTTTTAAAACTTTTCAATGGAATGAATCTCTTCTTGTTCCCTTGCAGCCAACATATGTGGACTCAGCTTGCCACATATAAACCTCTTAGTTTATAAGTCTCATTCATCACTTTGGAACTGTAACTCTTTTCCAATGCTGCACAAAGAATTGTGCTTACGAAAATCACATACATGCTCTGAACGGAAAAACCAACCAGTGAAATTTCAGTGGACAATGTTTCTGCAAAAGTGATGCCCGTGAATAAACAATTAGGAGAGCTTCTGCGATTCTCAGTTTAAAATGCAATTCAGCACTGAAACATGAAACAGAGCCACGAGTGCAAATTACACGGAAAGGCCTTTAAATCTGAGAACAGGAGGCACTTCTTCACACATGAGGTTGCAGGATTTTGAAATAAAACCACAGTGTTGATGAAGCCGATACCCCAACTTCTTTCAAGAAACTGCTAGATGAGAACCTTGGATCAACTGACTACTAACCACCGAATGGGTTGAATGGCCTCATCTCCTTTGCAAGCTTATTGGTCTTCTAATGGATCAAAAAAGCACAGCCAGCATAGCCAGCTCACTGAGAAAGGCTGGAGAGTCCATCAGCTCCTTGTGATGGAAACGACTTTCTATTGGACATCAACCACCGCCCGGCAGCTCTAAAACGTCAACAGAAAGCGTTCAAGGACCGGGGACTGATGTTCTAATGTTTGAAAGAAAAACGTTCGTGTTAGAAATTAGTCCTGCACTTTAAACATAGTTGGCAACTCAGAGGTTAAAATACTGAGGAAACGCCCATCAAATAATTTAGTGGCTGCTGGAAATTTGTTTTTGCTTTAGTCTGCCTGGATGCATATTTGATGGTGTGATTGGAAGACATGTAAACACGGCCATGAACCAGAAGAGCCCCACCCCACTCCCACTCCCACAGAATCATGGTTTGCTGTTAATTAAGGTCAACACGCAGCCCCCAAAGTGTATCAGCAACGACATGACAAAAAAAAAAGTGAGTAGTTGAAGAGAGGTAGAGATCTGAGAGGCATGACCTTCAGGGCAGACCAAGCTTAGCCAGCAAAAAAAAACCGAAAAGAAACTTCAAATGAGAATCGAGAGGAAAGCAAACAGTGTTTGGCTCCTCGGTGACAACTGACGGCTGACTAACTTATACTCCCCACTGTGGCCTCCCTCTGTCTCTGTGCTGAGTTACTTGGAAATCTGGCATGTTTGCCCTAATATTCGGGAATGAATGGTCAAAACATGAGCAGAATCTGCTCTCCTTCTAGTGTTAACGACACTAAGATGTTCCCAAAATACGTCCCTCTTGTGCCCTCCAGAGCTGGTGACAAATCCATTGTTAGTGTTCATGTTGCTCAGGACAGGGGTCTGGCGGATGTGCAGAAAATCCCCAGGGAAGCCGTCAACATCAAAAAGTGTTGGCATCCCACTGCAGCCTTCCCACAGTTCATTCCAGTACTTACAGCATAAAGAAGGGAGCACAAATTACTAACTAACTTCAAGCTATAGTATTGAGTTTCCTTTTCTTTTTTTACCAAAACTCTCCATTGGCACATTGTATGTTGATGACTTCAGAGACACTCATTTACTACACTTGGCTCTAGCACTACACCGCAGAGAGTCAGCACATCTACACAGACTCTGCTCTGGCATGGAACAGAAGAATGACAAGTCAAAAAGTGCCACACTATATTAACATTTGAATTGTAGTTGAACCACCAATTGCTAATGAACTAAGCACTGGAAGCCACAGAAAAGATGGTGGAAGGAATTAAATGATGGAAATAAAAACATATAGAATTCAATCTAGCTGTAAGAAGTACTTGATATACACACACATACCACTATGACCTGAGGGATGTCTGTCCTGATCAAAGTCAATGGGACAATTTCCACAATGTATTAGGAAAAGAAAACTGGGACCTTTTATACAGATAAGAATATGATAATCATCTTAATCACTGGGCTTGTTAGTGTATTAGCGCAGGAAAGTACTGCCTAATCCTGCTAATAAATTAACAAAAGAAAACTTCCCAGGTGCACTGTTACTGTATATATCATCATTTCAATGGATTTCTAAAGATAAAGGCAAAAACTCAGAACAAAGCTTTGTATAGTACTATGTTTTTTTAAACAGAGTACTAGTACTTGAAGATACCTTGCATTCATAAAGGTACATTTTTTGAAAAAGAAAATGCCTATCTGCGTGTTCCAGGCTCACGCCAAACATCTTAAAGGGCAACACAGCTAAAAAAAAAGGCGGGTGACAACTTAAATGTTTTGCCAAAGGCCCATTAAAAATAGATGATTAAAGGAAAGCAACAGCCAATCCATCTAAGCTAGAGATAAGAGAGACATCAATTTATAGCTAGGATACCTACATGAGTGGAGGCCTGGCCTTTGAATAACGTCAGAGACCTGATTTACAACCTTTTTAGACCCTCATTACCAGCTCATTTGGAATGTGAGGCAGGAGGAACACAAAGAGCTCAATTAGCTATGGCATGGATACCACATCTTGCACTGCAGGCACAAATGGCACCACCAGAGCAGCATTTACTGCACCTTTTGTTTGGCAAAACTACAGGGGAGCCATTAAGAAGCAAAGAGCCCCGTTCCACCTCAACAACAACCAGAGCTCACCATGGCCCCAGTCAGAACACTGCTACTTCTTAAAATGACACACGCTGACTTATTGTTTTCCCCCTGCTGGTGACTGATGCCAACAGGGGTTTGACGAACCTTCAAATAGTGGTAATGCAAAAACGTACTGGAATCACGCTGGCAGAGGGCCTTAAAAGCACGGCAGAAAAAAAAAAGTCCCTCTGAAAAGTCCAGGAACCACGAATACTGCAGTTGTGGGGTAGGCCTCTACAGGTTGGCATAAAGCTTCTTTCAGACATCAGCAATTAAATATAAAACTGTATAACAACCTGCATCAAATCGACAAGGCTGTCCTTATTAACCTACAAGAAAGACCATATCAAAGACTCATTCACAGATAAACTACCCATCTACGCATCGTCATCATTGCTCTTTTCTATCGGTGAGGGCGGCAGATGCCAAGTCTGTGCCTAGGATGTAATCTGGAAAGTGTGCTCTGAAGGCCCAGTCCTGCTGCGTACATCATTCGAGAGGGAGAGTTCAGGAGAGGAAAGCTGGAAATATCAAGCATCTTCTCTCAGGAAGCATTTCAAAACCTTAATCCTGCCCCTCCTTACAGTAGCGTGTGTGTGGACCTGGTAATTCCTCCAATTCAAAAAGAGGGACAAGGAGAAATATGCAGTGCCCCAGAAATGACTGTTGCCACGTACGCGCTGTGTCCAAATCAGCACTTACTCATAGACGTTATTACAGGTTTCTGGGACACATGGCCTCAACCTGGCTGCTTATTTACTGCGTGACATCACTACCTGATTATGACTGAGTTATTTGCGACAAGTTATAACTGGACAGTCTACGGTGTATAAGAGATGTTGTGCTATTCATAATGTACAATTAACAGATTATTACACTGTTAATTAAACTGGATGAATAAAAATGGCTCTCCTCTGCTGGGTGTGAAGGGGATGTTTCTTTCAGTTTTTCTAAAGATTAAGGGTCTTTAGACCCCTCTGCACAGAAAAGGCTCCCAAGTCCATCTGCAAACGTGACAGGTTACATGGCTGCCTTAGGTGAATTTAGATAACTTTAAGGAATGTTGGCCTAATAACTTGGAGAAAACTTGTCATTTCTTAGAGGCTGAAGCAGAGATCGCACAATGTCAGGCACAGTAGAAAAGCATAGGATCCACATTGTGTGAAGCAAGGCTGTGAACACTGAAAACACCCACCACCTGAAACACATGGACAGAACGGATTGCAGCAGGGACACATGAACGTTAGCTTGACATGTGCAAAGGGATTGCATCGTTCAAGCATGGATTCCTAATAATCTGGCCAGCGAGCATAAAGGATCAAGAATCACAAAGGCCGGCCTCTAAACCACAGATGAGACTGCGTCATTATTCCTGGTTAGATGTATTCAACTCGGATTGAGCTAATTCTGATACCTCCAGGTAAGTGTGGCAATACGTAGATCAACAGTCACGTAGCTCCAAGTAAGACAGTGCAGACATAGGGAGCTGTTTTTATAGCAGAACTCTGGAAGCCATTCATTTTGTGGTTCTGAATGACGGGACTAACATTAAGTTGAGAATGGTTAGACTGCACAGAACCAAAAAAAACTAGAAGCATGTCATACATACAGTACAGTTTCAGTGTTAAAATACATTCACCCTTAGGAGACTCGCAGGGGCCACAGAAACTGGAAAATAATGACTGCCACCTCCACCCTCCAAAAACAGCACAAGTAACACTTCATATAAAGAGAAAATCACCCATGGGTACACAGCTAGTTGTATGGAAATGCATATCTCTAGACATGAATGTATATAGCTGAATAAATGTGTGCATTTAAAGTAATCATTAATAGCTAAAATGTCCTCCTCCAAACTTCAGACAGCCTGGACTTAGAAAAGCGTTATAACACAATAACAGCCTTGGATGTGGATTAAGTGCTTTGTATACTCCTACTGGTACCTATGTCCAGTGATATACATCTCTAAGTTCCTTATACAAGTCCACTGCTGGGTAGAAATGTTACCTATGAAGGGACTGGAGGAGATCCCTCACCAGCACTGTTCCAACATGAAAACCTGGGATCTAATCGACCTACTCCAGCACTCAGGCTGGCAAGGAGTTGTTCTACAATAAGAAAGTTAATGGCAGAGCAGCTTCACATACCTGATGATACTTGGACTAACTGGAACACATTTTTAGCACAGATCAGATGTACCTTCATGCTTGTCATTCATCACAGCTACAAACTGTAACGTCTTGATGTAAGACAAACTGGAGCTTCTGAAGTCCCTGAGTTTTGAAAAGGTGTCATATTTGCATGGGCCACAAGTCGACACCGATTCCCAAAGCCTACTCACATAACACAGTGAGGAAATTCCGGGTTTAAAAGAAATGCTCTACATTGACAGGTTACAACCCATGATGGTCATTTAAAACTCAGAATGGTATCTGACAAACTAGACCAAGGGATTTCTTTGCGCTGAAAAGTGAATCAATGACCTAAAAGGTGCGAAAACAGCCAGAAAGCACATTTAGGACGTGGTTACAAAGAGAATGTGCTGGCGTGCTTTTGGAATAAACATCCTCTCGTCTTCCAAAGGCATGCTGGGTAGCTGAGTGGGTGTCTACTCACTGCCTGTGAGTGAGGAGCAGCGTGTGTGGCCTGTGATGGACAGGCATCTCGTGCAGGGTGCCATCCTGCCTGGTGTCATGTGCTTCCAGGACAGATCTGGGTTACTGCCAACCTTACCAGGAACAAAGCAGCATGCTGTTAGTGAATGAATGCCTAGACTAGCGAGAGTTGTGCTGAATTAGTACAGGGGACATTAATTAAGTAAAACCCTGCAAGATTGTCTCTGGCTGAAAAACATTCTATCTTATGAAACATTACATAATAGCTTAAATAATTCCTGCCTGGCACATGCTGAAATGTCTTCTGGGATATAAATATCCCGTCTATGCCTTCACCTTAACTTCAAAGGTTTTGCATTATCTTAGTAGATCTTTTAGGCTTAGAGACCTGCCCAGAAGAGCTCTTTATCAGTTTAGACTTTGGGAATCCTGGCTAAGACCGGATTTAAACAAAAACGATAACGGACAAACGCAGAATTATTGCAGCTGCTTCTATAAAAAAAAAAACTTAACAGATTCCATTAAAGGTAGATGGGAGACAGATGTAGCTCTGCTTTGTGCAGGGTACAGGGTATTTGATACCCCTACACTTTCCGCAACACTACGCTCTAGGTGAACGATAAATGTGTACCAGATGTACCGCGCTCAGATGTAAGAAGTATCCATTTTTCACTCTGAAGAACCCCCCCCCCCCTTTTGATGTCGAGACTGCTTCATATAGACGTGAAGGATAAAAGGGCTGCACACTTTAACAAGTCAGGGATCTCCAGTCTGCAGAACCAGGCTGTGCCATCGGGAAACACAACAGTGGAAGAAAAACAACGTGGATTTTTGTTACCATGTACAGAAACGCCCAGTCCAGGCAGCGACCCAGTGAGAACCAGCAGTCAGACCGCGGCTATAACTCACAGGACCTTCACATGCACAGCGTTCACAAAACTGACCCAGACACTTTTAAACCTCACTGGCCATCGGTTCTCTCTTTCTTTAGACCTCCAGCTAAAGTCCATTACAAAAATGTGCTAACTGGTACTTGGGGAGACAAAACACCAGTCCTTGTGGGCCAGAAGGCTGCTTCTTGTTTTTTTCCCCCACCTCAGCCCTGAGGTAATCACTTAACTGGACAGGCTGAAGCTTCCCCTTGTCCCCTGTTGGACAGCAGCCCTTGGGGACCAGAGGTGGTCAACCACAACACTAGTAATACTGACTGTTTTTCTTAAAAAGCAACAGTTGAAAAATTGACCAGCCGGTTGTTACTTGAAATTCTATTTATTGTGACAAAAGCGAGAAACCGGGATCGAGAGTATCCGCACACTGCAGGCAGGAGTGGTGGGGGTCTGCTGTAAACCCCACGGCCAGACGGCGGAAGCTCGCACTGCGAGATTCTTTAAAACCCGCCTGGATGGGACTCCTGCATTGTGAAGTTAGTCGTAAAAAAAAAAAAGATCAATATGGTACAAATGACCTGCTCTTGTTTGAAAACTGTAAGGTTCTTACGAAAGAGTCACAGGAAATGCAAGTGTTCAGGATGCCCTAAGGGTTTTCATTGTGTCCCGTGTTTATTGTGTTTTTTGACTGTGTTCTAGGAACCCTATTCTTCTTTAAAGACAGTGCTTCTATATAATATTCTTATCACATTCTGCAACTACTGCTAATTAAGTATCGTGCCAAGGGCTCTGCCAGTCATTTCTTATGGGGGCTGGTCTACTCTACAGAAAGTTTTTTTTTTTTTTAATTGTTACATGGTTGTCTCAGTAGTAAAGCACAGTATCTGAGCCAAACTTCCACACGCTACACAGCTAAGCACTTTTTTAATGCGATTTAAGAACACACAACAAACAAATGCCAAAACAGATGAACAAGCAGCTATTTAAAAAGGTCTTGCCCGAGACGTCGTAATTACATGAGGCTGCTGGGATTAAAGTTGCAAAATCAGAGCACAACCATCATCAGGATCAAGAATAAAATGAGAATTAGTGAACAACTGAAATTAAGGGGATAAGCGCTTAGGCCTGGGAACAGAAAGCTAAACACAAAGGGTCTCCTCAGTCATATTGCTGATGCAGGTTTCTTAGGATCCTGCTTCAGAAACAGGGATAATGAGATTCTGCAAAGGGCTAGAAGAGTTTCTGAGATCAATTAACTACTAACTTTGAAAAGTGTGCAAGAGGCTGAACTGCTAAGAAATCTGAAACTCTTCATGTGCAAAGGGGGGTGCCAACCTGTTCTTGGAGAGCCACAATCCAGCACATTTCATGGGTCACGGGCAGAGCAAGACCTAGCCTGTTTTATTTTGATCATTGAAGCAGGCTATTTGTTCAATTAAGTAGTTCAGAAACCTTTCTAACTGAAAATACCAACACCCCCTACCTACAACATATTATAGCTGGTCATTCCCAAGTGAAGTTACTATATCTTTGACAAATATTGCAGGTCTTTACAAATTGATGATTTAAGAGTACTCTAGAAATCCTCCCAGTTGCTGGCCACTTCCTTTAGATATTCTTTACCTTTATATACTCATTCATTACCTGACTGCAGTAACTACATCAACTTCATGAACCGTGAAGCCCCACTGAATTCTAGTAAGAACCAGTAGACTGGTTACTCACCATAAATAATGACCTCACATCTGTCTAGCCCACCTGTTCTGGCTTTGTCAAGCGAGAAGACACAGAAAAAACCTTTTGCAAAGAGCCCAGTTTTTATTTCTAGCATCGCTGGTACAGCGATCAGTGCCCTGGATTCAAGATCGGACGATTGTCAGGTCACATCCTGGCTGGGACGCAGCTGTTGTCCCCTCAAGCAAAGTACTATACTCAGATTGTGTCACTAAACCCAACACTGTATTAATGGGTCTCCAAACTGCCATTTTATTCGACTTGCTTGGTAAATAAATGAATATTAGGAGAGTCACAGAGGCTCTCAATAAATGTTGGTGGTAAAGTGATAAAAATGACACTATTTGCCATTTCAGTACACAACCAAATTATAGCTTTGTGCGCAATTATTTTAATTGCTCTAAAAACTGAACTGACACATTGAACGCATTTAAGAATCGTGAGCACGGCAGAAATGTTTCGTTTCAACCATCATCAAATGGTGAGCTATAATTACGGCAACTGTTCAGGAACGGCCTTGGATGCAAGAGTTTATTTTTTTGCCTTCCCAGTATTTATTTAACTTCAGTTGGCAACCCAGATTTCCCTTTTCCACATTTGTTTAAAGTTTAGTCTGAGAGCGGCTCTGGAACATGCTTGCAAAACAGCGTTATTGTTCAGAAACCACACTTAAAAGACAAGAGACCCCCCACATTTTCTGCTGAAGAGAAGACTGCCAAGTCATCACCTGCTGTCCACTGGACACGCACTATGAATATCCCAGCTTGGCGAGAATATGTACACCACAAGTCGTATGTACCACACCTGGATAAACATGACTGACTTCTGAAAATTCAATCTGGCGACTGTCAGAACAAGAGAAACATGTAGTGTAATGAGGACCAGACAAGCTTCTTTATTATAGAGGCTGAGATGCTTTAATCTGCTTCCTTTTTTGATTCTTTACCGTGTGCAAGAGACATTTTTTCCCCCTATTTCTATAGTAAGGTACATGGGTAGAATTTAGTGTCAGGACTGAGTTAAATGGCAGGAACTCTGGACTCAGCAGGCAGCCTTCCGCTTCTTCCATGGGCTATGGTTCAGGCATTAACTGGAAATTTGGAAGTACAGTATTATTTATCAAAAAAGGGATCAGGAGCAAGGACCCATGTACATAAAAGGTATTTTTACAACACAACCAGAGACCCTACAAGCACACACACTACAACACATAACACACAATTCTATTTAACTTGCAACAGTAGTAACTGGAGTAATAGTGACTCCAGAAGCATACAACCAAGTATGATTTCAGAGCAATTCTATTAACAAAACACTATAATAATAGTGTCTCACTCAGGCTGGGCAGGAAAACGCATAAAATATGTCTGAAAACAACTATTTTTTATTTCAGGGGCGATCAAGTTGTTTTAGGCTTTTAATCACTTCTTCCTTAATGATGCATAAACCTGACAGATATATGTTTGTTTTACCTGTACCAATTTAACTTTAGAAAAGAGGAACTGTATTTACTCAGCCTACATGCTGGAAGATACATTTGCATTTCAATGCCCTACTGCAGCACTGACTCACTGTCTGATCCAGCCTAGACACAAAAACACAGTGAAGACCAGCAGAGACTCAGAGAGCCAGACAATCATCTGAAACTTTTATTGACTTAAGACACTGAATTCCTGAGGCTGAAGTCGATTCCTGCAGGCCGCTGTACTGTTCAGCCCTGACAATGATGTGATGAGTTTCTGAGGAACAGGAGCCGTGAGTAATAGGGTCAGGGATCAGCACAAGCTTATATGGGAAAGGAGAGAATCTCACACAAGGATGCATAGTACTGTACCTGCTTGACATAAAAGCAGTTCTTAACAGGTCTCAGATAGGATTATGAGAAGTGTAATGGAGGTGAAATACTAAAACATGAGAGAGGTCTTTGGGTTCAAATCCCTAGTGGGACACAGCTGTTGTGCCCTTGAGCAAGGCACTTCTCTCAGATAGCTCCAGTAGGCTGTGCTGGACAAATCAGTACATGCCAAACTAGCATTGTAAATGAGAATCTGTTCTCAGTTGACTTGTTTGGTTAAATAGATTAAATAAAAAAACAGCTACTTCAGCAGTAAGACCAGAATCACTGTGCAAAGTCAGCCCTTATTCTTAAGAAAACATCTGTCTTTTGCCACATATAAATATAGCCAATTACCTATTTAAAGACTGTCCCTCAGTGTAAATATCTCAAAAGGGACTTTTATCCAACACTGAACTTGCAGAGCAACAATTGTTTAGGAACTGCACTGCAAACGGAACTGAAGAAAAGCACTATTTCTTACATCTCAAGCCAGCAACGCGTTTGAAAAAGGAAAATGTCCTGTTGATTAGATTTAAATTCCAACATTTCCCACCCTTCTAATGTAAATACTTTTCAAAAGGCACTGATGGTTCAATGGGATGTTTTAAATAGTTCTAACAAAACTGGCCTCAGAAAAACTATTTTATTCTTATTAACCACAGGGCCCACAAGTAAAATCATCTGCTGTGAGCTCTTTTCTTCCCATCGCCCATGTACTCTGTCACTTGCATTCTAGTCTCATGCTGAGACACTGAGAACCTACAGTCTGAGCAGAAGCCGTTCATTTGAGTCCTGGTGTTACCCGAGCTCTTCACAAGCTTCCCAGCACCCCTTTGGCCCGATACCGAGCTTCCTCCACTCGTGTGAAAACTGCCAAACTGAATAATGAGCGGAGCACCTCCTCCCCCAAAAAAGATATAGTGTTACAACCGTACAACTTATACGTAAGACCTCATTGTGCTCAATTTGGATTAAAAAAAAGATACTGCTGGTCTGGAATCCAACCAGAAAAGAGCAACTAGATTCATTCTGGGGCTTAGGCTAATCTCCTATCCTCACAGGTTGAAGGAACAATATTTCTTTACTCTGGAATAAAGATGACTATGAAGGGACCTGATCCAAATGATTAAATCCTCAGACATGCTGGTGTAGCGGAGCTAGTTCAGATACGGTGACGTCGGCGCCCTCACTGCGCGTAGCAGGGACCTCAGCTGCCTGGGCTGAGGGAGGTCTCCTTTAGCTCAAGCGGCTGGTTCCCTGTTGTGTTATGCCGGAGACCCGGGTTCGCGCCCCAGGTGCTGCAGGACAGAACGGGTGGCGGAACCGCGACGGTCACATTGGTGCCGTGACCCTGACGGGAGTGTCCTTCGCCGAGGCAAAGTTCAACAGGGGAGGGTACAATGGAGCTAGTTCGGATACAGTGACGTTGGCGCCCTCACTGCGCGTAGCTGGGACCTCAGCTGCCTGGGCTGAGGGAGGTCTCCTTTAGCTCATGTGGCTGGTTCCCTGTTGTGTTACGCCGGAGACCAGGGTTCGCGCCCCAGGTGCTGCGGGATGGAACGGCTGGGGGAGGGCACGAGACCGCGCGGAACCGCGACGGTCACACTGACAAAGACAACGCATTCAGAATGAACAGTGACACATGTACCAGAGGCTATGGGGAGTGCATTCGAAGCTGAGAAAAGGAGGCCCTTTTTCCACACAAAAGGTTGTGGGAGTATGGAACAAGCTACTCAGCCATGTTGAAACTGATACCATGGCTTTTTTCAAGAAACGCCAGGATAAGATCCTGGGATCAACTTCCTAGATGGGTCGAACGGACTCCTTCCTTCTGAACCTTTTCTTCAGGTGTATCTGCTCTATCACTGTACTCAAACTGGAAACAACAGACAATGGCTAAAAAGAGTAAATAACCCATACCAGTAATACTAAAACACTTTCTCACTCTGTTTACCTAAAACATAACGATAAATACTTCAGAGATCAGCAAGACTGTTCCTGCCCTAGTTTGGAAAGAGACAAAATTACATGGTGAGTGTAACTTCCATCCAGTCCTGCAAATAAAATCATGAATAATTCATTGCATGGGTTTGTCTAACATTTTTGTGCACTGACTCTTGTTGGCAAGGTGATGCTGTGGCAGGATTTCTCGAGCTGTGTTTTTACTTAGTGTGACTCAATAATGTGGCTGATAAGTTTTACGGCTGTCAAGTAACACGGAAACGGGAATGACGACCCCTTCGTTGAGTGCTTCTGTGTAGAGGCTACAGAAGTAGTAAAAACACATCACGTGAAGCGATTTCTCTTTTTGAAGCTCTCCAGCGAGCCAGGCGATGAGAAACTCCAGACTTTCCTGCAGGAAGCCAGCTGTCCAGGGCTTCCCTTTTGCTTTGCATTAAAGGGAACCTGCAGCTGACTGTGCTCCCCGGCACTCCAGCGTTCACCGAAACCATACCTTGTCTCTGTATGAAGACTCTGAGCAGAGGGTTGGCCGTGGACACGGCTTTGCAGAAGTTGTCGTCGTTGTTGATCGGCAGCAGATCCCCGTGGATGTCAGCGTAGCCAATCATCACCTCCATGTTGGTAATCCGGTGGATGTGAAGGATGAGCTTGTAGAACTCTTCGAATTTGCCAGGCTTGAATCGGTCCACAGAAAACCGCCGGAATTCTGCCCCATACTACAGGAGAGAAACCCAAAAAGAAATAGCAGATCATGGTCTTCAGGTCCAAGGGGAGCTGAAACTCCAAACTCAGATTCAGTGTGCAATTTATTTAATTACCCAGCTGATGGGTAAAAAAAACTAAAATAGAGCTAAAATAAACATAAACATAGATGAAAAGGGTAAACCAATAAACCACACATTTACCAGTTTGAATGTAAATTTGTAAAATCACAACCAGGAATAATTATAATGCCTACTGTATATGCCTTATAGTGCTGAGAAAAAGTCTGAGAACCCCAAAGATAGGGGTTTATAGTAGCCAATTCTATTTCTATTGTAGCACAATGATGTATGAATTAAACAATGAGTGATCAAGGTACAGTGGATGTGGAAAAAGCAAATGTTAGCTAGTTAACTTATTTAATGCAATAATTACCATCTGGTGTTTAAACAATTTGGGAAGTCTTGTGGGCTGAGTTAGGAAGGCTCTGCTCTGTATAATGATCAGAGACGTAAGTTTCGTCTTCAGCATACACGTGTGTGGTAACAAGTCATGCAATGGTCCACGGAAATCTAAGTGGATCTCAGAAAAGGAGAAGAGTGGAAGATAAACAAGGAAGTTACAAAGAACACCTGAGTTCCAAGGAACTGGCCGGTCTTGCCATGGCTAAAGTAACTGTTCACTACTGTCAGAAAACTGGGAGAATGGTTTTCCTGGAAGGATAGAAAAAAAAATGGAGAATACTATTGCTCTCCAAAAGGAACCTTACTGTCCATCTGACATTCATAAAGGAGCACACAGATGGTCCAAAAGGCTTTTGGACAGACAAGTCAAAGGTCAGCTCTGTGGCCACAGGAGAAACATTATCTTAGACAAAACTCAAACACTGCTTTTGAACAGAAGATCCCCATCAAAACCATCAAACATTGTATGGTGGGAGTGTGATGGTTTGGAGATGCTTTGCTTCCTCAATACCTGGATGACTTATCATTTACACAACCATGAATGAATTCATCAGAAGATTCTAATGGAAAATGTCAGGTAAATTGTCCATGAACTGAAGCTGAACCAAAAGTGTGTTTTGCAGCAAGATAACAATCCTAAACATACAAACTGATGACAACAAAAGAATGGCCACAGATGATGAAAAGCTGCATTTTACAATGGCCTAGTCAAAGGATGGATGTAAACTCCATTACAATGCTGTGGTTGGACCTGAAGTGACGTGTGAAAGCAAGGCTGTCCTCAAATGTCACAGAGCTGACAGAGCTCAGAATCGGAAGCCAAAATTCCTCAAAACTGAAGTGAGAGACTTTTATACATAACTGTTTTACAGAAGATATTTAGTTGCCGTCATTGCTGCTGAGGGGTTGTTGACAGTTACTGAATCTGAGAGGTCACATATTGTCACACGTGAATATTGAATGTTGCATTATTTGAGGATAAATAAATGTGGAAAGAGTACCATGTTTTATGTATTTTTTTTAAAAGCAGGTCATTATTTATAGGGGATAAATAAAGAGAAGATAACATTTCAGGTTTCAAACAGGACATATAAAATCCTTAGAGGTTAACAAACTGTTGCTCGGCACTGTTCAGATGACGATGTGCTTCATGAAAAAGGAGAAATTCACCTGTTATCGCAGGGTTTTTTTTCCATTACAGTAGACATTTTAGATTTTACGCTACTATGGCACTGAAAGCAACATTGTACAGGAGACAGAAGCCTAAAAATGTCTACAAACATCAAGAAAAATAAATATGGTGGTTAGATAACCTGCAAGCAAGAGACCACTTATGCTTTCATCTATCTTTGCGATAAGCTGAACATCATAAAATAGCTAAACAAATCACTTGGAAGCCACTAATGGGGAAGGTCCATCAATTTTCTGTTGCATCTATTGAAAGGTTGAGAATGATTATGAATCCAATTTTTATTTCTGATACCATTAGAAGGACAGGAGTGAGTGGGGCTTGATTACTTGGTTCTTTACCTGTGGGACTCTAGGCACAGTAGAAGCCTCCCTTCTGCCTCTCGGTGCAACCCAGACCCTTGTCCCTGGGACAACTGGTTGACATCACTTGCACTGTGCAGACAGCAGGATTATTTGAACAAATATGAAAGTGAGTTACCCACTGAAAAAGTAAAGTACCGGGGAAAAGGCATGGGATATGCACAAAAACAACACGCAAATTTGAACGTTGTTTGCACTTCAGTGCACATAACTGGGAAGTGCAAACGAAAAGAATTGAGAGTGGTGGCAGCGCAATCACGAGCTTTTTGATCACACTCAAACACAGCCAGGCAGACTGCCTTTGTTTTGAGATTGCATTCTGATTATGCACACCCACACACACAACTCTTACAGTTACCAAGGATTACAAGCAACTGCGCAGCATAATGATGGCCTGTTCTGGCTGAGCCTCTCCGACCACCAGAAAAGCCAACAGAGTCATCCAAAGGTTACTACTTTCATCAAACAACCAGTTAGAATCAGCAAAATGCAGAGAGACCGAGATGAATGAGAGGGCAGACAAAGCGACCAGGTTGACCTTACAATAACAAAAGGAATCATACACCAGCAGTTCTTGGAACACGCCGCACAGGATAGTCATTTTGTGGTAAAGTCGCAACATTTCATTACACAGTGAAATCGGATCTGCTGGGATTGGAGACATATACTTGCAAACTGTTAACGGCACCGGTTTTAGAGTCCAGCACACACACAAACAATCCACTGACTGCAACGTCAGCGGTAGGACTGAGGCAACAGCTTGCGAAATATCAAAAAATGCTACTTGAGTTTGGCAATAAAAACAAATGGGGAATAAACTGCCCAATTCTATCAGAAATCTAACACGCTTCAAAGCTTCTGGTATCCAGGTTGAAGAGGGAAATGTTCAGAAAGCAAAGCCTCCACTGTTCACACTGGCCAGTGTCAGTTTCAGATGTTCAACAACAGCTCAGATTATTAATAAGGTCATGAAAGTAAAAGTCAGGTTTTCATCCTCCTTCAAAAATAAAAACAGGAAAAAATGAAACTCAGTTTTAAAATAACAACGGAGCAGCCATGCTAGTATTCCAACCAGGGAACTAAAGGTCTGCTGAAAGACCTGCGTGTTGATGAGTTATGGCAATGGCACCACTTCTGTTTGCACAGCCTGTAAGTCACAGTACTTTGTCCCAGGGCTCTTCACACACCACAAGCATCTGGTCTCAGTGTCAACGCAAAAAAACACATCGTGACTGGGTTCGCCAGTTAGCTGGAGCTTTCCGTCTCATGTCTTTTTCCTCAGATTTTGTTTGTGTTCAAGCAACAACCACAGGAATTCCTGTATGGAATTCTCTTCTTCAACAATTCTTTTTGAAGTAGCTCTTCAGAACTTATATCTGGGACTAAGCCTTTTTTAATTCTCAAAAAGATCTTAACTAATAACGCAGGTTTGAGTCTTAGTCATAAGGTCCGCTATTGACCGGGCGTCACCAGGGGTGGGACGGCTTTCTCGTCCCGGGCCTTTTCGGCAACACAGCGCCCCCTATGACCTGCAGGGTGCATGCGTTACGAGTGGGAGGAGCTCCTCCTCCTCTTCCTCTCGGGTCCGACACTCCTGCATTGGGCTGTGGCTCGAAGAACGGCATGCTGGACAAGCTCGTCTACACCTCATTCTCCACCCAGATGATAAATAATGAAAAACTGGCAATTCAATATATACTGTACATCATCTTCACATGGTACCAGTGACACAAAGTAAATTCAATCACACAGTCATTTACTTTTCTGTTTTTGAACATTAACATTTTATACCCAACTTGGAATCACCAACTGCTTCCTTACATTTTTGCTCGCTGAGGCCACATTTCTGTCTGGAAGGAAGGACAGAAAGGACAACACAAGCTCTAGTGGAGCTCTTTCAGCTTTATGTAGCATGGGAACAACTGCACTGTTAGTAAAAAAAAAGTCTACAGTAAACCGGGCATGCAATTTACTTCTATATTTAGAAGTACAAAATTGCACACACATTATGCTGTTTAACAGAACTGCATTTCTCCTCACTTAAAATCTAATCTAAAATGAGATTATACTATAAAACACATCTGCTTATAAACCCACTTATTTTTTTCATATAGTAAATTCCAAACTTTAAAGACCTCTCAGGTATGCTGCTCTTTGAAGGGACTTCCATATGCACAGGTGCATAACAGTTAAAAAAAACAGCCAATAAAAACTCAAATTTGATGGTCAGTTTATAGTCAGCCTGAGAACAGAACATGAATACAAAAAGGTCAGTAGAAGCTAATGTGGCCCTACAATGTTATACATTGAAAGCAGCAGTTTTCGAAATATCGTAAGAGGTCAATGAAGCATTAACTAGCTGCATAAACTCTTCAAATAAAAACGTTCCAGACTCCTACAACCTGGTATTAAATTCCTCAGTTCAATACAGGAGTACTAAACACACTGTACGACAACTTTTGCTAAATTATTTCCTACTTAGTGATGGAACACGAGCCACCTAATACATGAAAGCCAGAAGCATTTTCATGCTGATGTGCTCTTTCATTGAACGCTACTATACGCCAAACACCAAAATAACTGACCTATTCTTTGTGAAGACCCATAACTGGATTTTCCTGCTCCACTAACAACTTTTCTAGCAGGTTGGAACACGGTCATACCAATTATGCCTAAATTCTAAATAAATCTGGATTGGCAAAAAAGATGCATCATCTCAACAATGACACCCTATATCATGTGTCTATGCTATCACATATCTGCAGGTTGGGACAGGCAGGAAACTAGTCCATCAACCTGTGGCTGCATGTGACTCTTTAAAGCTTTCACAGGCTGCATTAGACATCCATCCATTACCAGAAAGCCACTTCTCCTGCCGAGAGTCACCGCCAGCCCAGGAGCAGAGGGCAGAGGCAGTACTGAAAGCACAAGACTGATCTCCCCCCGGAGGGGGTGTCAGTCCACAGAGAAAAGAGCAGTTTCGAACAGTTAATCAAAACTAGCCAACATACCTCTGGAAGGCTGGAGGACAATAGGGAGATGTGGATAAGGGCACCAGGTCATCTTTGTCTTTTTTTGGGCTCAGACATTTATCAAGGTTTAAATTCAGCTTCTCCCCTGCTGCAATGCGCATCCCTAACAGCCTCAGAACACCTCAGCACTATGCACTTTTTCATGGACTACCATGTTCCCCCCTCCACTATTACATATTAATTGTTCCCTACGATGTATTTATTGCTCTGGCTGTTATTTATTGTTTGTCATGTACTGTCGAGATTGCGTTGCGCTGTCTGTCGTACTGTGTATAACCTGAGAGACTGGCGTGAATAAGATCTCCAATGAACATGCACAAATATATGTACATAAGACCAAGTAAAGGTTGATTCCATGCTGAAAATAAAAGAAAAGCTACGTTTCAGCTGTGGAGCTGAAGAAGGCTCAAAGAAGGACCCAAAGAAGGCTCCACAGCTGAAACGTTGTGTTTCCTTTCTTCTCTTTTCAGCACGGAATAAACCTTCACTTGGTCCTTTGCAGCCCACGCATGCGGATGCAGCTCCCTACGTGAACTACATCTTCTCTACTCCCTAGCCAGGCACCTGTAAAGATGTGGAAGAAGGAAGAACTCAGATCGGGACACCCCCCTGCACAGCTGGCCATCTTGGTTGTAAATGGGCCTGTAAGCAGCTCTACCCCGACTACCATCAGGCAACAGAACCACATGAGCTCACAGAAACAACCCAGGAGTCCCTCACTTGTCACTCACTGCCCTGTAAGCTGTAACATGCTTTAGGTTTAGTCCACAGCTGGTTGACACACATGGGTTCATTTTTTACAGGCCTTTCAGAGGACAGGCTGGGCCCGAGCCAAGCTTCCCTTATCTCTTTGGAAGTGGCTGAGTATAGGGGCATAGGGAAATCTGGAATGTGAATACAATTACAGAATACAAGACCACAAAGAGCACAAACTGCGCTGTCCGCAAAGTGCAGAAACTGTTCTCTAGGTATATTAGAGAACGATGTTTATTGGGTTTCAACACTATCATAAAATTGCAGATGACAAATGATAAAATCACGACAGTACAGCTTTAATTGCAGGTTTTATTATTTTCAATCTCAGCTATTTATGCAGTTTGTTTTGTGTGTAGTAATCACTCTCTCTCCTTGAATTTTAGAAACTCATGACAGATCCATTCACGGCTGTGAAAGATCTGACTTGTGGCGGAAATCAGACAAGAGTTTCACACAAACATTGTACACAATAGCCCTGCAATACACAAACTTGGATCACTAAAGCCTTGTCCTTCCTTTACAGGACATGTAGAAGTTTGATAACATTCAGCCTCCTACCATTACACATTTAAATACAAGTGCAATTAACATAAAAGCAGAATATACTCACAAAGACACCACAAAGCATGGCACATTCAAATTGCAGCTACAACAGGGCTTCTGCAATAACATTAATCTTTTCAAATGCAGAAGAATGTTTTCTTTTCCTCCTCTGGTAACTCCACAGGATTACAACCCATACAATCACAATCACCGATGCAGAATGTTGACCTTTGAGCATGTTAAATGCAGCATTTAAGACAATGCAAAGCTTTATGGGAACAACAAATTAATTCAGCCTCCTCTTCAGCCAGCTACTTGGGAAAAGGCATCCCACATTTCAGCATTTTCTTGTGTTCTTTGCTGAGCAAATAGAAAGAGTAGGATTGTACCCAAATACAAATGTTCCTGTATTTTTTCTTTAGGCAGTTTTCCCGATCAAAGTATTTAAACTCAGAAAGGTTTCTGCTATTAGCCTGCTAAATCAGACACTGGTAAATTTATCATCTCCTGACCGTTTTTAATTCAAAATCCTGTTAGTTTGCAAAATGACCACTATCTGTTTTGACCCCATGATCCGGTTTTGTACAAAGATCTCAATATGAACTAGAGGCAGTAGGGTCATGGTGCTCAAGCAATCAAGCCCCACGTGTCTTTCCAACAAGACAAAGCCTGCTTATACCTGAATAAGCAGTGTAACCCTGGCTATGAATGGCAAACAGGGCTATAAATACCTTTTCAAACGGGCTTTTTGTAAAATTCTGTTCTTAATATTGAATTATTAACAGTGTTATTGTTTATAATAGCTGTACGATTCAATTGGATTTTGATTAGAAATAGTCCAGTCGTGCAAAAATTTGAAAACGCGTTTAAAAATAAAACGTAACCCCTTTACAGTGTCATACGTTAGGGGTGTTCCCTGGGTAAAAAGAGTTTTCCTTTGGAGCCCTCAACATTCATCTGTTCAAACCAAAGATTCTTCATCTGTTTCTCACACTCTTCTCCAAACATCTATTTTCTAATTTCTTTATCCAATTCAGACTTATGGGGGAGCTGGAGACTATCCCAGCAATCAATAGGTGCAAGGCAGGATACACCCTGGACCGGACACCAGTCCACTGCAGTGCGATTAATCCCTCCTTGATTAACTGGCACTTTTGGCAACCTACTGCTTCAGTGGGTTAAGTTAATTTACAAATCACCAATTGTAAAAATATCTTTCAGTTTAAGGTGTAGTACCTTTAAAGAAATGGTATCTTTGTAGAATAACTACTGACTTTGGGCGCCTGTCTGCTTCCTTCTCCGGAAAACAGATCTGCAGAATGAGCTGATACTGTCCACCCTTGTGTCCGCGGGGGGTTTCAGTTGTGCGATTCAATTTTTTCTGCCCGATATTTGTTCTGGTCAATACTGATAAACCCATCTACATTGTGTCCTGTTATTGAACCAATAAAGAAGCAGATCTGACAGGTAAATTCATTATTACGCTTAACATTCAATTTCAACGGAGGGCTTACTCTGAATGGCACAGATCGGCAAGGAAGTGGCCACTGTTAGAATAATTATTAAGCTGTAAATCTGCGATACCTGCTGCACATCAAGTGGCAGACGCTGTCTTGTGGGATTCTGTCCCATTCGTCTCCGAGTCTGACAAAGCACAATGACCCCCATGCCACACACTGTCTCAGCTCATCACACGAATGTTCAGTGGGACCCAAAACTGGCGAGTAGGACATCCACAGCCCAAATGACATTCTCATCACACAAAAAAGCAATTGTGACACAAACAGTGGAGTGGTGGGTTAGCTCAGCTGGTTAGAGTGTGAGGCTTATATGCTTGGTTATGGGCAAGTGCAATCTGTGGTTATGTGCAAAATGAAGAGGTAATGTACAATTATAGGGGCTTAGGGCGGTTGTGTGGGGAGTACACTTACAGTTTCTAGTAAGCTGTGTGGACTTCTGTAGGAGTGGTGTGTAATGACTACGTAGGGCATGATGTCTTTTGTGCAATGTTATATTTATTTTCAACGTAATGTTTGTTTATATATTACTTTCTAAGCCTCTGCGTGTGTAAAACATAGCTACCTGGACGCAAAACAAGTATTATTGAATCGTTAGTGCATAATAATACCAAGGTTGTGCGTTTGAACCCCATACATTCCACATTTCACTTATGTTGCGCTGTTATGGAACAAGTGACATGATCACTGGGCCCAAAACACAATATTTAAATGCCTACTTGTAGTACTGTATATTCTAAATATTTCTTTTTCTAAATATTTCAAAACATTTTCTCCTTAACCCAAATCCCACTGGGCGATCATTCTTCTCCCGTAAGTTTTTAAAATGCTCTGATCATGAACCTGTTCACAACTCCAAAGCATTGGAGGTTTTACTCATGATATCCTCGGAAATATTTAACAGATTTCATGAAAGAAAATAGTTTGGCATCGTCTTCAAAAGAGTGTTAAAAAAAGCTTTACTTAATTATGAATTCTGAACATGAAGATTACCAACAGCACAGCTTTGTTAATTTGCCATCGCATCTCCTAATTTCAGAATACAATAACCCAAGGGCATCGTGCAGAAAGCCTAAGAAAAGACAGAGCTTTCTTTCACCACAGTAACTCAATCAGAATTTTAGTCCACATTATAAAGAACTGCATGCTGCATAATTTATCCCACTGAAACAATACGAACGGTCTGGCAGAATCCTTAATGTCCCTTATCAATGAGGTCCTTCATCCTGCTGTTGCAACACTATTTCAAGATTTTTAAACCTGTTGACCTGCGGTAGTGGGAGCCAGATTTTTAGATATAATAAGAACATACAAATTAGAAAGGTCCATTCAACCCACAAAGCTCTATATTCCCTGCAGCAAAAACCAAGTCCTGAGCCTGTTTGCAGTTGTTTCATGCTGGACTTTCAGTGCAAAAGCAGTGGAGCTGGGCTGGCTCAGCTGGACAAAAAGCCCTGGGGGTTTACGGACTGGAAGTGAATGAAGAAAGGCAAAAGCACACAGACATATAAACAAAGTTATCTTTTAAAAATGGCATATGAATCTCAAAAATGTGCAAAATAGCTTTTTAGAAATCACAGCTCCCTTAAATGACGCTAGTTAGGAATTTAATTATTTTCATTTAATCTGTGTTGTTAAAAAAAACGTCTGGAGAGCTTTACAATGGCTTACATATTGTTTCTTATGATCTTTGCCAAGGGCTTTTTGTTTCCTTTAATTCAAATTGCCAACAAATGTGGAGTGACAACAACCATATTCATGATGCTGTCCAAAGCTCAAAAGATCAGTCAACCAAGGGGATACACTTTAGCTCAGGGTGCAGGTAGTCATGAATTCAACCCTGCGGTCACAACATGGGGCAAAGGCAGGTGTGAAGCACTTTCTGCAGAGTGTGGGACAACTGTGGGCGCTACAGTACACAGGGGCAAGAGAAGCCAGCCAGCTATTAGTTCCAGTCTCCTGCTTGAAGAGTATCTGAACTGATGCTATTCAGAATGATCAATTCAAGACAATAAAGTGACTGATAAGACTGTTGCTCTTCATCTTCTGAAACCTACCTAGGTTTCAATGCACTGTGGCAAAATCTACATTCCCATGCTATAAACCTCACCTTCTAGATATTTCTTTAGCAATATGCCTTTATGCTAATCAAATGGTATTTATGGCTCTGGAGATACAAATCTACCAACACTCTTGCTCCTTAAATAACTACTGCTGCTTAGACAAAGACGTCACTAAGTACTACTGCAACCTCTGCTTCACGTGCAGACTGTAATAATTACATCCCACACCAAGACTTACAAGATTAATGCCCCAGTAAGGAAACTGTGCTGCAGAAATAAGACATTAAACGTGCTACATAAAGAGCCCATGGCGCTTACTGGAAGAATAGGGGTGTTGACTAGCATCCTGGCTAAATTTCACTCCAGGCTTCAACAATCAGGCTTTCCTTACAGTCCTCTGTAATTCAATGGAATAAGCAATTCCTCACATCGACACTGGACCTGCTGTGTCGGGGGGGTGCTGGTGCTGAACGGCAGAGACATGTCAATCATAATATGGGGCCCGTACTTCTGATGAAGTGGGTCGTCTTCCCCACAAAAGAATTGTGGAATGAGAAGTGTAAAGCTAAACGCAAGGAATTGTGTCAAAATATTATTCACTGGGAAAAAAGTCACGTTGCTTAATTCTACCTTTAGAATAGCTGGGCAACAAGAAAAAGCATGTTCATCCAAACACTGCGCCTAAATGATCACAATTAATTTTAACACTCCTAGCCCTTATAGAGCTATGTGCAGAGCTTTGTCACGGCATGTTTACAACATCAGCTACATACCTGATAAGACAACATGATACTTTTCCTTTAATTATGGCTTAAATAAACTAAAAATTTAAGCTTCCGAACGCATGTACTGTGTGAATAATAATCCCTTCAAGAGCTGTTAAAGCGACAAAGCTCTGAAACAAACAGTGGATTGCAGCGCATTTCCAACTCAACGTGGTTTCGACGCAGGTATGAAGGTATAGATATAATTATTAATGGCGGCTCGTGTGACCCACGAGAACAGCAAAACGCTAGTTCTTTTTTTTGGGGGGGGTTCGAAAGTTAAAGGCAACTTTCCAAAGAACATCACAATTAGGAAATTGATCTACCCAGTTCTGGGATAGTGTGTTAGCAATATTAAGCATTATGTCGAGAAGCAATACATATCTTAACACCATAGCTTAGCAACAGGACGCCTAATTACAGCCAGACAAGATAGCCTAGTTTCTTGGAATCCGCCTGAGAAGTTGGACAATACGGCCAAAGAATGAATACAGGTGGTTGACAAAGACCGCTCCGAGAGATGAGTCACTGGGCATAAGCAAGTTCAAGCAGCCAAATCGTAAAAAAACATTTATCGAATTAAACCCCCAGTCTGAGTCACAGAGCACGCTGGATTTGCTCCTCCGGCAACAAGTCACGGCAGTTATCTTCGTTTCTGAATAGAAAGGCGTAGCGGGGTTTCTTTGGGGGTGGGGGTGATACGTGTTTTATTCGGCCCTTTCCTTGTAGCCTTTTCATTTCCAGTTTTTCCTGAAAATCGTGGGAGCTCAGTGTCCATGGATCTGCCATCTCGTTCGCTACCAGGCGAAATCCTTCGCTTGTGCGTGCAAATTCATCCAGGTCCCAGCTTGGCTGTTTAAACACGGATTCTGCCTAGCGTGCGTTTTTCGCACTCCACATCACTAAAGCGCAGTAAGAGCTCAGCAAAAACCGCAAAGATTTCTAAAAAGGGAGGGAGAGCATTTAACCGAGATGGATTGCAAACATTTACCAACTGGTAATTGGTTTCGAAAACACAGGAATGCGCAATTCCAAATTGCACTTTAGTAAGCGCGAGCGAACTCATTTGCAATTAAAGATCTCAATCGTTTGCAGCATCCACAAATTAAGAGACGAGTAAATAAGGAGTTTAACTAAATAGAGGTACCCCCGCCACGATAAAACAAATCCTTACCTTGCTTTTTACTTCAACAGCCGTGCAGTCCAAGTATCGTAAGGACTGGGATTTATTAAAACTCCTGTTCATTGTTTTGGTTACTTTCAGAAGTTCCCACTCGCCCTCGGAAACCAGGGCTTGCAGATCTGTCAGTGAATTCCTCTGTCCTGTGTGGTGAGCGGAAGAAAAGAAAGTTGAAAGTTTCTCCGTTGACTGTATCCCGAGGATCCGTAGCACTCGGTTGCTAGCTCGCCTGTGTTTCAGGAAAGCCGAAATGAAGAGCAGTAGAACTCACTGCCTCTGAATGGGGGAGTGAGTGAAGTTTGCGATGACATCACCGCGCCCCAGCAAGGATACAAACACTCCCCAAATCTGTCTGCTCTTGTGGCGGAGGGCTGTGTATCCTCCGCCGCAGCAGAGGACGCGGTTGTTTCAGGACTGTGCGCGCCCTCAGCGGAAGTTTTGGAAGAAGTTACTTTTTTTTAACCAAAATATAGTTTGTGTCTTGTACACAGAGGGATGTATTCAAAATAGCATCTAAAGCGATCGGCGGACGCATTGAGATTTGTAAAATAGGCCTGTTGTACTAGCTTTGCCGTAAAGCTGAAAGTTTGAGAAAAGTACACAGTAACGCAATGCAATGATCACACTTTGACGACGTTAGGAATTAGGACCGGTAGGGGGTAGGACTTTTGTGATGTTATGAAGGGGGGACGGGCGTGTAAGTTACTCCTAGAATAAAAGTTATTTATGTTATGTTTGCTGAAAACAGTTGCGGATGAATCTGCAGTGTCAGAAAGCTGCTTATTCACTCTGGACGGGAGGCTAGATTAGTGCAGGGAAAACACATAGATAAGTGTGCAGGAACAACCCAAGCAGAAAGTTTTTAGAAGGAGAAAAGAAAGGATAGCATCAGAGGAACATGTCAAATCCACACAGAAGGAGTCCAGAATTGAACCCTCGAGTTGTAAGACAACAGTGCTAACTGTCTTGCCACCATGATACCTGAGTAAACTATTTCACAATTTAAGGAAAGCACTTAAAATATGTTCAAAGTCACCTCATTTTATAGCATGACACTCTGTGGACCCACTTTGGTAATATGATATATCCTTAATTCATTTATTTTTAGAGGGAGCTGCCAATAACAAATGTGATGTTTTGGGAATGAAGTTAAAGTGTATCATGGGACAGACTGCTCAAAGCCTTCTCTTCCTACTACTATAAATCTATAAATCTTCATTCAGGCACTCTTTTGTTTTGTTATTGAGGTATTTTGCAGCATATTTTATGTTTTTAATGCTGCACCACTCAAAACAGAGCCAGGTCAGTCTGTGTGGGGTCTCAGGAGGCTTGGCCAACAGAGGCCATAGCTGTCTCCATGGTTACTGCTCCCTGTCAGCACAGAGACAAGTCTGACAGCTGTCTCTTTGTCTCTGGACACCTCCTCCCTGCCACTCACAGTGTGACAGCTTCACCTGTTCCATGCAGTGACCCTGAGGCAGTAACACCTAATGATACTTAACTGTGGTAATGTCACTGAAAGCTCTCCTATTCATTATTAATGAAAACATTGTTTCTCAAATGATTGATGTGGACAAACAGCCACTTTTCATAGGATCACAGACATGTATTGGGATCATTCACCCTGTAACACTACTATTCACTTCCAAAATCCAAAATAAATCAACCTTCATCAATTTTTTTTTTCAGTTATTGCAAGTGGCAAATACGATTTCTACTGATTTAACTATTTACAAAAAAAATGGTGTGGAACGTACAGGGACGTGTGTATATGAATGAGTTATAAAGTTTACTCTGACAGTTCATAGTTCTTTTTTTCATCCTTGTTTAACATGAAAAACAAGAGGAACATAGGACAGTGATACTCTGTTCCTTAAAGCAGGTTTTCATTCTGAGTTTTTTATTCACTTAACCGGTCAGGACCTAGAATGTCTGCAGTAGAGTTGCAATAATAATTCACAATATGAAACACTTTGACATGTCATCGCAGAAAAACATGCAAGACAAAAGTTTTAACATTTTTATTTATGTTGATTTACAATGTACATTTAAGAAAATATCCTAACATTTTTGGTGATGTTATAATATGTTATAATAATAAATTATTGACATAGAATTTAATCTGAGGTATTTTGTGGAAATAAAGTATATAATCTTCAGGTGCACGTTAGACATACAGATAAACCAAAGTAAAAGACAAAATGTATTGCGAAGAGTATGAATAGCATAGAAAATCATTAGAAAAGTAAAAGCGAATGTACGGAATCAGACGGTCTACAATTGTGTACAAGTGGCTCAGACTCCCCTCTAGTGGACAACATTTGTTCCTGCATAATTTCCCAGGAATTCGACAAAGAGGAAAACTGAAATCTTAATGCACCCAACAAGTGCTTGCACCACACTGTTATTACTTTACTCAAGAGCGTCAACTCCTGAATAGAGACGCTGTGACTTTGCACATACATACTATACATTTCATGTAAAATATGAATGAATCTTAATTTTTTAAACACACAGATATTAGTCATTCCAATTTGTAGTTTATCTTTAAATTTATGTTAACCTTTTTACACTAGGATTATTATTTAAAACCATAAGCATAAAACCTGTATGAGAGAGAAACAGAAAAAAAAACATACTATTATTAGGATTTCACTGTGCTTTCAGGCAATGTCATAGAGTCATTTTATCCTTTGAGATTTTCACAACTGTTGAAACCATCCTGAAATCAGCTTTAACTACCAATAACAAGGGAGCCACCCACAGTTGTGCTCAGGTGAACAGTTGTGTCCATTACACATCTATAACATGTCTATAACACATCTATAACTGATGAGATACATGTGATTGTAGACAGGCCTGTTCTCCAACTCCCAGAGAACTTGCATAGTTACAGTACAAGAAGAACACAGTGTCAGGTTATTTCCAGTGCTGTGCTAGGCAGGTCCAGTTCTTGAGTGTTGGGTTCCTGAAACTCCAGATCCAACGCAGAACCCTTCCCACCCCTGGCATTATGACTGCATCTCATCAGGGGCTGAGTTTCCGCTGAGGACAGCCAGGGCATTAGTGACCATTCTCTCCACCATCTTCTGGGTTGTCTCAAAAGTATGGGTTCCCATGTGCGGCAGCACAATGACATTCTCAAGCCCGAGCAAGGGGTGATCTCTATAGAGGCAAAGAACCGCAGCACAATATGTTGATGTCACTAGGTATCGCTCCACAGGCTGTGATATTGCCACTAACTTTTGAAGTGTTCATTCTGTGTCACTAGTTGCCCCTTTAAGGTGGTCCTCTTCCCCGATTTGGCTTTCCAGATAAGAACACTTAAACTCCGCTTACGATTACGAATCAATAAACTGCCTGTCACCATCAAATTCTTGCTATACAGAGAAGACAACACTGGCTGAGGAAGCTGAGCTGCGCAAGTAAATCAGTCACCCTGACCAAGGCAACATATATATTGATCACAGTTGAAATACCAGGGTCATCACTCAGGAAGGAGCACTCAGAAAAAACTCTGACAAATCCAAAAACAACATGCACAAACCACACAGAAGGCAGGCCACACTGAAACTGAACTCTGGACACAAGAACTGTGAAGCTGCAGACTTAACCTCCAGTGCCGCCACAGCCCCTGGTTAAGCAGGGAACAGAAAAGAACTGTGGGCTACAATGACAGAGCAATGACAGGGGGTGATTTGCACAGACTGACCTTGGCAGAGGTTCAGGGTAAGTGACATCCAGAGCTGCAGCTCCAATCACTCCTTTCTGAAGCGCATCTACCAGGGCATCCTGGTCCACCACCAAGCCTTCGGCCAAGAAGGAGAACATGTTTGTCTTTAACAATACATAACTTAAACCAGCCAACTGGAAAACATGCCAGTTAAAACACTAATTTTTACATATGGAAACTAGGCCGTATGCGAGAGCACATGAAAAGGAGTAATAAAACTATTGTCCCCTGACAGCTTCTGTTTCCCTCTTATTATTAGATGATTACTGAATTATTTCTTCACATCAGCACGAGGACTAACAAACTGCCTGTGGCATCCACAGAGGGGTATGATTACACCTGTTGAAGTCAGTTTAATTTGAATTACTTTTAATAAATCTCAATTTTAATGAATGTTTATTTGAGTAGTCAATGATTATATACCCAACCACTTTGGAATGACCAATTAATGAGACTCAGCCTTCCTGTAACAGCTCCTGTTGCTGTGAAGTGTGAATGAAGACAGGTTTACAATACAAGCTCCTATGATACATTCACCTGTCCATCTGTTGCTCAGGTCCAACTCAGACCCTAGGAAGATACCCAATTACACTAAAGCACAAAACATCTGCTTCTCTTTGTCACAGAAGTAGTCCCATTTGACATGGGGTAAATAAGCTGCCATTTGGCTAATTATTGTCCTTATTTTGCCACGGAAATATCTGCCACTGACTTTTTGGAGCAAAACTCATTTTAATTATTTTGCTCAGTTATGTGGTGCTGGTAGCTTTGCATGGGAAGTTGTCTTTGTCGGTCAAAGAATTGTTTAGAAATACCAACCACAAACAAATACTGTAATACATTTTTCATAATGCAGCTTATTGTTATTGTTTCCCACAGTACTGACTTCCTTCCAGAAGTTTGTAAAATATCCACAGTCAAGACTGTGCTATGTTATGCTTAAAAAATGAAATCTGAATGTGCTATTTAATGTTTCTTTTCAATTCCTGATAACACTACCAAAACCTGAAAATGTGCATTTTTGAAGGGTTCTGTCTTTTTGTGTTTTTCATTCAAGCACCTACCTCTGCTGATGTTGATGAGTGTGCTGGTGGGCTTCATCAGGCTCAGCTCCCTGGCCCCTATCAATTTGTGTGTCTGTGGTGACAGGTTTACCACTAGCATGACAAAATCAGACTTTTGCAGCAGCTCGTCCATCTTCTCACAGTAATGCGCTTCCACAGCTCTCTCCTCCTCTACTTTCCTGCGTGGAGACAACTCTCAGTGACAGACACCGAGGGCAATACTCAATACAGTACTGCTGTTTAATTATGGAAGATGGTACTTTGTTATTAGAGCTTGAATACTCATTAACTACTGTATTTTTGTACCTGAAATAAAATGTTTCATTTCTCTTACCTAACATCCTTTCCTGATGTCATCTCACATTCAAAAACAGCCTCCTTTGAATGGTATGTAGGCATTAAACATTAGACATTACTTTATTATTAATGATTTTATTAATACGAATGACTAATACTTTACTCTTCTTCTACAATCCCTGAACCACTGAGATTTGTACTTGCAATACCATTAAATCTAGTTACAACTGAAGAGTTTATCCGTCAAGGTTCAAAATCGCTCTACAAAGGGAATGTGTGATTGAATATAAAGAGTTGGAGCTTATTAACAAATATAAAGTTTTGAATTTTCACACCACTAGTATTAACTAATTAAAGGGTGGGGTCATATAGGTGTTTAGTAAATGCTAAGCAGTCAAGAAGAGACAGAGAGCTCTTGACTTGCAAGCCTCCCTTGTGTACAGTATATTGAAGTCACCCAGCATCATGATGTTATCACTGCAGCTAGTGAGGTGGAGAGGCCTGTAACGTCTGCTAAGAATGCAAAGTGGGATCTAAGATTGCCACAAATTAAAATGGGAATTTCATTTGAAAATGGATCAGTTATTTAATGGACATTTGGCAACAATGGGCACACCTTCCCCCCTATTAGTCTGGTATAATGAGGGTGGTGCTGTATGTGATTGCAGCCTGGATGATGCACTGATGTATTTGTATGTACTTGTACCTCCGACTGCGGTTGTGATATAAGATTTTCATTTCAAATCCGTGAGCTCTTTGAGCAACCTTATATCCAATCCTGCCCATTCCGATGATGCCGAGAGTAGCACCGCTAACATCGATGCCGAGGGCAACTTCTGGGAGGTGCTTTGTCTCGTGGTAAAGAGAAAATCTGTAACCTGCCGAAACACAATATCACGTCACCACAAAACCATACCATAGAACACTACGTCATGTCTAAAACACAAAACAGAGCATCAAGTGCCAAAACCATTCACATGAAGGTTTATAGTAAACTGCAACAACACATGTTCTAGCAACATAGCTGTGCCACTGACCTCCTGGCCCCATTTAGATACAGGTCAAGCTGCCTACACAGCAGAGGAGTTCAGGTAATCAGTCACAACAAAAGAGAGGTTGATATAAAAAACTTCTACTTAAGTTACAGTAGACGATGGAGATGGATACCATATGTTGGATGCACACCTAAATTGACAAAGTTTTTTTCTTCTGGGAAGCATTTTCATCATTCTTTTACAGCAGGTGATTACTATAAATGACCTGACATAATGTAAGTGATGCAAGATTGATGAAGAAAGACCCACCTTTCTCCTCAAATGTCTATGTAAACTGAAGTGTTTTAGTTTTACACAGGGCTGGTTGACTGTGATATTTGAGGGTCCAATTTTAAAATAAGAGAAATTAGGTAACTATATGCCAAGAATAAAAAAAGCAAAGATTCCTGTGGCCCAAAAAATAGTTCATTCCTTATACAAATGAAACTCAACAAAATTTTCCAATGGGATAAGTAGAAACTGTGGCAGAAAACTGCCTTATGTTTGGTTTCAGAAATTGTTTAAATTAAGAAAAAAATGATTGCAGATAATTTGGGAAGCAAACACTGATATCATTATGATGGTAAAAATAAACATTATTTTCTGTTGTTCATCTACTAACTAATACTGAAGTAAAGTAAACTAAAATTAAAACTAAAAAGTAACTAAAATTAAACTTAAGTGCCTCAAAGCCACAGTTTTGGATATAAGGTAAAGTCTGTCTGATCACAGGGAACTTCTTCCCTGCCTCACAGCTTTAAGCCCTGCAGACTGAGACACAGCATTCAACCTAGCTAGCAAAACCAACAGAAGAAACAATTATACCACTGAACATAGTGAAAATTCTGAAAGAGTCACAGAAGGAGGAAAGTTACCCTCTATAAGCTTGCGGGCTGATGCCAGCATCAAGGCCATGCCTAAGTCCGCAGTAGCATTATCAACAATATGTGGGGTGTTGGTCACTTTTACCCCAAAGCTGTTGATGAGAGGGATGTCAAGATGGTCAACCCCTACCCCTCCATTGACCACCACCTTCAGGTTAGGTAGGGAGCGCAGGAGATCCCTGTCGATCTCAGGTAGAGCATTCCACATGAACACTGCTTGGATCTTGTCTGCAAAGCGCTCTCTGCTCTTGGTGAACTCGCCAGTGGAGACGAGGGTGAAGTGCTTCTCCACAATGGTTTCAAAGCGCTTATGGATCCCATCAGCATGACCAGGAGCAGTGGCTAAGATGTAAGGCTTTTCCATCACCTGGATATACTGTAAAAGGAACATGCTGTTACTTCTTGCAAGACTACAAATGAGCAAGAGCTTCTTCAAGCGAAATGGGTACTGGATTTTCATAAGCATGCAGTGCTTCAGCATGACACAAGTAAAACATTGCCTTTTCCTTAAGACCTGCCTTTTTGCAGAAAACTGACAGGTAGTGTATAGGCTGCCTGGTATAAGGTTTGCTAGGCTAGTCTAGACAACTGGAATTAGGTCCATATAGCAACAGGAGCATGGACAAGACAACACCATGTATAGCGATTGTGGCCACTGAACGGCTGAAGTACCTCTGTACTGAATATACTTTCCCGGCACAGAGCTCTTAAGGACTGTGTGTCCATTAAACCCATGTCATGCTTAAGAATGCAAAGGAACAATAGTTTTATTCCATGCTGAAAAGAGAAGACAGAAAACACAATGTTTCGGCTGTGAAGCCTTCTTGTGTCCCGGGAGATTGTAGCTTCGCTATTACGTGAAAAGAGCTTTAACAAGTTACAGAGCGATTCAGGTCTGGTTATATTCTACCACTTCCACGATGAGTTTCAACTTCTTTTCACAGCATTAACAAAGGTAACCAGATGAGAGAATCATTAGCCTTATTGCTCTTTTGATATGTGAAAAGTTAAAATGCGAAAGGTTCTTACCGTTTTTGCAGAATGTAAATACCAGACACTTGCTTAGTATTAACAGCAGTTTAAACGGCTGACGTTGCGCAGTGTTGAAACTGAAGTCAGTGAATGTCAACTTCAAGGCGTCTTTAATCTATCACCGCTTCACTGATGAGCTTGACGGCGGGGGAGGGAATTGGTGGTTTGAAGTATTTTCCGATTAACAAATGTAAATTCGAAGCCAAATCCAGCTGTTCAATAATTCTGTTAATGCGATTTTCCCCCACTTTAAAATATACTTGAAAGGCTCTTTCACGTGTAGAGCATTTTATAATCTTTGGTTTTACTCATAATGGTAATGGTAATTATGAGCAAAAGTTATTTCTCACATTTCCTCAACAGATTATCTTGGTTTTTAAAAAAATAAAAGGCCAAGTTTCTACTTGGTGTTGTTGGACACCATTTTGTGTGTATAACTTCAGTCACCTACTCACTTTAGTGCCATATGATAAATACAGTATTTCTGGATATTTTAATTCCTTTATGGTTTCTGACAAAGAAATCCAGGAACATCTCTGATAGCTGTCTCTTTGTCACTGAACACCTCCTATGTGCCACAGTGTGACAGCTTCACCTGTTTCACATAGTGACCCTGAGGCAGTAAGACTTAATGAAACTTGACTGTGGTAGTATCACTTAAAGGTCTTTTATTCATTATTAATGAAAACATTGTTCCTCACATGATTGATGTGGACAAACAGGCAGTGCCTCATAGGATCACGGACGAGTATTGGTACCATTCAGCTTGCAGCATTAATCACGTAAAAAAAATGCAATGCAAATCATTAAACTATACTTACTGACAAAGGTTATAAAATAATCCTAAATATTTGTAAACTGCACATACGAATTCTACTGATTTACCTATATCTAACAAAAAGATTGGATCATACATGGACTTGTGTCCATATATATATATAAATGAGTTTGAAAGTTTGCTCTGACAGTTCATAGTTCCTTTTTTATTCTTGTTTAATATGGAAAAACAAGAGGAATGTAGAATGGTGATACTCTATTCCTTATACATGTTTTCATTTTGTATAAAATCATTGTTTAATTTTAATGAATTATTTCTGATTATACACCCAACCACTTTGGAATGACCAATTAATGAGACTCAGCCTTCCTGTAACTATTTCTGTGAAGTGTGAATGAAGACAGGCTTCCAGTACAAGCTGATACCCAATAACACTAAAGCACAAAACACCTGTTTTTCTTTGTCACAGAAGAGGGGACAGTTACAAATCATAATACTAATAAGACTGTCATAACATTCTGTTTCTTTCTCATTCAATCATTCCCATTTGACATGGGAGTTAACTAGATGCTGTTTAGAAAAATCTTGTTGTCTATTTTTATTTTGCCATGAAGATATCTGCCATAGATAAAAATGTATGCTTTTTCGGTCAAATAATTCACAAAGACATATTACATTGTTTTATAATTCAGCTTTTTTTTCCCCACACTAGTTCCTTCTAGATGTCCACACTCATCCGTGATGTCCGTGATCATGTCCAAGCATAATTACGCTTGAAGATGGAATTTGCATTTGAAGTACTTCTGTTTAATAATGGAAGATGGTACTTAATTGTTGGAGGTCATCAGCTCCTTGACATCTGTGTTTGTGCTCCTGAACTGAAATGGAATTCAGGCTCTCTCCTGCAGAGGAACATTAGGCTTCTCTACACATATCCAACCTCATTTCTTAATGTCACCTCACACTCAAAAATGGCCTCAAGTTCATCTCTTATCTCCTTCCTTCTCCTGCTCAGTCCTCTATTTCTCTCTCTCCCTCGACTCCATCAGCTTTCCTCTGCTCCTCTCTCTCTCGGAAAGCTTCCTCTGAATTTCAGCCACTGCGTCACCTGTCCTCTGCCTCGCTCTTACATGTTTTTTCTTCTGTGGAAAAGTAAGAGAATCCTGGACCACATCGCCACCTATTCTCATCAGCGTGGAAAACCAGCTGTCAACTCAACTCACTTGCTTTATCTTGATCTTTATCAGGTTTTAATATACTTCCCCACTTGCAGCTAGTAAATTTCTGCATACCTTAAGATGGTAGCATTTTAAAAACGTGTTTGGCATTTAAAACAAATATTTTTGACCATTCCATACATTTTATGAATAATGGCATATATCTGCATCTGTAATCTCTAAACACCTGAGATTTGTACTGGCAATGCCATTAAATCTGGTCATATCTGTGGGATTTATCTGTCAACTTCTGATGGCTGATTGAGCTAAGGTCTACAACCTCAAAGGTAATGAGTGAATGAACATAATAACTTGGAGGTTATTAACAATTATAAAGTTTTGAACTTTCACAACACTGGTAATAACTAATTCAAGGATGAGTGTTTTGGAAGGGGTGAGTTCTGATACAGTACGTGTTGAGTAAATCCTAAGGAGTCAAGAAGAGACAGAAAGAAAACCTTGGCTTGCAAGCCTCCCTTTATGTTAACGGTTGTTGAAGTCACCCAACATCATGATCCAAAATCTAATGACAGTTATTCAAAGGATGAGTGTTCATTTCTACACTTGGAAGTTTGGCATAGGTCTATAGTAAACACAGTGTCTGTGGTGACAGGAGTCTCTGTAAAGGCAGACATGACGAGCAAACTATTAAAGTGCATAATGAGTGCTTGATTTTATAGTGAGTGACTATGGCGTTTGACAGAATTTCTGTGCAGAGATGGGATGTCACATTATAGATAAATTTCACTTCAATTAAGATATTCCTACACAAGGTACTTTTACAAGGCTTCTAATTAAAGTTAGAAGGAGTTATTGCTTTAATGGGATAAATTACAATTTTCTTTGAGACTGTATTTTGTTGTAGGCTAGTATTAGAGTTAAAGTATCATGATTTTTGTTGATTTTGTCAGCCCCACTGCAACTGGTAGTCAAACAGGACCACCAATGTCCACATGAATATGCTCCCCAGTGCACATTTACATTTCATTGTTCCACTGCTTAGGCTGCTGGCACAGACTAAGTATCTTTATAAGCATCCCGTCAGGACTTCATATCCATGAATTTTCACTCTAGTAATAAAACTGTCTCGCTTTACAGTCTTCCTTTTCTGTATAATTTGCTCTGTAATGTGAGTTTCTATTTAAAGTGAAATAAATGACAAATGTCACCTTGGTATGTCATTTTTTTTTAAACCAAACATGTTTAACAATGTAATCTAAAGACTTCCACTTTCAAAAGACACAATGAAAAATGACTGAAAAAAAGACTACTTGATAAATAAAGCTCAAGAATATTTACCTTGTATTTCTGGAGAGACAGTTACGTGAAGAAGAGATTTAACAGGTTACAGAGCGATAGAAGTCTGCTTATATTCTACCACTAACCCATTAATCCTTAACTTCTCCTCGGAACATTCACAGTATATATTAATAAGCAACTAGAGGAGAGAATTATTAGCCCCAATATATTATTGAATTATATATTACTTTGATACTGATGTGAACATTTCTTTCCGCTATAGAAGAATTTGTATAAATCCACTTACTAGTGAATGTGCATTTTTTGAGATGTGCACGATATGCTTTTAAGGAGATAAAGGGACATGGAGAAGAAAGATGATAAAGAGGCTGAGTGGGTAGATGGAGTAGGATGACGACGTGATGGGGCCATGAGGTTTCAGGATCAATTATTTACGAAGATGTGGAGGAGGTGAAGATTTCTCTCCTGGAAAGACTGGAGGCCTGGAGGCCCCCAGGTGAGGGAGGAGCAGGGGGCACCTATCATTTGATAAGACCTGTCAGTGAGGGCAGAGCAGTGATCCGTGGAAATGGCAAGATGCCTGCATGGGCAGCCAAAGGAATTTTACACCACCTTTTAGGATGTCTGGGCTGGGGACGTGATAGAAGTGGCACAACTTTCAGCCCTTGACTGGAAATCCTGCACTGTGGTGTGGGTAGTGGGATATCCTGTACTGTGGTATAGGTAGTGGGATTAACAAGCATGGCAGGGGCAGCTCTGCTTTGCAAGGGACTGGGGTGTTTCTAGGCTGCCCATATCTCTGCTGCTTCATGTTTCATTCATGGAGTCACGCTTGGAGGCTGTGAAGTAGAAGGCTTGTTTTTCATGGAGCCCTGTCAATGAGCTGAGAGTTGTTCTGGGGGCTGGAGGGAACTGAAGGACCAACCATGGGGACTGGCCCTTTGGCTGAAAGACCTTAACTAGTTTGAGACCCACATGATACATGATACTCCTCATCTGAGAGGACCCTGATGAAGAATCCTCACTATCCTTGATTATTGTGCTTCTCAGGGAAGATGCGAGTAGCTGTCTTCTTGCTGTGTCCTTGCAAATGGTGATTTTCAGATTCTTGGGGGTGGGACCGTTTACCTGCACATGAAGCTCAATGCAAGGGGGAGTGACATAAGGTTAGCTCAAGCATCTCTCGGCACTTCCACCAAGCAGATGAGCAAGCAAGTACCTGGCAGCAGCAGGGCAGGGGCTGACTGGGTATAACAGGGATGTCAGCTGCCTGGGCTGGGGGAGTTCTCCTTTAGCTCAGCTGGCAAGTTCCCTGTTATGTGCCGCTGGAGACCCGGGTTCGCGCCCAGGCAGTGACGGACGAACTGGCAGGGCAGGAGCAGCAAGGGCGGAAACCCTAAGAACTGTTACACTAAACAGTGCGTTATTTGATAATACAAAACGCCTGGCTGAAATTCACATGCTCCAAATTCGTGCATTTCCTTTGCTGTTCATTATGCAGAGCAGGATATTACTGCACTAAACATACAACTAAAAAGGTGGCTCCTCTATGTTGTACCTAATATGCTGCACATTGGACCTAATCCTTGAGAATGACATTAGAAGGTAAACATGAAACTAGGAGAATTCTGGGGCATGAAAACGCCTCAAATTAACGCTATAATATCCTATCCGCTAAACACACAGGGTGTGTGGTTACAAAGAACGGCCACCAGAGGGCAAGGTAAGTCCATTTTGTGACTGTTGACAGGTCTGAACACTCATTGGGCCCTCCGACCGTGGGTTCAATCAGTTGTGACCCTGTGCAGCAGGGAAAGGGGAAGAGCAGTCCTTTAGGAGAGGCAGGTCCACTCAGGAAGATTCAGTTACAGTGGTAATTGCGAGGAACCTCTTACCAGGAAGGGCCATTTTAATAATAATAATTCCTTACACTTATGTAGAGCTTGTCTGGACACTCCACTCATAGTGCTTTACAGGTAACGGGGACTCCCCTCCACCACCACCAGTGAGCAGCACCCACCTTGATGATGCGACGGCAGCCATAGTGTATCAGAATGCTCCCCACACACCAGCTATCAGTGGGGAGGAGAGCAGAGTGATGAAGCCAGTTGAGAGATGGGAATTACTAAGAAGCCATGATTTGGCCAGGACACTGGGGTAACACTCCTACTTTTTTCAAGAAACATCCTGGGATTTGTAATGACCACAGAGAGTCAGTACCTTGGTTTAACATCTTGTCCAAAGGACAGCGCCTTTTTACAATATAGTGTCTCCGTCACTGTACTGGGGCATTAAGACGCACCCAGACTGCAGGTTGAGTGCCCCCTACTGCCCCCACTAACAACTCTTCCAGCAGTAACCAGGCTCACACCTGCTGAGCTTTTGGTGGGTTGTCATTTGAGAGTTGCAGGGTGATATGGCTGCTAGCTGTTATCACATTGTGTCTGAATGTGATTGTATTAAAAAGAAGTCTGTGTGGAATGTATTAAGAATAAATAAACGTGTGTTATTCTGCCTCCAGAATGCTGAGGAGAAAGAAACACTTGACACATAAACACATAACACATTATGACACATAAAATTTACATCCCATTATTCCATTTGTGAGTCCCATGGCTTGCTTGTTTCCCCAAGATAACAGGAACTTTGGGATCTGTTAGCTTGTGTACTGTGAAAGTTTGGGGTGACAGAGTCATGCCTCCCCACTCCTGCCTCCAGCAACTTAGATAAAAAATGACTGTCAGTGACTTTTGGCAAACAGACCCCAACTTGGAATTATTGTAATGTTCCCCAAAAATATTGTGCGTCTTTCTCAACGCAAAAGAAGTTTAGCCCACATCGTGAGATCATCCTCGCTGTACGGCTTTGGCTGGGTCCTGTAAACCAGTGAGCATGCTCTCACGGCTGAGCTCCAGCTCTCAGAGTGTTTGCTCGGTGGGCGTACACATTGTAAAGAGAAATGAACAGTGACTGCACATTTGGGGAGCTTCTGCAGGTAAATCACTCCCACGGGCTGCAGACGTTTCTTTTCTCAACAAAACCAGGGAAACAAAGAAAAGGCCTACAGGTTAAAGAGCAGTTCACTTTGGATAGCTTAATTCTGCTGCTGGTTAGGAAGAGGCTTTTGCAATCGCCAGCAATGTGCCTTGTCTCCCTCTCTTCTGAAATAACTGATCCGAACTGACAGACAGTCCTGTTGCTCCTCAGGGCCAACTGCAACCACTGTTGAGGGATTAGCTTTCACTGTTTCTGACTTCTGTGGGGCCAGTGTTTTCGCTGGCGAGACAGCATGTGGTGACACACTCTGGCCTGTGCCAGCACGTACCTCATCAAGGTGATCTCTGGAAGTTATTACCGGGTGATTAAACCAGCCAGACAGGAAAGGCAGATAATGAGCCAGGGATATGAAATTTGCCTTGTTGACTGCTGCAGGCAGTTCCTCTTGTAACAGTGCCTCCGTGTGTTAGGAAAGCTCTTAATTGATAGGATGAACCCAGGCCTATTTCTGCCTTATTGGACTTTGTTCTCTTTTGTAGGCCCCTGAAAAAAAAAAGAAATCTAAAATAGCTATCACTTTGTTTGAACACAAAAGCTTTTATTGGAGCCTTAGCTGCTAGCATAGATAGGGCACTTCTGGTGTCAATCATAGGAAAAACCCCCTCTACCTATCCAGCCAGACAATACATTCACTTGAAAGATTCGGCTTAACAATACTTTTTGAATCTAGAAGTGTACAAATGTATCGTCTGCCATGATTTCCCATGTATTTTCTATGAAATGACCGTGTCATGTCTGTGGTGATCAGTGTTGCCGGAGTTTAACCAGAATTGCATAAGTGATAGAACACATTTCTCTTTCATCCTTCTTGATCTGAAAACCTACAGAACCACAGGCTGAAAGTCTTACAAGCTCTGAGAGCTCTGCAAAGGCTGTCTACAAAAAAAGGTTTCTCAATATCACAGAATAATAATAATCACCACAGTTTGCTGTCGCTGATGAGAAAAATGACCACATGAAATGCTACAAACTGGAGAAGGTCATTCCAACTATCTTGCTCATTTGTTAGATAAAAATCTGCTTTTCAGCTTTTCTGGATGGATGTCAGTGAATTGGCTTCAGAATATCACCGACTCTTCTATTTAGTTTTCCCGGCACTTCTGTGCCGAAAATGTCACTTCTGAATAGTCTTCTTACTTTTACCTCATGTTCTTTTTTAGCTAAATGTACTTGTCCCCTGTGCTGACCTTTCTATTGAAGGGCAGCCAAGAGACTTAACATGTGAACAAAACCTTTAAGCTCTTTGTCCCAGCTCAAAATTGACCTCTTTTTAAACATCAAGTTAATATTCAAACTCTTTTCTCTTCAAACATCACGTTAACCTTTAGACAGCACTCTAAAGCTATAAGTGAACAAACTTTTATCTCATTTTCTTTTTGGTGGGGATTCAACACAGACTAATCTTTATGTTAATCATTTGTACTTCCCACATGTGTTACTTTGAACTATAAATCTTATACAGTATGTATTACCAGTGCAGAGTAGCCACTGCAGGTGTCTCTTAGAGGTGGGGGAAGACAAAGCACTTGGCAGTAACCCACACAAACACAAGAAAGACCCATGTTTGCACACAGCATGCAGGACAGGATACCAGCCTGTCCTAAACTAATGGATTGAGGCAAAGGCAAAGCCCACACCTAAGCCACAGTGGCTCATCAGGCCAGAGCTCACCCTGGTTTCTGTAGTGTTTAACAGACTAGGGAGTTAAAGTAGGGAGTTTAAAGTTTTTGTTGTGTATATTTTATGTATAATTTATTTGATTTGAAAATTTATATTTTGACCGAGTATAGTTAATGCAAGTTATGTACTGCAAATAAAGAAACTGAAAAAGATCAGATGGTGATTTTTCCTTTCAAAATAGCTACGTCCTCTGAAGACATATGGGACGTCTCTTTAAACTGAAATGGTCTGTCGTAGTTTCAGTGAGTCTTTTTTAATCATAACTTTCATTGTCCTGTTGAGACCTCAATTTGTGGGTTAATAGAGTTCACTTTTAAGATGCAAAGGCTTTCTCACGCGCTGTATTGAAATCACAGTGAGGATCATCCGAAACCACAAATGTTGTCGTTTTTAATTTACATTGGGAGCAACATCACTGAGCCCATCTCATTGTTCAGAAACAATTCTTTGAATAACTCCAGCACACGTTATGGTCTTAATTTTTCCACCATTTTGGGGGGAATGTTCAAAAACATTTTCTTGTTTTTCTTCAGCCCCGCAGTAATAGATTTCAGCTTTCTGGTGCTCTGCGTTGTTCCACAGAGCGCCGGAGTATTTTTAAAACCCTTTCTTGGAATCCCCGATTGTTTCTTTGCATGTGGGCTGACTGATGCCCGCCCTGCATAGGGACAATGAGGGAACGCAGACAGGCTCCTCAGACCTGACCACTGATCAGGCCTTCATCCTGTAGACCTGACAGCAGAGTTGGCGCCGACTGTGGGCTGTCTCTTAATGCCTTCGCCGCAACCCTGCAGACTCCTAAGAGGGGTCTAAAAGACCCCTTGACACCTGGTCCCAAACCTACCCCTGGAGACACCCGGAGAACCCCAAGCACGGTTGGATGGTCACATGAACCCTAGCTCGAACCTTCAACATCTATTCCATAGCAAGCACCTTTCATGCAATCTCTGTATGGAAGATTGCCCGGCACCTCACTTACAGTACAATAACCTACAGTAACCTGCCATTCAAATAGTTTTTCACACAACAGTGTACTTATGTATAGGCTGATTGTGTGAAATGAGACTCTGGAACTCATATACCCATTCTGTTAAGTGACAGACAAATTCAGATGCTGGACATTTGAGCTTCTTGTTTTCATTTGGCACTCCCAGCACCACCGTATTGCAACAGTCTCTACCTGGAGTTGTGAATCAGCTGCTAAATAGTGTTGGGAGTCCTGCATAGACAGAGGAGAACACATGGCTCCTGAAGAGGACTGGAAGAGGATTTCGCTTACTGCTTCAGGTAAGTGGATTTCTTAAGTCGAAGTTAAAAATGGAGTAATTTTTTAAGCATAGAAATACGTTTGCTATTGCCAGTCACGAGACACTGAGACTCATAAACACAGACACAGACATACGTGGACCACCTTTAACATCCAGCTGGTTGCTTAGGAAAATGTAGAGTTTTCCCTCTGTTCCAAACGCAGTTACATTTAAAGGTTTCAACAAACAAATCTGTGATGGCATTGCCTGTAATTAGGATTTTTTCTGATTTCTCATTTTGTGATAATTACCTTTTCGCTGTGTGTCCCTTAAACTGGTCAAACTAAGCTGGAGAAGGAAAACTTTCAGCCCTGAGACACACTGGAACCATCTTGTAAAGAGAAAACTCTTGCTAAGCCTGGGCTGAGTCACTGTTCTGCTACATTGCAGTCGGTTTGGAGTTGAGTACAAAAGAATGCTCTGAACTGAATCCTGCAGGCCTGGGGCTTCCAATGAGAATATAAGAAAAGCGCACAGGCAGCTAAAAAAACAAACGGTACTACAAAATGCGTAATGTGTTGTTTCAAAGGGATTTGTTGTATATTGTTTGTGGGGTTTCAAAGGCCAGAACGTAACCAGGCAAGCCAGGGGGACAAGGCGGAATCCACCCTGGACTGGTGAACTGGTGGACTGGTGTCCATCACAGGGCTCACACACACACACACAAGCACACAAACACACAAACACACTGCGGTTTATGTCATTCAGTTAATAAGAGGGGATGCGGTTTTCTGTGCTCAGAGTCACTGGGATAGGGGTGTTTAAAGGCCGAGGATGAGCCAGGCCCCATGCCCTCGCTGCAGAAGAGGAGCAATGTCAAACAGGCCTTCCACGCGAGCGGATCCTGCAGCCAACATGAACGTGACGCAGCCTAGAAAGCAGCGGGCAGTGGTTGTGCACAGCATCCCTGGTCATCCCCCTGTTTTTCTGCTCCGGATGCCCTGCCACCCAGAAGCTGTAATGAAGTCTAGTGCAGGGAAACCACAAACAGACTACTGGCAGTCGACACAAGTAGGCCCTGCTGTTTTGAAGCCGTGGAGACACAAATATGTTCAGAAGAATTTGTATAGTTCAGCTTCTGTGAGTAGACCCTAAGAAACAGAACACGGGACAATGTTTTGAACAAATAAATGTCCGAGGCTCCAAAGCAAAACTATGTTTGCCAAGCGAACAACTCAAACATACAACATGTAAACGGTATAGCATTTTTTAAAACTGGTGTTGTCAATTTTTGGCTGGCTGGCGAATCCCTTTTCCCTCTCAGTAAAGACCCCCTAGTCTAAATTAAAATGGAAGACTACAGCTAAGCTATTATAAACAATAGCACTGCTATTTAATGAACATTAAAAAAGAATTGTAGGTCTGCAATTCTTTTGTAAGTACTGTCATAGCAGATCCACTGCTAATGGGGGCAAAAAAGTCTCCGTTTGATTTCTGTGTACACCGTCAATAAACCTCTGAGGCCTCCTGGGGTTACTAAACCTTCTAAAGCCTCTGGGAAAATAGTGTTGTTTGTTTTTTATTTAGAAATGAAACCATTATCTTGCACACCTGTTATCAAGTCCTCCACCTGGGGTAAATGTTTATTTCTCTTCCATAAACTGGAAAATCAAGCTTGCAAGTCTCTCTGACACTCAAGAATTCCTGCTGAACCAGCATGCCGGGGCGCCAGTCAGACCAGAGAAGGTGTATCCTGTCCTCGGGGCTGTGGTTTCACATCGCAATCTTCTGCTCCGGGTCAGAGGGCAGCAGGAAGGGGGAACATTAGCTGTTCTCTAAGCAAGATTGCTCTCTGAGCAAGATTGATGAGGTCACGCTTAAAACTGGAGATCCCAAGCAGTGACTAAACGGTTTAACCAAAACACTTTATAACAGGCCAAATAAAAGGTGACGGATTTTTAGAACCACTGCTTTCATCTATAGATGCCCTGCATCCCATTTTGGGCTATCTAGTTGCCTTATATCAGCACCACTGCTGAATTAACAGTTCCTTGATCAGTAAAACACAAACCAGAGGACAGAAGTTGAAACTGTGTTAAAGTGCATTTAAGCCTGAGAACAGGAGGCAGCCCTTCATGCAGATCATTGAGGGAGTCCGAAACAGGCTGTCCAGTCATGTTGTGGAAGCTGATACCCTGGCTTCTTTGAGCAAAAGACTGGGATCCTGGGATCAATTAGCTGCTAACTACCAAACGGGCTGGAGAGTTTGAAAGGCCTCCTCTTGTCTGTAACCTGTCTGGTGTTCTGAACTGCGGTGGAGACACTGCTGCTATTGTATATAGATCTGTCCGACATGCAAGATGTGAAGACAATAAAGAGAAAATGACACTGCCTCTTAATTCCATTGTACAGCTGCTAGAAATCAGCAGGGTTTTTAACAAATGTACAAGCGAAAATAAACATTAATAAACATCAAGTGTAGTCGCTGTCATACTGACACGCAAAAGAAGGCAGCAGATGGGAGTTTTTGTGGAGTTTTAAAATGTGTTTTGAAATTTCTGATATGCCAAATGCTAACATCAGAGATGGAGAAAATGAAACCCAGACTCCAAACGAGTGACCTGCCCATGGGCTCTGTGGCCTTTCCTCCAGCCTGCTCTTTTACAGGAGGGCAGAGAAAACAGAGGAAAATTGAGAACATGTGCAAAACCGAACAAAATGAATGGAAACTCTTCAAAGTGGACAGACAGGCCCACTCTCTTGATTCTTAGGCCTCTTGTCTCTCAACCAGCTGCCTTGACCGTGTGACTGGGGGTGGTCTGAGCAAAATCAAGTGAGGAAGGGCTTCATTAAAAGCTTACGAGTCACAGATTGCTTCAAAGACATTGTTTATTGATGTTTTAGATAGTGTGTCTCAAACGTTTTAGTAAACCATTTAGTAACCCTAAGGAATAAGCTGCTGAGCTTCACTGGGCAAGTGAAGAATACCCAGGATGACTCACACACCAGTTGAGAATGAAACCAATCAGATTTTAGACAAATAGTTTTCTCCTGTTCTGAGCAACACTTGTCAGATTTATCTCTATTCAGATCCATCCAGGAATGAACAATCACTTCAAAAAACCGATCTGGTTAAAAACGGTTAGATACCTCTTCCTTTCTGTTGTGCATGGTTGAAGAATGTGAACGAACGGCACCATGTACGATTGCTACACAGCGGATCAGATTCCTTGTCCCGAACGTGCGCTTGACGTTTTTTCACGGTGAAACACTGCCGCCACGCAGCTCAGCTTCTCAGGTGTGTGACGCACAGCGCCTGTGACGTCACGCGGACGACATGATGGGAAGGGTTGGGCAAAACTGGCTGAACATACAGTTACTAATGGGCTGACTAGCACCAGTATTTTACATGTTAGTATACACGTACAGCTAATTATTAATATTGTGCGTTTCATTCACGTGACCCTCCCCATCTGCGTCTCCGTGCGTGGAATTTAGAAAAGTGAGTTTATACTAGGATTTACTTTTTTTTGGCTGACGCTTTTATCCAAAGTGAAATATATATATATTCACAATACTTAATAATAATAATAATAATAATAATAATAATAATAATAATAATAATAATAATAATAATAATATATTATGCTCTTTGTATTTTATTACATTTTATTGGTTAATTTATAATATATTAATTATATATTGGCCTTATAGCCATCTTGCTTTAAGAGATTTCCTGGTAGCCTTTTTTTGGGGGGGAGAACAGAAATATCCTAACGGAACGGTCTGTGTTTTTCTTTTCTATGCATTTTCTAGAACTAACCTATAATGTTCCTTACATTTGTATTCTGACTGATTTTTTAAATTTGCTTTGGCTCCTTTGGGTTTCTGCTCTGCCATTTTTTCCAAGCACTTCACTGCAGTGCACCAAGAGGACAGCAGAGGGCGCGCTTCTCTCACGGTATGGAGTCGGCTTCCAAGACACGCAAGCAACCAAGCAGATACAATTCACACCTGGTCCTATTCCCAGCTAATTAAAACTCTTGTTTTACCCGAAGCACAAAATTCTAGGTTAGCACAGACAAATAATATAATTAGGTCGCTCATAAATAATATCATGCCTAGTTTGCATGTTGTAAAAAAAAAACCTAAATAAGGTACTTTAGTTATTGAAATTAAAAACAATGAATTAAGACAATAGGAATTACAATCATTTAAAAGTAGATTATTGAGGATTAATTCTAGTAAAATGCTCTGCATATGTATATATTGAAAAGAAGAATTCAATTACTTGAAAAGCTAATTTATTTTCAGTGCAATCTTCTGGGGCTTGATTTGCAAGACAGTAACCGCTGAAAGTTTTTGTGGGTTGTGAGTGATACTCCATCTACAGTTGGTTTGCTGCTGGTTCAGCCCCATGATCTTTGCTGTAATACCCTGTAACCCCTGTCAGACCTAGATTGATTGTCTGAATATAGTACATTGGTGTTTGCAGTGGTTTCTTTTGGTTTCATTCAAATAGAAGCGTTGAGTGCTTCTGTCAGAAATCCGCACTTAGGAGTATAAAACAAAAGGTTCACAAACTGAAACTTCACATTGATTCTGCTTATTTCCTCCTTCACTTCCCTCTTCGACTCATGTCCATGAAGAGAATGTAGGAGGTTACCCCCTGCAGTTGTGAGGCTTTTGCTATTCCTGCAAACATGTCTTGCAGTGTTCAGTGTGCTTCTCTGGCTGCACTAGGCCCCGGGAGCAGTGCTAATGAGGTGGAGACAAACACGTTTAGGGGAAGGGTATGTCACACATCGCACACAAGCCATCATTTGGAGAAGCCTGAAAATAAAATATGGGCCAACTGCCAATGACATAAGAATCACAATGTTTACATGAGCTACGCTGCTCTAAGATGTTTGGTTGCTGGGACGTATGCTTTGAAGCAGAATTGAAGGGGAATTCGCTCCCAGTTAAGGGGGGTGTTTCTTAATTAACCTGGACGGGGAGCCTGAAAACGTTGCGTAGGGCTGAGATCGCTGTGCCCCATTGTGTAGCTCGCAGTTCCCAGGTCCTGGCGGCTGCAGGAGAACAGGCAGCACAGGCCTGCTCTGGAGCACAGCGAAAAGAGGCCATGTGTTCACGGGGATTACAGCACGTGCGGCTTTATTTAAAGGCCTGCCAGATGCCCCTCGCTGAGTGTGAATGGAAAACGAGGCGAAAGAATGAGCTGGAATTCACTGCGGCTTAAAAAAAGAGAGAAAGAGAGAAAAGACAACAGTCAGCAAGTTCTCTAATAGTAGTGTCCTTATTTTCTTCAGGGCTTTTTTTTTTTGCTCTGCCTGACCAGTTGAACAGCTCACAGAAGTAGTTTTGGTTTCTTTTTGTGTGTGTCTTTCAGTAAGGAGGCACATCCATCCAGTAGTCCTCTGTTCCAGGTGAGGGGTACAGGCAAAGTGGGTACAATTGAGATTTTTCAATCCAGTGATGCTAGCTTGGAAAGACACATTTAGAACAGTCATAATACTATGGCCTGACATCCCATATGCTAGTTCAGGGTGATACAGCATTTCTTCCCATTTTTAAGATAAACCTAAGGTCAGACAACACAGTGAAAAACACATCACAAGCATTTTGACAAGCGTCACAAGCACAAGAGTTTGAGGACTTCCAGCAGGCTTTATAACCATTGATGTTTTTTACTTTGTTACACAGGAGGTTTATTCCCTTTACAAAATAGTGCTGTGACCTTGTCATGGCTGAGCACACATCATGGGCATGTGGTGTTTCTGTACATTTCTTTCATTGCTGGTTTGGATTTTGTAAGGGAATTGAAAACACTTGTGCACGTGTTGGATGGACAGGGCAGTTTTTCCCCTGCCAGGGATTCGATCTCCCATCCCTTAGGCATCTTCCCAGTTTTCCAACTTCCAGCACTTTCTTTTTTATTATTTTATTTGGCGAGGGGAACGCCAATGACACATGAGGTAGCCCAGAGGATTGGGAGCTCTGGAAGGTGTATGTCACCCCAACAAGCTCCCACAGAATGAGCCTTGTTGCACAAGTCAGGGGGTGGGATGGGCAGAAGATGGGTGCACCTTAGTACTGGTGTGAGCCTGGTCAGTACCTGGATGGGAGACCTCCTGGGAAAAACTAAGGTTACTGCTGGAAGAGGTGTTAGTGGGGCCAGCAGGGGGCGCTCACCCTGCGGTCCATGTGGGTCCTAATGCCCCAGTATAGTGACAGGGACACTATACTGTAAACAGGCATAGTCCTTCGGATGAGATGTAAAACCAATGTCCTGACTCTCTGTGGTCATTAAAAATCCCAGGGCGTTTCTCGAAAAGAGTAGGGGTGTAACCCCGGCGTCCTGGCCAAATTTCCTATGGTCCTTATCAATCATGGCCTCCTAATAATCCCCCTCTATGAATTGACTACATTACTCTGCTCTCCTCCCCACTGATAGCTGATGCGTGGTGAGCGTTCTGGCGCACTATGGCTGCCGTCACATCATCCAGGTGGATGCTGCACATTGGTGGTGGTGGAGGGGAGTCCCCATTACCTGTAAAGCGCTTTGAGTGGAGTGTCCAGAAAAGTGCTATATAAGTGTAAGCAATTATTATTATTAATTATTACTGCCAGGGATGTCGGGGATATTGAGAGAAACCGTTTTGCAAGAAAGCGAGTTCTGTTTTTGTTCTTCAAATAGATAAATGTTGCTGCTGAATTTTGAGAAGGGACAACTCGGGTCTTACAAAGATGGCTCATAAAATGTTTGCTTATTTCACTGTCCCCTGGTGTCTCTTAGAGAATCCATGAATTCACTTGTAGGCGAGTTAAAAAAGAGTGCAGTTTTTATACATACAGGTCCAACATCTGTTGCACTGTAGATCCTATTACTGCTACAGAAGTGTACACCATTAGAGTCTGTGTTTGTACCTAAATTCAAAGCATCTCTTGAAAGATACATTTCTTTTTGTTATGAAATATGAACAACTTTCATTTGCACAATGTGTTATTACTTAAGTATGAGTTTTTCCCACTGGTAGATGCTTCAGAGTTAATGATCTGTCCAAGAAGACTTGGATGAAACTTGATATTTTTCCGATTTAATGACAGAAACATCCAGGATGTTAAACAAAAGCAAAGTGACGCTCAGGTCCATGCACTGGAATGCACTGGAATCAATCTTTACATTTTTGCATTGCTTCTTGGCCTGGGAAATAGTGTGTCCCCTCATCAAACCAGAGGAAGGATTGGCAAGTTTGTAGATTGCAAAATGATCAGTCCATGACATTTAAATTACTGCGCAGGGTGAAATCAGACAGTGCAGGTACTGTATGTGTCACAGATGGATAACAGCAGCTTTGTACTTACCTATGGCATGCACACTGTAGTTACACTTGGTCCTACATGATTCACGATCACCACTACTGCTGTCGACTTCCTGACCAGGAAAGGCTTTTAGTAGACAATTTATTGCTGATTTCATTATACGTGTTGTGTTCTCAGACGCAACATGACGGATGACACAAAGGTTACCATTTCTTTCCGCAGGAAATAAAAGGTTTGAAAAAGATTGAGCCCCACTGAGACAATCAAAGAATTGTCTCAAAGAGCATAAACACTAAAGCTAATTTATACTACTGAGTGGTCAGTGAAGCCATTGTCGTTACAGTGAAGCAAATGTTTCAGCAATCTCTCTGCATGACAGTCAAAGTGTCACATCCTTTTTAACATCAGGGCTTGTAAACTCACATCCTCCTGTGAGAAACAGAGTCCTCCCCCCGCATGTAATTCGTTTAAAAGAAATATGAATCTTTAAAGGCACTAATGACTGATAAATACGGAAACATTCATGATCAGGGAACTGAAACCTTAATTTCAAACGCACCATCTTTTAATTTACAGAAAGTGCCGAGATAATGCCAGCAGAGTGAGTTAATTTTAATCTTAATAAGAAAAAAGGTGATTACTTGTGGACTGCTGGCAATTGAGCTATCCTGCTGCGTTATTCCAACACAATTATTGGTTTGGGTTTGGGGAAAAGGCATCCCAGGGATTTTTTAGGTACAAATCCAAACAAAGACATTATGGCATGTTCACCTCTTTATGATTTACAGTAGTCTCTGGGGAAATCTGTTTGCCACGCAGTTTTGGTAACCTCACCTGAGGAATTGTTCTAGTAATAAAAAGAATTGATAACTTCCCTAAGTGAAGAATATTTCATTATTTAGGCTAACAAAACATGTTCTGAAGGATGTAGGGGCAGGGCTTTTAGGATTATTATGCCCGACAGGCATGGTGAGGTGAATAAAAACAAATTTTTAAATTAAATTTGCAGACATAATAGCATGTGGAATTACCATTGAAGATTAATAAATAATGTTCAATTATTTAATCGTTATTTATAAGCTATTACTCAGCTAAATTTAAATTATTAGTTAATGATATAGGAGCAAAGTAAAGAAAGTGTGTCAACCTCTGATTCTCAAAGTCCATTGAGTTTGGAGTATAGTACCTAGAAACTATTTGAAGGCAAGGAGAAACAATTTAAACCAGTACGGTTAATTAAGTGTTTAGACCAATTATTTAACATTATAAATTATATATTCGATTATAAATTCGATTCAGACAACCTTGTACTTGTGTGTTGACATCCTGATTTCCTGTTGTACACTTATCCGATAAGTAGAGTATTACTATATGATGAAGCAAAACATTAACAGCACAAAATATACTCCTGTGGTGTATATAGTGCCCACTGTTGCCTTGCTAATGTATACTTTGGGGCACTTTCACAAACATTTAATACAATCCCTCACTAGTTCCTGTATTACAGGATTCTGTTTGTAAAGTAAATGGCAATTTTGTTTCAGGGTTTAATGTTTTGTTGACTCCCAAGACATTTACCAGTTGTAGCAGTTTGCCCTGGCTGCTGCAACTGTGTAGAAACATCCTTCGCTTGGTTGAAGCCTCATTTCATGTCATGAGGTCTGGCTGTGTAATATCATCAGGACCCTCTAGTTTAGTGTCAATGAGCCTTTGAAAGTTCCCAGGTGCTCCATGGAGACTACAGTAAATTAAAACAAGCCACAGGGTGTTACAAAAGCACTTTTTCTTAACCTTTCCAACTCTTTTAAAACAGATCCATAATATCAGTAATAATGAACCAAAGGAGGCATTTGAATAAACGAGTGTATCTATAATAAATGCACGCACCCCTCCCCTCAACCCTTTCTGCAGTGGAATCTTTTTAAAATGAATCTGGGTTGCCACATTGTACCATCTAGTCTTTATGGAAAATTTCATGAGGAAATATGTGACTGGTTACACAGAACCTCAATCAATTAGTCAGTAGAAGAGGGCTCTTAGCAGACATAATACAGAGTAACTGCTGAATTACAGGTACAGTTAGCTGATTCCTAAACCACTACATACACACTTAAGCCGAAATTGTCCCCTGTCCCCTCGATAGCCCAGTAAAACTGTACCGGTCGTAATATTTAATATTTATTAATTAGCCATACTATTTTTAACCATACTATTTTTGCACTGTTCCAAGAATTACCTTGCACTGTTTTTGTCCTGTTATATTTTCTCTGCGGAATTTTGCACAGTTTTGATTACTTGATTACATGTTATTTATGTAATGTTATTACACGTTACTGTTATTGTTATTGTGTTACTGTCTATTGTCTTATCTTCTGTTCTATTTATATACTGCACCTGAGTGACTAATGAGAAACACTTTTCATTATACTATGCACCTGTTTAAGTATAATGACAATAAAGTTGAATTGAATTGAACTTGGCTTTCAGTCCACTGCACTAATGAAACTTAGAAGTCCAAACAAATGAAGTATCACTTCATTGCCAAAATGATTCTGTCATAGACTCTTTGACTTTCACCCCAGAGTTTACTCATCTCTGAACATGAACTGGTAAACGTTCATCCTGTACTATGCAGAATATTCAATTGTGGAAGTTTAAAGGCCTGTATCCTGTTCTTGGTTGGTTTTATAGGTCTTTATGCAATTTTTCCATGTCATAAACATATTTCAGTATGAAGTTGATTCTGTAAAACAAAACATTTATCGTTTCGAGCTGGATCTTTGAAACACGCCTTCAAAAAACTCGGTTTGAACAGTTCACTGTTTATAGTAATAATTGCTTACACTTATGCTGTATAGCGCTTTTCTGGACACTCCGCTCAAAGCACTTTACACCTAATGGGGACTCCCCTCCACCACCACTAGTGTGGAGCCCCACCTGGATAATGTTGATTTATATCACCAACAGCAGTGTAATAAACTTCCAGACTGATCTCAGAAGATAAGCAAGGCAGGACCTGGTCAAGGATGGGGAAACAGGAAAGAAAAACAGTTTGCTGCTGTGGTGGTATATGTGGACCAGTAGGTGAAACTGTTCCCACTCTAACAGAATTTCCGAACCAGTACCCCGATATGGTGACCTGGGGGACACTGTGCTGTTGGAGGTGCCGTCCTACTGATGAGAGATTAAACTGAGGTCCTGACTGCTTGGTCAATAACAATCCCACAGGACTCTTCACTTCGCCATTATTGAATCAGTGAAGCAATTTCTCTCTTGTTTACCTGATCTGCTGTGACGTGTAGCTGCAGGTGCAGAATGACTGGGATGCCACACTTCAGTGGTGGATGTGAAGTGCTTTGGGATCCTTTGGGACAAAGCACACGTCATAGATGCAATTAATTATGACATGTATTTTATCATTTTCACAGGTTTAAGTGGGCATAAAGTGACAAGATAAAACAGTACCTGAAGTTCTGCATTGTATGGTCGGATTATCCCTGTTGTAAAAGAGACCGATTTATTTTAAGGTGAGCTTAATAAAAGCAGAATCAGACTGACGTTTCAAAAGCTCCTCCCAGGAAAAGGTCATACCAGCGGCGCTGTCGCAAACACGCACGTTTTGGAGAGCATTTTTGCCTCTGTTGAAATCATCGCACCTTGAGGTGGATCCCTGCCGCACGCATTCTCTCCGAAATCCCTTGTGAAGCACAAAAGCTCTCATTACCAACAGAAGGGGTCTGTTCCTTCCACCTCCAGGTTTTCCCAAGTTCTGTATCCCTGCTGCCCGTAATCCGGGCACCTCTTCCTTGAGCTTGTCATTGCCCTCAATGGCTATGGGGTTCAATAGCTGTCAGGCAGCTCCACCTCTAGTGCACTTGTTTTCTCTCAGCCCTGAGGCTATTGATGATGGCATTGAGGTTTCCTAATGCGAACCTCCCAAACGCAATCGTTAGCTGCCTTTTGTAACTCACTGTAAATCCCCACCCCCCACCCCTGGGCTCCTAACCTACAGCTTGTCAGTCGAATGACTTAAGCCTGTTGGCTTCGGGCTCCTCGGACTGCTGGTGAAATAGCTCTGCTTAAGGAGCTTAGTGATTTGGAATCTGAATGGCCCATGGATGGGGTTCCAGAAGCCCGATCAGGTCAAGCAAACTCCAGATGCATATTTTGAAACAGCCAGCCCCAAAGTGGAATGATGTTTTATAGTTCCTTTTATACAGGGAAAGCCTTTGGAAAACAATAGCATAGCTGCAATGGCAATTCTTCTGTTGGGCATGAAACAGTTATGGGCTTACTATCTTTTTTTTACTGTATGGATTAAACAAGATCAAAACTGTAATAATTCATTCCCAGCCCCATTAATCTCATGAATTGATGGGTTTTTCTAAGCCTTTCTGAGCTATAAACTTTAAAATGATGTCACATTTTCTTTTTCTTTTTTTAAAACACGCTCCTTACACACCGCCTGCTTTTTTTTTTTCACTTGATTTTCCAGTTTATTTTTAATCTCCTGTTTTGCGTTCACATATTTTTAATCTATAACCTTTTAACTCTAAAAGGTCCGGAAGGTCTGTCAGGACAAAGACAAAAATAGCCTTTGGAAACAAAAATATTCTCAGTCTGTTCGGTGTCTGTATTATGCTTTAATTACAGAATATATATATATATCATTTTCTGCTGTTCTGTGCTTTCTGCCCATTCAACTCAAGAGCCTCCTCTCTGACACTGTTGAGGAGTGGGTTAATTGGCTGTCTCCCTGGGCCACCATAAATTACAAAATGTTGTTTCCACAGGCCTGGGAGACCTAGCTGTTCCTAGTAAAGAGCGATAAGTTGTTTGAATTCATCCCCGAACAAGGTTATCTTGTCCTTCCTTCAGTTCTCTTCAAACAAAAGCCCTTGACGTTCTCAGACAAGAAAGGCCTACACATTCTTATCCCTCTGCTGCACTTTGATGGAGTCAGTCTGCACTTTTCACGGAGAGCTTCACTCTGACCTTCCCACTTCTACAAATATACTCAATCAGCCTCAGACTGTGCCCCTCCTCTTGGCCAGATACACCAGTACACCCCAAGCATTCTCCTTTTTTTCCAGGTTTGTATACAAATACAAATGAAAGGGAATTTACTCTGGCAGTGAACTGCAGCAGGGCTCAGTTTTCGTACGGCACACCTTAGCTTCTCACGTCTCGTGTCAGTGACAGCTCATTTTTTGTCAAGTGACAGAAAAGCCGCCTTGGGACAGCAAACACCTGGGGGAAAAACCCAGCTGCTGCTCTTCTCCAATTACTGAGAAGAGTTACCCTTTTAATTTCTTCTGTTGAGGCAGAATTAATAGGACCTGTGGTTTCTGAGGGAAAGTAGTTATGTTTCAGGTATTCCGAATGCAACACGACCACAGTGCTTTTGTATATTAACTATGCCTTGCGCTACGCGTATTCTTTGAAAATATTTTTTTTTTGCCATTAGCTACAGAATTTTATACACATAACCTGAAGCTACAATGAAACAAAAATAAATTCAACTTTATATTTTAACCTGAGTTTAGAGTTTTATAATAACATCCTATGAAACTGTCATAATTCCAGCACATTAACACTCTGAGAAAGTGAGAATTTGTCATTGCACAGCATGTACTCTAAAACCTAAAAAAAACTAAAAAGCAGCTCCCTTTGAATTCAGCCTATTAATTGTTTCCCCAATTAGACAAGTTTAGTAAGAATTTGTGTAATGCTGAAACAACAGGGAAACATTCAATTTCTTTCCAACGCTTGTAGAGGCTTGTTTTATACTAAAAATAAAGTGAGGTCTGATCACAATATTTAGTGAAAAAGTCTAAATTAAAAAACTTGAAAACTATGGTTTGAAATTGGCGTGTCATTCTGAAGTGTTGGGGGCCCTGTAACAACAGAATGTTGATGCCAGCCTTTCTTTTGACATGTGGGTTTGGCTACCAGGAGGCTATTGCTAAGGATACAGTGGCTATCAAAAGTATTCACCCCCTTGTGCTTTTTCACATTTTATTTTATTACAGGAAGGAACCGTAATGTATTTAATTGGGATTTTTTGCTCTTGATCGATATTAAACACTTTATAATGTCAAAGTGAAAACAAAATTGAACAAATCCTCCTAAACTGATTGGAAACATAAACCAGAAATTAGAAAACACAGAAAGCAGTCCAGACATGCTAAGCCTTTGCCATTTCTTATTCTGTGTTTGACAATGCTTTTAAGCTTTGACACACAAGTATCAAGTATACACAAGTATTTGTGTACAGCATGGTGCTAGGATGTCACAGTGCCTGACCCATTATGCACACTCTGAAATACTAAGAAAATTTCATTAAAAGTGTGCAGCCAGGCACAGTAACAATTTGTACTGACTAATGGTCAAAAGAGTTGAATATTTGCATTGCAGCGAAGTAAGAGGGATGAATTAATACGTGATTTGTAAAAACTGTGTTTCACACGGGATCCATATAAGTAGGCATGGCTTCATCTTTGAAGTGTTGCTGATTATAGTTATTGATGGATCCATTCATGCCGCAATTTGCTTTACCATGACATCATACTTCAAGAACCTTGATGTATGATTTGAAAGGATACAGGTTGACAATTTATGAACAACACCAGGGAAGAGTACAGTCTGCCCAGATAAACACCACAGACTAAAGACTGATAGGGTTACTGCAGACGTCTCATGATGTTATCTTCATGAATTCATCATCTTTTAACACTTTGCTTCAGATAATCAGTGCGGTGTGTGCTGCTCATGTTAACTATTTTTCTTTTTCAGTTCCCAGTCCAGCACTGCCACCCTTGAAAATATTAAAAGCACACACATGTTCTCTAAAATGTGCACTGTGATGTAATTCTCTTTTAATTCTCTGTCTGGAAAATATGGCAGCATTTAGTCATGCTATTAGTGACTTTACAGCACTTGACTTTAAATTGAAAAGTAACTTTATAGAAAAACCTGTTCCTTACAAAGTGTTTTCAGAGCCAAAAGAGTGTTCCCATTTTCTGAGAACAGGCTTCAGAGAAGCTATTGCACTTCTGTGCCAAAGGAGAATACTGTCAAGGCAGGTTATACAAACTCAAAGTACTGTGAGAATATAATTAAGGTTACAAATGAGGGGAGGCCAAGCTGGGTGGCTTGTTCCAGACTCTAACCACCCAAGACTGGAGAAGAAAGGTGTCAATGTAGACTGGAATAATGCACAAGGAGGTCTCGGATAAGGGACTGATGCATGTGGGTTTCTGAACCCCCTTACAAGCATGTTGTACAAGCATTCTCCTAGACCATGTTTTGCCTGGGATTGGGGTTGGCAGCGGTGTAAATGACAAATTAGATTAAAATTCCATTTTAGGAGAAAGGTTTTCAATTTAATAATATATTATGGACTATTGCAGTGCGATACAGTGAGTGACACCCACCAATTGCATCAACCTCTGTCAGCTCTTTCAATAATAATATTGAAACTATACTTACAGTGGGACTTGAAACAGAATATCCACACCAAGCACCCGGAGTGGGGAGGGAAATGTTATTCCAGGTAAAGAAATTACTATTTAAAGCGATACTATTTAAAGCATGTTATATAAATCTGCTTCAGGCTCTATGAACAAGCAGTAACACAGACAAGATTACACAGACCACGTTGGACGATAGGCTGTTCTGAAAACTGTTATATAAAAGTCTATGGAACATGTGACGTCATGAACACTGATCGTGTTTTTTAATTTATTTTTCTGGAAAGGACAATTGTTCAAATATAATTCATTTCCCTTGGCCACTGTGCTCTTCTTCATGGTTCGGGAAGGCTTACGAAAGGTGTACGTTTTTATACAGCACAATATTTCTAAAAAACTTTTTTGGGATTAATTTTTCCAGTTTTTCGAATGGCCCGTTGTTTTTGTTGCTGATTTGGAAGAGCCAGTGGTCTATTTTCGTGAAGCCCGTGACTGCACACGGGAGATCAAGGAGGACCAGGCAGACTCCCCCAAGCCACCTACCTTCAAGCTAATGGTGTTTAACACATGACATGGAGTCTTGTTCAGGATGTTCAGTGTTGATTGGAGGAGAGGCAAGGCCCTCACCAACAGCAGCATGTGCCTGCAAGTGCCCGGGCGGCCACAGGGGGCGCTGTGCCACTGAGAAACGAGGCAGCTCTGATGGACTAATCCCCCTCTACCTGTTAGTGCCATGAGGCCAGCTCGCAAAACCTTTGTTTTGTTAACTTTTTCAATCTTTATAATGATTTTTGCCATTGCAGCTGCATGCTTAATTGTAATAGCCTGATAACGGGGCTCAAAGACTGAGCTCTGGGCCTGAGTCATGTCATGAGCTGAATGCAACAGGGATTTCCTAGGCATTGCCACTGAGGGCAGGATAGGGATAAGTTGGAAAGCACCATCTCGCGTCCTGGTGACACAGTGACAAATTCTCAGGTGCTGGCAGGCTTTTGGTGCTTTTGCGAGGAAATTCCATCCATCTTTCCATCCATTTTCTAACTACTTTATCCAAAACAAGGTCGAAGGGGAGCCAGAGACTATCTTGTCAAGCAATGGGTGCAAAGCAGGGTACACCTAGGATAGGATACCAGTTTATCGCAGAACACACACAAACACCAGGGTCAATTAACTACCGTGAGGAAACATGCACACTCCACACAGACAGCACCCCAGGTCTGGAATTTTACCCAGAGCTCTGGTGCTGCGAGACAGCAATGCTAACCACTGTGTTTAAAGGGATTGTTACCGGGAAATGTGTCTCTCTTCCCATTGGTGCTACACCTCCTGCATGGGGCTGAGTAGTCTGTCATATCTTAAAACACCAAAGTGTGGTTTCAGGGTTCGAAGCTGTGAGTAAAATTGTGAGAACTCACAAAACTAGCAATCGCGCCTTCAGGTGGATATATATATATATAAAATAACAGTGGAAAAATGTTAAATTAAGTAAATTAATAACACATACCGAGCATCAAAGAAACTGCTTTTCACAAAGTTGTTACAAGGAAAATCACAAAGCTTTTTTTGTCACAGGTGCGCTAACATTTCATTGCATGTGCATGAGTGGATCTATACAGAGTTATACAGGGGTTATACAGAGACACATCACAGGCTTGTCCCATGTGGCCAGCGCTGGAAGCAGTACAAATACAAGCTGTATATCTATGATGCCTGCTTTGCACGAGGACATGGTTACTGTATTCTGGGCTCCTGCCCCATTTCTCTTGTAGATCTTTGATAAACATTGCCTCTAGAGCCGAGTTTGTCCCACAGATGCTCAATGGGGCTCAAGGGTAGAGAGCAAGGCTTTACTATCACGCTGTCATCTCAAAAGCTATTTCTCTTTTTGACCCCTTTTGCTCATATTAAGAAATACATTACATACATACATTAATGAAATAACAGATGGCTTCACAAATGCCAATTGCGGCCTTCGGTTTGTAGAAGCTGGCGAGAATGCAAGAAACAAACTCTACTGCTAAGGCCATTTTTTTATAGATCTGGAATCTGTTTCGCAAAGCATATTTTCAAGATCCTATATGGCTAGGTTTTATGTCTGACATTAGAAATCCAAGCACTGCCCAGAAGACAAAGCCATCCACTGTGTTAATGTTTTTCTGTTGGCCGGCTCGCAACTGCAATAACCTTTTGGAAGAGCCTTGACATTTGGGATTCGTTATTTATATCTTGATAGAAATATAGTGCATTTTAATTGTAAGCAGCCTTGGGCTCTATGAAGGAGTGAGGGTGCCAAGCGCAGGGTGGAGGTACCCTTAGCTCTTGTGGTTTGGTGCAGTATGAATTGCTTCATGCGAACAGCACGCTAACTGAACACATCCGTGTGCAGTTAGGTAACCATAACACATTTTCTTTTGACAGCAGGAAATCGAATGTTTCAGCTCAAAAATAAACCCGAGGTGCAGCCTGCTTTCAGTAGGACAGCTCCACAAAGCCTTTGATTTAGGGTTTTTTTTTTCCATTCGCAGATCTTTGATGCCAGCTCATCTCTCAAATTGACCTCAGTTGACTGGCGAAGCCGACAGCTCGCGCACTCACCAAGCCTGAAGGCTGCGGGCTCAGCTTTTTCCATCGCCTGACAGTCATGTGGCTTTTGTGCGCTGAGATCCTCTCGTCTTCAGGAAACTGCAGCGCGGGGCTCACATTTGCAGGTTGCACATTCGGAGTTGGGGTGTGTGTGTGTGGGGGGGTGTCTATGTTTTATGGGCTTCTCTGTATGTACTATGGCTTAGAGGAGAGATACTGAAACATAGACTAGTAAAAGAAAAACGATGTAATCAAGAGTATATAGTGTGTGGTGTTGAATGGTTTGCAAATTTACTCCAGGATTTACTGCCAGTATGTGCAGGGTTTAATTTCATCAGTGTGCAGCCTTAGCATGTGTCGGCTCACTTCAACAGGCCCTGTCTCACAACCGTCAGTGAAAGAGGTGCGAGAAACAGGAATACTGGATGCTTGGAGACAACGTGAAATCGAACACAAAACATATTGAAGATATAAAGCCTGATATGTTTTTTTAATTCCTTTTGAGCTTTTATTTCACCCCTGCGCAGAAAGGTGAAACTGTCACTCAACGTAAACAAGGTAGATGGAGCCACAGGGTATTTACATTAGCGCCACTCTGAAAATGTGGCCCAATCATCCCATCCATCGATTTCCTAACCGCTTCTTCCAGTTTGGGGTCTGGTCTACCAGCCGGTCCTGGTAAGCACCTGGTGCAAACCGGTGCTGCCCCTAGCCCATTAATCAAGGTGTGGTATTTTTTATTTTATATTAATGCATCATAACTTTGTGCAAGTTGTTATGTGACTGAATAATAATAAAAGTACGAAGAAAAAAACAGAATGAAATGGTTGAAGCACGGCACCTTGCCCAGCTCCATCTTCCAGACCGACCATCAGATGTACACCAGATCTGAGTCCTCACCTTCGTCTACGAAATACATGTACTGAGAAATTAAATACACTACAAATGAGTGGAGAGACCCACAGTATGTGGTATGTTATTTGATGGGGCAGGTGGTGGCACTGTGGCTAAGGCTCTGCACCTATTGGCGGAAGATTGCTGGTTCAAATCCCATGGTTACCAGAGGGCTCCTACTCCATTAGGCCCCTGAGCAAGGCCCTTAACCCTGAGTGCTCCAGGGGTGCTGTACAATGGCTGATCCTGTGCTCTGACCCCAGGCTTCTCTCTCCCTGTCTGTGTCTCATGGAGAGCAAGCTGGGGTATGTGAAAATACTAATTCCTAATGCAAGAAATTGTAAATGGCTAATAAATTGATCTTTCTCTCTCTAAATGTCAGTATATAACTCCAGTGTCTTATTTAGTTGCTATTTTCCTTTGGTCAGAATTTTATCTTCATAAATCTACCTAAAAAAAAACGTATGACTAACAAACTAATCAGGAGCGAATGCTCTCTAAAGTCCCAGGGGCTATCACCTTAAGATAACTTAGATAATCTCATCAGTTACCTAATATTATTGTTTCTGTTGATTAATACGATACAGTATATTTGAAGCTCGTAGCTTCAGTATTGTGTGCCACTTAAAAAAAAAAACACTGTACATCACATATTTGTGATTTTTGTCTCGGGGGATGTTTTTTTCCCTTAGGATTTGTTAGACACAGTTTAGTGCTTTGTATACACAATGTCTGTTTCCCAGAGCAAGTACCATCTGGTCTCACAGATCCATCAGCTTTCAGAGACGTGAGTGATAAATTGAAGCTCCAGAAAGTGATGCCATTATTTCCTTCGGTTTTGCCCTGATTGGGGCTCATTAGTGCAGTGCAGCCATGTCTGGACTGTGCTCTTGTTATTTTGTTCTCCATTTCAGCCAGCAGCTTCAGTCATTGCTAAGGTTGACAACACCCGATAGGTTGTCACTAGGCATGAATGATCAAGCCAGGTCATTCTCAAAGAGGTCCCTCTCCACTTTAGTAGCAAAACTCACATGTTTAAATATTAATTAATCATGAGCAAATATATAACTAAACACACTACATACATGCACACTATCATACTACTAAGTGTTATTATTTTTTTGTTTAAGCTTCTTTTTTTACTTATCCTGCAGTAGGTTGATGAGAGAAGGACATTCAACATATCTTGCAATTTTGGTAGTTAAATAGCTAAATCTAACTTTTTCTAAGGAGCCCAGGCTTTAGAACTCAACTGCAATATTGGAATTCCTGGTCCATTCACCACAGCTGGCTTTCCACTTTTAGTTTGTAATTGCCACTCTGTGTCCTTGTTTCACTGAATGTGAAAGAGCGTGACCTGGGTTGGACCTTCATGAGCATCTTGGAATTTCACATACTTTCATCTTTTTATATAATTTCATCACTTGTCACGATTGTCTGAGCCCAGGAACCTTTCTTTTTGCTGTTTTTTATATTCTATCTAAAGCCATAATCAGTTTTTTTGATATGGTGACCAAAATTGAACATACTATATGAAGTCTTACTATAGTGTTGTAACACTGGGAATAATTTTCCTTGTTAGTGCACGCACTTTGCTATATACCTAAGCATATAGGCACTACAGTATATATTAAATGAATAAATATTGTCATACTTCATTAATGTTTGGCCACCTGTTCTGATACTCTTTTACAGGAAAACTGCCAGTCAAGAGAAAATCCTAAAATACAATTAAATATTATATTACAGTGCTTTACTTCCATCTTCTTCATTTCTGTCATGGGATTTTATATTTCTATATATAATTGAATTTTGATATTACAGTAATTGCCATTAATGGTTTTTATAATTGCAAGTGATCTGAAGAATTCAAGCCATCGGCTTCTGTTTGTTTGTCCTTGACAAATCTCCACCAAAATATATGTAGATTTAATGGTGATTTACGTGCTAATATAAGTCATAATTACATAATTAAGTTTTACTATAACAACTTATCTATACATATAGTATGAACCATTCCAACTCTGTTGGAAAATATTATAGCTACAGTAGATCGTTCTAATATAGAATTGTATTTTTATATTCCTACGCATCAAACAAAAAAAGTAAAAAGGTTAATCATTGTTATGTTTAGGATTTGGTAATAACTACATACAGCAATACTTACATAATTACAACAGCCTAAAACAAATTATCTGTTTCATGCAATCAGCAAAACAATATTTCATTAAGATAAAATGTTATTAAAATAATCAATTCTGGGAATGGAGGCCTTGTACAGTGCATTTAGACATTGGTCAAACATCTCCTCAAGCACAGAGCTCTAGACTCAACTCCATTTCTGTGCTGTTCTTAACCATTTTTTTCCAGGCTCACTCGGAATGCATCACTGCAGATGGATTACGGGACAGTTTGGAAAAGAGCTGACGACACAAAGTAAATTTTAAACTGTAGTTTCACCTCACTCCGATCAATCAGACCGACATTCAGGTTTCCTTTACAATAAATAGCCTTATTGTCAGAGAAGGAATCTTTACACGTTCTGAGAGCAGGGGCTGCTTGGTTTGCAGACAGAATTCTTATTGCAGTCGAGGTCTTTAATATAGTGAATTGTTGTGGTGTTATGTATCACACCCTCCTTAGGAGAGTAGTGTGAGTTATCCTCAGAAACTGTTGCTCCAGTTCACATTTAAAAAAAAATTAATTATTATTATTATAGATTTTATATCTCACTTTTCATTCCTAAAGATTGCATAGTATTTTGCATACTGTATATACTATAGAAATGTATCCACCTCAGCCCCCACTGAAATGCAACCTAGATATGCAGTAGGTGATTTCTGTGGCTGCCATTCTGTGCCAGCATACCCCACTGCACAGCAGATCAGGCAGAGAAGAGAGAAATTGCTTCAGCGGTTCAATTAAGGGGGAACGTTAGAAAGGCCAGACTGTTCTGGAATTTAATCGGGACATCGGGGGTTAACTCCCTTGCTCTTCTGAAAAGTGTCATGAGAACTTTAACTGCCAAGCAGGCAGGACCTCACTTTATCGTCTCATCTTCCAAGCTGTAACATTGGTAAACCTTGAAATCTTATCTCGTTGATGACTCCTCAGCAAATGCAACAGAGCGTACAAAACTCCCTGTGTTTTATTACATTGTCCTTCTTTATTTTTTGGGGGGCCTGCTGATGCTTGAGGGCACTTGGTATTTGCCAAAAGGGCCAGATGGCATGTCCAGGCCTGGTGTTTACAGAAAACGAGGCTGTCACCTTGTCCACCCAGTTGTACATAATGCCCCCTGTCACAGCCAGAGCTCAGTGCATTATAAACGGCAAGCCCACGCACTCCTACAAACCCAGACCCTGTCTGACAGGGGACAGGCTTGGTAATCACTTTGCTTTGGGCAGAACTCCTGCTGGAATGATAAAGACTGTCTACTATACTCCATGTCACAAGCATTCCAGAATCTTCTTGATTGCTTGGTTCTTTCAGAACAAGTATTTTAGGAATGGGCTGGTGTGAATTAGGCCTTTGCCCACAACAATATTTTCTGAAATCTATGTCCTCCTGCAGCCAAGGGTTACTGTGCTTTCACAGTGTACAATTGATGTATTCCTTAGAGTTTGGGAATACCAGCCAGTGAAATGTGATAAATATTTGTTTTAAACAAAAAAAACTCCTTAGAATATACAGCAGTTAAATCATTTTTTTTCTTCCTTGCTTGTACCTAATTAGCTATATGCAATCTGTGGAATAACTAATTACCCAGCATAAAAGTAGGTCTCCTTTTGCTATTTAAAAACTAATAAAAATTCTCCATTTCTGAGGCAGGAGCATTGCCTGGAGTTGTTGCATTTATTAGCGAGCAATCGGTTTATCACCTTTTATGAGCCTCCCATTAATCTAAATTGTAGTTTATAATTAATTTCATTTTGGTTAGAAAACATTCTCAGCTAGATCTCCATATACAGTACAGTAACTAACTAAAGTATTGGCTGCCAGACTTGGTTTGTTTGAAATCCATTTTCTTTTTAAGATCCAGCTATCGATTACTGGAAAACTATTACCTCCTGGTCAGGGACATTGTAAACCCGGAGCTAGACACCAATCTATCACAGGATATGCATTAGATAATTGTTTGTTCCAGGTGGTCAACTGAAAGGCATGCAAACTTCCCACAGAACGGTATCCAGGCTAGAATCAGACTCAGGATCTGGTTCGGTTGTATTCTTTTTACAATCCTCAATTCATACTTCTGCAGCCTGAGATGTGTGGGAGTCTGCTTTGCATGAAGGCAGGGACCTCTGATTTCTACTGTCTACCTTATGGAAATAAATGTGCACATCTTCAGCGTGCTAAGAAAATCAAAGCAATTATTTTTAGAGTTTTGGACCGCAGTTTGCATAGTTTTTTAAAGCACACTGGGGCCATGTTCACAGCATGCTGATTTTCCATTTCTAGTAAGATGACAGCATAATTAAATTGAAAAGTATCACATAAATCTTTCTAATGGCTTATTTAAGAGGACCTATTGGCCGTCTTAACTTTCATATTGATTTTGTAATATTGGCAACTCATCTAATCTGCATCAGGCAGATTTAGTAAACCTAATGTAGCTGAAAGTGCTTACATACAGTACAGTACCTTCAGTATTAGAGGTGATAAATGCCTCTCAGGTATTGTGGAAATAGTGGAGAATGTTTGGCAGGCCATAAAACTAAATAAAGCCAGACAATGCCAGCCACTTCAATTAACTAGGAGCCTGCAGGGGTTTACAGACTTGATCTGGGACTTGCACTTGTAAATGAGTTTTGCCACATTGGAGGCTGAGATTGGAAGTGATTTGGATGATTGTATTTTTAACACTTCATTCTAAGAATGTGCTGCAAAGGATTTTTCCAAGGTTGTCCTTATTGTTTCTTTAGCTTGTTACGTTTTAAAGGCCATACATTTGTTTCTGGCTCTAGTTGGCATTAGAACGTGTTTTAATAATGAGTGATCAATTATTTGTCAACTGAAATGTGCTTGTTTTAAAATCTTCTGTCAATTATGCCACACAAACTAGGATTGTGAAGGTACTATAATCAGACAAGCTTTGTTTACAATTTGGTTTAAAGGATGCCCATCTGTTTGGCAGCCAACGGCTGATGTAGCCCAGTAGCCTGTCTGAGGGAGTATTTTGAAAATAGTTCTGTAATAATGTTAGTGTCTTTTTGATAAGAGAGATGCAAGTGAATATATGATCTCTATTTCTGAGTTCAGTGATTTTGGTCAGTCCTAGTAAAGAGCACGTCTCCAGACTGTAGCTGTCAGGAAAATGTTCTAGGGGTTTGGTTTAGAGGTCAGGTGTCCTTTAGCTCTCTTCCTTCCCTTGGCTGAACATTTCATTTTCATGCCTGTCTCCAAGAGATGATTGTTCCTTCGTTTACTACCCATATCTTTTCATCCATCACTTTGCAACAAAGTGAAGCTAGTTGTCATTGTGTGCAACTGTTAAGTCACTGATTTTATATTTTCTTCTTTGTCTTCTCTTTCTCTATTTTATTATTTGATTTCTGTCACTTTGTGTTACTGACAATTTGGGGATCTCTTGTGTCACACCCCATTACTGGATATGTCTTAGTGTACTGAATGTATTGAGCAAGACCAGGCCCTTCTCCTCTCCTCCACCTTCCGCCAAACTTAAGATGTCTAAGGTTTCAGACTTGGTTATTTTTACCACCTCTAAAGCCTAAAAAATGTTTGCCAGTGCAGTGTGTTTCCTAGTTGATTGTAATGATTGGAGGCACCTTGTTTCGAAGTGTACGGAGCAACAGCCAACACTCCCAACACCAACTGCAGGAAGAGTGGAAGTCTTTTCCACGTGTGGAGACCTGTTCCATAAAAAACAACTGCCGTCACACTTGAATCTCTACAATGTCACCACAATTTGCACAGGAACTTTAGAAAGTACCATTAGAACCAGCTGTTTTTTTTCCCTCTTACAGTTCCCAAACATATTTTTAAAAGAGATTATTATTCCACTTACAAAGAGATTAAATATGATACTATGGGCAAACTGTGACTTCTAAGGTGTGCTCTGGAGAAGCAGTGGCTGGCTTGAATCAACATTGTAATACAGTACTAATAAACTGGAGCATGGCTGAAATTCCAGTGCACTTGGAATACCTGTGGCTAGATTTCTAAACCCACAGTGCCGACTTAATGCCCGCTTAACCAAGCACAGCTGTCTCATTTAGAATCACCCAACGGTCTTTGCAGTCATCATTTAACCTCCCTACAAACTTTAAGATGGCTACCGGGGGACATAAACAGGGAGGAGGGAAGGGGGAGGAGAGCTCCCTAGGCCTTTATTAAATCACAGAAGATGAGATTTCTGTTTTAAGGAGTCTGTGACAAAACCCTGCCTGAAACAGAACCCATTGCTTTGCGTCACTTCCTAATGACTCCCCACGACAAGGCAGTTGTTATTCTGATGGTTGACACAACACCCACCATAAACCTACACCCCTGGCGTCTCTTGCTCTGACTACACTTTGCATCATCACGGATGTGTTTGTGTGGAGCGAATCACAACACGTCCACTGCAAAACCTCGTCAGACAGCTCCCCGTCTTGCTGTTCATGCTGGTTTCCCTGCTCTAACCTGCTCCCCAGGTAAGGAAATGAGTCAGCAGCCTAGAGGGCTATTTTCATTGTGGGACGTTATCTCTTATCACTCAATGAAAAGAAGAGGGAAGCTCTGTAGATCCTCATCTCATTTAAGGTCTGCTGGTAGGAGTCTGCCTCCACCCAACTCTCTGCATCTCAGCAGGCTTCATGACTCAGCATTTCAAACAGGTGGTGAACTATTGTCATTGCTAGAGCCGGTCAACAGAGACCTCAGAATGGGAGCCATTCAATGTTAGAGGTATTTTCAACAAGCCAGCAACCACCACCATTTCTACACCAAAAGGTGTTGTTGTGTTAAAGAATAACCATTTCCCTGACAAAGAAAACTTCCAGACCAGAATCCACGGTCAAAGACGTTTGTTGGGAAACACTCGCACTTCCTGACATTTTAAAGATGGAAATACAGAGAAATCGCTGTCAGTCTGGAAAAAAAAATATTGTCTGAAGATACTGAAATGTCTGAACAGTATAAAGTATCAAGATCAAGCAAAAGTTAAAGAAAGTGATTGTTCATTTGTGCTGTGAATGACATCTCAAAGCAATGTAAATGAATGACTAGACAGGTGGAAGACTACAGTTTTATCATATGTTATGTGTCCACTTTGCTTGCTTAAAGCTGAAGACACGGCTGTAATTGGCCATATTGTACTTTGTTCCTGAACTCCCACTGGCATCGGAAAGGCGCAGCAGCATTTCCTATTAGAATACTTGCAACCCGAAAGCCTACTGCGCATTAAAACATCATTGTGCAGAAGAGCAGAGGAGAAACAGCATGGCTCCCATGCAAAGACTCAATACACTCAGGATCCACGTCCAGCAAGTGCCCAGTGATCTAGTCCGAATCCAGAGGTTAGAAAGATAGCAGTGAACGGTGAAGGCCCATCTCAATCAGTCTTTTCCCTCTTCCTTCACGTGTTCCAGCATCTCAACATGCTGCATATGTTTCAGTTAACAGTTAGCTCTCCAGAAAGCTTGTTGTCTTCTTTTAAATGCAGTGGGATGAATAATTCATTCCTCTTTACACTGCTGGGTTGACGTTTTCTTCCGCAAACAGTGCCAACATGAAAGCAGCACATTCATCATTGAGGAAAGTAAAATCTGTCTGACTTCTACTGAGAGCCCTCTCGAGTTTTCGTTGGCGATGACAGCCGTTGGTGACATTTTACATCACCGGAACAGATGAAAGAAAATAATTCAGTTCCACAAGTCTGCAGTATCAATTTTCAGCTCAATCAATACATTCTTCTTCTTGGTTTCCAAGAGAAGCATGAAAGATGTCACATCCACAAAGTTCAATTAGCTTATCAGACACACTGTTCTTCCTTCATAATCCGACAACACACTTATTCTTCCTTTCAGTCACAGTAGGTAAGAATTTCAAAGATGGAAACTAGGTTGTTCCCCCATCCTTTTTAATGAAATTTACATTCCTTTGTTGCCCTGTAACCTAGACTGGTGTGGCTGTTTTTGTGTGAGCAGTGTTGCTAGGGCAACAGGGTCAAACCCTCTGACCTTTCTGAACAACTTGAAGGTGCTAACCACCTCTGATGTAATCACCCTTGACCACCATTTTAAATGTCACAGACAATACAGAAATGAAATGGATGAAATAAGATGGTAAACCACTAATGATGTGTGCAACTGTGACATTTGCTATTCTTTTAAAAAATGGTCATTTACTAGAAAGAAGTGTGTTTTCCCCATAGATTCAGACAACTGGACTTTTTAATTAACTCTATAATGGAACTTTATGTATCTTCTTGACTTAAGACTTATGAATCATAGCTTTTTCTTATGTTGAGCTGTGTTCCAATGCAGTCAATATAAACAGCAGATATAAGCAGATTTAAACACTGGGTCACTCCAGATAAAACAGTGAATAATCCTAAGATTTAAGGTAAAACATGGACCAAGTTTTTAAAATAGTAGGAAACCATGATAGAGCCCAGGACATGCAAGGTACAGTATAAGCGTAGAAAGAAATGCCCACAGATCTATAACAGTGTTGGCTCTAAAGCAAAACACTTCAAATAGCATTTGGTTTCAAACGCTAAACAAACTGTGTTTGTGCAAGCCATGTTGGTGATACTTGTGTTGAAAGTGTAAGATCAATGCTCACTTTGTCCTGGCAGTTCAGGCAGATGGCTTTTACCACTATGTGAGGTCACAGTCTGGCAGTTAGTTCAGCCTGCCTATGCTGTATGTCACATGTCAGACCAGTGAACCATTGCAGATAAAAGCACTTCAAGATTAACAGTACTACAGCTCAAGTAAACATACTAACAGCTCAGCTAAGAGTAGCATGATTTATGATTCAGACAAAAGGCCGGATGTTTTATGTGGTGGCTTTAGTAAGGGCAGAAGGGGGAGTTCTTAATTTTGCCGTCAAACACTAGAGTGAAGCAAGTGCAGAGCACAATCCAAACTCACCACGCTGGGCCAGGTAATAGCTGTGAAAAATCTCATTAATTCAGTCTGACTCTTCAGATCAGGCTCTAAGCCCTTGTATTGTTGATTATCCTGTGGCCCTTTCAGAACCTAACTGGTGACATCACCATGGTGATGGAGCAGAAATGCCTGGACTAGCCTGCAACTTTTTGTTCCTGACAAACCTTAACAAATCCCATGCGTCTCTGGGAGTTTAGCATTAAGGCCACAGGCTCTCCATTTCAGATCCATGTAGGGGTCCATGGTTCAAGCCCAGACAAATCACAGTGGGTTTTGAAGGGGAAACTTCTCACTGCGCAACACTGCAGTTTTATCTGCTTTCTAGGATAAAGGCATGAAAGCCCATCACTACCAAAGTTTCGTTCTGCTAACGAGCCTGAGTCCCGCAAGTCAGGGTGCTAAGTAGCCCCCTTACAGAGCCTTGAGTGATGAGAATTATACCGTGAGTCAGCCTCAGATGATATACCATTATCTGTTTAAAAAAGTACACTTTATAGTTCAGACAAACAGGGTTGCCATTAAACTTGTAGGTTCTGGTTAATTCTTCCTGGGGCTTTGAGGCAGACCTCTTCTGTGACACGAGAATTGAGGCAGCCAGAAGAAGGCAGAAGTTCTCACTCTCCTTCGAGATCTCCAGAGCAATGCTTTGTCACATTACACAACATGAGGAATTGTTTCTATCGACCAGAAAATGCTTTAATATCCTCATTTTGAGAGGTAAAAAAAGGACAGAAAGGATTTCACTGAGAGATCCGTACCCTTCGGTTCAAAAGATCTATAGCCGTTCTGAGATGTTGCTTGCTGAAGTCTCACCAATGGTCTGTCATCCCATGAAGCGCAACTAGAAGACTTGGTGTTTTGGGGTTCTCTTAGCCAATCAAGATACAGTAGCTCTCAAAAGAAGCCTGTTACAGTGGGAAATACTGTTCAGCTCTTCACATAAACTCTCACAAAAGAAACTAATCTGAAAGCAGGCTATCTGGTAGGAGACAGATGTTCTGAATTGTTCTTGCTCGCTCGTCTGTTTCATATTTGCCAAGCCTGGTAAAAATGATACAATGCCTTTTGAAGTTTGAACTGTATTTTTATACTTTATTACATACATTAACAAACAAATGTCAAAACTCCCACAAAGGACTTATTGTCATGCCGTTAGATCTTTCTGCATACTGGAGGCTTATTTAGCCACCTATTGTTGAAAATTTCACAGCTCAAACAATTTGTGCCGAAGTTTAACTATGAATAGTTGTTTCTGAAAACGAAGCATTGTTTCTCCGTATGTTGTGAAGACTGCCACTCCCACACAAGCAGTCTAAACTTTAAAGGAGAATGGACGGACAAAACAATGTTGTCAATAGATGTCACTTTTAAGAAGCAGTTCCAGGAAAATCAGAGGAGTTTCTACGAGCACTGTTGATGGAAGTGGAAGGGTTAAAACAGAAGGTTTTTTTTTCTGTTTCATCACAAGCTGTTTCTCAAAGAGGGCTCAGCAGATCCTAGCATTATAAAGGATTAGTATAAGAAAGGGCTTACTTTTTACTGCCTTCGCACAAAATAAAAATAATATCAGGATCTCAGAAATGTAATGTCTAATGTCACACTCCCACATTTCATATCTCACCCCGTCTCCCAGAAAGTTCATCCTTTTGTTCCCCATAGAGCACCGGGCTGAGCCTGATCAATGTGACAATGCTTTGCATTTGTCAGTGAACCCTGTCTGGTGATGAAGCAGTCATGCTTTTCAAGTTTAGCTTTCTTCCAACAATAATGGCCTTCAGCATAATCTGGAACACACTGAGCACCCTCACCCATCACCCTGGTGCACTAACAGAAAATGTATCGCTCATCTGGTGAACATTCTCTAAACAGTTGTAAATAAGGATCCTGGCATTTGCTAAAAGGCTTGAAACCTTGGCCACAGACTCTGCTAGAATTAATACAATGATTGTTTTGACATCTTGGAGGCTTCGCAGATCTGCCTTCAAGAGCAATGCCATCTGAAACCATTAGATCGAATGTGAAGTGTACAGATGACTCATGTCGAATTACCACTTGGGAATTAATGTAGAGAACAAATGTGGTATCTTAGGGAGGAAGAGTTAGCACCACCATTGTTTTGAAGCTGTTTTGAGACTCTCTTGGTCTCTATTTTTACCCTAATCTATACTGTTTTTTTAAGATGTAAGATGTAAGGATTTCAGCCTAGTCCAGAAGCTCTTTCCTTTACATATGAGAGTGGATCAATCTATTGTTGCTTGCCGATTAACAAAATCCAGACAAGATGGCTTCATGGTTGAAGGGCGTTGAAGCCCAGAGAATAAAGACATTTACCCAGATTACAGTAACCATGGCCATTATGTTACACTAGTTCAGACCACACTTATGACTGGCTGAAATTAAGTTGTGGGGTATTTGCTAATTCATTTCTGACTTTGAATATTTACTACACAGGATTTCCATGTGACCAGTAACACGAGGCCAAAAAATGAAGCACAACTAATGGCAGAACAGAAAGATGATTAAGACCAAAATGATGCAGAGTCACTGATTCAATCAATTTTTCTGTTCAAACACTGAACAGTAAGAAAGGTTTATTGTAGCTGCATTTATTATTTACAAGAGTTAAGAAAGCATGGTAAGAAAATTGGATTTTGATATGTATCTTAATTATTAATTTGACATTTGTAAAGGAAATCAACTCTTTTACACACATGCGCACAGGATACATATTAAACACTAGATGTGCAATTTGTGGAAGTGCAGCTTATGGATCTTAAGGTCTGAAGCATGTAAGTGTGAGGACTTACTTAATGTGTGATCATGCACTATTGCATCATTAGCTGGAAATGTTTTTGGTCAATGCTTAAATTCATAATCTGCACTGTGTTGATGTTTTGTGCAAATACAGAATTTGTTTTTAAATAACTTTAGGAAGTCTTGATAGAGAAAGGTAAGCAAAATGAACGGCTAAGGCCCATTGTCGACAGTATGCTGTCAATCCAATTCAGCTTCAAGAGTTATTAAGGCCACGATATTTGGATAGATGATGAATCCTTAAAGTTAGCCGGGCACCCCCTGCTCTTATTAAAACATGACTGATTAGAGGGTAGGAAATGAGTTTTAGAGAAGGGCAAAGTGAGAGGTGTCCTGGTTACATGAATGACCTATGGACTTCCTATTTCTTTTCCTCAAGCCTGGGTCTCTCCTTGATAGCCAGGAGAATGGGAATATGGATGTGGAATTCATTGCACAGCGATGACATTGATAATGACATTTGATTTTAGCCTTTTCATTTCTGTGCTTAGTGATTCTTACTTGGTTTACAGCCACACCCCAGCCAGGTGCGGTGCTCAGCAAAGTCCTGGAACCGACTGCTGGAGACTCCGTTATTCTGCCTTGACACTGAGTCCCTCGAGCCTGCTTGTCTGTCTGTCTCGGTCTGCTCTAGTACCCAGTCTGGTAGCTCTCACGTATTCCTGTCAGCCTGGTAATCTGATGTCTCACACCCCTGTCAGTCTGGTATGGGTTCTTGTGATGCTGGTAATCTGTTTCAGAGCCCCATCAGTCTGGTATCGGTTGTCGTCACCCTGTGTCTGCCTGGCTCTGAACACAGAACTTGGGCCCCTAAGATGTGCCTGGGAACAGTTCAAGCTTCTACGTCTGTCTGGCTGGGCGTGGGCCACGTCTGTCTATGTGCGTGGCTGCTCGGAGCTCCCCAAGGCTGTTGGCCTGCCTCTCTCTTGCCTTCAAATTCTGCCCGCCCGGGTCTGCCTGGTCTGCCTTGGTTCTGTTTCCTGGCCTGCGTGAGGCAAGGGGGGGCGGGGTGATCGTGTGTGCAGGCAGGTGTGGTGCTGTACACAGGTAAGGGGCGCAACTTGGCTGCCTTAGCCCTTGCGACTGGGTTCTTTCCTGTTTCCTGTCCCCGGAACATGCCATGAACTCCTTCTCTGGAGAGTAGCTAACAAGAATGTGAACAATATTATTATTATTGTTATTAAGAAAATGCTAAAAAATGAATCACTGTTACTGTCATTAATACTCTGTTTTACAGAGTTCAGCCCTGTGCCAGTGATTTCTGTTGGCTACTCTGAACATCTGTTAGTGTCTCTCTAACAACAGCCCTAATCTTATAATACACTAACCCCTAGATTAGCAAACTGAGCTCAGAAAAGGCACAGGAGGATAGATGTCTATTCAGGACTGCGGTATTTTTGTATTTTTAGAATTATTTAGTGCACATCACTTGCCATCCTTTTCCCCTTTCTACATTCTTTTTTGGCAGCTATCTTCCTTCTTTCCTGTCTGGCGTTTTGGGCTTCGAGCAGCCCCTCTCCCTCTGCCCACCTTCATTCAATCACGCGCTGCATGTTCCCAAAAGCACGGAAGTCTTCTAATAAAATCGCAGATCTGGAGATGCAACCACATGCCAAAATCAGAGCCTGCAAATGGGAGCCTGCAGTGTTGCACGGGGGCCGCAATGAGAGAAGGGTGCTTCACAGTTTGAATTGTTTTTAAGTGGTCCCTCTAGATGGAAATAACAATAAATGAGGGCTGGGAAATTATCCAGCTGCTGCTCACTTCATTGTTTTAGCAGGTTAGGGGGCGAAGAGCTGTGAGTGACAATTTAATACATGAAGTGGAGAGGTACACCTGCACAGCGGTATAATAATTAATGGGAAGCCACTGTAGCTGAAAGAACGTGAAAGAACGGAGATGTGTGGCGGGACCACATCCTCAACGATAACAAGGTGCTGCAGGATTCACTTTCTGCAGGACATGTTTTTCATCAGTGGGGGACCTATCCTACCTTGTTATTTTTGCGGCATCGCCATCAACACCAGCGGCATTACTTTTGCAATTGACTGTAAAGCTCTGACTGGTTATCTTGTGCAAAAAGGTTTCACTTGGAATAACAACACCTAAGGATTAAATGCACTGAAAAGATTTTGGAGTGGTTAGTCTAAAATCTGGCTGAATCCGCTTGGCTGAGGGCTGACCTCCTGGGCAGAGGATGAGGAGGCAGGGACCCCCATGCAGAGTGAGGAAGAGTGACCAAGGGGCAGCTGCAGAGGTAGAGACAGGGTGGAGGTGAGAAGCAAAAAGATGTACGTGAGGGAGAGAATGGGATCACGTACAGTATTTATAGTGTTTTAGAAGAGGAAATGATGTCAGCAGTGATTGCTAATTACTGACAACTGAGTCTGATTGAACTTGGTTGTTCAATCCCTCCCGAACTTTTGTTATAAACTCCATCAATAGACATAGAACCAAACTGATGTTATTTAGTTTTGTTTTGGATAGACCCTCTTCTGGGTTTCGGGTAATTCTGAAACCTAGAAATAAGTGTAATGTGAAATATTTTCAATAAATGAACTGGAGCTCATTTTGTTTTTTACCTACTGTGCCACTGATCAAAAGCTTCCTGTAAGGTAAAGGAATTTCAACCCTTCATCTCATCCTTCTGAGGTTACAAAATATGAAGGTTTTTCCTATTCCTGAAACACATCTGTTTTAGACGAAACTCTAGTAGCCTAGCTTGAGTTATAATACCAACTATTGAGTTGTTCATTAAGAGAATTAATTTGATTTATGTGAAGGCAAATTCCCTAATAGTTTGATTTGTAAAGTATAAATTAATAAGTGTAAAATAATAATTCAATAATAAATTAATCTGTATCATCAAACATCAATAATCTTAATCACAGTGTATTTCTAATTCATGGAATCGGGAGAGGACCCACTGAAGAGTTTCAACCCTATCTGTGCACTATCTCTTGTAAAGACTACAGAAGTCTTAGTATTTCTTAAGTAATTTTACCATATATGTTAGAGCCTCTAACCACAGGAGCTAATACATGACTACGGCGTTCTCTCTGCTGAACTGAAGAATAAGAAAATTCACAAGAAAAAATAGTTCAACATGTAGCCTTGTGGCTGTGTTTAGCCTTGTGACAAGTGACCCCTATTAAAATTCCTTTTCAGTTGTCTATGCACCACACAAAGTTTATTTTTCATGTGTCCTCTGAACTACCTGACACACAAGGAATTAATTATTGAAAATGGTTTGATTGGATTTATTTCCAAACATGCCAAACAAACAAAAGATCAAAGTTATTAAAAATAAAAGAAGTCATTGTGGGTTTAATTTTCTGCTCAGCAGGATTGGTAAGGAAACTATTTTCCTTAATGAGCCTTAAACATTCTATGGTTCTCTTTTAGGTCAGTGTGAAATTTCATGTGCAGGATAGTTCTTCTTTTTGTTCAAGTGGATAAAAGAGAATCAAAGTCTACAGTTTGAAATCTGCTGCAATGATAAATATTGAGAAACACACTTTCAGCTGAGCATGTTATTTTACGTGTTGAAAAAAAGACTAAAGTCATAACACCCCAAGAACTCAATGTGTTTGGAGAACTCGGAGAACAGCAGCTTTCGCCTCTGACCAGATAGTGATTTTTACACTTTTGGTCACTTAAAATCATCGTGATAAATACAAAGTAAGAAGACTAATATGATCACATTTAGGCATGGAATTTTGCAAAAATAAACATGTTCCCGTAGGGACAGAGCAGAGCTGTACTGGTCACGTAAACTGTGAAAGGAGTGATCCAGTTACCCTCTTATAGATTGGTGATCTTCAGTCTCCCCTGCTTAACCTCACAGCTGTTTTTATTGTCTCTTTTTGTTTGAACATAGACAGGTAAATGTAATAAAACAACATTCAAAGGTCAGTTTCCAACATTTCTATAATGCATTTTGACTTTGAGATGACTAAAAAAAAGATCCTTTCAATCAACATACAAGGAGGAAAACTTGGCATTGTAGTTGCTTTAACTTACCAAGCAATTCTGCAAACACGCAAATTCAATAAGTTATATTTCAAAGTTTTTTCTCTGTTTTTGAAAATATTTGTTTTTGAGGTATTTTAGACATAAAAGGAATACAGGGAGGGCAGCTTTAGACCTCTCAAAATACTCAGGAGACAGTGGTGAAACGGGGAGTGAAATATACAGTTTTAAGCAAATTCGAAAACTGGATACAGTAGAACACACACTCTTTAAAAGATTACAATGCCAGGAAATGAACAATAGACCTCAGGTGATGTTCAGTTTCATTTCCAAAGAATCTTCACACAGATTTGGTTTGTGTTGGTCCTGCACAGTAAGGCATGGATCCAAAAGTTTGAACGAATGTTGATAAATTATGAGTTTCATCCACCCAATTCACCCTTGATTGTAAATGCAGCTTTAGTTAAGAGAAACCACCATTTTTAATTATGTACCCTGCATTATTTAGAACTTCCAGTTGTAACAAGACTTGAAATGACACCTGTACCTGCTTGAAAAAGGAGATGGTGAAAAATGGGATCAGCCAACTGACTTTTTCTACCAACTACCTCCAACATAGCTGGTAGTTGGAATTTTTGATAAAATACCATTATTTAAGAAAATAAAATGAAGAAAAGTGTAGGATTTCAGGACATTTCATTACCTATTATTAAGGAGAGGTCATTTTAATTATAGCATAAAAATGTTTTAATTATATAATGAGAGGCTATTAAAAATGTAACAAATCAGAATTGGAATTAATTACCAGTTACAGAATGGGAAAACAATTGTAATGCCTCCCAGTATATTAAGAATATAATTGGAAAGCCTCTTTGTGACTTTCAGTCATGAAGTAGTAGTAAAACAGTGCATCAGCATTTCTTTTATTTATTAACATAAGCAGAAAAAACACCATCAATTACTGAGCGTTTCTTTACTTCTCTTTTTAACCAAAAAGATTTCTTCGAAATATCTGAAAAATTGTTTGCACCATCCCGTGCACAAGGCTGAATTTCGGGATGTTAGCTTCTCTTTTGTCCTTATCGGCTCCAGAGGCTGTATCAGACTCCTGTATCTCATTAAGAAGAATCCTTCCTCCACATCAGTTTCAGCATGTGGTATTTCCCACTGGCCTAAACTCCTAATTAATAGCAGGGCTTTGAGAGCCGTACTTTAATAAAAGAATCTGCAACTTCCTGTCCCCCTGGAAATTCAGAAGAGGTTTTTTCACAATTCTTCACCTGGTGTCACATACCAGATTCACACATTATGCTCATGTAATGCACACTCACACCCATACCCACACAGGGGGATGCAATGCTCATTACTATGGGCTGAAACAGTATTTTCTACAGTGATGTGGACCACTAAAGACACATGTGGGAGGCAACAGGAAAGGGCAAGCACACTCAATGGGATTCCTGTGTTTATTGCAGCTTAGCGTGGTTTGAGCAGAGTAAAGTGTAGTAAAACACAATGAAATCAATGATAAAGCTTGGAGTAGTATAGTGAAGTGTGACGCAGACTATGGAAGAGTTTGGCAAAGACAAAGGCATGTTATACACTCATGGGATATCTGTGAAAATACAAACAGACCTGTCTAAGGGCTACCTGGGGCCTCACAAATTTAGCAAGCAGCAGTCGGGCTTTCGGAATAGAAATAAACGCCCCACATCATGTAAAGGAAGAAGTCAAGATTAATCACATGCTGCAGAAGTGAAAAGGGAAAAAATACTTTGGCTGAGGAGTCTCTTCAGGTGTGCGGAACAGGTAGAGAGCAGGAATGCGAGGATACGCGAGAAACGAAAGAGAATGTAAAATAGATAGGAGGCTGAAATCTAGGAGATGGTTTCCAGGGGGATTGTGGAAGTCAGAGATCTGCAGAAGGTTGGAGAGATTCTGAAATATAAATTAACCCATCATTGAGTGCTGAGGTAAGATACAGCATGAACCTAAGGATTACTCTGGCTAAATTCCTGACGTTCCAGTCAGGTCTGAAGCTGATAAAAACTGCAAAATACCACAGTTCACACAGTTCAAAATTCTCAGTTGTTTTTCATTCCCAAGCTTCACTAAAAAGAAACAAAAAATAATTATTTTGTCAAATCCAGTAACCGAATCAGTCAAAAAAAGACCATAACCATCAACAATGCAATACCTCAATATACAAAGCTATATGTATAGTTTGTTGGCTTCACATATTTTGGCTGTATTTTTTGTTGCTTGGCACATTATCTGAACATAATAAGAATGGTGATGATAAACCTTATTTGATATAATACAAATTAACAAAGTAAGTTAAATAGAATTAAAAAACTAGAGTAGAATGTTGAATTTTAAACTCAGAATGTCACTTTTCTGACTGACCTGTAAACTGGAAGGTTATTCCACATTCTTGGAGCAACAGCACAGAAAACGCAACTCTTACAGCATTCTCCTATGGTGGTCTGTATGCGAGCACCAGTGATAGAAGCACATTAGGAAAGAGCTTCAGTGCCATGCACTCAAATGATTTAAAACTGGGACAGGGAATGGTCTCAGAATATAACCATCAGCCCACTCCCTCGGCCGGACTCAGAGATTATCCAGACTAAGAAGCCCTGGAGGAGAAAACTGGTTTAGCAGAACAGTGTGATTTGGATGGTTCCAGTTCTCAGCTGAACATGAAAGGTCCGGATTTTTCTCCTTAATGAATTAGTGGCATGGTAATGTTTTCTCAGTCAAGAAGCGAGAGTTAGACAAAGTCAATTTTAATAGCATTTCTGAAGTTCAATTTATTGCATGGTACAAACTGAGGAAGACTTCACAAACTGTCGAAAATCAACACCAGGCTGTTTGTGCAGTCTAGAATGACTAGTTGTCTCAAAGGAATTGATATTGTTTGAGGCAGTGTCTTGTAGCTGAAGCTGTGCCCAGGGTCCTGGTGCAGATACGTGGGTATGAATAGAATCCTTACCTTACAAATAACAGCATCTATTTCAGTGGAAACAGAATTTGTTTTCGACTAGCTGAAACATTTTGCAAGACAGCAACATTGCAAAGCATGCAAAATGAGTCTGTGACTCTCCATTGTAAACGTAGATGCCATCAAAGTGCCATTTGACTTTGATGTTTGAAACGAGATGCTATGTAAAATTCATTCATTCTTTTTATTTTTCTGGATTTTAGACTTTATTTTTCTTATTGATCTATATAATCTTATAAGCAATATAATCTTATTGATCAGTATAACAACTTGCCCCCCCCGGGGATAATAAAGACACTCTCTCTCTTTATAATCTGAATAAAGAATTCCTCTGTGTCTTTTAGGTAAATTAAGTGATGATGAAGAAGGCTGTTTAATCTATGTCATCCATGCTTTGCACTTGTAAAAAGCAAGAGTTAAAATGACAAGCACAGGTTCATTCACGTTTTCCCATTATCCGTATATAGCAGGCCTATTGGCAATGTCGACGAGTTTGTATCACTGATAGACTTAGACCCACAAACACCACACCCTAGACAGACAAACTCCCCTACAAACCCCCAGACTGGCTCCTTGGCTATGAGATTATTTTACACTCTCAAGGGACTTTCAAGGCTATAAGGGGGTAACATTACTTTCTGTAATACTCTCAGTGCCTCCCAGCCCTTTAACACTTACAACACTTACAAACAATAGCAGGTTTTAGAATTAAACAAGCAAATAGGGATCCAGATTGTTTAAAGGTCTCAAGCCATATGTAATGCTCTTTCAACTCCAGGAATTTGTTAGTCCTTTGCTGCTGCCCAAAACCAGACTTGCAAGTGGCCTTGTGTTTCCTAAGGAAACTCTGCGAAGAAGAAGAAATCTAAGAGAGATTCCAAGACCTTGTGGACAGTTTGGCAAGAGACTACAAAACGTATGAACACAATCCCAAAGGTTACAGGTTTGGGAGGTTCCACTTGTAGATAAGCCTACAGATCTGTCAGGCGGGTCAGTTTTCCTGCAAAGATGGCAATGAAAGAAGTTTAGTTTACAAAATCACACTCTGCTTTGCAAACCTTTCATAAAACAGTGAATAGAGTAATGACCCACTGTGGGGAAGTCCTCAAAGTGTTCAGTAGAAATGCCAATTTAATTCTGCTACAAAACCAGATGTGTTATTGTTATAGAATGAAGTTATTTTATAGTTATTATGTGTACATTACTGAATCCAACAAACACCATCTTTTTTCTGTGTAGGGTTTTTGCTCATGTCCCTTGTGATTTACAGTCTACTTATAAACTAAAACAATCTCAAGAAATGGGAAAAACAAACTACAGAACCCAACAGAAAGAAAAAGAAATGCTCATTGAAATTGCAGATCTGTACAATTCATTAGTTATACCGATTTGCTAGTTAATGTTTCTCTTAATTAATTGTTAATAGTGAGTCATCCTTTGAAACTAAAAATCAGTTTACTGAAAAGACTTTGCACAAATCTTGGGGTTCAGACAAAGTAAGAGAGGTAAGGAAAAATGGATGCTGAAATGTGTAGAGTAGAATGGTACTGATGTCCCTAGCTATAGCCAACATAAAGTTATGTATAGTCCAACCTGTAGTCCTGAACCTTGTGTTTCTGATATCTCTGTCATAGCCACTGGTGTCAGCAGAGTGCACACATGCACCGTGACAGAAACGCTGACTACCTTGTGAGCCAGGTCGAGCTATCCACCAAATCATTGTTACTCCCCATCTATAGAAAATCATGCATAAAACACTGAGAAAAAATCACCTCAATTACTATTTCCATAGTCTGGTATTGCAGTAGTAGAAGCGTCTGAGTCTCATTGTGATCCTTATTGGGGCAACGTGCCTGTCTGTAAGATACCACTGCTTTATAGAGGGATGGAACTGCTGCTGGAGCAAAGATGAGGTGGAGGGAAGGATGCAAAAAATAAATGTACAAAGGAAGTGAGCAAGATATTTACAGTGAAATTTAGACTTAGGGAAGCAGAAGTGGGGACTGACCCCCTTCCAAACGTTTCATTGCAAACTCCATAGACTATAAAGGTCTGTTGTTTTTATGTCGTTTTAAGATATTAACAAACACAATTCCAAAAAAGGCACACGTTTCAGCATCCAGTTAGTTCATCCATCCATCCATTTTCGAACCTCTTTATCCAATACAGGTTCACATGGGAGCTGGAGCCTATCCCAGCAAGCAACAGGCGCAAGGCAGAGTACAGTCAGGCCATTTTGGGCCACACACAGACACAAACCTACACACCAGGGCCAGTTCTCCCAGAAATTTCCAGAACGTTCTAGAAGCAGGACTGTGGGAGGAAGCCAGAACACTCAGAGAAAACCCACACGAACATAGGGAAAGCATACAAACTCCGTGAAAATAGCACCCCAGGTCTGGAAGTGAACCCAGCTTCCCAGCACTGCAAGGCCCAATCAATTCAAATGACAGATGAAGGAGTTGGACTGTTGGTGTCAGAAGGTGGGACTGCTATGGAAGTCATGTTCTATAGAATTGCATTTTACCCAATTACCAGCTTTGGCTATCTGATGTGATGGCATCTGTTTTGTTGGTCCGAGAAAACTGAATAATCTCCTTTGTGCTGTCAGTAACCACAGTCCATTGTCCGTTAGAAATTAATCGACGGCATGTCTTTTCTACTGCTTATGCTGAGGATTTAAGACTGTGGCTGTCATCCCATTGTTTTTCATATGTCTGGCACAGGGATCAAGCCTTTTTTTTAACTCCTTTCCCCAGTCTTCTGGGAACAAACAGAAACTGACAGAAAATTGCTGCGGGCCTACTGCCACAATCTGGCACAGCACAGATTGTACAGGAAGTTGGATAAAATGTGTAAAAACCTAAAAAACTTCAGTCTTTAAGAGTCCTCTGAATATCCGTAGATATCAAAGAAAGACAATGATGTTGTGTGTGGAAGCAGAACTGGTGACGTGTTAAATTAAAAACAACAAGATGCTTGATATGAAAACTTTCTCTTACCATTTTGTAACACTCATTTAGCTTAATAAGGAACCCAATGAAGACTATTTCACATTATAAGAGGTCTTTCTTATTTTTCAGTTTCTGGCACATGTTAGTTTTATATCTACAACATATATAAACATCCTATTTTTCTAGTGACAAAGAGAACATACGCTTCAGCTTCCTAGATTTTAAGGCTATCCTATAATTAACCTACACGTGCAGGTTTTTTTTTTAATGTAGCTTTGAATACTGCAGTTGATTTAAAAACCTTTTGCTCCAGTGCAGCTTTTTTGCCATTCTTTTTTGCCAAAACTCTGAGTGAAAAAAAAACATACATCTTCATGTCTCTTTTTCAGATCTATGTATTTGCTCTTTCACACTTTGGCAATTACTCTCAGAACTACAATTCCGAATGCAATTCATTCTGGAACTAATTCCCTTTAACAATCTGCTGTAGAAACATTATTGCACTGAAATAGTGTAATTTAAAGTGGGAAGTCAAAATGTAATCTTGCACTTCCACTTTCCTACTTATAGTATAAATACTCTCTGGCTGCTGACATATTTCTAATCCCTCCCTCCACTCTAACTGCACCCTTACAGCTGCCTCCCTGGTTCATTCCTCAGAAGTAGAAGAGGGGGGTTCTGCTAGGGTGTCATTTCCTCAGCCAGGCAAGTTGTGGCCAAAGTATTAAGTACACTTTTCCTTTATATTCACTGGCTCAATGCCTCACAACTAGAATTTGACCGGATTACTGAAATTAAGCTTTGCTTGTATTAAAATGGAGACATTACCAGTGAAGTTAAATGTTTTTAAAGACATATTTAAAACAAAATTACATACACTGATGCATGCAGGCTGGTGATCACTTCCACTCTCCTGTATGTCTGTCACCCAGCCCTTACCACCCCCTGCACTACAAATAAAATGTTTTCTGATTCAGAACAGTATTTAGATACCGTTCGGAAAGGTAGGATTCTTGTAGTTTGTAGTTTGTCGCAAAGTTTGGATAACCGCTTCTTTTTTTCTTTTTTGTCGTCTTTAGAAAACAGTTTGCATACTGTAAGAATAGAGTCAGATACCTTACAAGAGGACCCCAGATTGCCTCAGTTTGTACAGAACGTAAGAAATTAGATTAGATGTGAAAGCAGACTACCAGTCCGTCAATAGAGTGGGTTTGGTTGTTATTGTCCTAATTAATATATCTGATTCATCTCTCCATTTCTTGATGGAAGGCAGGCTATACACTTCAGCGACATGCCTGGGTAGATTGTCAAGACTCCCACAATTCTTCTGCTATTCTCAGTTTTAAATCTAAAAACTCTTGCTCTGAGGGTCAGGCTTTGCCAGCTGACACTTGCCATCCACCAGTGGTCCTGAGGCATTGTTGATCAGAATCGCACCATGGAACCAAACACTCAGGCTCCTCCACAACACTGTAGAGTTTTCAACATATCGAATGGTGAGCAGTGGAAATGTCACAGAAGAGCACTCACACTCACACTTCATGCTCATATCCAAAGCAACATTTGTGTTCCAGACAATATGTGATAACTGATATTTTCATATGTTTATATCATTGTTCCATCTTTCTTGATTCAAATTAAAAACCCTCCATTGGCCTGCCAAGAAAAAAAAGCAAAGGATTCAAGGAAAGAAAATATATATTATTTTTCAGGTCTATTTAAGAATAACTAGTTGTTTTATCAATCCTCTGCATTATTTCAGAAATTGCCTGCTGTTCCCCCTCTATATAACTGAAGGTGAGTGTTTCAACAGTTGCGAAGATAAAATGAAATAGAGCACTATAAGTAAAACTGTGCAGAAGGAGCTACACGCCTCTTGAGAAGAAATCCGCAGTAGCTCAGTGGAAATCACCACAGGGAGTATACTGTCATACCAGACTCGCATGCTGGCATTCCTTGAGCAGCCCCGGTTTCTGCCAACAGAAATTAGGAAAATGTGTTTACCAAGATAAAAAATATAGAATTCCCACAAAAACACAAAAAGCAGGCAGCGTGTCATGTGTTTTAACCAGTCTTGGCAGGTTTCACCAAAAATGAACTGTAAAAGAAACGGCTAATGCATTTTGCAAACCATTTTATTGGGTGATTTGGCAGTGGACTGACTGATATCCATTCCCTAAGTACATGTCAGGGTTTCTCAGTGGTTAGGCGCAGGTTCTCTGTTATGGCATGAAAAGATGGTAATTTAATTTAATGGCATTAAAAAATTTGCGAGTGCACATCACATAGGCTGTTTTTTGCGAGATGGAGGCTCTTTATTCCTGTCACAATGCACATTTCAAAATGCTGAGAGTGAAAAAAAAATTAACTGCAGGGGTTATTTTCTTGAGAAATGTTCAGATAAAGACAACAACAAATGTGTCCATTTACATATTCATTTGAGAAGGTCAATTCATTTTTATAATGGTCAATAATTTAGGCTGTATTTTCTTTTTTGGTTGTGTTTAACATTTCCCAGGCAACCCATTTGTTTTGATATACTGTATATAAATATATGTATGTTTGGAATAATTAATCAAAATATTGCAATATATGCATATATGTTGAAAGGTAGTAAAAAGCTTTTCAGTGCAGCATCATCCCTTATAACCATTTCAGATCCCTTTTTGCAATATGACATTAAAGCAGAGGGGATAACAGATAAATAAACAAACATCACCCACAAAATGTGGCTTTTTAAGGTACAGACGGAGGGTTTGTAGGTCTAGTTAGGTTTATTGAAAAGACCTTCACAGACCAGGAAGAGACAAGGTCACTCAAGTTAAAAGTGCCAAAGTTCAAAGGCCATCATCTGGATGTTGTTTGTTAACACCCCTGGTGTGACCACAAGGTTGAGAAAACCTGGCAACCCGTGACCTTAACCTTCTTTGAGTCATACAAATGGACTTTTCATAAAACCGTCCTAAGTTTTGAGAACGTAAGATGTATTTTTGAAGACTGTTACAAGGGGTTTCTGTGTCTGGTGCTATTAATGTGTCATGACTGTAGGATCATAGCAACGTTGATTGCAAATCACAGTCAAACTCTGAAGAGCAGACAATTCTTCAAAACCTGCAATCCTCATGGCTACTGCCAGCAGTAGCAGTGTCAGCACTTACAGTGGCAAGAAAGCTCTGCCTGCTACCTCACTCATGCTGCCAAGCCTTCTACAATTTGCTGTGGTGTACAGAGGTAAAAGGAACACAACATGATGTAAGTGCCTGGTGAAACAGGGGGCAAAGCATGATGAATATTGTGGGAAAACTAGGGATATCACACGAAATGAGGGAAAGGAATCTCTGTAAAACTGTAAAAAAGTGGTGTGCAAACTTAAAACTCTTTGCCCAAAGGGTTGTGGAAGTCTGGATCAAGCTACCCAGCCATGTTGTTGAAGTCGATACCCTGGCTTCTCTAAAGAAACAACCAGAGATCTTTGAGATCCTTTGACCAATTAACTACTAACTACCTCATGGGCTCGATGGGCCAAGTGGCCTGCTATTTTTCGTAAACTTTCTTATGTTCTTACCAAGGAAAACGTATATGAAGGAAGTGTCATCTGTCTTGGTTTGACTCTGTAGGAGAAATCCCCAGCAACACTTTTTAGCTCTAAATACAGAAGAGGAACGACCACAGGATTCACAAAAACCACGGACACTGATAGACTGAATTGTCTGCGGTCTCCAGCCTTTTCCAGTGCAAAGTTGCTTTTCAAACTAATGTTTTATAGTGGCTGCTCCCGATAATGTTATCTTCACCTGTCTTCATCTTTCACTTATTTCTGAGATGTCACATTTGACAGATATTTCGGAAATGTCACATCTAGCAAGGCTCTGTTTAAAAAACACTCAAGCTACAGTATGTCAGAGGAATGACATCAGGCCACAGTTAAATTTCTACACAGCACCCAGCTAACATCTGTAATGTACTAACCATAACATATTCCTATTCATAACTGCAACAGATGGATTTGTGTAGCACTTTTGCATGTGTGTTTGCATGTCGATCAATTTAATGAGATGCCTGGTGATGTTTTGCCGACTTCAAAGATAGGATGTCAGGTTGGATGGCTGCTTTCTGTCTCCTTTTTTGCTGACCGACAGGGGTCGGTGTCTCACAGACCCACTTTACTCCAGCCAGGTTCATTGCATTTATTGAGAGGTAAATTTCACAAATTAATTGAATGGAGCCAGGTTGCGATATTATTTTAATATGTTTCAGTCTAGTTCTGGCTTTGCAAAATGAAGTTATTTTCTTTATGAATACGACTAAACTGATATGGACTCTTTTCATGTGTCATCCCCTCTCCCCTGCCAATCCAACAGGTTCACCAACCCACCCAACCTTGAACAAACTACACTCATTTAACGTATTAGGTCAAATTTAAAATATCAGGGACAATTTACAAAATGTACTTGTGTGTGTTCAAAGATATATACAGTACATTCAATTTAACACATTACTTGATGGTCATGAAATAGCTAATAAGCAAAAATAGTACTCAGTGTCTTTTTTATATGATCCTGGAGTAGAAATGAGCTAACAAGGTCAAGATCACTTGGATATAATTAACAGTTCTCACATATGATTGCAAAGGGATCATGATCAGCTATTGTTTGTTAGTCTGAATGATGACAGGGTTCTGACCCTTTAACACAATGGCTGCTCTTGTTTATATCCTGGGCAAACCTCTGACTCTTGTGCTGTTATTTCCATATACATAAACATGTACATTTGTCAGGCTTACAATGAAAATAAATCACTTTTATATTCACAGCATAACAAGAGGCACAATTGCAGTAAAGCTGCATTTTCTATTGTTTCGGTCAAGGTTTGGATTTTTTTATTTCTGAACACATGAAAAAAAGAGCAACCTGACTTCGAAGTGTGGCATGGTTTTCCTTCCAGCTGCGATGTTACTCCATAATTAAATTAAATATCATTGCACTTTAGTTTGGCTTATTTAACACCTCTACTTAAGCATCTGACGAGTCAAAGAGATGTAAATGAAGCTACATTGGAGGGTTCTAAACTCAAGTTATATTATTTAAAAAGTAGGGATGAAGAGTCATATCCTATACTGTGCCTTGCAAACATATTCAGATTGTGTTTAGACCCTGTGGTGTCCCAGTTTGTGAAATTAAGAAACGTGACATATTTTTTTATTACAAAACCAAACGGTCAGACTGAAGAGTTCCAAGAGTCAGATTAATTACAGTAAATATTAACAAACATTAAAGAGAAAAAATTGAAATATGTTGATAAATTTCTCTTGGAGACTATGCTCTCTCTAAGTTCTCTCAGGTAGTTAAGGGATCACTTATGAACAACAGATTTCAAGTTTTTCCATGGATTCTTAATAGGATTCAGGACTTTAAGCGAGTCACTGAAGGATATCACTTTCTTGTTCTTAAGCTGCTTCATTGTAGCTCTGGCCTTGTCCTGTCTTGTAGCTTGGGGTCATTGTCCTGCTGAAAGACACATTTTTGTCTCAGTTCAAGGTCTGATGCAGGGTTTCCTATACAATTTGACAGTACTTTGCTCCATCAATATCCCCATCAGTATTGACAGTTTCCCAGTCCTTTATGATGAGAAGCAGAACAATATGCTGCCACTACCATCCTTGACAGTAGGGATGGTGCTGACTGAGTGGTGCACTATGTTGGGCTTCAGATGTAATGCTTTGAATTTAGGCCAAAAGTCTCCATTTAGGTTTTGTCTGGCCACAAAACCCTCTGCCGCATGTTTGCATCAATTTGCTGAGAACTCCTTGGAGGTTTTGAGATGGGTGTTCCACTCCCCTATATAATCTAGTTTTGTGAAGTGACTGAAATATTTTTGACTAACATTTTCTCCTATCTTAGTCATTGAACTCTATTAAATGTGTTATGGGATTCAGAGCAAGAAGACCTCAGTGTGGTTTTGGCCTTGTGCTTTAGGTCATTGTCCCGCTGAAACATGAATTTTCTACACAGTTTTACATTGCCTATCATTAGAGTCTTACTTGGGATCCTGCATTTTTTCTACTGATTTTCTATTATTTTGTAGATGTAACAGTTGCCAGCAAGTGGAATTTTTGTGCTTTGTAAGCAAGACACAAACACAGCTGCAATATCGGTCTGGCACGCTCCATCATCATCCCAACACTTCTCAATAAACACCAGCGGTGTACCTCTAATGCCCTGAGTTAAGAGCAAGCAATAAAACATAATAAACTGAGCCAATTCCTTGTAGTTTAATCCATTATCCATCCAGCTAAGGCATTCATGTTTGAATTAAGAACCTATTATTCAACTGGAGCTGGCAAGCTGCAAGGGAATGTGGGTCAGACACTCACTGCATAGTCACATCCCAGAGACCACTTAAGAGATTGGCCTGCCATCTGTATGGGAAGGTAAAAGACCTAATTTGCTTCCGTTACTGAGTAAATAAATGTGTGAAGGAAAAGCTGTGTGATGTGAGGTACTGTATAAGGCAGCTGGGTGACATTTGGACCAGTCAAAGTCAAATCAAACAAATACATATCATCATCTGAAAAGGATGTGTTGTTTAAATCAAAACCTGTAGCGTTTTTCATTTCAAGCGAGAACCGCAACTGGTTTGAGAGAAGAAGAGATCAAAGCATTATGTATGTGATTGAATGTGTTACAGGGTTACCAAATCAATCTGTGATCTGACATGCGTAGCTAACTTACGTGCCCAAAACAGAAAACATGAACAAAGAGCCCTGGAATGCCCCACAATCGCAGTGAAATTCAAGTGTAGGAAAGGAGGGCGTTAAAGTTGATGGTGCAGAAAAATCCCCATAAATTAACCTTCCAGAATGGTACAGAGGATCTTTAGTGCTGCTTCTTTAAAGAAATGTTCTGGAACATTTTTATGATCACTGTGACATCAATCCCCCCAACACACACACAGGCACACACACACACAAAAGCACTCTATATACACAGTTAATGGAGCAGAAGAGCTTCACCAACATACTGGCGATGGGAAGGGGGTGGGGATTACGTCCAGCTTCTACAAAAGTCCTTTCTCCTTTTGTAATTTGGATCAATATTATAGAGGGACGGTGGCTTTGAACACAGATACGTTTCACCTCCCAGACACAGCCCAGTAACAGCGACCGGCAGGTGCCACACCTGATTAGACCCAGAATAAAACAGCTGGCAATCCAGGAACTTTTTTTTCTGCTCGACTCTTCCACTTTCATGCTTGACTTAAACCCACTATTAGAAGCCGGAAGCTTATCGAGGAGGTCTTCACCAGCACCCCCCTCATTTTAGTTTCCTCTCCTCTCAGATGTGCAGTCAGCAGTTGAGGGAGCCCCTTTCAGCAGCGCTCTGCCCACTGTGATAGCAGTCAATAAACCTGATGGCAGGCCTCTTTTGTTTTTGCATCTGGAGGCTGGTTCAAAGAGAAAAAAGGCACTTTAATTAGCACAGCATAGCCAGACATCATAAAAGAAGGCTGGGTTCCCCCCCCTTTCCCTCTTTCAGTCTTTGAAGGAACCAAGCATGAGGTTGGGGGCAAGACAGCAGAAAGAGTGGGAAACTAACCCAAACCTTGGCGACCTTTACTGTGCGCTCACCTGCCTCAGTCCCGTTTGCTCTGTAAGAAGAGCTGGAAGGTGTGCAGAACTGCTTTCCCCCTGGGAGAAACTATTTCTTTTACAGTTCAGACGTTTTGCGCTACACGTCTACATCGCGGATGCCAGTCGTCAGACCAATGACAATTAAATGGGTCGCGGTTTTGTAGTGTGACTGCTCAGAGACACTTCAGTTACACAAGAATGTGGCATGAAGTATGACACTGATATGTTAACGACCTCCACAGTTTGTCAGTATAAACCTGGTAAAACTAATGAAACCAGAAAACAGCCTTTCTTTCTGGGGTTGTTTTCACTTCACATTTACACTGGTGTGAATTGAAGAGCTTGTGTCCATTAGCTCTATTTAAGGTGGCTGGTTTGGAGACTGCTTCCTGCTTGACACTGATTAATGTTTCAGGTATTCAGCGGAGCCAGACAGAGGAAATAAGGGCTATGTTTGTTAGCACTAGAATTAGACCAGCATTCATAAAATGGGACTGTGAAGCAATGAATCAGTAATGGGCCTCCACAGGACATATGATAATAAAACTAAATTCCTTCTTTTCCTGTACTCAGTGCACAACAGGCAGGCCCCAACACAGAGCGAAGACAAGCCCTGCAGCCTCGTTTCATTAGGATGTCCCTTCTTTTTCAGACTTTGATGTTACTTTGTTTCTGTTTGAGAGAGCTAAATTGTGAATTGTTCAGCTGGAGATAAAGCACAAAAGCAGTCCAGACACCGACACTAGCAAAATATATCTTTCTGCAACGTCACACAAGAGAAAACAGCTGAGCTGTTGTGGAGTGAAACAAACAAACAAGTTCAAATTGGAAATAATCCCAACATCTTTTCTGTTTGCTTTCACCTTGTGAATAAAATATATACAGCACAGATTGAACCTACCAGTTTAGTGATAACTCGAGTACCTTCCCACTAGTTCCCATTTCACAGAAATGTGATCGTTTGTGCGAGCAGAAACATCCCCCAGCTCAGGGATGAGGTCCTCGGTCTGGGGTTAAGAGGGGCTGTTGATAGAGAGACGAGGAGCAGCGGTGTGCTCACTGTGCACAGCATGAGGCAGGACCAGGGCTAGCCTTTTAATGGTGTCAAGCCATGAGCAAGCACAAGTACTTTATGTATGAGCACAGGAGAGTGAGAAAAGGTAGTTCTAAAACAGTCATTTTCAAGATCTGAAGAGGAACTTTGACAGGCTAGTGGTGCCTAATCACAAAATGAATGGTGACAGCCATTGTAAAGAGAGGAAAATAAACAGACAGTAATTAAGGTCCATAAATACAGTAAGGATACATAAATTCTAGAGTATTTGAAGCCGTGGCAAGCTTGTAATGTGAGCATTTCCTACTTTGAGAAAATGAGACAGATAGCTCAACCCACTCCAGCATTGTCTACCTAAACGCTTCCAGTTCAAATTTAATTGCAAAAAAAATCCTTTTTGCAAACACAACAACAGAAAAGGCAAGGATTCTAAAATAATATTCCCATATACTACATGGCATACAACCTTGTGTTTTATGTGGAATAAATATATTCCTCTTAAGTAGGTATTTAAGTAGGTATAAAGCAGATGCACATTGTGTTCTAAAATATTTTTTTAAATTCTATTTGCTTTATGTTTTCATATAAGATGCATCTCATATGGTTTGTTTTTATCATTTTTATAATACAAGACTGGAATGTATGTGTTGCAGTAGACAATGGAATGTAGTTCCATGCTTTTATCGGTGCAATACCAGTGTCTTCAGTAGACCTATGGTGACTATGTTGCACTGCACCCAAAGGTGGTGTTAATCCCAGTAGGTGTTAGCTGCAAGGCTGGACTACACCCTGGACAGGAAGCTAGTCCATCAGAGGTCACAGAGAGCATGCAAGCTCCACACAGAAAGTGGCACAAAAACAAAAATAAGTGAGACACAAAAATCGTACTTCTAGAGAACACAATAAACAATACGTAGATATTACCATCTTGTGCTTTCAAGATCCACTGGCTCTTTGATCCAAAAATGTTTCCTTTTGAGGGATTTTGAGATTTTAACATATTTCAAAGTTAAATATTAATGGTGCTAAAATAGTTAAGCTCACGAAGCCAAGATACAGCAATTCCAGTGTCACTGGGATTTCACAGGCCTGTTTTGTGTGTCACATATAACTCTTTCAGTAAAAATATATACATTTGAAAAGATTTGTGTGAATATCTGAGAAACCGATGGTAAGGTGTCCTTATTTGCTATAAAGCATTTTCTCAGTTAGGCTAGATACTGTATTCTGCTGTTCAGGTTAGGTACTGGGTCAAAACCCAATTCAATTTTTAATGCTAGGTCCATTTTCATGCCAAAGACCTAACCACTTACAGAACTTATAAGGTCCTGGACTATTTCCATTCCAATGCTCAATATATTAGCTTTCTACTACATCATATTAACAATATTAACTAAACACAAAACACGAAACAATATTATCTAAAAACAATAATAATAATAAATTAACACAATGGTAAACTGAGTTTTAGTGAGATAGAAATACAATAGTAAAATCCTATCATCGGGACTATAGAAATAGATCAGTTGTCTGATAAACACCTTGTTGAACTTTACTGGCCACCCATTTCCACCATCTTAAAACTCACAGTGAGCAGTTTAATTGCACAGCAGGAATTAATGATGTGCTAATATTTTATGAGTCAGGTGCAAATGAGTTGGGCACAAGTTAAGGCACTTCAGATGATTTCACCGAAACGCTCAAAAAGCATTTACTGTAATTTTCTGTAAGCTTGAGGCTACAATGTGGTAACAATATGCATGCTATGCAACAGTAAAAAACCTAAGAGTAGTGTTGACAGAAGATGCCATTTTATAACAGTGCTCTTATTTTATTATATATGTCTTATATTAGCTCAATAAGACAACCACACAATTTGTACTGTTGCCTTTGCAAAGACTATGAAAAATAAAAAAAACTTAAAAGAATGTGTGTGAATCACAGTGTACATCTGTGGGGGTATCTGTTAAATGTCTTTTAATTTACAATTTTAAAATACAAATTTAGATCTATGATACAAAACTGAACTATCTTATTAAAACTGTTGTATTGTTCATTTGCTGTCGCTTGAGCACAACATTATTTTTATACATTGTGATATAGAAATGCAGCTATTATGAATAACATGAAGGTGTGATGGTTCACAATCAAGTATTAGAAAATTCCCTGCACCTCATCTTTAAGACTGAGAAACTTAATTGTTAGTGGAATGAAAACGTATAATCAAAGATTCTACCCCTCCATGTCTCGTCAGACCTTACGTGAATTTAATGGATGCCATTAAATTAAGAACACTATAAAAATTAATCTTTTATCTAAAAACAGCAAGGGAAGGAACTGGCTGTCCCCTTCAAACAATCCCCCTCTGTTCCCATAGTGCCCTGGAAGGCACGAGACTGTGAATGCTGGTTATTGACGGGCAAGAGCAGTACTCAGCCCCTGTGGTTTTGCCGGCTGATGGTCTCTGCCAAGCTGATCGCATGCTTCAGCCTCCTTCTCTCTGCAGAAGCCCTCCAGACTTTCTGTCGCTGGCCCCTGCTAAATATAAGCATTTCCATTATCGCTAGTAGATCAGCACACTTCCGACCACAGAGGAGCAAGCGAACATCTGTCTGAGGCTTGAAGGCAATCCTAGCACTAGGGAAGTGACAGCTAAGAGCATGACTGCTTCTACTACAACTGTTGCTTCTAACAATAACACCACGGTTAACTTGTAATATGCAAGACATGTCATCCACCCCATTCATTCAGAATACTGCATTGGAAATACTGAAGTCAAAAGCAAAGGTTTACTATTCCAGGAAAGTCAGCTATGAAGGAATGAGTTGAAGAACCGTAGATCGGGACAGGATAGATATGGAATCAGTTCAGAATGGATAGCAACAGTTTACAGAGATTCTGCATAAAGTGCAAATCAGGTTCATCCCATGACTAACCAATTCAAAGGCTGGGATACAGTGACTCAAGTAGTTTGATAAGTCAATTAAATAAATATAAGGAGAAAGAAAGAACTCTATGAAGTAAATAAAAAAGAATGGCACCTAAATGAAGAAATAGAAAGGAATTAATTGAGCGCAGTGGTAAAGGAGTGTTCCAGAGGGAGATACAAAAGAATATTGTTAAAGACTCTAAAACACATGTTTTTTTTTGTATTAGAACAACAAAAGAGAATAAAGTGAAATGTGTGTCACAGATACTGTACTTATCAAAAGCCTTTAAATATGGATAAGAAATGGTCGGTGTATCACATAGTCACTTTTCAAAGAAGTAACTGACATCATGCATCACATGGACCCAAGACAACATTCACAGCTTGTGAACTAATATTAGTAACAGAACAGCAGAAATGTTACAGGTACTAGAAGGATTAAGATAGATAAATAAATGGCCATGGCTCAATGGTATGCTTCAATTTGTACTTGGAAAAACAAGAGATGTTACTAAGAAGGAATTAACGCAAATCTTGCAAGAGTCACTTAAGACGGGGCCAATACCTACTGACTGCAAAACTGCTATTGTCCCACTAAAAGATTAGTAACCTTTATGAATACTACGACAGGTGACAAAACCTAGCCTAGTAATTATAAACCAATAATTCTCACTTCTGTTGTAAAGTATGTAAAGTTATGTAAATAATTAATAAAGCTAAATATGATTTTGATCAATGAGTGGATGTTGCCTCCTCAACTTGTTTGGAAACAGCATATCCATAGGCTCATGACCTTTACCCTTTCTGGCCAGTAGGGGTCACTGTTATAATCTGAGACATTTAAAAAAATGATGCTCTCGTGGTACACAACAGACCCAGCTGAAGCTCTTTCCAACTCAAGCTAGAAAAGAAACATTTTGTATTGCTGGGCCCACCAAAGTAGTTTATCACTGTTTTAAATCTAGGGTCAGATGTTTTCAGGACACAAGCGTACATTCACTCTTCAGACTACAAAGGTTGAGACGTCTTCCTGATTTGGATTCCAAAATCATGGCATTGTTCACAGAAACACTTTTTTTAAATGAAGGAGAACAAATTTCACTTATTTTCTGAAAAAAAAAAAAAACATTCAAGTTCCCTGTCCAAAGCGAATGCTTCTGAATGGACATATCCATTGGCAATCTGTCAGAAAACAGAGGAACAGTTACAAACGAGAGGAGACCATTTTGGTAATTAGTAGCTATTTGATCCAAGGAATTCATCCAGGCCTTCCTTGAGAAAAGCCAGAGTACAGGCTTCAACAGTATGGCTGGGTAGCGTGTTTCAAAGTCCCACAACCCCTAGTGTAAAGAGGTGCTTGCTGTTCCCAGCTTTAAATGTGCTTCCACATTGTTTCCACTGGTGACCACTGGTTCATAGTCAGGCTATGTCAGCTTGTTCACTTTCCAGGGAGGGAGACATGCCATCTTTTCCCCTTTACTGGAAAAGATCCCTTCCCTTTCCTTGGAAAGGGGACTGGTATTTTCCTTTACTTTTAATTTGTGAGGAGGGTACATGTTTTGATCTATTTCATTGTCAGGGGAACTATAGGGAAGGCAAATGAATTGTAGGACAGGTGGGAGCCACATTGCCAGTCATGTGGGCTGAGCATTTAACGTGCTCTAAAAAAATTTTGAAACGTTTATTTGAATGGCTTTAGCCTGTGTCTTATCTTGCTCAGCCTGCTGCTTCTCAACAACTGTCACTTTCAGTTGTCTGGAGATTCTGGCCGCAATACAGAGTCATTTCCGATGCCAGTTCTGTGCCATGACTTTATACACACACAAAGGTGTGCAATTCATGCCACAGTCAGTGTTGCGCAAGGACATCTCAATTGAGATTATTTAGCTTTAGTGGATCTGAAGCCTCACCTTGAACAACCTTTAGACAACATCATTAGGAAACAATAATTCAATGAATATGATAAAGTTAAGATTTTTTTTTATGGACCAAAGTACGGGTCTAATGTGCAATTCCAGCCTATTTCTTCTCCTGTACAGGGTATAATATTCTAACAGCCAAACGTCTTCTTTTCTGTCTGGAACTGTACTCTTCCAGGAGGCTGACTGCTCTTTCCCTGTTGTGGTTTTCTGTGGAGAATGTCAGCAGATGTTGGAGGCGTTGGCCCTCTTTCGGCCTTGGTGACTGTGACATTTGTGCAACAAATGCTTCTTTGGAAAATACATTTTGTGGATGTGAGCTCCCCAGGAGGGATGATTATGATGATGGTAATAATAATCATCATTATCATCATCATCATCATCATCAAGGTGCTTTACAATCAGACAGGCACCAATATACACAGATTTAGATGATAAAAGTGAGATTTAAACTGAATCAAAACATTGGGAAATATCGCAAACATTTAAAGTGGTGAATATTTAATGTTCGTTATACTAAGAAAAAAAAATTACGGTCAGAAATTAGGATCTGACAAAAATTCCAGAGTTTGTCCCTTTTCAAGGCCTACAGGCTTTCTTTGATCATTTTCCTGGTCCATTAAGGGCAGACCAAGATACTATGGATATACCCCAATGCACAGGATGTCTTCCAAATTTAAGATTCTTTACTTTATTTGCAGGCCTGAGCAATGTTGTCCTTTGCAGCGCCTGGCTGTGTTGAACACATTTACTCCCTTTCCCCATCTCCACTAGCTATTTTGTTCTTTATAGCCTGGTCAGCCCTCCCTTGGCTGAAGAGTCAGTCGTATCACTGTAGCACCCCACACCTGGCCATATAAAACACTAGACAGCAACCAGAATAACAAAAGCTAGTGTTTCATGGGAGCCAATCCCACAGGTCAGTCAAATGTGCACCTGTTGTATAATAGGGATAGAAAAAGATTGGGACTTACAGTGGGTTGTTTTATTCTGGTATGGTTAACACAAAGCAGCAATAACACAATCCGCCTTTGGCAGTGTGGTGCCCAGAGAAAAAACATGTCTCCTGAATTTCTTTGTTTAGTGTTTCATAGACAAGCTGAACAGCACAGTCGCAAACATACTGTAGGACTTGGGCTATTTGCAGAACTTGTCCTGCTGCATCATGATAATGATGATGATGATGATGATTATTATTATTAGCAGAAACAAGCTATTTCTCTCTCTACCATTTTCTTTCCTTTCCCTTTTTGTTTTCCTCCCGAGTACCGATTAATCACGTTTTGACAGAGGCAATTGATCACTTATCAAATGTGCCCGTCAGTGCGGCTTTTGTTTCCAAACATCTGGCGGTGGCTCAAAAGAGTGCCGGCAGTGCCCGGAACAGCGCTCTCCGCGGGGATGAGTGCAGGCTGCTGGAGAACAAGCAGGCAGAGTGTGTGTGTGTGTGCACTGGGGGTGGGTTGCCATGAGCAGTAGTATTGTTAGCTGCTGATTCAGAAGCAAGGGGTATTGCCTCAGGTGAGCAGATGCAGAAGGCGTTGGGATAATGTCAGGCCTCACCCTGCCTCTCCCTTCAGACCTTGCTAATTGAGGGTGTTTTTCACAATCGTCTGTCATGCGCTTACAACAAATGCACCGTATCGCCTTCACCCAGTGGTGTGGGAATACAGGTGTCAGGTATCGATTCCCTAAGGCTCCCCAACGTAATACATGAGAAGTATGCGAACACTCTGAAAATCTACGGTGAACAGTTCCAGGTTATTTCGCTTCTATTATTTTCTGCAGAAGCAAAAAAAAAAAAGATATGACAATCAGGGTCATTTTCAATATTCAATATTTTGTTACAAATAGTAATAATGTTCAGTCTATTTAAGGAAACACTGCAACCACCACTGATTGTAGTTTGAAGAAAACCTGAGTCGTAATGCCAATTTTGTTGTGGTGATGGGGAATGTGCATTTTTTGTCAGAAAGATATAACTAACTCATTTCAATTTATTTACATGTATATAGAGCTTTTTCATTCCAATGTGCTTTACATAATCTTATTGACTCTGCTTCACATCCAGTTGTTTTGTTGCCACTAAAATGATGAGATGATGACCCCAATTGGGACTGTTTATATCACTCAGGTCAAATCAATTATTCTCCATTTAGTTGTTTCACTGGTAACCTCTGATTTGTAATTAAAAAGGAACACTTTTGTTCCTTTTTAATTACTTTTGAAACTTTAATTGCTTTTGAAACTAGCTGTTTCTGCTCTCAGTAGCTAATGTTAAGTCTACATTGTGAAGTCAGCCTCAAGGAATCAGAATGTATTGACATGTCTAGCAAAGTGTTGGATTTTCAGGTCTTTGTAAGAGAAAGAAGAGCTTCTTCTCTTGCTCCTTTTTAGAGGGTTAATCTATCAAATCACCTATTGTATTTTCAGTCCTTTTGGCCTTAAAAGGTCAGCAACTTGTTTTTGCGTCCCCAAAAAAATGCAAAATCAGCAATTAAGATTGGTTCTGAAGAAGACAAGGTCACATAGCCCAGTGTGCTGGTTTATCTGTTAATACAATATTGTTTTGAGGATGTCATAAAGCCTTCTTTTGATAAAGACTGTGCTAAAATCAGACCAATATGAACTTCTCTAGCTTTATCTGGCTGGGCCTCAGCCCTGGCAATTTAGAAAGTAAGACAGCACACAAGATTCTGTGTTTATCAGTCACAGGCCTATCTTTCCCAGACTACAATAACTTTCACTCTTACCAAGTCAGCATTTTTCTGACACCTCCTCCCTTTTACACTTGAGATTGAAGGCCGCCTAGTACATTCATACTCACCACTGGAAATCTGCTTTTTGGTAACGCAAATGTGATACAAAAACAGAAAGCTGAATTATTCATGTGGGAAGAGGTGAGAGCCTAAACAATTCTGATATTTCTTCACCACTTTGTAGGTGCTATACCTTATTGAACGCCGCTTTTTGCTTGCTGTCGAGTTTTGGAATAGCTTGAAACCTCTGTAATTTTACAGTTCAAAAGATACTAAAATTTGACCAGGAGTTGACTGTGAATCCACCCACTGGGCCTGTAATTGCCAGTACTGGGCTGAATCAAAAAGTTGGCTTAATTTTAGGTTGTTCCAGGGCTGCCTTTCCATCTTCAGGGGTGCAAAATGCAGTGACAAATGCTTCCGTAAGGAGCACGGGAAGGGTTACAAGTATAAGGAAGCTCTTAACCCACCTAGCTGTTTTCTTTCATTAGCTAATTAATCCAAGGACCTCATCCAGCCATTTCCTGAAGGAATCTGGGTCGTATATCCAAAGGCGACGTATTAGGATGTCTACTAATGCTAAAGTGGAACAGTCTGGGAGAATAAATCCATTGCACTTTGGAAATGTAAGAAAAGAATCTGGAATTGGGTTTGATAAAACCAGTAGGGGAATTATCCTCTCACTGTACAAAAATAACACTGGCATAAGTTCGAGCCTTATAACTTAGTTGTTGCTACACTAGTTCACAGTGGAAAGAGAAACTAAACTTAAGAGAAACATAATACTCTGATTCTGAGGCTCTGACCTTTTGTCTGTGCTGGCTCTAAGTGGTTGATATGACTTGCACACTAATAAATTTTAACAGAAGTGGGTGAAAACAGGACAAAGGTAGAATGTAAATTAAATAAAAATCAAAACTACAGTACCTCCTGGTTTGTAAATGCCAGCTGCAATACGGTTTTAAAATATGAGGAGTGTAACAATTCACTGGCCAATATTTTAGTTTTAATAACCCACTGTGGGCCATAGCAAATTACTCTATTGGTTCTGAATATATCTTTAATGATAGGAAAAATCTGAAATACTGCCATTGTAAATTGACTTATTGTAATAAGATACAGATGCCTGACTTAACTTTTAGAAATATATCATATCCATTTTCTGTGCTTGTGTGTGTTTTATACATTTGGATGGGGATTTAGTTTTTTTTATATTCATTACAATTGGGGTTAAAGAAAATGTATTGCAGCTGCTGTTTAGTTTGCTTACCCTCTGCATCAGAATATATAAATATGGTAAGGTCAAACAGGAGGGCAGCTCTGAGGATAGCAATGGGCCTATCTGTCCATTGTCTGGAGGGGGCTGTGAATGTTCACAGACAGAGGAGTGCAGCTTGAACGAGCCACAGAACAGTTAGTTGGGTTTTCTTTAGATTGTCAGATAGAAGCATTGTCTGCGATGGTATGAATGCAGTTAATCACCATTATCAATGAAAGCTGGGTAAGAGCTCCAGTTACCACAGGGAACCTGTGTCTTTCTTACAGGAAAGGCAATGCAGAATAAAGCAGTTTAACAACGTCACGTTTTGGAAGACAAATGTATGTAGATCATACACATGTGTTTTCAGAAAGCTGGTACTTCCTGGTATTCTTACATTTATTTTCTTTTAAGAAGAGAAAATCCCTGGCTCTAACACATGATGCAAAAAGCACTTTGTTGGCAATGGTTAAGGATCCAGTTCGTCATTAGCCAGTCACAAAGTTGGGGGAGAACAGCCTGTGAATACATATCTTTATTCCTGAGCAATTATGAGTTTAATCTACACCGATCATCAAGAAACTTTTGTCAAAGTCTTTGTGCTCTAGCATCTTATTGAACAGACATGACACAGGGGAAATTCATTATGATGTTAACTGTATATGATGGTGTGCATTTGTCATCAGCAAAAGTCACAGGCCAGCTACTCTGTCTCTTTCCTCTCATACAACCTTGACAAGCATGTGTATGTTCTCCGATAATGCTGGAGCCCTAAATGACACATGCCTCCCCCCAGGTCAACAAATGTTCAATGGGGCTCAAGTCTGGAGTGTACAGGATCCGCAGCATGACTATGCATATTCTCACCCCAAAAGAAAGCTCTTGTTGCACGAGCAGCATGATAGCAGGATGTGTGCTGTCCTGTTGGAATGTTGTCAGGTTGGGGTGAGCCTGCAGGAAAGGGAGGAAACATTATATCACATCGCAATCAGGTAGTCATCAATCACACAGAGTTCTTTGAGGGGAGTTCTGCAGCGCTGTGCATGGTATCATGACATGTGGTCTCCCAACTCGTGTCCTGTCATTGGTAACATTGGTGGAACGTTACTGACTGTAACATCTTACCATGTTAGACATTGCCAGCTGTTAACTCCCCAGATGATGAGCATTAAATAGAGTGAACTGACATTAGACCTCCAAAACACCGACAGCACCATGGCACTGTTCTCATGAGAAGATGAAATGAGAAGGAGCATGTGGTTTGCTTTCTGTGTCTTTCTTTCTTTCTTGCTTTTCACCAGCTTGACATTCAACAGGTTAAGCCGCTTCTCTCACAGTTGATTTTGTGCTTATAGAACAGTTCAAGTCACTCGAATGGATCATGATTAATCATGAATGATAAACAAAACAAATAATTGGATAATAAGTCAAGGCCAAAATCCATAACTTGGTTGAGTCTGAGGCTTCAGAAACACTCTGGTCTTGGTGGGTTATTTTTGTTTTATTCACAGTTTTGTTCTGATGAGAGATCCTTTGCTCTAAAAATAACTCTGCATGTCTAGCTGTAGAAACTGCTTTTGTAGGTCATGACAGTAGCTTTAGAGTATCATCTTCTAGTCTTCTAGACAACTTTTCTTGTCAATGTTATGGAAAGTGAATAGTTAAGTCCAGAACCTCGTGGTTTACGTTTTTCATTATCACATAGCAATAGCAGTGGCAGCACTTGTAACTACACAAGTCGGAACCTTAAAATATTTTTAAATAAAATGAAACACGGTCCTATCTCCAAGCTTGCTCCAACATCTCTGCCAGTCAGAGAGCCAGTCACTAATACATGTCAGACCCTCTCCGTCAATCTCTGTCACCTTAGCTGTAGTAATTTCTTTTAACTCCCTCCAGGTCTGTTTTTTTTATGACAGGACAGGCCGTTGCAGTCTTCTAATCTTCCTCTTCAAAGGAAACTAGCTCCCAACTGTTGAAGCCCGCTTAGAGTCGTTATCTTCCTGAACTCCCCAGGCATGGATAAAGAGCACATTCTCTCCAGATCTGAGCTTCTAGTCCATGCCTTTTTTTGACAAGACACGGCAGTCAGCTGATCCACACAGCGAAAGTGTCTCTTCAAGTAATTGTAACTGTTTTCTATGAAGGGTGTAGATGATGTCCCCCAACCGACAGGCTAAAGAAGACAATTCAGCATAACATACTTTTTAAGATTTAACACCTAGTCCATCTTCCATCTAGGTCTAAAAACAACTTGTTGCAATGAAATTAGTGAATTTGTTTTGTATTGTGAGGAAATTTCTTATGTTCGCAAGTCAGGGATAAAGGAGTGCACTCTGGATGTGCTTCTTCTATTCATCTGGTTCCAGAAAATACAATTTAGATGCTTCTTGGCTGCCAGGTCAGCCTACGGTTATCTTAAGTGTTGCACTGCACATCTATAGGGCACAACAGTGGACGACATGGGCTATTTAACCTGCTCTGGTGTGTTGGGCTCAGGTGTTTATGATATCTCCTTCAGTGTGTGGAGTCACATGCGTGGTGATTCGAGTGAGATGTGCTTTTAAATAGCGGCTCTCTGGAGCAGATTTGCATTTGAAGCCACGTGCCTCGACTCTCACTGCCAGAGGCACATGGTTTGCTTCCGTCTAGTTAGCCTCGGTTCTAAGATGCACCTGTTGAATATGCACGCAACTGCTGGAGGCCTTAACATGGCCCAGATGCAGTGTGCTCCAGCCTTATAGGTTTAATGAGCTGAAATGGGCATCTGTAGGCCACAGACTGAATTCTTTTAGTAGAAACCTGAAGGTTTTTGCTTCCCCATAATTTAGTGTGGTAATGGAAAGCATGCAATACCCTTCGGCAGAAAATGGTAGCATATGAGAATCATCATCAATGTATGGAGTACCCTGCCTGCATGTTATTTCCCATAGCCTTATTGAAACATCCTGTGGAACTGAAGAGCCCCCTTCCCCCAGTCTATTCATTAAGCACCTATTTTTAGACTTAATCTCTAGATTATCCCAGAGAGGGGTTAGGGACAATCCTTTGATATTTCCCAGGCTGTATGGCAGTCTCAATACACAGTGTGGTATAGGTTGAACCAATCAACTTAATGGTCTACCTCAGATACTCACTTGTTAGATATTTGAAGACATAGGCATTAAGACCCTAAGTGAAGAATTTCTCACTCACATTCTTATGTTTAAGAACTTGTATATCATCTATACTGTACAGTAAATATATACAAGTTCATTCAAGTATATTCGTTTCTTGAACACCAAAGCTTTTGTGCAACATTGTATGCTGGGATTAATTATTAGATTAGTGACATACTTGCTGATTAGCAGGTATTTACTGAGATCATCAGAGCTGGACATATGGCCATCTAAATCTTGATTCAAGGACTCTTTTTGCACACTGCCTTCATTTTCACATGCAGCTGAATAGAATTTCTAAATCAATCTTAACATTTTGCAGATTGTATTTTAGATCTGCATAACTATATAATAATAGCAGAACTACAGTACAGTGAGTCAGGTAAACAAGCAATTGGCACTACTAGTACGTTGAAGTTAGTCTTCCGAGTATGGTTCTCCGAAATAGGTCCCCACGAAGCAAAATCTTTTTAAACTTTGATAATAAATGTATTTCAAAGTTAAGATTTCAAACCTTGAATTCAAACTGCTGGCTGAGGACATACCTTTGAACTCAGTCCAAAGCAAAAATGCTACAGTCATTGACCCAGGGGAGTGGTATTGCCTCAACAGGCTCATTATATATTACAAGTCTTCGTACAATCATACACACATATATTAAACAGGAACGCCATGACTGAGCCACCAGTCTAATTACTTTAGTCCTCCAGCCTGAGTTACGGCACTACAGAGGTGTGTGCAGACACAGTCTGGATTTCATCAGCTGCACCTGAGAGCACAGGCCAAGGCAGTGTCAGGATCACAATTCTTTTGCAAAGCTCCTTGGAAAATCTCATCAAAATATTAAGGCCATTGCCATCAAGTTACCATATAGCACGTTATTAAATCCATCTTACATTACGTTACGATTTCAAGGAGCGAATGAAGTTCTGAGGTGGATATTACGTACAGATGTTCTTCAGGCCAACAGAGAGAACTCAGAATTCAGAAAACGGGGTGGGGGATCTAATCCATAACACCCCTTTATGATCTACCCAGACAAGCAATATACAGCAGAAAATATATATTTTTTAAAAGTTTTCTAGTTTTGTTTTATAGTGGTGTATGTTCATTAGCCATTATAAGTACAACCACAGAGTGACCTTTACAATTTCTTTATCTACCCCAAAAAAGTCACTACATACTTCCTAAAATCTCCTTTTTGTGGGAAAGTGAATTAATGTGCATTGACATGCCAGAAATGAATCAAAGAAATGAAAAATCATTAAGAATGTGTTGGTTTAGGTTCCCTTTGGTTTGGGAATGGTTTGAATTAAGTTTTGTAATTAATAACAATAATGTAACACAGAGCACACAACAACAGAGGTCATTTTGCCAAAATACCCTCAAAACTTTGGTATTTGAAGGCACTTTGTTTTGACGCCTATTCAATTTTGAATTAGGGCTTTTACTTTGTATACAGCCAGCCATCATGCCTGGCTGAAATCATATTTTTTATGGGACTTTCTCTGATGATTTACGGATGTTTATGTTCAATTTTGCCAGCATTGTTCTTTAATTACAGGGCCTGGGCAAAGAGTTGTTTTTTTAAATTTTCATTGAATATATTTGTTTAGAAAAACAAATTAGCAATAAACAATATTTCATGAATTCGGAATTTACTAAATATACATATTGCATGCACCAAACAACTACTAAGGCTTGTTTTTCCTGGGACAGGAAACCCGTCAATACTTGATGTCTAGGAAAAAAGATTGTTTAACAGTGTTTTGTGTTTCAGATTCTTATTTAGGCTGACAGAAGGTGCTGAATATGTGAAACTTGTTATTTATTTTGAGTAAATAGGCAGATGTGTGAAGCTAAAACAATATTCAATGCCCTGTTTTAAAAACAAAAACTGTTCTGCTTCCCCGATACTGTTGTAATAACAGTATGCTGCCAAGCTGCACCTAACTGCGTTCAAAGTGCAGAACTCCATCCATTGGAAAGGATCCTACAGGGAAATACATTTAAATTCAAGAACAAGAGGCACTTCTTTATGCAAAGAGTTGTGGGGCTATGGAACAAGCTGCAGAGCGAAGTTTGTTGAACCCAAAAATTGGCTTCTTTCATCAACAGCTGGATGAGATCCTCACATTAATTAGGTCCTAACTAGCAAGACAGCTAGACTGGCCAAACATGCTTTCTCCTACTCCTTACCGTTCTAATGGCCTGGTTTTGTCAGTGTCAGAGTTTGAGTGGAGGCCCTGTGTTTGTTCCTTTCCCTCAAACCGTATATCATATAGCACCATAAACGTCTGTTGACAGTACAAATATTTCTGTGAAATGTCATCATTGACATATCTTCTGGAAGTACTTCAGGTAGTCAGAGAGCCCCAGCAAGCTTGATAAAATACCTGACATTTCTGTGAAAAGTGAATGCATGTTGCCATAATATAGACAGGACAGTGGAAAGGTAGATAACACTACGATTTCCATTGAACAATAAAATGGAAAATGCACAACTCTTTTTATTCCTGTTCTGTGCCTTTAGTAGAGCTCTCAAACTTCACCATGATGGGATTTTCACCGTCAAAACCCGAGAAGCTGCCTGGCACAGAGACGGCAGTGCACCTTTTCTTATTACTGCTGTTGGCTCTTGATTTCTATCAATATCACATCTCCTAGGTGGAATATCCCGTAGACAGCTGTGTTGTTATATTAAATAGCTCTTGTCTCATAAAAGAAATATTCATGATATATCAACTAGTAGGCAGGCCTTCAGGACGTGCTTCGATGGCACATTAAATTGCCACAGGCCAGTGGACCTCTGAGGCACAGATGTGCACGGGGATGTTAAATATGGACACAATGAGGCTTATAGCCAATCAGTCTTCAAACTAGTTCAGGGAAATCAGTCATGAGCACATTCTCATATTTTAACCATTCTGACCGTGGGATTATGGTCACTTGAAGGATCTGCATGATTGCAGGAGCTAATGAATTCTGTTCTGTGTGTCAAGCAGAGTCCCTCTGAGGTTCCTGCCTACTAGACCATTATTTTAAATCTTAAATGCCATTTCACATGGTTTTAATGAGTGGCTGATGTATCAGCTACCATTTCCTTCCAAGGTCTGCGATGAAACCCCCCCTTTCTTTTCTGAGGTAAAAAATAATTAATTCTGAAAGATGCCTGACAGTGAATATATATTAGGCAGGGACGTTCTCAAGCATGGATGGCTGTCGCAAGACTAAACCTTGGATTCTTCAAAAACAAAAACAAAAAGGAGAAAAGTGGAGGAATCAATTGTTAATTATGTGTGACAGCGTGGAAGTTTATTTAGGTAAACCTAGCATACTCATCTATGAATCCCAATGGTTTTGCTTCAATGTTTTTTTTTTATTTAGCCAAGAAACTGTAAGACACAGAAAATCGCACCTTTCTTTGTTTGATTTGTTTATTTGTTCATTTAATTATGAGTCCCTTAATTTCTTTCAATTAGAATACCTGCTGGTATTCTAATAATAGAAATAACCAAAGTCCTTTCCCCCCAACTAACATAGAGTATATTCTTAATGAGAAGTTTTGTTGTGTTGTCATCGCTCCCAATTAGCATCAAAGCAAACATGCACAGACACACGTTGGATTGGTGCTTCTGACAGAATGAAAGCTTACTAAATGTTGGTCCCAGAACAGATTTCCCCAGCCTTCATTCATACACCACTTCAGCAAGGCACAGAAGCGCAGAAGAAAATGGAGGAGAGCTGACACTTGAGGCTGGGGAGGCAGGGGGTGGTGGGGTGGGACTGGGGGTATATTAACAGCCTAACAGCAATAAAACATCAAAAAATTGCTGCCACCAATGACAAAAAACTGGTTACATAACAGCCATGTACGTTTAATTGAAGTCGTTAAAACAACAACTACAACAACAACAACAACAACACAAAGTTCCAACAGAGGAAGTGTACAATGTGTTTGATTGTTTCACATTCCTGCACACTTCCCAGACAGAAATGGAAACTGCCTGTTCAGCAGCCCAGCTGCAGGGTGTTTGTGTGGGCTGAGCACTACGCTAGGATTCTGGATTCCTTTGTAGGATACTGAGTAACCTTTGGTGCTCCATTCATTCCAGCTACTAAGTAATGTATGCGGATTCCCTGGCACAGCTCCAGGAAAACATTGCTGACATAATATCACAAGTACTCTTTTTAACCCTCCGCAATTCTCCGATTCAGCAGGGTAGATGGACTCAATCGGGAGCAAGGACTGGAGGGAAAATGAAGAGTTTTTGTCTGTGAGTGTGTAAAAGACCACTGGCATGGCCAAAACTAATTTTATCAGAGCACAGTGTGATTATCCATTGTTTCACTCAGATACGCGGGCCTTAAAATTAGTTTCAGGCTTCCAGACTTTAAAGACTGTGTGTACTGCTCCGTGTCTTGTTACACAGCCTACTTCTCTTTCAGAGATGGAATTCAAAAGTAAGGAAAAAATTGTAGCCCAGCCTGACTGGAGAAAATATCCCAGATCAGGGCAATGACTAAAAAAGACTCAAGAGTTTTGTGAATGTTTAGTGTTTAATATTGATCTGTTTGAATATTTTAATTCACAGATCTTAATGCGCTTTTCCAATAAGAATAAAAAATAATATATTTAGGAACCAGTTAAGTTTTTATCAGAAGAATTTAAAACATGGTATAAGGAAAAAGACTTAATGACAGAATTATTGGGACAGCTAAAATTCTCTATTATCGAAATAGGAACACGACAATTAAACAAAGGTTTAATGTAACAGATTATTATACACAACTAATAAAAATATTGCAGTTTTTGCCATTTGACTATTTAGTTTCATTTTCATCCTCCTCAGCGTCAGAAGTCTGTAGGCAAGTTTCATAGAACAAACTGTCACAGGGGGAGCGATTATTGGCAAAACAGTTAAAAAATCAGGCATGCCAGGTGAAAACCATCATTGACATGAGGAATCCTTAAAGGTTAAAGCTTTAAGAATTAAAATGAACCTTAAAAGTTGGGGCGAATGAAGGTGAGATGAGTGCTGAACATAAGATGACAAAAATTGCAAGAAAAAAACTGTACACAAAAAGAACACAGATGTGATTTTTCAGAATTTTGTGTTGTCTATTCTAGTTAGCAGAATATAATGGAAAAAAGGTGAATTTATGAATGAGCAGTACAAAGCCATTCTTCGACAGTATTATTCCATTCATTCTGTCATGCTTCTCTCTGAGGAATGGAGAAAAATTGGTTCATCTGTGCTTTTCTTGACAAGAGACTACATTTCAGCTACCTCTTAGAATCCTTTCTTCTGCCTGGAATCAGAAGCCTTTTATGTGATTGATTTTTGAAAAGAAAAAGACACAAAGCAAGACAGAAGACAGTAAGACATTATTGATTGCTTCACGCGGCAGATAATCATGCCAGTTTGTGTTTTGGGCCATTCAAATCTACCACGAGAGATCTGATCATTCCATGTATGACAAAAACCATTTTTTATGGCATTTATCACATCCTTGTATATAGACTGTCTAGGGAAATAAACAACGTGCTACTTTATTTTCCTTAAACATGTACTGCAATGTTTGGACTATGTTTGGAGTATTGATGTCTAGACTGGTAAAACAAAAATAAGGTATATAACTTTACAACAAAAGCTTATCATACTGCAATGACAGAGATGATCTATTTCCTCTTAAGAATTTTATAATTGTACAGAAACTTGTTTTCTTTGGTTAAATCAGATAAATGATTTTTTTCCTTTTACATGCTTCTGATTTTAAATCACCTGTCTGTTGATCAAAACCTACATTACCGCTCCCCTTACTGCCTGACATCCATTATCTACACAACCCGTAACACTTCCACTTAGCCAAAAAGTCCCACTTCTCTGCTGTGGAAGCCATCAGCCTGCCATTGGAGCTCTGCTGGGCTTTATGGGAGTTTGCTCCCATTAGAGAAGTGATTAGTCCCTCTCCGACAACACTGCAACCTCTTGGGCACCTGGTAAGGCCAAGAGGTTGCTGTTGAGCAGAAAGCTGATGATGCCATTGACTCAAACCCACCCACCCTATCACAGGTTCCCGGGGCTGAGGGGGTGATATCTACAACTGTGCCTTTATACTTGTGCTGTCACTGGGAAGCCAGCAAGTTGTATAGCGAATGAAGAGTTCATGTTGGATGGGGCCACTCACTTAATGGCTCCAATAGCAACATGTGGGGCTCCAGCGGGGCAAGGTAATAGTCTGAGCTCTAGAATTGTTCTGATTGTTCAAAGTGGGTTCAGATTGTGACAGGGTATGTCATCCTAATCATTTTATATTTTATATATTTTTTGGTTCTGATGTGAATAGCAGTCACCCAACGTGATTCTTAGTTTTAGCACATACTGTATGTGGAGAGCAAGTTGGGGTATGCAAAAAGACAAATTCCTAATACAAGAAATTGTATATGGCCAATAAAGTGATCTTGTATTATACCTACACACCACAACCAGGACATGAAGACAGCTAGCCATGCCACAACTTCACTCGTATTGCTTTAGTAAAGTGCCCAGCTTACATACATGTACATTGCATTGGATAAAGGCATCAGCTAAATAAATAACTCAATGCATTAGTAGTGCATCATGAGAAGAACTCTGATATTTTAACTTTCCAAACAGATGAAACCTATTATATGTTCTTGTCACAGAAAAATCTTGAGTCTTTGGAGAAATCAGACTGTAACTCTTTCATAGAACAGTGAGTGTCGACATCTCGTGAATGCACAATCAATTCTTTCACTTTAAGGATTCTGGGAGAAGGAAAAAAAATAAAACAAACATGCAAAAAATCGACCCAAAAGAAGAAAGAAAGCATATGTTGAATTTATCAGGTTAATCGCATTTCCGTTCGGGAATCACGAACGGCCCTACCTGAAGAAATAACCCACCACTGGAGGTGTGAAAAATGGAAGAGATTGGAACAGGAAGGAAGCTCACCCCCAGGGAAAAAGTGTGCTCCTGACAGAAGTGTTAATTAAGGCAGCCGTTTAGGAAAGCCACACTCGCACAATTTATATTGTCTTTTAAATTCACAACGGCTTAGCTCAGGAATGAAAACATGACCTTCTTCCCACCATTTAAAGACACACTGCAGTTTCAACCACAAAATGTTCTTAACCCTAAAATGACATACACACACTATTCAAGTCACACTCAATAGTATCTTACAGTTCACACAAGTTAAACTGCCTTCAGTTCTTTCCTTACTACATTGTACTATGAAGATGACCAAAAAATAATAGCGTTCATCCATTGTGATGACACAGTGACATTCTTAATTAAATCTATTAGTTTTCATTGTTATGCTATTAGTCGGTGTGATTGCAATAAATATTTTATTTGGTTACAGAAGAAAGGGTGTTTGAAATCTGTTTAGGTGATGTCTCTGAAGCCTGAAATTCATTTTGCCTGTAAACCAGTGCAAGACCAAGAAATAATAAATTAAACAATTCAACAAAAACCACAAACATTGTTATCAATAATTGTATTATCTATTAGGTAGAAGGTGTAGAAGATTTATTAATTATTTTTACATCATTAAAGGCCTTCATTAATCAATATTTTGCCTAATTATACAAACTAATTTGGAACTCTGTTTAATGTCTATGAAAACAGTTATGAAGATCTTGTGAATTGTGGAGGTGACAGTGAAAAGCTGAGGCTTGTTCTAAGAACATGGCAGTGAGATAAGAATATATAAGAGTAGAAAGTTACCCGGACAATAAAAACACATCAGGTCTCAGGAAATACTAAATGTAAGCCAATTTATGGTTCAGATGTGAATACCAGTCTTCCAGATTGACTCTTTTTGCATATTCTGTACGGGCCTTGAAAGGGCTAATTTACATGGGCGAATGACTGCCCAACACAACCCGGACATCAAGACAGCCTTGCACTTCAAAGGAATATTGACCTTTTTTTGGAAGGCAGGAAAAGTGATATAAAGCAGCTGATTTTAAAATTATTTAACAGCCCATATTTTAATCTCAATTGATTCCGTTTTTATAGTGCTCTTCCGTTTCAGGTGTCCCTCTTCAGTCATGCAGCAGGCTGCCTGTGTTTGCGCTTTTGAGAAGTTTAAGGTTGACAATACCAGTCACGGCTCACAGATGCTGAGAAGCCAAATTCCCTGTGGTGTTTATCCAGTGAACCTCAACCACAGCTCCCAGCCCCATTGTCTTTTTCCCTCCCCCGTCTCTGCCGTTCTCCCCTCAAAAGACACTCATCCCAGGGGCCCTCCTACACAAAGGGGTGAGGTAGCCATGAACGTGTGTGGGTACCACAGTGTGTCCAGTGAGGGCAGCTTTGCATCACAGTGCTCATTGTGCTGAGCGAGGCTGTGGTGAGGTGACACATACCACAAGTCCCCGATGACCAATCTGACTAATCCAGGGCAACCTGATTCAGTTCCCTTGAGTACCTCACTGAATTTGAATTCAGAACAGAAGAAAAGGCAGGATATTTGGTCATTATACTACCTCAGTCCCCTGGTTTGTCATGCTGTTTAGCTGCTGGTGGTGGTTCGGAGCTCTCTCTCTCATCCAATGCCAGGTTAAGATTTGAAAGAGAAACAGCTCAAATATATCCTGTTTGCAGTGGGAAGAACTGTTCCCAGACATCGTTATAAGGTCAAATGATATACATCACCAAACAGGAAGGATGTTGGGAGAAAAACAAGTAAATGAAATACAAGTACTACGTAGTGCCACTGTGTAGCTCCAGCCCAATAATGACTCATGACTTCAAAAGATGAAATTCAACAAGTGTGGACAATAAAGGCCAAAAGCTGATGTAGATTTCGAAGGCTGGCCTGAAGTTTCGCTGTCCTGTGTAAATGATCTTCATCAAAGAGAACAATCAAGTTGAGTTTCTCATTTGCCTGGCCAGCCTCCTAGGCACTGTGCCTCCTGCTGAGCCAGAGGCTGGGAGGCCAAGCCACCTTGTCTGGGGCTGTCCTCATTACTGAGACAGCTCAGAGACAAGCTCCTCCATCGCACAGAGACCGTAGAACCAACCTCAGGATTATATTCTTAGGCTGTTTTTTTCAATCCAACTGAAATAAACAATATTTCTGGTGAATTTTAATTTAATTTTTAAATAATTTTTACCTTTATTTTATGTAAATGATACAATTCATTATATTTTTATACCAATAAACCTTAACAGCACAAATCTTTTCAATTAAATATGATAGCATATATATTAATATAGGGGTATTAATCCTGGTATCCTCTGGCTAAACACCCTTCACTTTTAATGAATGTTAGATTCTAAAACCTATAGAGTTTTGATATGATTTGCTGCAACTACTTCAAGTTTTTACTTGTTCTAGGGGTGTTCTGACAAAAAATGTTTAGCTTCTAAAACAAAAAGTTTAATTAGATATACATCTGGAGATTGACATGATCAGTTTAAGCTTTATTGCTTCTTTTCTCCCATAGAACTCCTTGGTTGCATCAGTGAAGCTTCACCCAGAAGTATAGGTGCATTTTGTTCTATATAAGCAGACACATTGTTTCTAAATCCCACTGAACAAGCAAAAGAAAAGAAGTTGTTAGCCTCACATCAACAGCGATAAGATAATAATACCAGTTTTATCAGATGGCATATTTTCATTTGTTAGGTTTGGTTTCTAGTCATGAATACCCAGAGCTAGAAGGCACAAATATGTCTTCTAACAATATCATAGTTTAACTGTTGCTTTTTCTCAAATTGTGAACAGATAAGTAATACACTATTTATGATGGAAAGTAACTTTAGAAAAAAAAGGGTTTTGATGACCTTAAACATAGTATAAAGGATGTCATAAAGCAAATAATTTGAAACCTGTAGTGTATTAATTAGCAGCACAAAGTGCACAGAGAAGCTGGATGCTGAGTGTGGACACTTATCACAAAGTAGGAGAACTACTTCTGAATGAATGTTGTGACAGTGTGGAGGTTCCACACCACTACTGGCCAGGGTGTGTCAGTTGTGTCTTCCGATGTACTGCAGGAAAACCTAGCCTAACAACTGTCTTCCTAATTGACTTGTTTACTATTTAGACTTCCAGCATGGGATAAGCTTCTATTTCTATTAAAGTCAGCAACAATTAAACCTGCTCCACCATTGAAGCCTCTCACTTGCTTCCAAACTATATATTTAAAAAAAACTCCTTCTTCCCTAACATTTCTTTAGCAACAAAGCTCAGTCTTCAGTATTGCAGGTCTTTCTAGCAAAAGACGAAAGCTTGTGCTTTCCACTCCCTTTTATACCTTGAGAGTCCAGCTCATTATCTACAGCTGAGCCTCATCACACAGGAATCCAGCTAATCAGTGTTCCTCTTTTCTCTACCTGGAAATGTAGTTTCCTCAGGGGAACAGGGCAGTGGAAACTTCAGACTTTAACAGACAGGGTTACAGTGGGTAGAGACTTCTCAAAATTCTTGGTCTAAAATATATGCACTCCACCTTTGCTTACATTCTGTCACCATGTGTTATAAGGACCTGTGCCTATTATATATGTATAATATATATAAGGACTGGTCCTCTCTGAAACTTAAAATAATAAATTGTATTATTATACAATGTTATTATAAAATAATTATTTCTATGTGTTAATAATGGGAGTCCTGCAGTGCATCAAACTACATTTTGGGAAAATTTGAACATGGCCATTCTGTCAATGTGCCTGGAATTTGTACTGCCTTTGGTACAGGCTCAGGTGTCCCACATTACATGTAGTCTTTGTCATTCCTCCTTGCAGACATCGTTTCATTTGCTCAGGCTTTCTGAAGGCCTGGTTCTATTTGATAATCATGTGAATTAACCTGAGTTCTCTATTGTTCCTCTTGCCTGTGAATTGAAGACTTTCGTTGTATGCCGCTGAGAGCTGTAATGTGAACTGGCTTGATTCTCAGGTGCTCTGGAGGTACGTGTTAATTGCTAGTGTATTCCCCCTTTGACTTCCTTTCTGCAGCAGGTTGTGCGAAGCAGCCGTGTTCTCCGAGGTGTTTGAAAAGGTCATTGCTGGGTTGCTCATAATTGCTACAGAAGCTAAACCCTTCAAATCCTTTCTTTCTGTCTCTAGCCACACACAGCCTGGCACTCCCACTGTGCCACAGTGCTAAGGATGGGCACGGAGCTCTCTGATGGTATAGTGGTACACTACTGTGTTTCTCACCTGGCAAATTAATGTTAGCTACATTGACAGGCTTTGTCCACTTCCAGCCTAAAGGATGCAGGTCTGATGTCTTCTCTTTTTTTTTCTCTAGTTTTAACCTGTCACTTAAAACAGGAGAGGAACGTACAGTCCAGGTTTCATTTGAAAGATGCCCTTTCCTCACCATTTCCTTGATTTTCACTTTTACCACAAGTAATTGATCAATGGAAAAGGTATCCTCAGACAGTCAGAGTTATATATTTATCACAAGAAATTCTGCCTTTGTTCATTAAGGTAAATGTGGTTGATAACTGCACTCACATTTTATATATTGTAATATATTTGTAAATATACTTGTCCTAACATTTTTTATACTGTATATCTCTTCAGGGTGGGTGACACTGTGTTCTGTTCTGTTTTTTAATCATCAGTAGATATAATCCAACGGCTCTGCCTTCTGTTCAGTGTCTATGCTGGTGATAAAAAGACACAATAAATGGTTCCTCTCCTCTGCAGTTTTAGTGTGCTTGAAGTTCTCACAAGTGTAAAATGAGACTGTTACAGTGATTTCACTGAAGAGAGCACAGAATATAAAGTATCTTGGCGTGGCACATTTGGCACACAGCTGAGGTCTGCAGATCAGGCATTCAGAGCTTTGGCTGCAATGGTGGTTTGAGTCTGGGTTCCAGCTACATACTGAATGTTGAATCTGGGTACTCAGCATAATGTACAGGAAGACAAAGCCCTCTCTGGTGGTTTCCAAACCACTGCTTCACTAGAAGACACATCTCCTTTGCTCTTTCACTTTGGAAAGTGAGATCCTGACATCCCTTAAGACCATTGCACTTCTCCTAGACAACAGCCTTGATGCATGCCACGTCTGCAATGAAATCTTTCTTGTAGCACCATGAAAACAGCAAAATGATGACCTTATCTGTCATGGGCAGTTACTGAGATTCTCCGGTGTTCCCTCTCCCCTCTTCCCACTTGGACTACTGCTTTCTAAACATGTTCCTACTGGCACAGAATTCCACTTAGTCCCATGCAGCACCAAACCATAAATCAACACACCTGGCTTGTCTGAACAAGGTAGTTAGCAGTTTCTAAATGCTCCGAACTAGTCATGCTCTTCACTGCCTAGTCCTAACTTCTGCAGCTTTGATAACATTGATCAGAGGCATCATCTTCAGCTCTGGAACTCTGTGCTACTTCCTTTTTCCAGTAAGTTAGTAACCAACCAATCGATCGATCAACCAATCCTTCGATCAATAAATCAATCACTCAATCAATCATATTTATACTTATATAGTATTGTTCAATGGGATAATTTTCAAGGTTTCAATGGTTAACATTGCTGCCTTGTAGCGCTGGATCCCTGGGTTCCATTCCAGACCTGGGATGCTATCTGTACGGAGTTTGTATGTTCTCCGCGTGTTCACATGGGGTTTCATCCATGTGCCCCATAATCCTCCCACAGACCAAGAACATCCTGGTAGGTTCATTGGCTTCTCAGAAAATTGGATCTAGGTGTGAGCGTGTGCGTTTGTGTGTCTGCCGGCCCATGGACTGGCATCTCATCCTGGGCGTGCTCAGCCTTGCTCCCATTGCTTGCCAGGACAGCTCCCCCACTATCTTGAACTGGAAGAAGAAAGGTCAAAAACGGATGGATGGGTGTGTATGTTATGAATTTTAAAGAAAGAATTAAGTAAAGTACTGAAAACCATCAAGAACAAGTAAGTAAAGATGCAAGATGTAAAAACACCAGCAGAACGTGGTGTTTTTAATATGATCAGGAAGTGTATTCCAAATACTAGGGGCTACAGCTGGAAATTCTCAGTCTCCTAAACTATGATGTGAAGTCTTGGGAATATTGAGGAGCCTAGAGCCAGCAGAATGAAATGAGTGAACTTGAACATGTGGGGACAGTGATTCTTGAAGGTACACAAGAAAGTGACTATGTACCACCTGGTAGGTCATCAAAGTATTTTGAAGTCATTCCTTTAAGAGATTGGTAGCCAGTACAGGTTTTTCAGCACAGGAGAAATATGTCCTGGGTTTTTTTTTGCTTGGTCAGCACTCTAGTAGCACAGTTCTGGACATACTGCAGTTCCTGAAATAGTTTCTTGGATGATCCAGCTAGCAAAGCATTGCAGTAGTCTCCTCCTGAGGATACGAGAGCACAAGCTTATTTCTCAACATCAGTAGGTGAAAGAAAACTTTCACAATGATTAGCAGGAAAACTGCCTGGAGTATTCCAGAGAGAGCACTGATTTGCTAGATTGTCAGCAAAGTGGATGAGACCGTTGATATCACTGAAGACAAACTGGAAAAAAATAGTCATCTTACTTCTCTTCCTAGTTACAGTACATGAAGGCTGCAACTATGAGTTTCTGTGACAGAAACATGTTTGTTAAGAGTATTCCAATTTTTTCCACAATAAACAGTTTTACAGATTAACTCAGACATGTTTTTAACATTTCTTGATTAAGGATGGTGTGTGTCTGGTATTTGTGTATGTGCGTGGCGTGTGTGTGGTGTGTGTCGTGTATGAGTGGTGTGTGGTGTGTGTGTGGTGTATATTGGAAAGTGTTTGCAACAGTATTTGCACTGTGTGGTGTGAGTGGTGTGCGTATGTATTGTAAACTGGAGAGTGTTTGCATGTCCCAAAACTGTGTAGTGTTTTGGTGGGTGAGTGATGTGCGTGTTGTAAATTGTAGTGTTTGCAGGCACCAGGACTGTGTAGTGAGTGGTGTGTGTGTTATGAATTGGAGAGTGTTCTCAGGCCCCAGCACTGTGCATCTCTGTGCCGGGTATGTGGGCGTGTGATTAACTGATCACTGGAAAGCTGGCGCATGCCTCTCTTCTGGAGAGCCAAAAGCAGGGAAATCGGCACTTTGCTGAATGGAAACAGGTGTCACATGCTGTCAGCATGGGAAGCAGCGACTCCTCCAGCGCGCAGAACTCTCTTCTGTACCATATGGTTAGACGCCACACTTGAAAGCTTAACCCCTTACTGGTGATTGCTGAGGGAAGTTCTCTTGTTCAATTGATTTTAAACACTTAACCATTTACACATTTTTTTTTTTGGTATGAACAGCCAGAGGTATTTTTTTCTTTTCTGTTTAAATAAATAAAAACAGCCACCACTGGCCACAGTCTGTGAATTTACATGAAACACAACCGCTGAAGGAACATCTGTGGTAGAGTGTGAGAGGATAATACAATGTGATAAGGCTTTATTGTCTAATTTCTCAGAAAACTATCTTGCATCAAAATATGTTTTATACACACAGAAACTTTCAAAACATACAAGTACAAGTGCAAAAAAAACATTACATTACATAACACATACATACCCAAACCTATGAATTTCCCACCACTCTTACAAGAATCTACACAACTACACTAGAATCTGTAAATTTCCTTCCCTACAACTACACTAAAATCATCTAATTACACGTTACATTTTGCACAATATCCAATAATAGCCCATAAGCCATTACCCATTTATTGCGAACTCATTTATTGATCGAGTATTTTGATTGTGTATGGAAAACAATTCCTCATTTAGTTAAATCTAGGGATTCTAAATTGCTTGTTTGAAGGCATGAGCTGATATTCTTTGTGCAGAACTTGAGATAGGTCAGAGTTCTCAACAGCTAGTCTCAATATACTCTCAGCATGAGCAGTTTGAAAGCTCCTCTCAAGAAGCTGCCCCACTATTTTAGAAAACATTCTCAAGAGTCTGGACATTGCTACAGACATTGCTGGCTTTTGCTGCAGAGAAAGACTGTTATTCCAGACAGCATTGCACATTGTATTACAGAACTGATGGCCAGACTTCTAGCACCAAAAGCCCATAACCTGAAACTAATTACCAGGAAGTAATGAAGAAAATAATAATTATTGCACGCTGCCTACTGGAATACACAATCCGAGGGAAAAGAGCTTTCAGGCAGTGTTGCTCCATTTTCGCCATGAAAACGACTTTATCCATGGAAGCCTGACAAGAAACCAGTCAAAAGAAAAGCCTGATATTTACGTCTTCAGAGCAATGTTCCAGTGAGCTGTCCCATGCAGCAGACGCTCCAGATCTGGAGCTACAGAAGTTGGTTTTGTAACTGTCAATGTGGAAGGACTCACAATAAAAGTCACCGGGGAGGAAAAAGTTCAGGATAAAATATGTTTTGACTTCAAAATATTTATAAAACACGAATGTCTCCCTCATATTGGTGAGGTGAGCAAGTGGAGGTCGGTTTTTGGGAATGGATTCTTCAGAATAATAGGCAAAGAATTGTACTGGCTAAAAATAATTGTGGAAAAGTTTGAAAACTTTGGTAAATGGGAGTATAACAGAATGACACAGGGTAAAGTACCTCATTATTAGTTTTTCAAACCAGCTTGTGCTGGTCTGCAGTTTGACAGAGGATTGATGGTATTTACCTTAGATTTCAGGAACAAATGGTCAAAGAGTGATGAATAGTACTGATTGACACCAAGTTTGTTTGCTTTTGTGAGGCGTTTATAGAAATACATTAGATAGGCACACATACTGTCTTTTGTAAATTGACTTTACCTCTGATCACAAGAAGTGTTGCCTTCCCTGCTCCGTGACATCCTGTTTAGATTAAGCTGATTCAAAACATAGGACTCTGCACAGTTTTACATTTTTCAGCAATACATGTTGTACTTGTTGTATGGACACCTTGTCAGCTCAGATCATTACATAGTTCTCTTTACAGCGGTGTGGGACAGTGGTTAGGACTCTGAATCAAGCATGGAAAGGTCGTGGGATCAAAGTCTAGGTGGCTCACAGCTGCTGTACATGTGAGCAGTATAATTCAATTCTATTCAAGGTGCTTTATTAGCATGACCGATGGGTACAATCAGTGTTGCCAAAGCAAATAAAAATAATAAAATTAACATTGAACAAAAAAAATAGAAGTAAAATAAAATCTACAGACATATTACAGACATTTACAACAAAGACATATTATAAAATATTGACATATACTGTAGGCGGCTGGAGCATTATTGGGAGACAGACTCACTGTTCCTCAGGCTGTGACAGGAGATCACATACTGGGCTGCCAGATCAACTGAGTTCCCTCCTCCCTCTCCCAGTAGGATTGGGACCCGTTGTGACTCGGGCAGGTGTGGGAACTCTGGGATTAGATTTCTGAATTTCGGGAAGAATGTTTCTCTAATCCCAGAGTATCCGTCACAGTGCAGTAGGAAGTGCACCTCTGTCTCTATTTCTCCCCACTGGCAGTGTATAACTCACTCAGCTTGCTTCAGTAAAATGCCCAGCTGTATACAGTAAGTAGGTGCAAATATAATAGCATCAGATGCATAAATTATCAATAACACAGTTTCCTGGCATGATGACATTTGAAAAAACAAATATCATGTCCAGGTTGTACTTTGCTTTTGCTAACTGCTGCCTTGCTGTGTTTTTATTTATTTTTTAAATCAGTTTAATTTCCAGAAGATTGCAGAAGATAGTTTTAGCACTTAAAACTACAAAGAACAGCCACATTTCTCAAGAAACTGATGCAACGCAGATAAAAAAAACACAAGAGGCAGGGTGCTTTTGTGATTAATGACCCCATTGTTTCTGTTAAATTTTCTAAATGTGTTATGCCCATCTTAAAATAACCCTTTCTTTAAAGCTGTACTTGCCAAATGAAAATGTTAATTAAAACTACAGTATCTGTGTCTGGATTCTGCTTTTGCACATCTGTTGAAAAGGTTACTTCATACTGTATTTGTTTTAGGCAAAGTTTATTTTTTTAAACTGGTAGCTAAAAAGGAATTTATCCAAGACACACCTCTGACCAGTGACCCTCCCTGAACTAAAAATCAGGATGGCTCTAATTAATGACCCACTTTATTAGGGCTAGAAATTAATACACCGGGAAGTGATAACATTCCAGACCCCTCTGTAACATTGGTTTAACAATTATCACTGGAACTAATTAAGGAATCCAATTAACACTGCAGGAATGGGAGTATGAAGAGATACGAGATTTAAGGGCAACATTTCAAATTTCGTATCTCCACTGCAAATTGGGTATGCAGCACATAGTGTTTCTAGTTTCTGGGGAAATTAATGGCATGCAGGAACATTTATCATCAGCTCAAGGTGACATGGCACTGCGTAGCTCCTATATGCGTACGCTCAGACAGCTTGAATTTGGAGCTCAGAAATGTTGTGTTTGAAAGATGGCTTTCAGGGGTCATGCCTGTGACTGGTGTGAGGTGTCATAGGCAAAGCTGCCATCCATACAGCAGATATGACACTTGTTTGTCTGAGACATTATCTTGAGAGAGAAATTAACAGAGATTGGAGATAAGGAAAGCTTTGATGATTCCAAAGGATAGACAGAAGAAAGGTGAAGATGAAAGAGAGATAATTTGCCTCACAATTACTTCTTCAGCACCCTCAGCATTAGAGGTGTAAGGAGAAGAGATGACTTGGCCTCTCATATTTGTTCATGTAGCAGTTTTATCAGACTAAGGAAGGGAATGCCCTGCCTCTGACAGAAAGAAGAGGAAGACATAAATACAATATGAAAATAAAATGCACGCTGTAGAAATTCTGAAACGCATCTGTCGATCTCCCCCTTTGTTGTCATATGGGCTGAGGTTGTTATAGGCAAACCATTTTATCATGCTCTGGACCTGTGAAAATAATCTCCTAGAGTGGAAGAAAGAGTATCCTTGGCCCTCTGCTCATAAAATAAATGAAAAGAGCACTCGTCGCTGGATTAAGATGGTTGCCAGTTGACACGTCTTTCATGACAGGCTTTGCTAATTGGAGAGATATGGACACTGATACTGTCATCCATTTTTCCTGGAATTGCTTCAATACGTTCCTTTAGACATGTTAAGCATGGAGATCAGGTGTATGCCTGACTGAATGTTGGGTGCTGCCAGCCTGCTTCCTGGTCGTGGTATGTTTTTGATGCCCAGCCAGCATAAGATTTTCTCTCCTGAAACCGAATCCAAAGTCTGGCTCTGAAGTTGGCAGAGGAAATGCTTGTCAAGTGTAATGAAACAATGCGACCCTCATTCTGCGGGGCTGTGTCCTGTTTCATCTTTGACAATAGCCTGAGCTGCGCTGAGCTCTCCGGATCTCTGAAACCAAACCCCTTGACTACATCATCTATGGCATTGCATACAGGACTATTTCACCCGGGTTGTAAAGAAGGAAATGAAGTAGGCTCACATTTTCTTTCTGGAACAATACGAGACAATTTTTCTCCATCGAGACTTGGCACACCAGTCAATCCTTATTCAGCTTGCATGCAGAGAGTTTGTTTTCAGGTCTCCTCCTGTGCTGCATTCAAGGTGTACTGAATACTTACGTACTCGATTTAGGAGTGCCCTGTCCAGGAGAGCTTTTAAGTGTGTGTAACTAATGTGCTTTATCAGAGTCTGTTATAATGCAGAGGTGTACACCCAGATTGCGTGAAGCAGCTGTTAAGCCTGTGCTAATCTGGACAAACACATTCTTTTTAACCTTTTTTGATATTGTCTGTATAGCTGCAAGAATTTGTTTAGCTTTTTTATGTTTTGAAATATTCTTAAAGAGCATTTCAAAACCAGACTGATTTATTCATAAGGTTTGTTTTATGGCTTGTTCGTGCAATTGTACTATACTGGGTCAAAATGAAGATGCAGTTGAACTACTTTTAGCTCTTTGGACAATTATAATTTACATAATTTACATTTCTGGTAGCAAAGTGGTTTGTTCACCATTTGAGTGGTATAGTTACTTGGAATGGCCAAATAGCAACCTCAATTCAAGCTGCTCTGAATATGGAATTTAAATTGAGTCAAAACAAAACATTATTTAACAGAAGGCATGATTACAATTAACACAAAGAAATTTGCAGGTTTTCCTCAGATATTAACCCCCCCCCGACACACTCCTGTCACGACCACCAGTCATCGGAGACCTACCAGCCAAAGAGTTAACCAGTTTCAGTGGCTAACTGATTACAACAAGCACTGTCACATGTAAGCTGATCACCTCCTGCTGTCGCAACAAACTTAAACCTTCATTCCTCTCTGCTCTACGCGAGCTCCTACCTCGCCCCTTTTTCTCAAACTTCTCTATAATGACTTCTTTGGATTTGGACTTTGTTTCTCGATCTTTGACTACAATCTTGCCTGCCGATTCAGATAATACTCCGGTTTTCTTACCGATCGCCTTGACTCTCTCTCGCTCATCTGTATAGGATCCGTTAACATTCTGACTTGGATTTGCAACAGAATACTGAGTCATTATTAGGGATCCCTCGGATGTTCAATCTATTTGCTCCCTCCTCAATCCAAGCCCTTACCCAGCTTCACGACTTACTCCAGCAACTTACTAACCACGTTGCCTGGCTTTCTTCCCCTTGCGTCTCTCTGACTCCAGCACCGACTTCTGCATCGGCTTCCTCACCGGCTCACACACTGATCCAAGCACATGCTCCAGCTCCAGCCCAGAACCTGGTCCTGCCCACTGCCCCCCCAGCCTCACTATTTATTCTCCAGGATAAACATGATGGTAACCCAGTGAAATGCAGAGGCTTTATTGCTCAAGGCTGCATGGCTTTCCGGTTTCATCCAGAATGATTTCCTACCCCTCATGAACAGATTGGCTTCACCTCTTCTCTGCTTATGGGTAAAGCAATGGACTGCAGCAGCGTTGTCCTGAGTATTTTGATTTCCAGGCAAACTTCGGACAATCCAACCCTGACCTTACCCACTTTCGACTCCCTACACCACACCAGGGTGTCACGGACAGTTCTTTCCGGGCCCTATGCAGATGACATGATCCGGATTTGTGAGGAAACACTGGGGAAAAAGTCATGCAGGAGAGGAGACGGGGGTGTGTCCAAGGGGTGCAGGTGTCCAGGGGTAGAGAATTCTGGGGCGAACAATCCATGTAGAAGTCCAAAAGGGTAATCCAAAACAGAAGCTAAAGTCCATGGCCAGACGATCCATCCGGGAGATAAAGAACTGGAACGGGGTTGGAACCGGCAGGGGGGATCAGGAACAGAAAGTTAAAATCAGAACGGAGCCAGACGCAACAGGACCCGGGCTCTCACGAAACAGGATTCAATGAAGAGCCTCGAGTGACGTCTGCGGAGCCCGGATGTAGGCTCTCCATTCTGTCATGAACAGTTATTTCCGGGCCCTATGCAGCCGACACGATCTGAAATTGTGAGGAAACACAATGGCAGAGAACGAGGAAGGGCTGGAGCACCATTAAGAGGAGGAGTAGCGATTGTGACACAGGGAGATAGACCCCTTCAATATTACATCATGGAGTTCCAAACCCTGGCTGCAGAATCCGTCTAGAACCCCAAAGCCTTGATCTGCCTTTTCAGGAAAGGTCTTTCTGAGGAGCTGAAAGACCATCTGCTGCTTACTCCACTTAACACTCGATCACCTGACGCCACGATCACCCAGGTTGTGGAATTGGACACTCGCATTAAGCTTAGAAAAGGTGAAAGACAACAGTAAACCAGCTCTATGCGTCTCGAAGGAACCTTCGCCTCTGGACCTGCACTGCCACACGCACTGTTTGAAGGAAGGCACCTTTGGGCAGTGGGGTGGCAACCTTGGAGGAGAAAGAAAAGCGCCGACGGGAGGGACGATGTCTGTACTGCGGTGCTTTCGGACCATCTTCGCTCTTCTTGTCCTTCCAGACCCCCAAACCCATCTCGTGCACTTCCAGAGCCCACTACTAGTCAGTAGCGCTGTCCTTCCCCAATCGGCTCCTGGTCCACTGTTTTTGGCTGTTCTTTCATGGAACGGTGCTCAACTTTCTCTTTCGGTTTTTGTTGATTCAGAGGCAGCGGGGAACTTATTAGACTCCGCATTTTCAAAGAAGTGGAATATTCCCCTCACTCCCGTTTCACCCCCAGTTTCCGTTCCAGCACTGGACGGATCACCACTCACACAAATTAGCTGGCAAACCACCCCCCTGTCTCTCAAGATTGGAGCAACACATATCGAAAACAATTCCTTCCTTCTCCTTGAATCCCCATCCCATCCTGTCATTCTGGGTCTTCCCTGGCTCAAGAGGTACGATCCCCACATCTCCTAGGCCAAGAATGAGATCATCACTTGGAGCCACACCAGTCGAGAGGGCTGTTGTCACCCACTTGTCCAGTTTCTGCCGCAATAAACCCACAGGATGAGCTGGCTGCCATTCCGCCTTAATAAGCAGATTTAAAAGTCCTTAACTAACAGAAGGCTCTTTCACTTCCCCCTCACCATCCCTATGACTGTGCAATCGATTTGCTTCTGGGAACCCTCCCACCCAAGGGGCGGATCTACTCTCTCACTCAGAGAGTCAAGCCCTGAAAAAATATATCAAGGAGGCTCTGGAAACTGGCTTGATTCGTCCCTCTTCTTTCCCAGCCTGTGACGTTTTTTTCTTTGTTGGGAAGAAGGATGGTTCCTTGAGACCGTGCATTGACTACTTAATTAAGATTAAACACTGGTATCCCCTGCTTTAAATCCCAGCAGATTTGGAGCCCTTACAGAGCTTCCATTCCTTTTTCTAAATTAAATCTTTGGGGGGCATACAACTTAATCAGAATAAGAGAAGGGGATGAGTGGAAGACTGCCTTTATGACCATGCACGGGGATTACTAGATACTCGTAATGCCCTTTGTCCTCATTAATGCCCCGGGCAGTCTTCCAGTCATTCATGAATTACATTTTTAGGGAAATTATCGATAAATTTGTCTTGGTATATCTGGACGACATCCTCATTTTTTCCACCAAACCCTGAGGAACATGTCCATCATGTCCGGGAGGTTTTATCCAGACTCATTGATAATAAACTTTATGCCAAGCTCAAGAAATGTATTTTCCACACATCTAAAATTCAATTCCTTGGCTATATCATCTCTCCAATTGGGATGGAAACGAGCTCCTCTGAGGTTTCAGCTATTAATGACTGGCCGGTCCCTCGGAACATAAAACAGATCCAACATTTCCTGGGCTTTGCCAATTTCTACTGGCATTTTATTAGAAATTTCATCTCTGTCATGGCCCCCATCTCAGCCCTCAACCTCAAAGGACCCAATCTTGTCAAGTGGAAACCAGAGGCTTACCAGGCATTTTTATGGTTAAAACAACTTTTCATCTCCACTCCACTGCTCCCTTATCCTGATCCCTCTCTGTCTTTTGTTGTCGAGGGTCATGCATCAGCCTATGGGGTCGCCACCTGTCACGAATCATACTCCCGTGTGCACCTCCCGGCGTGCACACCTGTGACACTTTTGGCAATCAGTCCATCACTCCCCACTCTCTCATATTCTCTCATATATACCCCTTCACTCCATTTACTCCTCGCTCACTGTTGAGATAGCTTTCTACTTTCTCCTGTGCGCTTTATTTAGTCTCTGTTTACTGGATACCGACCCTGCTTGCTTCTGACCACGATTCCGTCTCTGACTCGCGTTATATGGATTTGGATACCTCGCTGCCTCGATCTTTGGATTCCTGACCCTACTCTGCCTCCGACCTCGACTACGTCTTTGTCTCGCATCTTTTGGATTTGGATACCCCGCTGCCTTTGACCTCTGGATTCCTGACCTAGACCGGCTACCCTGACCTCGAACCTCGTCCTACATCCTTGGGAAGTCTGACTTGATTCCTGTTAGCTCCACATAGCTCTGTTCTTTACCACCGGTTCATACACTTTATTGTGACACCGCCGTCCTCTCCCACAGCCATGGGAAGAAGAATATTTTACACCCCTGTGCTTTCTTTTAAAAAAATCTCTCTCCAGCCGAGATCAACTATGATGTGGGAAATCGCAAACTCAAATGTGGTGCCACATAGTGGTTGATTTCATAACGGATCTTCAAGGTAATAGTCAAGTTAATACTACAATCATGGTAGTGACCAATCGCTTCTCTGTCAGTGCATTTTGTTGCCTTCCCATCCTAACCTACCTGACAACTCTGTTTGTTCAACATGTTTTCAGAATATACGGCCTGCCCAGGGATGTTGTCTACAATAGGGGCCCGCAATTCATCTCTACATTTTGGAAAGCCTTTTGTACAACATTAGGGACCTCCATATCTTTAACATCAGGATACCACCCAAAGGCCAACGGAAAAGTCGAAAGGACTAACCAGAGCCTCCTTACCTTTCTGAGAGCCTTCACTTCCACATCGTAGGACAACTGGACATTACTTCTTCCATGGGCAGAGTATGCCCATAACTCACTTATCTCCTCCTCCACAGATCTCTCTCTGTTCTTCTGTTCTTCGGGATATCAGCCTTTTCTCATCCCGGACACCCCTCCAGATACAGCCTTGCCATCGGTACAACAATATATTTTCAAACTACGAAAGATCTGGAAGATGGCCAGGACAACCCTCATCAAATCGACTCAATGCCAGACCAGATCTGCAAACTGGCACTGCAGTCCATCTTCCTGTTTGAGAAGAGGACAGTTCATCTGGTTGTACACAAATAACTTATTGTTACACCTGACCTCCAAGAAGCTCAGCCCCAGATACATTGGCCCCTTCCAGATTCTCTCTTAGATCACCTCGGTCACGTATCGTCTTGAGCTTCCTCCAACCCTCAGAATCCAGCTGTCATTTCATGTCTCTCTCCTGAAACCTTTCCACCGTTCACCCCTGTCTACTTCCCAACCTCGACGCCCCCCCCCCTCCCACGTCTTTTTTCAGGGTCAACCAGTATATACTTTCAACACAATCTTGGACTCCAGATGGCACCATGGTACTCTCAAATAGATTGGGAGGGGTATGGGCCCGAGGAGAGATCTTGGGTTCTGGAAAAGGATATTTTAGACCCAGCTCTAATCAGTGATTTCCAACAGGACTTTCCTGATCGACCTACTTGGGCATCAAGAGCCGCCTGTGAGAAGGGAGGTACTGTCACAACCACCAGTCATTGGAGACCTACCCGCAAACGAGTTAACTGGTTTCAGTGGCTGACTGATTACAACAAGCTCCACCGCACGTGTTAGCTAATCACTTCCTGCTCTCGCATCATACTTCATCATACATCATCTACGCTCGGTATTAGTTCCTAATTTCGAGAGCTCCTACCTCGCCCTTTTTCTAAAACTTCTCTATAACGACTTCTTTGGATTTGGACTTTCTTTCTCGTTCTTTGACCACGATCTTGCCTGACGAATCGTATGATACCTCAGTGTTCTTACCGATTGCCTCGACTCTCTCTCTCGCTCATATGCATAGGATCCATTAACATTTGCATTTGGATTTGGATTTGCAACACTCCTCTGCTAACCGAAACAAACTCCAAAAAGATCTCTGTTTCTTTAATTTTAGTCTTGGTTTGGGCAGCAAAAAAAGACAACACACAGTCCAAAACACAAAATGCTTAAAAACCAGGGAGTTTTTGCCTTTTATGGAATCAAGGTAATTCATTGAGAGATAACCATCTAGTATGAAAGCTATATCTCTCCCAATAATCAATTGTTATGATTTATTTTGCTTTATGGTATGAAGACTTGTGCTGATGATGTCAATGGAGGGAGCTGAATTCAAGGGTTCAAAATCCTCAAAGGTCAACCCAGCAGAGCTCTTCAGAATCGATTGTGAAACATGAACCAGAAGGCACAGGCAGAAACTACTGCATGTGAAAGTGCATTAAAACTGCGAACAGAGGGCACGTCTTCACACAGGTTTTGTCAGATAGAAATGAGCTTTGTTCTCAAACCTGATGACCTATCTTCTTTCAGGAAAGGTCTGGTTAAGTAATTGAAAGTTCCTTCAATTACTTAACCATTAGTAACCAAACAAGCTAGTAGTAAGACAGAATTGCCTCCTGTTATTTGAAACCATTTTTATATTTTCTATTCTGAGCAAGGGGAGAGCAAATGGCCATCATCTTTCCTGCTGTTGTGCATTAGTGTATTGGCGCTACATCATGACCTTTGACATGTGTATTTCTGTTTAATAAGAAATCCAGAAACAGAAGGAAATATGTAAGCTTAATGGTTCATATCATTTTAATATTATTTTTCCATGCATATTTTGTGTTTTGATTGTTTTTCAATCCATGGAAAAGAGATATGCTTATCCGAGGTCTAGACCCTTAGTTCCTTTGAGGGCACTTAATCAAGATCAGTTCATGCAATAATACATTCACTTCCAGATTGGTGTTTAGACTCTACATTCCATTCAGGCAACATATTTCAAGAACCAAAGGAGGCCAATTGATTGCCACTACTCTTAATTCATGTTTCTATCCAGATTATGTTTTAATTCTATTATCAGAATCATCTGTAATATTTTTCCACAGATAATAATCAGGATGCTATATCCTAGATTGTCCATTTAAGAAATCTTATGTCTTCTTTCAGTCAAACTGAATGTATTCTCTAACTGATGAATGTTGAGCCAGCTTTAGTTCTAAAGGGTGAAATAACTGGGTAACCTTCTGCTGCTTCTTCTTCCTGTCACAATAACTGTCTATAATTAATTGTCTACAAATGAACTTGGGTCTCTAAATCCTACTATCAGTAGTTCAGGCGACCACAGTGGCACCTCACATAACTGCAAAAGCTAATTTATTATACCAGGAGGCAGCAGGAAATGGCGTCTTGCAAAATCTTGCAAAAATTGTGAGAAGCTCCAAGCATGTGCTCCAAATAGCAATGCTAGGTTAAATTATATTGCTGTCATCATATGTTTCACACACTAGAAGTTAAAATATGAAGCAAATGATTATTACCTCCTTGGGAGATGGATTGCTTTTGCAGAAAGATTTCTCACCAGAGACTTTGTTCAACAGATGTTTGCATCCATGTTTAAGCACAGTTGTGGTCCACTTAAAGAAATTCTCTAGATGGAGAACGCTGGGAAGGCTTGCAAGCTGTCTGCTTTCGACTGGATCAAGTCTAATCTAATTGTAAGCACATACTGTACTACCACCCTGACAAGTCTCCCTAGAGATTTACACTTCTGGCATTGAAGGGAAGATTAGCAAAGCTTTCTGAAGCTCACTTGGAGTGTGTTATGAACATTTTCAAGGAAAAAAAAATCTAAATTGGCATTACAGAAACATACAGAGAGCTATATAAAATATAACCATATTTTGATTAAATGTCATGAAGGTTTTCCGTAAACATGATAAACTTTTTGGATTTTTTCATGTTTGTGTGCATTTTAGAAACACACTGCAAAATCTATTTTTGAAGGTAAGGATGGAAAGATACAGTAGAAATACATTAATTTGCACCAATGTGGACCCAATATGTCTTTGGTTGGTGTGTCAGTCCTAAAGATTTTAACAGCCTCCCAGTAAAGATGTGGAGGAAATTAGTGGTCTTTGATTTTGAGCACTGAGGAAATGGTAGCCAGAAATCTACAGTGTTACCATCTTGTTGTGGTTTGTCCTTGAAGAAGTGGAGAGCTTTATCAGAATCAAAAATTACATGTTATATACACAACATTTAGCAGGGGTACACAGAATGAGAGGCTTCTTGGCTTGAAGAACATAGCAGTCCACTTGGTAATTTAAACTCAAGGTTTAGGGCTATGGGTAGATTCACCAGGCATATAGCAATGTTTTCAGATATTAGACTTTTAGGTAGAATGAAGCAGCTTGAATGCTTTTGACTGGATCAAGGCTAATCTAATTGTAAGCACACATTATCACCCTGACAAGTTGCCCTCGAGCTTTCTTGAAAGGCACTGAAAGGAAGATTTGCAAAGCTTTTTGAGGCTCACTTATGGCATGAGGTGAACTTTTCTGAGCATGAAATTCTACACTGCTCGTCACCTTTTCTGCAGAAAGTTACAGGATCGTTGTGGTTTGTAACCATAAAATGTCCAGTGTAGTTATGATGCATCTTTCCCTGTAGCATTCTGTATGTACCATATTCGATTCTGAAATCTCATATGAGGTTGTAATGATTTTTTTTACATTTAAATACAATTCATTTCAATAATCTTTAAAAATGTCTTGGAATTAAAAAATCTCATGTCATGTGGCCTTTTTAATAGCCATATTGCGACCTGATGTCTATGCTATGAATGTTGCTAACTAACAAATTTCTGGTTCACAATGATTCAATGAAAGCATGGCTCGGAACTCTAATAATATTGCATGATTTTGTGTCGCTTTTCTGCTTGGTAGCATTTGCACTTTCAGAGCCAGGAATAGGCAACTCTTTGTGGGCTGTTCTTACAGATATGTGCTCATTCTGAGCTGTTATAACCTGCTTTGACCTTCCACAAAACCTTGTATTTCGATTCAGTCATTGAGAGCTGTGGTACAGTAAAAGCAAAAGTGTAGTGATGGTTAAGGAAAATTTTAACCCACCTGCAGATATCGAATTCCAAACTCCCAGCTTGTCGGGGACTTTTCCATTGAACTTAGAAAGGATTCTCAGGTGAAAGGAAAGCTGCCATCTGCTGACACATTCAAAATTTGTAATTAGTGGTTCAGATTTCTACTTTGGTCCATACAATTATTTTTGGTTCACAGACTTTCAGGAAGCATTTTGGCGGCATGTCCATCCTTCTGTCACCTGGTTGCTAACATCTGGCAACCTAAAGCAAAACCAGACTTTGGTCATTTGCTTGCTATTTTACAACATAAAAGAGAGTGCAAATGAAAAAGGAAAAAGAGTTTCCTGGTTCAGCAGTCCCTACTACACCTGCTATAATGAATCAAATGTTAATTATCTGAAATGTTGGTTATAGATAATGGTGAAAACATAGGATCGCAGTAGCAGTCAGGAACTTCTTTATTTCCTTTTTGGCAAGACCTCGCAATGGGAAACCGTTTCGTATCTTGTTTAATTTCATAACGTTTTACAGCTGTTTGTTGCCTTTTAACTGAGAAGCTCCCAAAAATGTGCAAAAGGCAAGGAGCACAGGCTAGATGTATTTCACATATCTGTTTATGCCACTTAAAGGGAAATACCTTATGTTTTAAATGAAAGCAGAGTTAGGCTAAACAAGTTTTTTCACTCGCCTGTTAGCACCAGGTAATGGAAAAAAGGGAATGAAGTAAATGTATTCTCTACTGTGAGATACAAATGATAAAATGGTCTCTTCGCACATAACCTGAATTACCTGTTGGGCAAACCTGAAGTTATCACAGCAACATTCATGCATAACAGATATGTACACACAAGGAGAACTGAAGACCATGGTAGACTGGGAGTCGTCTGTGTCTATGATTACATATAGTATCGGCCCTCTTCACTGTGCCCGGAACGCAAGGCATAACTTTCTTGATGTTACAATTCACGACTTAGCCAATAACTGAATATAAAATCCAAGGCTCTGATTGACTGCATCCCATTTAAAGGAGATAATTCTTCTCTTATTCTTCATTTTTGCTATTTATTGCCATTTATAGTTCAATTTTGCCAGGTTGGCACTCTGCTGTTACACTCAAGCCCCTAAAAAAAGCCACCGTACAAATAGCTCTTCAGATGCTCTCTTATTTTGCTCTCAGATGATTTACCTGAAGGAATAAAGAAAAGACATAAAAATGATGTAGGCGGCTAAATTAAACTACATTTCCAAGAATCGCTGAATCAGGTAAAGCAGCCTGCTTTACCAGCCAGCAGCCATATCATGCCCCAATATAGTGATGGGGTCACTACACTGTAAAAAGGCACCGTCCTCTAGATGAGACGTAAAACCGTATCCTGACTCTCTGTGGTCATTAAAATCCCAGGGTGTTTCTCGAAAAGAGTAGGGGTCTAACCCCGGCGTCCTGGCCTAATTTCCCATTGGCCCTCACCAATCATGGCCTAATAATCCCCCTCTATGAATTGGCTTCATTACTCTGCTCTCCTCCCCACTGATAGCTGATGTGTGGTGAGCGTTCTGGCGCACTATGGCTGCCGTCGCATCATCCAGGTGGATGCTGCACATTGGTGGTGGTGGAGGGGAGTCCCCATTACCTGTAAAGCGCTTTGAGTTGAGTGTACAGAAAAGCGCTATATAAATGTAAGCAATTATTATAATTATTTTTATTGAAGCTTGTTCAGTTGAGCGATGTTGTATTTGGAATATTTTTCATGTCCTTGGGAAGAGACAAGTTTGTGGTCTGGGTATGAGATAGAGGAGGGTAACAGAATCACTTTCTCAGATGATTAGTCGCGCTTAACTGCTTCTTATTCCAAAAATATTTGATTTTGCCTCTCTGGTCCCTGTGTAACTTAGTGGGTCGTAAAAACATGAACCCCACTAGTGTGTGTGTTGTGGGAATGAATGTAAAAATCTCCTCTGACTGCTGACTGAAACCCACCTGTGGTTTCTGTTCTGTTGCTCTTGAGAGCCAAGCAGTGAGAGAGGACACCTGAGCAAGTCCAGAAGCAAGCTTGGCTTGGGACGGCTCACATTATCTCTCAGAACGCCAGCCTTCAGCCACAGCCCTGCATTTGTTAAGTTGTGTGGTCTTGCCTTATCTCACTCTTATCTCCAGCGAGAGTGAAAGACCCAAGCAAAGCCTGCTTTCTCACAGCTGTGCAGCCCTGTGTTCAAGAACACGTGCTACTTGCCTGCGACTGGCTTGTGCCATTCCAGATGTTTACACCACATGTGCAAACGTTTTGTTTTCCAGTCTTGATTATTCAAATGGACTGGTTGTAGATCATTTGAATCCAATGCAGCAACACCCCCCCAAAATGTAACTGGGTGAAAAAATGCTATGCAATAGGCTGTTCTTTCAAAATATTTAGGTGCCGTTTCTTTTGGCTTTTTTTTCTCTTGCAACCTTTCTGGAGCCTGCTGACTGCATTAAATGGAGAGGATAAAATCGGCCTAAGTCGTATTTATTTTAGTGTAATCATTAGGATTATGTGGGTGAAGAAATGCATTAATGCATAATCTCACCCAGCCCCCCCAACCCCCCCTCCCAGCTTCACAACACTGGCTGCCGTTAATTTTGGAAATAAAACGGAGGCGCTCATTCAGAGCAGCTTTGAGCCCCTGCCAAGCTCTCGTTTGCATTGTGTGGCTGCAGCTGGGTTTGTCTTCCTGAGGTGATCTGGTCTCTTTCTCCCTGTCCCCTGCGCTTAGCGTTCAGGGCCGCGAGCGACAGGAAGGTCAGCTCTCCGGAGTCACTTGTCACGCGGCCAGCGATTCATGTCCCTCGCCCCGTAACGTTTTACAATAACAAATTGTAAAGACGTAGGAAACAGGAAGCATGTCGCGCTTTCTCAGACCTTATTTTAACTTATTACATCCTTACTTTCATAGCCTCAGTCCTCCCTGAGCATCTTGGTAGCGGAAGGAAAGATTCTGTTAAATATGAAGCCGACAAAAAGACAAAAAGAAGGCTGTATCAGCTTCGTCAGAAGCTGGTGACATAAACCCATTTTAAATACTGAGAACAGTCTTTCTCCTATTCACAGTTTTAAGTTCTTGCGAGTTCTTTATTCCTCTCAGGTTAGTTTCCTCTAAATCGTTTGAGAAGTGAACAATGGAATGAGTTCAAGTCCAAGGAATATCACTCCCAAGTACAGTAATTATACAGTGAGAAATACAGTATATTTTGTAGCTATATAAATAACTATAGGTCTTTGACAACTAAGTATCAGTTTGAAAATGTAGTGGAAGTAAATTAATAGGTCAATGTAATCCTGAGAAGAAGCAAGATACTATAGTCAAAAGCCAATACTCCAACTGCAGCTTTCGAAAACTACAAATGACATGCGTTTTCCTACTTGCAATATGTCCCAAAACAGTTAGGTAAACCAGATCAAAACTTTGAAATCACAAGCTACAACTCTGTTGATTGATGGCAGATGTTCTTTTCGGTAGAATTTGAGGCTCTTTGCAAAAAAACATCAGCTGTCTATACTGGGTTTGTAATTTGATGAGCTCCCTGAAGGTTGTTTTTTTGTTGTTTGCTCAATTTAGGGCTAGGCTGTCACTCCAGAACAAAGTCTTGGCTATTGTCTTTGTTACAACTAAAGAAAAAATGTTTCTCTTTCATCCACATTACTGAAATAAACCTGGTCTATACTAAAAATGAGACGGTGGTATTATACCCTGTTACTGTGGCTCTTCAAACATTTATCCACCTTGTGCTGTGCACAACTGCATGGCATAGAGCACATTCTTTCCTTAGATAATTAGACTGCTACTTGTGATTGTCTGGGATATTTTTTCTTATCAGTCATCATTTTTGTATATTCTTGCTCAGTATGACTTTCATGGTTTGAGCAAGTAAGCGAAATTAATTTTCTGGGCTTTCTTCTTGCAGACAATATGAAATGAAATGTCCAACGGCAAGAAAAAATAAAATGAGGAAGAAACACAGTTTCATTTGTGGATGAGAGGGGATGGAAATCAGATGTCTGGAGCTGTATGAACATGAGACAGAGGCGGGGACATGGGAGGATGGGTGGCAGAAACCTTTTCCTGCAAAGAGTTTTCCTGTTCTACTGAACTTCTTCTGCAACTGTGGCCGTTTGACGCTTGACAGCCTTTCAGTTCTCTGATTTGACAATTGTGCTGGTCAAACCTCAGTTTCCCCTGGACTGCCTGGTCACAGAGAGCTGCTTCCTTCTACCTGTTCTCTTCTCAGGGCACGAGATCACCAGGAGAAGGATGGAACCCGGTACTTACAGTGTTCAGGAACATAGATTCTTTCCCTTAATCTTCCTGTGTTTCAATAATTCTCTTTGTCGGGGGGGTTTCAGCATTTTCTGTTTAAAGGGACTCCCTTTCAAGGAATGCTTTCTGGTAAGAATTGACATCAAAAGAAGATAGTCAAGATAGTGTTTCTAATAATGACAGGACAGAAATTTAAGAAGCAGAAATTCAGTTTAGCAGGTGCCTGTGAGTGCTGGCACAGCAGGTCCACTATGTTACTGTAGATCTTAAGAAATACTGGTGTAATATTGACAGCATTCACTGTGAGACGTTAACCCTGTAGTGTATTTGCCCCTAGATCAGAGGTCTACAGATCTGCTCACTGAGACACATTTTTTCCAGAAGAAGGCTAAAGTATGCTGGCATTTCCACTGAAGACAGACATTCAAGAAGAAAAATACATCTTCATCATCACTGAATTCTGGAGGTTGTTGATCACTTTGATCAGTATAGTTTTCTCTGGAGTGCTTTTAGCAGTGATCATTTTCAAAACCCACTGAAACAGTGAGATGCAGGGAGCTGCTGGTCTCACAGGCACTGAATAATTATTGGATGAAAGGACGATTGAACATATTTAATAAAAGAATAACTGTTCCATTCTAATCATAAAAAAAGTTTTGCTTCTTCTTCATGCAAGGTGTCCCACCATTTCTTTATTAACCATAACTAATGCAAAGCATTACTGGAAGAATTTTCATATTTAATTTGAATAACAAATTAACACCTCCTAGTAGCAGCATTCCAATTTTCCAGACATGTCTTTATAATGATCTGACCTGAAAGAGAGCTCTTTACTTTGGTAAAGGTTATATCTCCATGACAACATAAATAGCTAAAAAGGATAAAAAACCAGCAGATTTTAATTTCTGAATTATGTCTGGAAATTTGTTTCTGTGCTGTTGATCTCAGTGATAGGTTGTATAAAGCAGTTTTTTTTAAAGAGGCTCTCCCTCACAATTTTGTTTAAAGATTTTAAAGATGTGGATTTAGACTTTCACTCAATGTTTGCTTCACTGCCTCATTGTAACTTAAAAAAAATATTTTTAATCAAACACAAATTCGTAGAATTAAACCTAATTGGGACTCATATTCATATAATATTATTAACCTCCAGTTTAACACACATTGTTGTATTGTATACCTCACATTTTGTAGCCATCAGCGATCACTCATTTTTGTCTAGAAAGAATAAGTATGCAAAACGCCTTAAATAGGGAAGATATTTTAATATGCTAGTTTGAGCACGCTTTTACAAGCAAGGAAAAGGAAATCTTCAAGCATGGGAATAATATTTAGAATCAGAAGAAAAGGGAATGATGACATTGGGTTATTTTAATAGCCAATTAACCATCTTTATTCCCTGTGTCCTGCTAAGGCCCAGACTTAAAAAACAAATGCTTTTCCCACTGGTGGTGAGACCCAAAATGTAAAAGGATTTTCAATAAGGCAACCAAAATAATTAAATTACAGGAATGTGCACTGAGGGAAAGGCATCTCTTTCTTCACAGGCAAATAAGTTTATTTCACACTACAACTGGGATGTGCATCAAGATATTTAAGGCTCTTTCTAATTTCTTTGTCCTCCTGGGGACGTCTAGCTCATAACGACACACTATGAAATTATGAAATGACATTATGGGAACTTTAAACATCTTGCCTTGAAACGTTGTTGACTTAGTTCTTAATCCAGCTAAGACGTCAGTGTAACATTCATATGACAGCATAGCAAACAAGTAACTCAAACAACATGTGTTCCTAAATAGCTGAGAAGGAGGCACAGGATGCCAAAATTATCCATTTTCCGAAATCCAGAAAGAAGGCTGACCTCAAATTGACTCAAAGGAATTGTGTTATGACCTGATCACTTGAGAAAACAGGAAACAGTGGTTGGGAAAATGTTATGTTTTTGGTTTTAAACTATTTACTTCGATTTTTTTCATCTTCCCTCTTATTGATTAAATATAAACAGCACTATAGTTAGGGTTCCAGTCGTATTTGTGGGGTGAGACCTGCCATATTTTTTTCTTCCAATCTGTTATATGAACTTATTTCTCTTTTTTTAAGAAGAGAACTTAACCCTTTATCAGAGAGCAGTTTATAAGTAGCAGCAGTTTTGCTGAGTTTAACCTAAATTAAGAATAAGCCTCACAGTCCTGTTTATTTGGTGAATCTTTGGTAAATATTAATTAACTTTGCCCCCACATTATTACTATATTTTTCATCCTGAGTTCTCTGAGCTCAGCTTAGGTCTGATTCATTAACCAAACATTTCCAATAATTTCCACTGTGTACAAATGGAGGATAGAGGTTTTCACTATTTTGGGCGCTGAACTTTCTGATGACATGGATAAAACCCACAATTGAATGTGTATTGATTCTTTTTACCCTAATTGGCAAAGAAAGCTCAAGAACATATTCAAGATTACAAACAAGACTGTGTACAATTGTCGTCAGCGTGTTACAAGAAAGATATCACAAGAACGGAACACGCTAACCAGCTGTGTTGTCAAAGCTGCTGTAGCGGAGCTAGTTTGGGCACGGTGACGTCATCGCCCTCCCTGCACGGAGCTGGGACCTTGGCTGGGGGAGGTCTTCTTGAGCTCATGCGGCTGGCTCCCTGTTGCGTTACGCTGGAGACCCTGGTTCGCGCCCCCAGGTGCTGCGGGACGAACCGCGACGGTCACACTGCCACCCTGGCTTCTTTAAAGAAATGTAGCCCAGGTGGGGAGCTGCGCCAGCATGCGTAGGCTGCAAAGGAACAAGTAATAGGCTTATTCCGTGCTGGAAAAAAGAAAGACATTCGGTCAGTCTAGACATTTCTTTAATGAACAAGTAATAGGTTTATTCCATGCTGAAAAAAAAGAAGAAAGAGAACACAACGTTTCGGCCGTGGAGCCTTCTTCAGGTGTGACAATTACATTTTTTTGTAAAAAATGTAATTGTCACACAATTTTTTGCTTACTGCCCTGTCTTTCTCACACCTGAAGAAGGCCCCGAAACGTTGTGTTTTCTTTCTTCTTTTTTTTCAGCATGGAATAAACCTATTAATTGTTCATTAAAGAAATGTCTAGACTGCCCGAATGGCTTCCTCTCATCTGTAACTTTTTTTGTGGAGATCACAAGGAAAGACGGGGAGGGATGACAGCAGCTAACTTCAATTTCTCCTCCACTGCCTTAACTCGTAATCGTTACTTCCTAGATTACAATATATGTACAAAACACACACACAAGCTTTTTGTCTTCTGCATATGGGTGGTGTATCTCTCTTCCACCTGTGCAGCTCCCTCCTGGTTGATTTCATTTTTCAGGGAGTCCCAGATTCCCTGTCCTGTGGTCAGGAGATATTGGTCCTCAACAAACAACAAAGACATTTCGGAACATTGAAAACCCGGGTGATGTTATTCCTTGAAAAATTGTGTTTTTTGTCCTCCTGATGAAATGAGCAAGGCTCCTCTACCTGATAGTCTGGCCTACAGTGGTTCTGGTAGCTCTCTGCACTACACGTGGTGTTAGAGAGAGGTTTGGTTTGGGCCACACAGACAGACAAGTTAGACATATGTTACCAGGCATAGATACTTCAGCTGGAACAAGCACCACCTTTGAAAAAGCAGTGAAGAAAGAAAAACCAACGAAATAAATAAAGCTACAGTATATGTGCTCTTTAACTAGGCAGGATGACATTTTAGCAATGTCATCAGCTGTTATTTGTATTAATTAAGCATGGAAGCATATAATCAGCTGTGTTATTTATTTAAAATGATCTGCTTGTTGTTAAGAACGGTGTATGTCCTTGTCCTTGTTTTAGAAGTACAGCATGCTATGTGTTAGAGTAAGTCTTAGCACATTTTTAATTTGAAAGTTAATCTAAGAAATGTTCCATCTTTAGAACACACAACTGTGTTAGACCCCGTTAGACTGATTGCTCTCCAGTTTCGCCCACACTAGGTGCCGTCTTCCAAGGCTTTTCATCAATAGGAAAGTTAGGAAGGATGCACACAACAGGAGGCAATTCGTCTCATCCCCCTCGTCTAATTGCTCCCAGGTTATTGGCCAGGAGAACCTCATCAATCATTTTCTTGAAGGATCCTGGAGTGCCAGTGTCCAGGATTGGCATGGCGTGATTGTTTGCTTGGTACACTTCACTACAAGGAGGAGGGCCCCTGGCAGTCAGAACTGAACATATACACCCGTTTTCCCAGCCCACAGCTTGCCAGTGTACAAAAATTGGACCATTCATTGAATGACAGTACTGGAGGTTAAGGTAAGTGCACCTGATAAAATGCAGAGTAAACACAAGAAAGGCTATTTACAGCATCTAAGATTCAAAACAAAGTATTCTGCCTTTTGGCACAGTTCTAGCAGCCAGAGACTGTGTGCAAGACCACAACAGAGATGGAGACAGGACCACATGACAAATGTGTTGATTTGCATGAAAATTGCAGGCAATTCTGAGGCTCCCAACAGGGGGTGGAGAGGGTTAAGTGGCAGGCTTTTACTTAATTTAAACAGCAGGCTTGCTAAGAAATGCTAAGAAATCATTTGTAAAGCAGTGCATGCTCAGATTCGCTTGGGATAAACCCACAGCAGGTGCATGTCTTTTTTTACCTGCTCTTTGTAGCATCAGACAATTATGGGTCAAAACAGACCTTCTTTCTTAAAAGTCCCCCCACCCCCCACCACCACCAACTTCTCAAACAGATCGCCTGACGAGGAGAGTAGGGTTTATGTCCGTGCCTCTGTGTTTGAATGGGACAATAAAAGAGGGCGATGTGCCATCCTTTATTTTGAAAAGAAGCAGACAACCTTACTGGAACTGACAAGTCGTGAAAGACAGATGTTAAACACGTCGTGTGCATAAGTGTTTTGCCCCACCTCACCTACAGTATAAATGTTAGGGCATTCTGCCATACTGGTGATCCATTTTCGTTTGGCTGTCATATGCAAAAAATAAGGACATGTAATTCAATCCCACCTTCTCATAATTTCTATATAAGGCGTTCTATTTTTGCACCAGTCTAAATTGTGCCATGACTGTCTTTCCTTGACACAAGACTTCCTTGACATTAAAAATCCCATATAATTCAATGTTTTTCAAGTCCCCAGCAGGCAATGTATTGTTCTTATAAAGAGCCAGCCCTCACTCTGAAACAGGGTCACATACACATGGAGACTCTACTCTGAAACTAGGCTGTTAAGCGAATCGAACTAGAGCATGTCTTCCTCTCCTTGAACAAATGCAAAGAATCAGACTGTTTCAGAAACCATTGTCAGGAAAATAATAGGCCCACATGGGGAAATTGAAAAAATCTGAGCTAAAAGAGTGAATAGTTTGGAAAACATATAAGAGGATGTCTGAAAGTACACATAACGAAGCAACATCAAATCACTGTTGACGTGAGCTAATCTGTTCATGGCAGAGGGCCTGGACTGTGTATATACATCTCAGTGGTGGGAACATCAGATATTTCTACTAAAAAGACGCAGGAGGCACTGTAGGTATGTGTTTTGGGTTTTGGAGCCCTAAGATGTTGCCCTCAAAACACAGAAGCTGCTCACATTTTTATTTCCCATCTGTTTCAGCAATTAATGTTGCATTGAATTCATATTCAAGGTGTTCTCAACTTTTTGGCAAAAAGCCTTCCTCCTTATATTTATGCTCAGGCCATGGTTCAGGATTAATAAATGATCAATCTTCTCATTTATAAAAAGTTGTTGTTAAGTTGCTACAGAGAGGGCCAGCTTTTTATTCCTCAGGGCTCTGTAGCTGTGACTACCCCAACTTCTTCTAACCATAAAGCAACATTAAAACAAGACGTATTAACAGTGACAGATATTGGAAAAAAACAACATTCAGTGCATGTTTCCAAGTATGCACACAGTGTAAACAGAGAATAGCTTTCACAAATCCTTGGCTTTTTAGTGAGACAAAACAGTGCATCATAAGCCTTGCTGTATCTTTTTTATCTAGCGTTAAGCAAAGTAAAGCTTTGTTTTAGAAAAAAAATATCAAAGAGGAAATGGTCAAAGAGATCATAAACAGCAGTTAGATCCTTTCAGAGACTGGCCGTAAAAAGAGAAATGGCAAGAGAATACCTGTTCTTGTGCACAGCTGAGACCAGTGCTGCAGACTAGAAAATAATGTTTACAGGTCTTCAAGGACATCCGTTCTGAGTTACCAGGATCAAACAAGAAGCAGCCGCCTTTCTGGAGATATCCCCAGCTGCTCTGAGTAAGTGAGAATGAGCATTTATTCACATACTGCACAAAGAATAATATGGTCTAAAAAAGAATTAGACCATTTAAACACTAAAACAGCAAAAACATTTAATTCCTATTGCCTTTTACTTTTGGTTTAAGAAAGTCTGAAAGACATCTCAATTCTTCCCCCACCTCAATCGATTTACACACCTGCTTAGTCACAGCTGCTCACAAGGTTTTTCATAGAAACTAACATCTGAAAATCTGAGAAATTAAGAGGTGACTTTGAATGTTTACAAGCATAGCAGGCTACTGCTGCAGTTTTCTACGGGTCTCGCCGAAGTGCTGAGTTTTCATGATTTATTTGATTTCAGAAGCAACTTGGAAAGCCCTTCCTGTCTCAAAATATGTCTTGTTAATCTGGGGCCAACTGGCAACCCCTTATCTGATGAGACACTCCAGGCTGTGAAGTTTACTTCAGAACAGAAAATCTGTATTATTGTGAATTAAAGCATCTTGTCTTTAATCAAGACAACGAGAAACAAAGCCTCAAGATGACACCACAAATCTCCCATTTGATTCAATTTTACATGGCCTACATAAGTTATTAGTTATTAACTCCTTAAGCAAAACATTTTGTATTCTAGGAGGAGAAAGTTGTTAAAAAATAAAATAGAAAAAATACAAACCTGTGAAATTGCTTTGGTGCAGTGTATTTGTTAATGGCACAGCAAATATCTTTCATTTTCATAGACGTAGAAGGTTATGACTAGGGGTGCCGATAAAGGACTGATGACCAGCACAGGACTGTTTAAGTTACAAAGCTGTAACTGAAAAGATTTTGTTTTTTGGGTCAGTCCAGGTCCTTGCTGGAGAAAAGGTTTTGCATTAGAGATGGATATATACACAAAAGGAATTGCAGGACTCTCACAAGCACGACACAAAAAACGTTTTACTTCAAACAAGGCTCTAATCAATGTTATCAGTAATAGTTTCAGTCTGCTCTTCAACTCTAATCATTCCCAGAAGAAAATGTGGGTTTGGTTAGGGCTTCTAGAAAGTGCTCTTATCAAAACTCTGACAGCACTGTTGACATGCTTTAAGGTAAAGTCAAAGACAGGACCTTTTCAAGCCTGCAGAGAAAGTTCACTGGATGTGCTGCTTTGACATGCAATGCAATAATTACTTCAGCTGTAGTTAAAATACTGTATCATAAAATGCAATGTTTTTTTTGTCTTCAGAGGAGACAGTCTGCTGACTATTTCTATGTTCCAACATACAGCATTCCAGACTACTATCAGTGTCTAAAGCAAGCAACACACACACATGCAATCATAATTTTCCTTTCATGTGGGTTCTTTACCTAGTTCAGTCACTGACTGTTTAGAAGGGAGGTCAACTGTGAACTGGCTTTATGAAAAGTAATTTCTCCACAAATAAAACCATTGCAACAATGGACGTCAGACAACTTCTGACAACCCATCTGTTCCTTATGACGTTTCCTTAATCCTCTGCTTTTCTTTAAAAAGCACAGATATTCTCCTGTTCTATATTCTCCTGTACCTGTCTCAAAGCTAACATTTCTGAAGATAAGTCAGTCTGTTGCCTTTCAAGTGGTGAGAAATTGGGATTTATCACCTTTGGGTGAGTCCTTGAATTTTAAAATGCCTTGGTTTCTGTGCCCAGCTTCTTAATGAGAAATTGATCTTGATTTTTTATTGCACCGTGATTATTAGAAGAACAAAAGAATTTCACATTACAGAATTTTAAGCTGTTTAAATGGAGGTCGGTTAGATACATTAATTTAATTTATTTTCTAAAGAATGTTTTCTCCCACACTCCAAAGATATATTAGTAGGTTAATTGGCTTCTGGAAAAATCTGCCCTGGTATGAATGTGTGTGTTGGTGTGTGCCCAAGTGATGGACTGGTGTCCGTTCCAGGGTGTATTCCACCTTGTTCCTCTTGCTTGACAGAATAGGCTCCAGCTCCCCCGTGACCCTGTATTGCATAAAGCGGGCAGAAAATGGATGAAACTTTATACGATGATACAATTCAGGTATTCAAAATCCCGAAAGGCAGCGACCAAGTTAAATCAGGTTTGTTCCAAATATGGACTCCACATCCTGTGTGGCAGGATGGTTTATTCCAAATTCTGTGTGGCTGGGTGGTTTATTCCAGATCCTGTGTGGCTGGATGGTTTGTTCCAGATCCTGTGTGGCAGGATGATTTATTCCAGATTATGAATGTTTTTCTTCATATTGGCAACAAGCTGGGAAAAGGGTGGCCTTCATGTTTCCTGATGGCTAACATGACACATTGAGTAGCACATCTTGTGAGTTGTACATCTTAATTTTTTGGGTAGATCATCTGACCATTTTTTAACACTTTTAAGAACTTTTTGAGTTAAAAATCAGTTCATTTTGCATTAATGAATTACATTTTATTTTTTGCTTTGCTACAAAACTGAATTATTTAAAGGTGCCCTTATGTAACCTGCAATTTCCTTAAAGAAGCCAGGGAATTGTCTTCATCTACAACAACCCAAAATGAAACGTGGAACTATCGGCCCATACAAGTATCCAACCCACAACCATGGGATTATTATCACCACACACTAAGCTTCTGAGTTTACTGGCCAGCAGATGTACAATTATTTACACTTATGGTTATACCTGGGAAAAAGAATTATATTAGTTTATTACTCTTTCTTAAACAAAAGTATTCTAGATTTTGTGTGATGGTATACGAATGTTACTTTAAATATTTTGCAGTCCCACATTAGATTAAGGAAAAAAACATTCCCTGAAGATCCTCTCACAAGTCTTTAAGACGCTGTCATAGTATCTGTGAAACAGCATGACCTTAGCTGTGTGGAACTCTTCCAGCTTCCAGTGTGTTGGGAAAGATATGACCAAAGCACATGTTCATACACTCATTCTGAAAACACACAGACATTTTCCTTGTAAAGACTACAATTTCTTGGACGTATAATGGTGATTCAGATTATATACTGTAAGATTTTTACCAAATTTGATAAGGAACCCATGCATCACATAATCACTTTTATGAACAGGCCAACATTTTCATGAGTAAATGAGATAATTTGGCCCTGTCTCACATGTTTGGTTGCTTATCCAAATCTAAAAACCTTTTCCAGACGTTACTTGAATTCCAGAGTACACTTCGACAACATGGCTGACCAGCTTCATTCAGGCGCCCGCAATCCTTAGAATTCTTTGTGTAAAGCCATGCTTATTGATTTGACTCCAGACAGTGAAGATCAGGGGGGTACAATAACCCTAAAAGGCTATCTCTGCCTCTGACAGAAACGTCTGCCATTTCGAATGACACAACGGGTGTCAAACTAATGAGAAAAAGACCAGTAAATTATAATTAACCTGGAACTACACAAAATTCCAACCTTTCAGACACTCATTCTATCGGATCTCTCCAAGCTGAAGAAGTAAAACATAATTCAACCGTGTGTTCGAGGAAGAGATCAACTTCCTTGTTGATGAGATCTTTAATGATCGTGAAGAGACTGTGCTTCTCCAGCTCTGGGGCAGGGCAGTGCCCTCACTCAGTGTTGCATGGTTCCTAAGAGAGAAAAGGACAGCTTGAACAGTTTCCTTTGTAGAGAACAGTTTCTCCTTAGTAGAGGTGTCATCTTACCTTAGACCTTACTGCAAATAAGAGACTGAGATAAGATCACTTTATTGGCCATATACAATTTATTGTATTAGGAATTTGTCTTTTCACATACCCCAGCTTGCTCTCCATGAGACACACAGAGAGGGAGAGAAGCTTGGGGTCAGAGCACAGGGTCAGCCGTTTATATGGCACTCCTGGAGCAATTGGGATTAAGGCTTTGCTCAGGGGCCCAACAGAGTAGGAATCCTCTGCCGGCCACGGGATACAAACTGGCAACCTTCCAGCCACAGACACAGATCCTTAGCCACAGAGCCACCGCACCACTCATTTTAAGATGAAAATATCCCAAACAGGAATGAAAGATGTGGCAGACAAATCTGTGTACACATGTTACACATGTTATTTTTCAGTTAAAACAATACCGTGTTTAAATGAAAAACTTAATATACAAACAAGTAAAAAAACAAAACAAAAAATGTACTGGATTACAAAATGGTGCTTAGTGATATGCCCAGATACAACTGCTGCAGTTTTGTAGTCATTAACAAGCTTATGTCCGCCAGCCAACAGGTTTAATCTCACACATATTGTCACATTTTGAGATTTTTAAATATTGTTTATGTTTAAGGAGCAAGGGGATATCAGTTCTCCACAATGAAGGTATGTAGGTTAAAGGGTTTTCTGTAAGTCCATATGTACACTGTATTAAAAAATACAGTCTGGGTTATCTACCGTAGGCATATGAGCAAGTGTTTATATCATAGTTTAATTTAAAAAGAACTTTATTACGAGCCGTAGTTTAAAGGTGGCAATAATATGTGCTCTGGTGTTTTTATCATACTTAACCTTCATTTTTTTTTCAAGCTCACATTCTCTAAAATACGTATAAGCCTTTAAAAAGCCCTGCATGGAGTCATTAATGTAAATGGTGTGATCCTATCTGACACACTTAGGGGGCACAGCTGTCCTGCAAGCTTGTCATCACCGACGTGTAGTAAGTAGGAGGTTATCAGGGTGGCGAGATTAGTTATAATTTTATAGTGATGTTAGTGGTTGTGACTGCCTGCTGACTAAATGGAACTTCAGCCCTGCCTGTACAGTATGAAGGAGGATTGTATTCTATTTCCTGGGTGAAATATTGATTCACTAAATTCCTGGTAGATGCATTTAGCAAAAAATACATTATCTCACTGGGAAAGTATGAAACTTAAATCGTGCTGTTCTTAACAAACATTTTTTTCTTTTTATGAAGATAGTAATTCATAAAATTGCAGCCTTTGAAGGGCATGGGCTCTGGGGTGGTTCCTGGGGTGCAATCTGTGTGGTTTGTATGTTCTCCCTGTGTTTGCGAAGGTGTCATCACACAGTCCTAAGACAAACTGGTAGGTCAATTGGCTTCTGCAATGTGTTCTTGTATCTGTGTGTGCCCTACGATGGGCAGGTGTCCCGTCCAGGGTGTATGCTGTATTGCGCCCATTGCTTGCTGGGATAGGCTCTGGCTCCTGGTCACCCTGAATTGAAAAAAGCGGTTAGAAAATGGATGAAGGGATGGATAATAATCCATTTTCTTAAAAAGCTCTTGAATATTGCATGACATGTATTAAGGTTTGAAGTGGAGAACAAAGTGTTTTACTGACTAAAATGGGAAGATCTTCTGGAACAGAATGACACTTCATCATCTGTCACTTTGCAGCCCAAAGGCAGTGTGTGCCTGGAGGGTGTGTACAGAGACGGGGGGAAAATCCATAAAAGACATCAGTACATCGGTATTACTCAACCGGCTTGTAGCTGTTTACAACTCTTACAGGTTAAAAAATGCATTTCTTCATTTCACTTGACAAATACTCCAAATTTCATACTCATTTTGTGAATCTAGGGTATCACGATTCATTTCACATTAATCTCAGGTAAATATTTTTTTTGTTGCTTCCAGCTGCTGTCAGTTGGGGGGTCTTCATTTTATCTTGTCTTTGGCCTATTATTTCTTTGCGAAGGCAAGCTTTATGACAAGAGGAGGTGGAAAGCATAGCATAGCATAGATGGGGGCAGGCAGCTGAAATGATAAAATCTCGCGTAGATCTAGAACTTTGGTCAGTAACGCTGTACCCACACAATACTCTCCTTGCTGTGTGTAACTGAGGTGTTTGTTACTCTCCCCACTATTGTTTCACATGTAAAACTATAATGGACTTAAAATGCTTATTAGTAGAAAACAGGATAAACGAAACCACAGTGCTTTTCCTCTCAGTACTGAGAAACTGCCTCTCCTTAGGGAGCATTTTCTGCTAATGGATGGAATGGTCTGAATATTTTAACAAAGAGTAATGATAATTAATATAATCATAATCACAGCTTCTTGTTAGAGGTATTTGTGCTCGTTCTGGAGATATTTTTATTATTCTTTCATGCTTATTAACCCTCTCCCACCTCTTTCTGCCTTTTTTCATTAGTGGATCTGTTAAAATATTTTCTAATCCAACCACGCATACAACCAAACTCATTTAAACCAAGAAAACTGATCAGACAGACTACTGTCTAAATTTGAACAGGTTAGAAGATGTAAGTTATACATGCAGGTAGGTTATTGCTAAAATGCAGAAAATGTGCTTGGATACACGGAGAGCTAGAAATTCACAAAATGCATTATATCAAGGTTTTAAATTACAAACCAGTCAGCACAGACACTACTCTGTGCTCACAATCACAGGGCTAAATGTTTCTCTAAACAGTTATTGGATTTCCCAACAAAATAAAAGGCTTTTTTTTCGCTGGAATTTTTTCAAATATTTTTACCATTTTTTGGAACTTAATTAAAAACAGACAAAAAGGACAGTACAACAGTGCTTATAAAAGGAAAATCACAAAAAAAGAAAAAAAAGGGGAGAACAAGAGAGTAAATAACCAAGTTCTGTCTATTGGTCCAGGTTGACTTATTTTGCATTAGCACAGTATTATTACCCACAAGGGCATGGACAAGGTGAACCTAGTAGATTTCTTCAGAAGCAACTGTGAAACATGTACCATAGGGCACAAGTAGTATATATGTAGAAGTGCATTTAAAACTGAGAAAAGGAGGCACTTCTTTACCCAGAGAGTTGTGGGAGTGTAGAACAATCTATCCAGCCGTGTTGTTGAAGCCAATACAGTGGCTTCTATCCAGAAACAGCTAGATGAGATCCTGATGGGATCCATGACCTACTACCAAACAGTCTAAATGGTCCATTTCTGATTTGTAAACTTTCTTACGCTCTATCTACAAGAACAATTTCAAGTTTGGTTTAAAGGAATCTCTGGCTCTGCCCATTGCTTAAAACTAGTTTTAGCCCTCCCAGGTAGAGACGTGCTTCAGGTTTGTCAGTGACCTTAGAAGCCATAATTGTGCAGTGTGGGGCTTCATCTCGTCACACCACATCAGGAGTACAACCAAAGCTCTAACACAACATGTGCATGTCTGTGAATGTGAGAGGATGAGGAATCTTCTTCATCCAGATGAAGGACATTTTTTTTTAACACCAGCATGAAGTGTGTGAAAAGAGAAGGCTTCATTTTGTGAAATCACCATTTTGTATTTAATAGTAACTGTCCTAAAGATACAGGTTCTGTTTTATCTTCCTGGATGTAGTGATGTGGCCACACTTGTCTGTCAGATCCATCAGTTGATAGACAGGGAGTTGGATGGATTCACAATAACCTCATTTTCAAAGCTGACTGACCTTTCATCCAAGACAGGCTCCTCCAGAGGTGGTTTATGTGTAAAAATGCCAAACAATCGTATCAGGAAGACCCCTAAAGTGAACACACTCTAGCAGGTGTAATTTTAGATGATTTTTATGGGGAATTTTACAAACCTGTACTTTATATCTGCTTCTGTAATTTGCAAGGAAATCTGGAAATGCTGATGCAAACAGTGTGCAGTATCCAGTGCAATGTAATGTTTTCCTTATTGCCCTCCCAAACAAAAGAAAATTAGCCAACACATCCTCTGACTAACACAGAGGGCCAGATTGCTTTTTTAGGAACTTGTTTGGGATTTAACGTTATGGCTCATGCTGATGGATGGAACCCACATGCGACCTGCAAGCTCAGAAATTCATCTCTTCTCCCTCTCGTTTGCTCCTCACTGCCCTCCTAGTGATTATTCAGTTACTTTCAAGTACAATTATGTCCCTTTTCATTTGCAAATAAGGCTTTAAAAGAACAAGAAAAGGAAAACGCAGGGAAAGAAAGCATCCTCATAGGAAACACAACCTATTAAGGCAGGGACACATGTAACTGAAGCTGCAGGGCTCAGGGGGAATGCAAATTACCTGGACCTCCCATGAGAATGCCACTTGTTTTTCTTATGCAAACCGTGCTGCTTAAATAAGTGCTGTGCTTAAAAAACATAAGGAATACTGCCCCCACTCAGACTACACCATTTTAAAAGTCCGCAGTGTATCCTCTGCATACAAAGACTTGATTGACCCCCACATTATTAATCCTTGAGGATTCATTTTTAAGCCATTGCTCTGAATGCAGTAGACTGCTAGATACAATAATTGGATATAAACTGTGTAAATTGCCTGTGAATGAAGGGGAGGGTGTCTGGTTGGTTTTTTAATATGAAATGTCATCTGTGTGCTTCCAAAGTACTGATACCATAGTTTTACCATTTTTCCCAGCTTGTAAAGAAGGATTATGTCTGTCCTTGTGCCTGTGCGTGTTCTTCTGATTTTACGGAAATCCAGATCTCAGTGGTCTGTTTAACCAAAAGGTACCTCCTTCTTTTTGTTGCAAAAAGCCATTATGTAAGTTTTCAAATAAAGCAATAAGGAAACAAAGTGGGCTCCCCTGCTCCTAAAGGCATTCTGTAGGCCTTCAGCTTTCCATAAATAGAGTCCATAAAAAGGTTTGCATTAGAAACACAAGGCCTCTGGTTTCTAATGAATTAATTCAATATCAGTTCCTTTGAAATTTACAATAGGGAACTCATGTAAAGAGCATGATGGTAATGGATCATGGTGACAAGTACTTCTGTGTACAAGAACAAACAGCCCCCTGTATTAATACACATGTGCTATTGTGTGAATACATTTTAGTGGATTTACACTCTTCCTATTTTAAGAATCCAAAGCATTTAGAGACAGATATTGCTGGAAGCCATATTTCTGTTATATTCTTAAGTCAAACATGTGAGATGAGCTGCTACTATGGTACTTGTCACTTGAAAGTAGTGATAAGGTCAGATAAATATGCCATCTGGATTGCTTGCTTCTGTACCTCAGTTGTTTGTATGTCAAATGCAGTGTGTGCCATTTACCGAAAACTACAATACTGACAGCATACTGTAAAATTGCTAACAGCCCTATCCTACAGCTTTATTTCACAATGGAGTGGAAAACATGGCTGATTCCTCCACTGTTCAACAATGCACATGTCTATGAAAATCATCAGACTGCCCTCGAAGGAACATCTACATCAGCTGCACTTCTCTTATGTTTGATGACACGTTTGTTCAGTTTCTCTGCCCCTTCAATTTTCTGTTGTAGTTGCCTGATTATTTTTGCCCAGGTTAATGAGTAAAGGTAAGTTGCGGGCTGCTGCGGTGTTTTGTTGGATTAGGAATGGTTCGGTGCCAAGCACAAAAAACAGGAGGAATGAGAAAACTGCTCAGGGTGTATATGTGTATGTGCTGAGGGTGTATACAGTATGTGTTATATGTGTGCTCCACACAGGAGGAACAGGAGATGTGAAACAAAACCCAGGTGATACCACAGTCTGCTCATTACAAATGGCCTGTGCGTTTTGCAGTGCGAGTTTGGAATTGGGGACCCCTGGTTTTGAGCCACTTACAAATAACAGACACTGTAGGACCAAATGTGAACTAAGGATTCAACTGGGACAAAATTCAGTGAAAGCGAACACTGAAATGAATAGTCTTCCTTTTTAAGAACCCATGTTTTGTATTTGCTCTTAAATATCTCCAAAATTGCTTTAATCAGTGCTTTAGATATAGTTTTCAACTTTGAATTACCAGTACTATTAATTATTACACATTAAATACAAATGTGTTGTTTTTTTGAGAAGCTTAATTAAGCACACGTCAATAAATAATTCATTAATACTTTCAGAGCCATTGTTTTCCCCATTCCCAACCATTATCCAGCCCTGTTTGTTGTTTTCTGAACATTTTCATCAAAGGTGTCCTCAACCAATGGGCTCGGCCTCACGTATACTCCTCTTGGAGCTGTCCTCAAACCTTGGTCACTTGTTTTATTTTTTCTGTATTTAAAGCAGGTAGCATTGTATTTTTCATGAGCTAGGCTGGTGTATTCCATCTGTGAGTTACAATACAGGTTACTTTATCAAAGTGGTAATGTGAACACACCCTTAACAAAAATTCCCTGATACCAAAGGTGAGGTGGCAACCCTGTGTAACACTCTCTTTCGTTTCCCAACCATCGTATTTACAATAAGCTCAGATAATAAGGCAAATGTTTGGCCACAGTCAGCAGTATAACAGGTTATTGCAGGTTACCTGGAGCAGTTCAAAATGTGTAAAGGGGCTGCCTCTGGCAGGAGCAAAGAAAATTAGCTAAACCCTTGTTTTTGTGGTGCTGGAAACTAATCTTTGTTTTCCCCATGAATTTAAAAAATTGGAGAAAATCTCTTAAAGACAAAATTGCAGCCTTCTTTTTTGCTAAATAAAAGGTACAAACTCTTATGTGTGTGAATTTCCTTGTTTCAGCAGCATTACACATTCAAGAAAAGGAGCAGAAAGAATGAAAACTAGTTCTCTTAAAACATAAGAAAAGGTTGTAAGCAAGAGGAGACCAATTGGTCCATCCAGCCCAGTTGGTTGTTAGTAGCTAATTGATCCTAACAAGGCTCACATCCTGCCTGTTCTTGAAGGAAACAACATGGCTGGGCAGCTTTTTCCAAACTCCCATCACTGAATCACAGTCCTGTTTCTCTAGAGGTCCGATCTAAAGTGATCACCCGAGGGCTAGTAGGCTCAGCCTCCAGTCCCTGTGTAGGGAATAGAAGATTGATCCCTGGTGAAGTGAAGAACTCCACTGAACAAAACAGCAAGACCCAGCTGCCTAATTAATCTCTGGTAAACACGGTAATTACAGTCATAATACTCACCCACAACAGCTATTTTTGTTTACTTTGCTGTAAAACATTCTGTGATCCAAGAGTGTTGTGAAAAGGGTGATTTGTACCTTGAAAAGGGTATTACCTTCAGGTTATCAGGTTTTCTGATTGCTGAACCATGGTATTGTTGTTGCTGTCCTGAATGTGCTTTACTGCTCTTTTTCAAAGGCAGGTTTTCCTGTCTTCTATTAGGAGAATGTGAATGTTGCTCCACAAGGGGCTGAAAGACTCAAGGCACCCAATTATCTAGCTTTAAAGTCTAAATCCCCCAGCCTGGGAGATTAAATGTCATTCAAGCAGCTGTGGTTGCAGGGGGGGGGATGAAAAACACCACCACCACAACAATAATATAAAGAGGCCCTCTGTCCAATGTTATTGAGTCTACATACAAGATTAAAGTCACCTGTTTTTGTAAAAAAGACACATTTCTGATATATAAAGTACTGAGACCACAAATGCAGTTGTCACATGTCAGGTCTTTCCAGTATACCTGTTGTTTTGCAATTCAGAATAATGCAGCCTTGTCTGCTGCTATCACCAGGCTAATGGCACAGGGGCGCTCTGCCTGCTGAGGATTATGGATACCTGTGTTCTGGAGTTTAGGCTACAGCATATTTGCTGTTTTACCTTTTGCACTGTCCTGGCAAGCCTGTGTCCTCCTATGTTGTCTACCTGTCCCTTCATATGAGGGTCCCAAGCCTCTGGGCAGGATGGAGGCTGGGAGACCTGGTATTTCCTTCTTGTCTTGTGGGGTAGGGTGCAGATCACCTGTGGTTGCTGATGGATGGTGCCAGCTCTGAACCATAGGAGCATGAAGTCCTGGTGAGATAAAAAGATTTCAATGGTTTTTGTGGTCTGCATTGTTGTATGATGTGTACTGGTGTTCATTTGCCCCATAGTATTTTACTCCATTTACTCCCATGACTCGTGAATCATCCATCAGCTGCTTTCATGACTTAAAAAGCTGTATTCAGTGAAGATCAATGCTTGTGAAAAGATTTCTAAAGGCCCCGTGGGAGAACGGACATGAGTAAGTATACCACAGGTTGCACAGTCTTAACTGTATAGGATTTATAACTTTGTACTCAGACCCTTTCATTCATTCTTTCACAGGGATTGTCTAGAATCCATGTCAACAGCGCAAGTACACCTGGCTGCTCTGGCATCAGCAACACAGGATTTGGGACTGGACTGACATCAAAATAACTGACAAACAGGAATCTGGCTTGAAGTGAGCTTTTTTGTTATGACAACTATGCAGCGACGACATCGATTTCCAAAACCAAGCCCTCAAAATGTACTATTTTGTCATCAACAGAGGATACCCCAGCAGTGTTATTGACAGGACCCTTGCCCAAGCCAAAAACACTCCTTGGACCATCAACTCAAACAGGAACTCCCGCCGTAACAACCGCATTCCTTTGGTGCTTCCCTACCATCCCAACACACTTCCTATCCCTCCCCAGGACTATTAACGACAACTTTTTCATCCTACAGGATGATCCCTCCATTGGAGCCCTCTTTCCTTACCGCCCCATCATCTCATATCGCCAACCACCTAATCTGCATAACCTTCTTGTTCACAGAACCCTTGACCGCCCTCAGCAACGATCCACACCAGGGACTTTCCCCTGCAACAGAGCTCGGTGTATCACCTGCAAGTACACAGCCACCACCACACTCATTCAAGGCCCCTCAGGACAATTCCGGATCACTCAGATGACATCGTGTACCTCCAGCAACCTTATTTACTGTATCTCTTGCAGTAAATGCCCAGCCATCTACATTGGAGAAACAGGAAGGAGACTCGGAGACCGCTTCAGAGAACATGTTAGGGCTGTGAAGTTTAAAGATTTCTCAAAGCCCACTATTTCTCATTTCATGTCTGACAGCCTTGATCAAACTGATCTCTCTGTCTGTGTTCTAAGATGGCTTTCCTAATTTATACATCAGAAAGACTACAGAAACTAAAATTATCCTGCAGCTAGGATCACACCTTCCCCCTTCTCTCAACGACAGACTACTTTTCCTCTAAATTCTCTCTATTCATTGTAGGTTTCTCTTCACCTATCCTGACTTCACACTTCCTGATTGGCCACTCTGTCTGTCCCCTGTTCCTGCCTCTCGCTCCTCCTCTCTCCCAGTTTTTGTTCTCCTGCTACATTACCTTTGCTTACTGCCCTGTCTTTCTCACACCTGAAGAAGGCTCCACAGCCAAAACGCTGTGTTTTCCTTCTTCTCTTTTCAGCATGGAATAAACCTATCACTTGTTCCTTTGTAGCCTACGCACGCTGACGCAGCTCCCTACCTGGACTATTTCACCTAATATCATCTAAATCATTTAAATACTTTGAAAAAGGAAAGAGTTCTCCCTCTAGAGACATTAACTTATTTAAAGGAAGACTGCAATGCTATTTTTATATTTTTGGTTTAGAAAGAATTAGCATTGGCGAGTGCATTTCAAATCACATTAAAAGTAAAATGCACACAGTAGCTTGTAAAACTTCCAATTTGAAGACGAAATTTTCAGGTACGTGCAGCGCCACGTTCTGTGATTCAGAACGAGGCAACAAAATGTGCGGTGATGTGAAGAGTCACTATTACGTTGTAAACAAGCAGGCCTGTGAATACATCTCTTTTAATCCAATAGAAATATTGTTCTCTATTTCAAGACAGATTTGCTGACAAATACTACTTACTTGTTAACTCTGCATGCAGATCTCGTTGGAACATTTCTGCTGTGAAATGTCTGCTGCACAACCTGTACTTGTTCGCTTGTACATTGCATTACATTACTCGTTCCAGTGACTAGTGAGCAGGAAGGACCGCATCACGAATCTCGCAATTTGTGGGAACTCTTACTCTTGCCCGTGACGAGACGAGATGATTTTGTGCTTAATTTGAAAATGTAATATGTTTCTATGCCGTCAATGAATTAATTTTGTTACAGAGATTTAATAACCAGTCTGAGAAATTGGGACTGCAGTTCCCCATTTAATTTAATTCATTTAAAACCAGGCAGTACACAAAACACGCCTGTACAACCTTCCAAGACAAAGGAAGCTAGTTTGTGTTAATTATCAATGTCTTACGTGACTAAATTCTTATACAAAGTATGGGTTACAAAGAAAAAAAATATATGCAGTGTTTCCTTAACCTTATTCAAGTGGACATTAGATGGTGCTTTTAAACCTGCAGCGTGGGTATAAATATAGATGTGCAAAGAGAGCTAGCACAGCAGTACAAACAGAACTGCACCAGCAATTCCCAGGCTAGCGGGCCTATTGATTAATTTGTGCTTAAATGTCACTCACAGCATGTTGGAAGTGACTGGGGGTCTCAGGAGCACTAAAAAAAGCATATCTAATAGATTCAGTTCCTTTCAGCATAAATATGAAAAATAGTTTCCTGCACCGGGTCACAATTCTCCAGTTACAAAGGGGGAAATGGATTTTCCTTTATTGCACACTGATTTTATCAATTCACAAATCTAATTGAAGGTCATGTACTGGTTCTAACGTGCATCTAGCATCAAGCATCTTACTCATCTGCAGAGAGTGGCCTCAAAATACCCAATCTAAACACCCAACAAATTTGTCTTTTAGGATGTTCAATGCAGCGTCATTTTGAGATTTTCTTTCAAGTTTCTGGAGAGATTTTAGCTTCATTACGTAATGCTGACAATGATTGATCCGCAGTCTCTATCCAGGTGGATCTTGAAGAATTCCGGAGAATCCTCTGGAGCGATCCCTAGTGCAAAACCAAGCAGAAGTTACGCTGTGCTTCACATCATCAACATCCAGGCTCTTATTTGACAGCTGTTTATACTGTAGGCACATAATTCAGCGAACCGCTGATAGCAGACTGGAGAAAAAATACTCATCAGCGATGATCCAATTGCAAATACCTAAACCTTAAACACCCACATCTGGATTTCTAATTGTAAGTAGCCTGGACATGTGACAGCAGCAGCAGAAGGCCCTGATATTAAATCATTAGATTTATTTCTAACTCTGTAGCTCTGCTGGCCTGCCACAGTTAACCTGCTTTTCATGTCACAAATTCTTTGACACATTACATCGATGAAGAAACATCCATGATGATTAGTTGGGCATTTCCTTTTAAAAATCACAAATGTATTCATTTCCGGTACAGGTGGTAATAGCTGTATAGGAGAAATAATGAAAATGTAACATTATTAGCTAGAAATAGGTTCATTTGGGTGCGACTGTCAAATCGGAAATTATCAATAACATTTGACCATCAAACGCAAGGACCGTGTCGGCTAAACACCAGAAAAAACTTAAAAGCAAAAAAATGAATGCTGATATTTGGCTATACCACAGGGAAGGAACAACTCTTGGTATCGTGCTGCTGACCCCAAAGAACATTAGAAGCCTGAAACAAATGAAATATGCTTTTAACTAGAAAGCTGGCAAGGTCTTCAACACTCCTACTCTACTTTCCTCTCTGGGCAGCAGCTGACAGAGGAGTGTTCCCTTTTGCTGGAATGCAACACCCATTTCAAGAGCACCTCAGACTTATTATCTTGGTTATTATCTCACAGACAAAGGGAACCTCCTCCCACCCACCCATGTATAAATTAAACGCTTTGCAGACAGCACCAGTCAGGAAGCTGTCTGTTGGCTGTAGGGGTCCAGCCCTGTTTACCACAAATTAGAAACTTAGGGACTTTAGGACATACTCTTTTGATTGTTGCTTTAATGCCATTCTTACAGTGTATAGTGGACATGTGGAAGAGTACTGCACCTCAGGATCAGTTCTGACCCAAAGGAACTGAAAACATAAAGCTTTGGCCGACTGTCAGGAACAGTTCTTTCCGGGCCCTATGCGGGCGACACGATCCAAAAGGTGAAGAAACAATAGGGGAAATTATCATGCAGGAGTCGGTCAGGATACAGGGGGGCGTGTCCATGCAGTGCTAGTGTCCGGGGGGAGTGAATCCAGGGCGAACAATCCAAGGGTAAATCCAGAGGGGGAATCCAAGACAGGAGGTTTAGTCCAAGACCAGGGGATCCATCCGTAGTTAAAACCAGAACCGGGTCGGGACTGGCGGGGCAGGGAATCAGGAACAGGAAACTAAAACCATAACGGAGCCAGACGCGGCAGGGTCCCGGGCTCTCACGACACGGAAATCAATGAGAAGCCCCGAGCAATCGCCTGCGTCTGGCTTTAAAGGTGGAACTAAAGAGGGGCTGGAATAAGGAACAGGTGTGGGGAATGGGACAGAACGAGGAAGGGCTGGAGCGCCCTTAAGAGGAGGAGTAACGATCGTGACACCGACAATCAGATGAGATGACATGGGCACCATATTGAATGGCTTGTCTCCATCAGACTAGCTGCTTTCTATACAGCGGTCACAAATAATGTTGTTCTTTCTGACACACTGAATGGTGATTTATTGCAGGATGTTGTCGGGATATTGGATTTTCTAAAATGAGCCTTCATTTCCTCTGGATGACGTCCTCTAATGCCAACCATTTTCCAGACGGATGTACAGTATTATTAAATAAATGAGGTACATGAGGGCTCTCAGAATTGCCTCCTGACATGATAACCTGGTATACACCCTATATTCTGTTTTACCAAAGTGTATGCTGGGCTTCTTATTCCCTGCTGGCATTTGAATATGTTACACCTTCAAATTAATGTTATTATTTGGTCTATAGTTTCCAAGTAAGTTTCTTCTTTTCACAAAAATTTATTTTATGTTTTTTCCAGGCATAGACTGAAATAATGTTGACCCTTTTGCTGAGATTGATGTTTGCAAGGAAGCCTAGAATCCCACCTTTATTCTTTTCCTCTTCTTTTTTCATCTTTTGTGGAAGGTGATGACAGCAGCAGGTGCGAAGAGTTTCTTTCTCACTCCTTTCTTCTGCAAAATGTCTGCCTGGATGCTGTTAAGTCAAACACTGGATGTTCCCTTAGTTGTATTTCTCACATCTGAGCAGATGTTCTCTCCAACATCTGTTTTTGTCACAGATGTCTTAAAAAAATCTAGTCATAGTATTGAGTCCATTTAAATAAAAATGCCTCCCCACCCCCCCCAATAACCTCCATGTAAAATACATTCAAAACTTATAAAATATTACAGAGGACTGGAGAAAAGATTGATGAATTCATCTTCACTGACTGCAATAAAGTTTTACTACTTTTTAAAAATATTCTGGCACACTGGAAAGAGCCAAGCTATTAGAACCGGGTGCCAAGAGACATTTTTCCTACTTTTGCTCTTTCAGACACAGTTGCTCACACCAGTTTCACCTCAAGTGACTCTTCCAAAAATATCAAGTATGTACAAATGTGAGTGTCTCATATACACAGACCAGGATAGCTGCGAGGGCTCCGGAGTGATGAATCCAGTACAATCCTCCTGGGTGCCCCTGCAGCTAGGGACTGCTGGACAGAAGCCAGGATTCTCTGTCTTCTCCCACAGTGAACTCGGAGGTGTTGCCAAACCTTAGGGAATCCCGAGTGGAGATTTCAGATTATTTTCTCAGGACACTGAGAGAAGACAGGGATGAATGTATATGGGGAAAAAATGAATGTAGATATTCATTATGTACACAGAAAAGCAGCATGCATTAAGTTCAATACTTCACTATTAACCCTCAGTGTACATCACTAGAAAGTCTGGAGCTACTTCATGTTGATAATATGAACACATTTCATTCGGCTGATGCTAAATTACCTGCAAAAAAGGTTGCGGTGCAAACGTTATCGTGGGGGGGGGATCACATAATAATGAGATTGCTATTGCTTTTTCCACTGATTTGGCCTATGGGGAAGTGCATTTAAAACTGAGAAAAGAATACACTTCTTTACCCAAAAGGTTGTGGATGTATGGAACAAGGCAACCAGCTGATACTCTGTTGCTGAGGCTGATTTCAAGAAATGGCTGGGTGAGATCCTCAGATCACTAAGCTACTAGCAATTCGATGAGCTTGATGGGACAAATGGCCACCTCTTGATTGTAAAGAAGGTTATTCCTAACACCTATAATATTTAATGTTTTTTTCCAGGGTAGTGTACACCACAGTGACTTTTTCCCCCGTAATGATAACAGTTCCCTCGCTTGCTTTCAGCTTTTCATCTCTGCAGTTTCTCTTGAGAAGGCCTCCCTCACAAGGGCACTCTTCAACACTTTATTTAGCTCTTTACTTTAATCACACGTAGAGAAGTACAAAACAGAAAAAAGATAATAAAGCAGAAACTGGAGCTCTTCTAAATTGCACCGTAAAATGGAGTTGTCTGGGTTTAGTTTTCATCCCTGAGGCCATATTTGTTCTTTCCTTTTCTAAAACATTTCCTTCTCTTCTTGGAGGTTTTGAATACTGATTCTATTGTGCGGACCATGGGTTACCGTTACTAACGGGGACTACATTTTAAAGAATGTTCATTTTGAAATGCTGCAGTCAGGGATGGGCAACTCCAGGAGGGCTCAAACAGGGAAGTAGAGCCCTTGACTATGTGGAAATAACTATTTGGAAAGCTAGACGAATCACCTGTGTTTTAGGTCTTAATCAAATGCTAATGAATGAGTTCCCATAAAGCCTTCAGGACTTTGACCCTCAGGGTTTAAGAGTTGTCAACTCTTTCTTTCACGGCAGGATACATTTTTAAAGTAAGATCAAGTGAAATAAGAAACAATGGGAGTACCAAATCCCTCAAGACTGGTGTACGTTGCACAGTGTAAAATGAGAAGGGTACAGAGAGCTCCCACCCACAGTCCTTGGACTCTACGTGCTGGGGTATGGTGTTGTGGAGCAGCAGGTCTGGCACTGTGGGCTGTGTGGATCAAAATTTGGACGTGTGCCTGTAGTGATTCGAATCTGGAGACTGACTGCACAAGCTACATAACATTAACATAAAAACACCACCCCAGGCTCCATTGTCAAGCAAGCCATTCAAAAAACACCTGTGTTGTGCCTTACTGCTCACAGCATAATCAGATTCTAGGGGATTATATGGAGAACAGTAGAACTTGCTCCTCTTCCTCACTGAAAGGACACGGGCACCCAAATGGTTCAACCAGAAAAGGTGGTCACCTTTGAGCTTTGTAATCGTGGGTTCAAGCCCACAGTTGACTGAGGATGGAGTGAGGGTGATCAGCCAGGAATCTCTCTGTGACACAGAGCCTTGCGGTCTTTCCCAGCACTAACAGGCCTGCGTGCTATTGGTGAAGGACACGCTGCTCCTCCAATCAGCACTGATTCTCCGATACAGGGTGGTGCTACATGTGATGTGTCAAACGATCATTGGCTTAAAGGTGAATGGGGCAGATGATTCTGTTTACACTTCCAAATTGTCCCCTGTGTGCAGTTGCAGCTGTGAGACTTGAAAACGCAAGTGGCTGACAGTCTCAGATCAGAAGGGAATTACAAAAACTAATTGGCAATTCTAAATTTAAAGGACACTGAGAGAAGACAGGGATGAATGTAGATTTTGGATTTCAAAAACGTTTATAATCCTGGTATTGGCTACAGGACTGAAGCACACTATGAGAAGGATGCCACAACCCTCTGTAAAGAAAAATGCAAAAAATATGATGAGGAACTGTCTTACTCAGAGTGTAGGCAAATCCCTGATTGATATATGAAGATGTTGGACTTGAGTGAAATGTCCCTAGATGACACAGCAGCCATTACCCTCATTTGAAACCAAACAAGGATAAATAAAAGTATCTGATAGGAAAAAGACGTTTTTCTTATCGTTGATAAACACAAATGCACTTGGAATTACCCCTATCTCGTCTCCAGGAATTCTTCCAATTCAAAATTGTGCTTTATTTCTAAGAAGAAAAAACAACATTTTCTGAGCAAGACTTAGCCATTCCTTTCTGTGAAAAAGACTCATACACCGGAAGAAAGGAAGTGTGGGAGTTTGGCTAAAGTCTGGTAAAAAGGTTAAAATTAATATCTTGCTGTTCCTTATTTGGCTAGATGTTTTGGTGAACAGGCATAAATGTCTGCTTTTAAGAAAATATTGTTAGAAACAGTAATATCCATTATCGTAAAATAAATAACACAGCGTTCATTGCCATGTGTAATGAACAAACTCCCTGCTAATCTCAATGAAGCCTAACAGCAGATAATATAGGTTCTCTACTAAGAGTTATCATGTTTTTAAGTTTTAAGATTTTGTAATGTATATATTACTTTGAATTTGTAATATATAGTGATCCACAGTGAAACTGCAATAGTCTAGGTTATTAATCAATACCTCAACGGGCACATCCAGACATCTGTTTTCTAATCACTTTTTCCAGTTCGGGGTCAGGGGGGAGCTGGAGCCTGTCTCAGCAAGAAACAGGCACAAGGCAGGGTACACCCTGAATGGGATGGCACTTTATTGCAGGGCAAACACAGACATGCACACACTCAAACCTAGGGCCAACTTTCCCACCAGCCAATTAGCCTATCTGTATGTTTTTGGAATGTGGAAGAGAACCACAACACCCAGAGGAAGCCCACCTGAACATGAACACAAAAAACCCCAAACAGACAGCAGTTCAGGTGTAGAATTGAACCAAGGGCCTCAGTGCTACAAGGCTGCAAAGGTAACCAAAGCATCGCTGGGCACATGAATAATATTATTTACATTTTAAATAGTGAGAAGAATTGTTCAGTGTTTGGCTAAAACATCCTGATAAGTTTTGGAATCCATCTAAGTAGGATGCCAGGACCAGAGGTGACAAAACAGCCCTAGAGTGTAACAGATTTCTGTTCTTTCCTGGTCATGACATTCTTTTTCAACATGAGCTTCACTTTTCCCTCCTAATTAGAACTCTGGTACAACTGTCCAGATATGTAGTTTGCGATTTATCCAACCGCATAATTTGGTATCGTTTGTCTTGGGAGTGAGTTAGTTGCTTCTACATATTGATAGAATTCTGTTGCAGAACCCCCGGTCATAAGGAGTCTTGGAGGCGTGGTAGCCTGATAAAGACTGTTCCCTAGGTTTTGCCCTTGGAGCCAACAGCACATTTTGGTAAAACTTAACTTACAACAGCTTCCTTTTGGGTCTGCTAATGAGACTTTCACTTCTGTGTTCAGCCTCCCTTAATACCTAGTGCCAATCATGGCGAATTCAGGAAGCTTCCATGAAATTTAAATTTCCACAAATCTCCTTAGTCTTTGTGAAACTACCAACAGACTGCAAACCACATAAAAGGAATAAATTTACAAAATGTATTGTCTAGGTATTTCAAGGCATGAATAAAAATGAACATTGTGAATGCTGAAATATAGTACTGTAATTATTTAATTTTAGTAATGGTTCCTGAGACCCTGTGTTGGAGGAGGGGAATTGTTTTCATATTTTTCCATGTCATACTCAGGAATGAGGGAAACTTCTGGAACACACTCTCATTTAAGTTTGAAAGCTATGTTTGTAAATGTTTTATTTGTTAAAATAAAAAAAGCAATAAATTAAAATGCAACATAAGCTTAAATTAGAGTTTGCTTTTTTTGTTATTAGAACAACATACAGAGACATTTCCTGCTCATACTGAACTATTAAACTACTATTTGTGTTAATATATATGTTGCTATCAGTACTAAAGACAATAACATCAATTTTCTTTCATTGCTGAAGTATTTAAAAGATGAAGTATGTGTGACAGTCACGGCTTCAAACTTGCTAATCATTTGTGTTCCAAGTTTTTCACCTTCCATTATAAGTAGATAAAAAAGCATTTAGTCTTAAAGCATTCATAATTAAATAAAAAATGTATGTCCAGATAATTGTTTTGTTACATTGTAATGTTATTTAGTGTGTTATACCCATTTACAGGTTGTCAATCGTTCTCCTACAGAAAGTGAAGTGTACAGCTCTACTGTTAGGCTATTTTGCTTTCTCCAAGTGAATTAAGATTAGTTTAGATTTCTTACTGAAGAAACATCTCATTGCTACTAGCTTCCCAGCACCCCCCCTTGTTAATGATCATGAATAAAAACAGAAAATTCAGTCCACCTTTGTGTACAAGTGGTGTCTTGGCATCGGCCTTTTCTTTAAATTCACAGGCATGTTGCGCTGTCAGGCACTGAGAATAATGCAAACTGAATGTTTGCCAAACTGAAAAAAGCAATTCCTAAAAACATTACGGCATGAAATGAAAAACAAAGCTGATGTAGAGAAAACCCACACTGTGACCTATGCCGTGAACTTGAGAGGAGGATGGTGGGCAAAAGGAAAAGAACTGGACACTGAAGTGCAATTAGAATCAAATGTGTCGGGCTGTCCAGTGTTGTTAATCAGCTTTGCAGTACCTGATTCTCTCTGTTTCAATTAAGAGAACTGAATTAAGAGATCCAATAGTTTTCTTTTATCGAAGCTCTTCTCCTGTGTGATACCCATTGGTGTGATATGTCTGACAAGAAAACAATTTAAATAGGCCTGTATAGCGGAATGGTACACCCTTTACGCCTTTCAGCAAAGCACACAAAACAAGTACAAGACACAAAGTAGAAGCTTTACCATTCATTGAGGAACACCTCAACAGCTGTATCACCCTGAAACTCACAACTCACAAGTGGCAACAGAGTGAGGCCCTAAGCAGGGGAGAACCTGGTCAGTACCTGGATGGGAGACCTCCTGGCAAAAAGGTTGCTGCTGGAAATTGTGTTAGTGGGGCCAGTAGGGGGTGCTCACCCTGCAGCCTGTGTAGGTCATCATGTTTCAGTATAGTAATGGGGACACTATACTGTAGAAAAGGCACCATCCTTCATATGAGACTTAAAAGAGAGGTCCTGACTCTCTGTGGTCATTAAACATCCCAGGATGTCTTTTGAAAAGAGTAAGGGTATTACCCCAGTGTCCTGGCCAAATTTCCGCCTGGCCTTTACCAATAATGGCCTCCTAATAATCCCCATCTATGAACTGGCGTCATAACTCTTTTCTCCTCCCCACTGATAGCTGTCCAGAAAAGCACTATATAAGTGTAAAGAATTATTATTAACCCATCAACATACACTATCATCTGCATCCTAGGGGGCACCACCTGTAATATATTAGATAAGGGGTCTCAAACTCAGTTCCTGGAGGGGCCTGTGTCTTCTGGTGTCTGGTCCATCTAAGCTCCCCATTCCAAGTTACACTGACACCCCGGAACTGGGCGCTAATGCCAGTGATTAAGCACAGGTGTAATAATAATAGGATTGCAAGAGAAGTAGCAGTTTTTAATTTTATCAACTCATTTTAAAGGCATCATTTCTATAGTTTTAAAGGTCTCTTTACTACCACTCCATCCCCATTACTGATAATGATATGCACTGTTTTGGCAGGGTTGCCAACCTGCAAGGTATTGTAGCCAACAGTTTCACCAAATAAAGGATACATATTCTTTAAAGAATTGTAGGTTTTCACTTGAGTTTCTAGTACTGAGTGTAACACCAGTTTGCCCCCAAATCAAAAAAGCATAAAGTGTTGTCATAGCTGTAGATGTGCAGAAGCAAATATCCAACTTCAGATCATATCCTACTTCAAAATATGGATTTTAGGACCTAATATTTTGGAGAGAAGGCAGCTCCAAACTCATGCAGCTTCCTGATGCTGATGCTCAGTTCTGCTCCATGTCTGCAGCTCTGCATGAGGAGTTCTGACTGACTTGTCCCCGTGGCCAGGCTGCACCCACTCCGCTAAGCAGAGTTACATCAAAAAAGAAAGCTGGAATCACTCTGGTAGGCACTTTAAGCTAAGGGGTGTTATCCAAAACTACAATGATAACACGTATGTGTAAAGAGACAGTCGCAAATCGGTCTTGATTACACTGATTGATTGGATCAACAGCAACATCCTGCTGGTGCAGTCAGGCTAGATGTATTCGGACTGAGCACACGGGTCATGTACACCAAGCACAGACCATCATTGCTCATCTTCAATACCAGGGGTCTCCTCCTAGCCCTGGCCTTGGAAAGACCCTTAAGATCCAGAAGGAAGAGTGGGTAACCACTAAAACACAGGTTTTGTATCATTTGGAAGAACTGAATTATGATCATTTAAGCAAGTGCTTTGTCAAATTTACTTATTTACAAATCACTGACAACACGATTCTGAATACCCTTCAGTTCTCTGTTGTAACTCTTCCCTTAATTGAGTGGCTTGCTTGCTTAATTGATCAATATCTTACTCTTGCACCTAATTGTTAAAAAAAGGAGTAATTTGTGGGTGATGCTTACGACTTACTAGAAAAAGGACTGGTTTGGGGTTGTAGACCCCAAAATGAATGTGAATACGTTGATCTCCAGAACTCCCACAGTAAAGGCATGAACTCTGGTCCCAACAACATTTTGTATATTGTTATTATTATGATTTTGATATTATATATATATTTTTTAAATTATTGCCTTGTCAACGTGACACACCTTTGTAATTGTTACCTCGGACATAGACAGATCAAACTGGGGTAAAGTTATTAGTGGTGTTCCACAGGAATCTGTACTAGGACCACTGTTCTTCTTGATTTTTTATTAGTAGCCTCGATTTTGATCTAGAATGAACAAATGTCTTCCCTTCATTTTAGTATGGAAGCAATAACGAAGTTAAACAGAATGTTAGAAGTTACATTGTAGAATTTAAATCAGTAGATGTTGTTCTAAAATTGAGCAATCTAGTAAGACCTCATTTAAAAATTTAGGTCACTAACTTTAAAAAAGATCTCGCTGCTCTGCAATCAGTCCAGAGAACAGCAACCAGATACAACTGTCTTGAAGGACAGTTCTACACTGACAAACTTAAGGAACAGACCCCTTTTGTCCTGAACAGAGGAGACTATGAGGGGACCTTATTCAAGTAATCAGTATCCTCAAGGGCTCAACTTAGTGAACTTCTTCAGAATGAACGGTGAAACATGAACCTGTGGACACAGGGAGGTACATTTAAAACTGAGAACAGTAGGTACTTCTTTCCACAAAGGGCAGTGGGGGTGTGGAACAACCCATTCACATTGTCGAAGCCAGTGCCCCGGATTCTCTGATGGGAATGAGATCCTTGGATCAGTTACAGCTACTAGCAACCAAACAAACTAGATAATGTCTCCTCGCGTTTGTAACTGGTCTTACTCTGTAATTGAGTTTTGCTGTAATACTCAACGCCCTTTCTTGAATAATTGTCTAGGTCTGTGGAACTCGTTCTCTCCAGTGACAGACAGAGAAAAATTACATTACTGTCTGCTGCTGTGCATTGCATGGTTTAATTGTATCATGTGCTGGGTATACTTGTGATTAGAATCTTCATGAGGGAGGGCGTACAGTATGTCAAGCACTCTACTCTTTTAACCCACGAACGGCTGCCGACGTTCCTCCTGGTCCTTGTGATTCATGTCGGACTTGGAATTAAATGATTAAATTGAGATAACGAGTTTGAAAGTCTTGGATCGATCATACAGTATTCTGCTCGTAAACGATTTAAGGGGAAACGCGATCATTTAATTGTATTTTTTTTTATTTTTAACCTTATCTTTGTTGGATTACCTGCAGACTTCCCATCTGGGTTCTGAGGTGGGCTGGAGTTATGCACCATTGATACAATCTTTTTAAGCAAGTCTAAAGGTTCATGAATCCACACTTTAAAAAAAAGATAGGTCAGACAGCCGTACTAACGAAAATAAAGCCTAACTTACAACGCCGCTGTTCACGGTTTACAAGAGTTCCCTAAAACGAAAAGAGAATACAGTGAGGTGTGTAACTAAATCAGGTTAATAACATTCCTCTCGAGTTTATTAAGTAAACAGAACACAGGGGGCGCTACTTTCATTACTGAGAGGTCTACGTCTGGCTTTAACTTCATACACCAAGCCGTAAAAATGCATCTTGGCCACCAATAACCATTATATCATGCTTGTAAGGTACAGCAACGGCAGTGTGTTTGTATATGTATACATGTGTGCTTTTAAATATGCAGATTCCTCCCCTCTGTACATACACAGAGCCCAGAGCCGGTGGCAGGGAAAATTGTGCTTCGAAGAACGAAGTCGGTTCATGATTTGTACCCGGTCCCTAATGAGCGAAGCCTTTTAAAGTTACCGCTGCGCTGCGCTGGGCTGCGATAGGCTGAGGCCGAGGAAGAAAGAGCATTGCTCAGTGCAGATTAGCAGTGCTGCTGGAGAGTTCAGTCATCTCGTCTGCGAGCTCCAGCCGAAACGTGACTGCGAACCTTTTATTTATTTTCTTATCTTTAAATCCCCTCCCCGAACAAGATGTAGCTTCCAGCAGTACGCAAACGCCCACTAGAATACGCTTCTTAATTTCGCGACACTCGGGGAGAGCGGATGACGTCCTATTTTTTTTGCTTACGAATGGAAGATATCGTGAATTATTATGAGTACGTTATATCGGAGCCCCCTTTTTCTGTGATTGTTTTTCCTGCGTCGTGGATTTCTAACTTGGGATTTACTATCAAATCGAGGCGAGTCCCTGCTCCGTGAAGGCAACGACAAGGAATAAATACGTACTCCCCAGATCTGCGTACCGGGGATTTAAATAGTCTTTGGCGTGTTCTTCAAGAAAAAGCATAAACGAGGAAAGGGAAAAATTCATGTGGCAATTCTCTGTTTAGCAAACACGACTTGGATCGCAGAATGAGCAAGGAACGACCCAAGAGGAATATTATTCAAAAGAAATATGTAAGTTCATTTTTTTTCTGCTGCTGTGCGAGGCAGTGTGGGGTTTTAAATTGACCTTAACAAGTTTCCATGTCCTCTCCGCTTGTTGTGATTAAAATGCATTGAGAACTTTGATCTCGGGCCGATTGGATTGAGTCCGCTGGCGTTTTGCACGTTTTTAGTTATGTAGAAACGTTCCCAGCCCTGGTTTCTAGGTAAAATGTTTTTATTTGCAAAGGGGGAGTTCATTTCGGGTTCTCCGGTGGCTGGGTCTACCGTGCAAATAAGGCAGCCTCGTAGGGGGATCACATTACAGCGTTGTATTTGTTTAGATGATTTTAATAATCAGGCGCGGCGTTACCTACAATAACATTTATTTTCCCAGCAATTGCCATCTGGAATGGCTTTGTTTGTTCCTCATATTCTCGTAATTTTGAGCCGTGCACAGACAGCCATAGCTGTAGGTTGCCTCTGGCTCTTTCCGGGTTTAGCATTGCCCGATGCCATTATCAATTTGTTAATAAACTATCATGTTGTCATCGATTTACTGTGGTTTCACAGATGTGCTCAAGGGTGGGAGCATTACCGGAGAGTTGTAGGTGATTTTTTTAGTTGCGATTAGCGAGGACCACGTTTGCAGAAGTCAAGGCCAGTAGACTGGAGCACGCACACACGGGCAGGGGCTGTTTGATCTTTAATTTCATCGCCGAGACTGGGGGAAAAAAAGGCCCGTTTTGCGTTTTGCCTTTAAATTCCCTGGCTGCCGTGTGGCAACACTGCAAACTTCGCAGCCGTGAATCCCCATGTTTCTGTTCCCGGCGATTTGCAAACCGGTTTTATGGTTGTGGAAATGCACTGTGCGAGTTGTTTTTGTTTCGTTTTGCACGTTTTCTCCGTGTGACCTCTGAGTGGTTGTGAGCAGTCGCCGCAGCCGGGGCTGGCTGCCACGATTATTTCAGGGTTTCTTGGTAAATTTCGTGAAGCACGGAGGGGATTTGGGTTTAATCGTTTTAAGAGATCCGCGTTAAAAACACGCCGCGATGTAACAGTAGCTTTGATTAAGGCGCAAAGGTGACATACTGGGGATCGTTTTAAGAAGGCAGTAATTCCAGTCGCATTGCAGAGGTTCATGTTGTGCGAGAGAACAGCAACCATTTTATCTTTGCAAGGAAGAATAAAAACTACGGATAATATAAACCTTGGGCTCAATCACTAGGAGTGTCGGAAGCAAATCCTTGGCACGACGTCCTGTAGTTATATTTTTTTCGGACGAAGTAGAAGGTTGGGGGCGAGTTAATGCTAAAAAATTAATAACAAAGGGGTTTCTCGTGTCGAGTTGCTAGGCACATTTCTGTAACCTTATTTAGCATTTTAACCCCTAACTTTCTGGACTTAAGTCAGGATTCTGTGTGGGTTTGGGGGTACTATATTCTGAAAATACTTCACTTTTATTCCCCCCTATTTATGTTTTCTTATAGGGCCACTTCTTTTGTCAGTAGTATAAATGTAACCATCATGAGGTACTGCAGGAAAGTAGCCAAGGTTTTTGGAGTTCACTGAAGTCACACGTTCCGTTCATTACTTAGCTGTGGCCCGAGAGCGTTTCTTTATTTTTTTTTCTTGAGCCACGACGCTAACTCTTCAGGGCAGACAGCATGGCCTCTCGGTTTTTTTTCTGCTTTTCAGACGTCTGTACAGACTACGTTTAAAGCAACAGGTCAATCCTATCAATTTCGCTGGGTCTGGGGACAGATCACATTTTCCGGTGTCGCGTTGGCGTTTGCGTGGCTTTTTTTGTTGCAAATGTTGGCATATGGAGAACTACATATTCCTCACTAGTAATATTGAGGAGGTATGATCATGGTTTATTGGCAATCGGGAGAGAGTTGTTTGTGGCTCAGCGTTTCAAGCAAATTTCCTTGTAGTATGGCATTTGTAGTCGTGTGCTGTCCATTTAAAAACTTCTCCCCAAAATAAACACAAATTTAATAAACCTCTACGGGCTACAAGCATGAGGAAATCATTTGTCTGAGGCTTTTAATACTTATGAATGAAGTCATGGTTTGGCTCGTGCGGGCATTTTTTTATTGCAACGATAATCACATACAGCATCAAGCAATAAAATCTCATTTTCCATATTTTTAAGTATTGTAGGAACATGAGTTTTGCTAAAATGTGAACTTACTCGACGTCTGAGTTGTAAAGCTGTAACAGGTGATTTCTTTAAGCACAAAAGACGAGTGACAATCGTTCATCGTTTTCTTTGTGAAGCGTAATGAGGTCTGTATTTTATTGGAAGGTATACATCGTCCCGAAGTTTTTCAGATTGCATCTGTTATGATACAGGCTAAAATAGGATTGGAGTTGTGATGACTGAGGAACAGCTCACGTTTTAACTACAATGTAGAAGCGAATTTGTCTGTCCCCTCTGTGCTGTCCCTTCGGAGGGGGGATGGGGGATGTGTTTGGGTCTAAAGTCTTGGAAAGACGTGCTCACGCACCTTGGTTAGACAGTATGAGTTTGCATAATAGGTTTGTGAAAAATAAACCAGAACGGCACTCTGACCAAAGAGGTATTTTGCACTACGAATAAAAGAGCACTACCTAAGTTAAAATCAGTTTTTCAGAAATCCTCCTTGTGGTTGTAGGTAGTGTTGCTGGAGTGGAAAACTCACTGCTCGAGTTGGAGGCTGGTGAGGTGATTATCAGATCGCCAGTTACACGCTTGCGCACACGGTGCACGTACGCGTACGAGTCCTGTGCCTCGTCCCTGTCCCTTGGATCGATTCTTGCACTGTATTTACAAGACACTGGCGGTGTGCTCTTCAGGCTGTTACACAGTCTGATCGTTCTTTGGTTTTATGCCAAAATGTTTTGAACAATCAGAAGCCACTTAAAGCCTGGAGATATAAAGGGGCTAACTGATGTTTTGAACGACTCGAACTTTCTCCGATATGGATGAAATACTTGTGGTGCTTTTAATTGGTAAGCTTGATTGGTGCGGTGATTTAGATAATAGCTCTAGATGTTGAGATCTGGGTTAGAGACATGGAGTGTTTTTTAGATGTTCCTTTACAGCAATTAAATAAATGGAAATTCCACAGCAGTAAGATTTGATCCTGACTTTTGATAACTGAATATGGTAACTTATCAATATGATATAATACGTGCTTAATTCCCAGCCCTGTCAAGTTGAGATTGCAATTTTGTGACCTTCCTCTTTTGTACACGGAAATGGTATCAGTCAAGCAGAGAACCGAGTACCAGTAGCCTGTTAAACCTATCAGAACTTACTATTGTTTAAATATTGTATTTTTTGCGTGGTGATGTCTGGGGTTGGTGCAGCAAGTGAGATATGAAGGGTCTGAATGTACACCTGTTTTAGCAAGCTAGTTAACCCATTGCTTTCCCACAGGATTTACTCTAAAATAATTTCTCCAGTTCCTTGTGATGGAGTCAGCCTGCAAAAATACAGTGTGATGCCTTATAAATGTGAGCCACTTTTGTTCTCCACTTCAAAAACCCAACAGAGGGCGTTTCGGACACCTGGGTTAGTGACGGGATCGACCTGTGTCGATATGAGTCCGGACCTGGGTGACATGACGGCAGACATCAGGTGTACCAGATACATCTCCTGAAGGGTTTTTCCTTCCCCGCTGTTGTTCTGTTCAGCATCCCTGTGAAGTTTTTTTTTTGTAGTTCTTTGGTGAGGAAGTTGCTGAATGTGTTTATTCTTTAGAAAATGGCGTGCAAAGGGGTTTGAAGTGTTTTCTTATTAAATCGGTGGGCGCCTTCTGTTGCAATGCATGTGTGAAGATCACGTTAAGGATCCAAGATGAATCCCTTATCCAATTTGTGTATCCCAGGCAGGGCAAACCCATGCCACTGTATCTAGGAGCCGTTGTGTGCACATCATCTGACTTGTTTTAATCATAAGACCAGTCATCTTGTATAATGTTTAGTCACCAAGGTCTGCAAGAAGAGTGGTTGCAGTAGGGATGAGTTGTGTAACAGTGCATCACAAACTTTCTAATAAGCCTTTTAAAACCGACACATCTACAGTTCTTGTATTTCAGTGCTGACCGACTGACCATCAGTAAGGATTTGGTTTTAAAGAGGTTAAAATGTGCTTCTGTATTCTTTTGACTGCCTCCCTTTAAAATTCACACCAGAACATTTGGGGACTTTTGGCAGCAGTAATGCAGTCCCGGAGAGCTGGTGTTCTGTAACTCAGCACGGCGGCTGTGTGTCTCGTGATAGTTAGAAACATGCTTGTACAGAAGGAAAAAAACCTAAAAAAATCTTGTTTCTTAAAAAAAAAAAATCTGTCTTGGAATTTGGTAAGGGGCGGAGCTTGTAAACAGCAGGTACGCGTTTGCCGTGGCCTGCTGTGTGGGTTAGGAGCACGGTTTGCACCTGGGAAAGCCACTGTGCACAATGAGCTTTAACTGGGGGGCACGTTTCCCCTTTCCCCCCTGCCTCACTCTGGCTGCAGCCTGCATGATTTGTGCCTCTTGTTGACCTTGACCCCAGTCCCCCCTCAGTGAAGGAAACCCCACCTCAGGCACAAAGGGTGTCCATCTGCGGGTGACATGTCAAACCTGGCGCATTGCATGCTGGGGCACCAGAATGTCACTTCGCAATTGGCCGAAAGTGCCTTATTTATAGAAATAGGACTTCAGGTTGAACTAACTCCCCTTTTGGTTGGAGCTTTCTTTGCAAAATTGGGATGTCCATGTCCTGAGAAGAGATGAACAACCATGTGCCTCCCAGCCCTGTTCTCGGTGCTTGCCTGTGTTTAGTCATCGTGTGCACCTATTCTGTTTTACTTCACAGCCATGCGCGTGTTTATCCTTCTTGTGGTTTCTCACACGGGAGTTCTTGTTTAAAACTGTATTGTGTGTTTGGCGGGGTGAGAATATTACCCACTTCTCTGCAAGATGCTTTGGCTGCTGTCAAGGGAAATCTCGTTGAATCTTACCAAGCAAAAGCAAAAAAAAAAAACCGAAGACATCCCAAGAGTCAGAGCTTAGACCAGGGGCTCCTGCCCTACTAATTTAACCTTTCCTTAATTAGCGTAAGACAATTATACATGCTTGGCTTAAGTATTTCCCCTCGAACAAGTTACCCTCCCCCACCCCCCCGCCACCCCCGGCACGAACCAGGGATGCTGCTGTTAAAATTCATCACTGAGGAACCCGAAAGCAAACACAGAAATATAATTACTGCTCCCTGATGGATAGACTTAAATATAACCTAGACAAAGCTATATCACTCCAGTATGTGGTAAAGAAGCCTGAACTTGCTTGAAGTGGTTTATGATTAATGGTTTCTTCCAATACACCAAACTTGTCAGCTTTTCAACAGCAGATCCTTGGTTTCAGTGTTTTTCTGAATTAAGAAGGGGAGGGAGGGGGAAGGGGGGGGGTGGTTGTGTTGCAGCAATTTTTATAAATTGTCATTTAGTTTAACAGAATGTGACAATAAGACCAGAGTTAACATGGATAATATTGCCATTTTGTGCAGAACAGGCTCCTATTTAGGCCCAGCTGGGGCTCAGCTCTAATTCATTGCTGTACGCTGGGATAAGCACAGCTGCTCTGGGGCCTTTACAAATGTAAAGAAGCTGTCAGTGTTTGTTTCATCAGGCGCACAACTGATGAGGCCAAGTTGAAGAATCCATTGCACTGTGTGGAGCACAAAGAGGAAACAAAACCGAGTGTGGCCGAGGCCTGTGAAGGATGACCGAGTCCTGCAGCTTCAAAATTGAAATGCGAGTCTGCGGTTGACCCCCGAGGTTGCCATGTTTTGTATCCAGACTCGCCTCGGCTTCATTCAACCTTATGTTTTAGTGGAAAACGGTCTTTAAAATTTACGTGTTTGACATGCTAGAATTCTGTGCTTAATTCTCGGGAGGCTGCAGTTTAAGTTGGAGAGTTTAATGGTCTCCAACAGGGGGGAGGGGCAGATGGGGCTTAGGTATGCCGAGGCTTGTATTTTTTTACCTTTTCTTGAAGGGAGAAAAAGGAATTTTACCTTTATAGTGACTAAACTACAGATTTTCTGTGGACATTAATCAAACATGGCAGGAAGGTGCGCTCTCTATGAGTGGGCCTACATAAGTAATTTTAAAGGAACGCTTTTAAGTTTAAGGCATGGCCAAAACTTGAAGTTAGTGTGTCTTCATCCAATTTGCAAGTGGTTCTTGGGGGGGAAAGTTAAATACTTCACGTCACTTACTGGACAAATCGCTGCAGATGTATACATTTGGCACATGTCTTAGCTTCTGTAGAAAAAATTTCTTCTAATCAGCCAGACATATGTATTTGTTTTGTATGTTTATTTATTCAGGCTTGAAAATATAACCATTTCTCCATAGTCTTAAATGGGTATGGAGTTGGAAGCTGTTTCACCCATTTATCTTATGAAGGGGCTGCTAATTTTTATACCTTAATGTTTTTTTTTACATAAAACCCTTGCGGTCTTTGTTTTTCAGGCTTTAAGCTTCACTGACCCTTTTGTTATCCTTCCTGAAGGAAAATAAATTTAGTGAGAGCTGTTCACTGGGGGCAGTTTTCTACTGTTGTTTCATGTAATAAGGAGAGGCTACTTAAATGGATGAAGTATTTTAAATACTGCATGTTTACTAGAGGGCAGACCAGACTTTTGCGAAATTATTTCAACTTTCCAGGAGTGTTGCACACAGTACGTCCGAACCTCCCTGTGCTTGACAGCAATGCAGTGAAGCCTGAAAAAAAAAAGGTTGAGAGGCATTAGATTGAAACCAAGTTGGCCCAAAGCTCTCGGCCAGCGATGGGGTCTTCTGTATTCCTTATGTGCTCCGCGCAGAGCCTGGTTGAGTTTTTGAGCTGGCGGTGATGGACATTGGGGTGAGATCAATAAAATCTAAACTCCTTACCTGAGAGCGTGGAGTTTTCTTGGACTGTGCAGAAAAGCAGTGGTTTTGTTTCATTTAGTCAGAAACAGCCTCTCCTTGTGTTTGCCAGCAGTTCACTTAGTTCTGTGCATCGTTACTGGGGCTCGCTGAGTGCAATTAAAGCTAATCACCAGCAGTCAGATCTGCCTTAACTATTTGCTGTTCCTGTGTAGCTCTTCCGCAGCAAGATGATAAAAGTTTACATAGCAGAGTCTGAAGGAAAGCATGTGTCAATACCACAGCTGTCTCCAGTTTGCAGCTTAAACCTGGCTCTCTTTCTTAATTACTTTCTGATGTGGGGGTGCATAGAAACAGAATGATTGTGTGCCATGATTAGGAATCGCTCCCTTTCAAAAGAACGTTTTCCACAGTCTGAACTGTTTTTGTACATTAGGCGGCAAATCAAAATTGTTCTGCTTTTGTCACATGGGGAAATCTGGGTTATTTCTGTTGACGCAGTAGGAGCTGTTGAGAAGCACAACCAAGGGCAATTCTGCCCCAGCGCAACACTGACTGACCTGGATTCTCAAGCCATGGCAGAAATAAAAATTCAAGTGTTGTGTAGCTTTTATCCTTTTCTGTTGTCTTTGCATTGTCTACCACAAATGAAGAAATCTAGATGTAACTGCAATGAGTTACTGCACTTCTTTTATAGCCTGTGTGATGACATTGTTTTCAGTGTTGATTTCAAATAAAGAGGCACAACGTCCTCATTCCCAGTTAAACTACAGGGAGGCACAGTGAAATCCTCTTACAGTTGCAGCTGGGTTAAGCCACTGGTAGGAAATTCTTCTGTCGGTATGTTCCAAATCGTTTAAAAATTGATTTTGGTTTTCTGTAAGACTGCTAGTGGCAGATTGATGGTGTATGAAAGAATTGAGCACTGAATTTGGAGTTTCAGAGACAGTTGTATTAGAAAGTGAATATTTTGAATCTACTATGGAGCCTTTTTGTGCTGCCTCCATCGAGGGGCAGAGAGGGGCTGACCTCTTAAAGAAGATGAGCATGTGAATAGCCTTGTTTTGGCCCAGCTGACTTTTTTTCATCAGTGGATGTTCCTCTTTCCAAAGTGCACGCATTGATCTTCACCTACCAGATGCAAACGGGACATCTAAAAGCAGTGGCTAGCATTGAACTTTCTCCCAGTGACCAAAATCACGTCAGGTAGCTGAAATTCTCTCATAAGTGATGGAATTTCCATACATGTTAGCTACCCCCACCACACTCCTTTCAGGAGATCCCAGAGTGCTTTTCATTTAGGAGAACAAATCCTGTACCCACCTCTGACGTGCATCCCCACGTGGGTGGCACACAGCAGCCGTTCTGTGCCTGAGGAGTGAGAAATTGATTCAACCTAAAGAGGAGCTTGATGGAGGCCACATTCGTTCATGCTCTTCCAAACAGATCTTTTAACAGCCATGTTGTCAGGAGCTTGTACAGCAGTGAGTCCCCTCTCATGTCACTGAGGCATTGGTTTGGAAATTATGGTTCCTAGGGAAGAGCGCCACCTACTGGTCGACCAGCACCACTAACAGCAACCTGGTCTCTTATTTTGTCTCAAGCAGCACATTTGTGCTTGGACTCTGTGCTTAAAACGTTCTTTAGTGGCCTGTGGAAAGACAGCTGATGTCACACAGCAGGAAGTTGTTACTGTGCTTCCTTAAAGACTTTTATTTAGTATTTCAATCTGAAGTCATTTTTTTTTATGAGAGAAAATGACTGCATTTCAAACGTAATGGTGGTTTGAATCAGTATTTTCACTTTCAGGTGTCTCCTGATGGAGTGGAAGTGTTTTTCGTAAATACTGCTATACCAGGTGAATGTATTCTATGACACGCCTGTTTCAGGGACCATTTCAGCAGTTTTTCAGAAAGACCAACCCAAACGAGGGCAAGCATCAATGCTTGTGCTCCCCTGTGCTGTTTAGTTTGGGAAAGGGTATCTTTCATATTTCACCCATAAATTATTTTCAGATGTTCTGTGCGCTGTTGCCGATAGAGTTCTGTTGCATCATAGGATTGTTTTTCTAAGTTATTTCAATACTTTTATGTTACTCTGTTAAATATGTGCATTTGGTGTGCATGACCTGCATGACTGTAACCATTTGAATTTATCTGATCTTTCTGGCTGTCTGTGGGTTGCTTTATTTCCATGAAACAAAGTTGTAAGGGACCAATTTCAATTAAAGCAGCTTTGTTTGGTACGCTAGCTCTCCGATGCTGCGTTGTGACGTCCGGAAAATGAAAGGGACTGTTCCTGGTGTGATGCAGGGCTTTCTCGTGAAAACCTGGCAGCTTGACTGTAATGGAGTCCTTGAAACCACTGAGAAAAGTATTGATTTCCTACTCTATCACGGCCCCTGTTGTGCACAAAGAGGTGGTATGTTTTGTATGTGATCAATGGACACTAACAGCTTCATGGCAGACCCTTATCAATATGAATAGATGATGGATGTTGTGGTGATTGTGATCAGAAGCCCTCGATCTACGCTGAAATGAAAATCTTTTCATATGCAAAAGTAGATTGATGTCAACCAGGAGTGAATTTTTTGGGGAAGGTGGTGGTGGTGGTGGTGGGGGGTTTTGGTGAAGCTTTGTTTGTTTTAGTGATGGTAGCCTTCTCATTATGTGTTTGGCTGTTTGGCCAAAGTCAGTGTTGGTCTTCCCAATCATGCCTCAGCCAAACTGTAACTAATAAGTGTTCCTTGTAGGAGTGAAGTATGCTATTCTGAAAGAGGAGAAAAGGAGTTAAATTTGTCAACCTTAGACATTTTGAAACGCTGCACTACCTTGAAGAATACTTGGGAGTTCTTTAGAACAAAGACCGACCCATGAAATCGGAGAAGCTGGCCCAAAGCGGCACTAATAGGCAGACATTTACAGCATTTCATCAGTGAACTGCGGAGTATTTCTCATTGGATAACTGTATAGAGGTTACAAAAATACTGCCAGCAGAGTGAACGTTTGTCACTTATCTTGGAGTGATGTAGGTTAGCAGACACAATGGCAATACATGGGAGAAAATCATGTGTTTCAGTATCGCATGAGGTTTTGCCTGTGAATCCTCCTTGGTCTTCTTTTTTTCTGGTTTGTGCTTTCTGTAAGAAAGCCAAGGGGTTTGTAGTTTTCAGAGCTGGTGTTGGCCCAGTAGGACAGGCTAATATTGCTTATAATAGGGAATTGCAGCTAGGGCACATTGTTCAGTGGGGTGGAACGTGATGAGATCAGATAGATGTGGACCTGACCTGTGACCTTTAGAGTGGAGGTCACATGCAAATGTACAAAATTAATTTAATCCTTGTTAGAAATCCCCACGCTTGATTTTGTATCGGGCTTACTCTTGTTTAGGCTGAAATCGAGCTTGGTTTTGTGGAGCGAGTTTAAACATATTCTTTCGCAGCTAATATTGCCATAAATACTAAACTGGTTCACTAATTGTCTGCTCTGATAAGGTGTAACAATTCCTGTGTTTGGACAGTAACAGGATTTGGCTTGCAGGTCAAAACACTAAAGGATGATGTAGGAAAGGGGTGCAGGGAGGGCACTCTAAGTGTAACTTTTCAGCGCCGAATTAGCTGCCACTTGATGAGCATATGTAAAATGTAACGTCACTTAAAGCAAGAGTAGTTGCTATGGAGACAAGAGTAGCTGCTATTTTCCAGCACGATGTCATCAGTGAGGCCTAGCCGCCCTGTTTCCATGGCAACTGCTATAGCTGCAGAATGGAGCGTCTTTTCAACCATGCTCAAAGAGAGCACTTAAGGGCCCCCAAACTGTGGGAAGTTGCATTATTTAAAAATTGGACTATTCTGAAAAGTCTGGATGCTTACTTAAAAACTACTGGAAATTTTGGGGTGAAACCAAACTCTGATCTGGCCCCATTAAATATTTGGTGACGTCTAAACTAAAATATAGATTGTCTTCAAACACAGGAGGTTCACAAGGCAGAAATCCTTCCTTATCCACAAAAGCAGGGTTTGAAGACTTACACTTTATTATACTAAAGACCATCCAGAAATTGCCGTATAAATTATTCTGGGTTTACTGCAATCAGTCAGTAGTGTACCGAACACAGCCACAAGTATGAATATATCAAGGTCATATTTTTTTTTTATGCAACACAAAGGCAGCAGTATGTGGGGTTGAAGTCCTAATCTGGTTTTATAATCCTGTTTCTCTGTCCCTGAACTGTGTTATGTACAGTTATATGTAGTATGTGCTAAAAGGACACTCGGTTGTAAAATTACCTGTTCATTTTGCACTAATTACCAAGCATATGCTAGAAGTTCATTAGCACAGTGCCTTGCTGTCCAATTTGGTTACTAGTGAGCCTTGTTCACTCTCCTTCTCCAGCATCTTGTTTGATGGTTTTAAAAGGCATTGTTCTAGCAACTCCCAACCCTCCCCCCAGGGGATGGTGTACAGTACTGTAGCTTTATTCAGGAGCCCTTTAAAGCTGATTGTTGAACAATTATCTCTGCACCCAAGACCGCCTTACAAAATGATGTTGTTGTTGTTGTTCTGACATCTTTCCATAGAAGAGCAACTGAGTAATTTAAGCAAATATCCTCTACTGAAAAGCTGAAGGAACTGAAGATTTTTTAGGCTTCAAAAAGAGTAGATTACGAGGGGACCTGATACAAGTATTCAGAATCCTCAAAGGCCCTGACAAAGTGATAAAGTAAAAATGCAGAGGACCATGAAACACAAACCAGACAAAACAAGTGTAAGGGCATTTCGAGCTGAGAACAGGAGGCACTTTACCCAAAAGGTAATGGGAGTCTGTACAAAGCTGCTCAGCCATGTTGAAGCAGGTATCCGGAATTCTTTCAAGTAAAGATATCTTGGATTATTTCACTACTGAATGGGCCTCTCGTTTTTAACTTCAAATATGTCTTTGTAAGACATTTTGTAGGGAACCCCTTGAGTTTAATGATTTAATCGGCTAGAAAAAGTTTCTAGTAACTTGACTCGGGGCAAAAAGCAATTAAATAATTAATAGTTCTTTGGATTGTAAGACGTGGTGTTCTGTAATTATACCTACTGTATGTGTTTTCAAAAGCCAAAGATATTTCGAGCTGTTCTCTTATCAAAGTACAATTTCCTCCAGGCGAGATGCAAATGTACTATTCTTTTTTTTGGCTAGCTGCACTAGTTTATTTTCTTTTGGAGAGCTGTTCAGGGGAATGTTTTTGTGATTAGCCTTTTGGTATTTTGAATTAGATTTTAAATGAGGTGGCTTATGAAGAACTCAACATGCATCTGTAACCCAGTTCTGTAGCCTCTAACCTAGTGCTCAGGGGGCTGTTTTCTCTGGGGCTTTTGCACTTGGTGTCCTTATACTGGTGGATATTTGAGTTAACATTTTAATTTCGGAATAAATAATGCAGTTGCCCATTTTGTGTGTTTGCTTGTGCTCCAAGCTAGTTATTTTGTTTGCTATATGTAGAAATTTTTCTTCCTTCTTCTTAAAACTAAGGTATATTGGGGGGGGGGGGGCTTAAACTTCAGTGCCGTTTTGTTTTTCCAGTTAGAAACGCATTGTGAGGCTTTTGTTTTCCTGAACGTGGTCTTAAAAGGATCTGGGGCACCTTTTTCCAGGAATTGGCTCAGTGGGCCTGCAGCGTCCTCGGCAGTCCGGAATGTGCTGATTGACAGTGGTCTGCTGGTCTTCGAAGCGCTCTTGGGCACTTGGGAACGCCAGTGCACTAATAATGCAGTGAACCTTGCCTGCAGAACTAGTCTAGAGTGTGACGCAGCAGGGCAGTGTGTGCAAGACTGGCTCAGTGCTGGAGTGGGAGGTGTTGCACAGGGCTGAGTCAGGAAAGCCTCTTTCAGATCTCAGAAATGTGGAAAACAAAGCAACTTGTGAGTAGGTCGTTTATAAACCTAGACTCTCCCAAGGTGAACTTAACAGGTTGTGGGGTCAAGCAGAGTCCAGTGGAAGCTGAGAACCCACCACTGGAGAAATAACGAGACGTGACGGGGGCGGAGGAGAGCTGTGTGTTTGGGGTGTGGGGGAAATGAGGGGGGCACATTATCTGTGAACCGCGTGCGCACGTGGTAGGGGGAACATCGTGCAGCCAGATCAAGGGCTGGCTTTGATAAGCGTCGTCTGGGACAGGCTGTCCTGTGTGCGCCTTGCGGTTCTGACGTGTAAATCTTTTTAACGGCTGACGTTTTTTGTTCAGTACCTTTTCTTTTTATTCGCAGACGTCCAGTGACTCAGCTCCAGCAAATCTTGGCCCAAGTTTGTTCCTTTCCAACTGAGTTACAGAAACAAATTTCCGCCGTTCATTATTGGAATTGCAGTGTTCTGCCCATTTACTTTGTGTGAGCTTTTCATTCAAGTGTCATCTTAGTCACTTCACTAGTTCCTGATAACATGTGCGTGGGCACTGACTGCAAAAAAAAACATTTCCTTTCTCAAGTTTGTAGTACTCGGTGTGTTTCCACAGGAAAGTATTTCCTTCATTCACCCCTTTCAATTCCTCTCAGCAATGTATGTGTCATTATAAAGTGGAAACGTAGCATCTTGGACTGACTCATTAAGACCCTACACTGGAGAAACAGCAGCACCCATGACGTCCCTGTGGAAGGAGAAAAAGAGAAACATGAGTGTCTCTGCTTCTCTGCAGCCCAGTACCTGCAACAAGAGGGGAAAAAATATCCAGTTATTTGGAGACAGTCTCTGATCACTGGCAGGCCCTCGCTGGAAAATTGTTTCCAGGGCTCCTTGTGAGTACAAGTATCAAGTCGAGGGAGGATGGAACGAATGAATTTCCTTTGTGCTCTTTCATGTGCTGGAGAAGATGGGCCCTTCCTCTCAGCTAATAGATTCTCATATATCACGATCGGGTTTCCACGCCAAATGGAGCCTAAGGTCCTTGCCATTTTTCTCCCTGAGCCGCTCTGTGCTGGAGTTTGCCGGGTCTCCTGCTGAGAGTTGAAGACCTGGATAGATGCTCTTAAGAGAACCGTTAGAAATGGCAGCTCAGTGTTAATGCCCAAATATTTCTTAATTTCCTCCATTGCAGCTCCAGCAAGAAAGCTGGAAAATCTATTTTAAGCAGCATTGCTGAAGTTTTCCATGGGTGGGGTGGTGGGTGGGGGGCATCTCTATGTTCTGCTAGAATTCTGTGAAATAACAGTGGGATTGTACAGTTTCAATCCCTTTCCCCAGCAGGAACAATGAAAGGAGGTAGATTAGGGTCAAGGGTCAGGTTGAAGGCTGTTTGCCTGTTTTCTCTTCCAAACAGATTGAGTTGATACATATAACAGTGATACCTGATGTAAAAGGTTTCTGCTAGATGTTTTGGTATACCAAATGAAGAAGAATAATAGGAAAATAGAGGTTTACCATGGTCTATTTATCAGACCCAATGGCACACATTGAGTTCAATTAATAATGACTTCCTTAATAATACTTGGTACCTCTTGATCCTAAGATTGACTAATAGCCACAGGAGTTTTCCCCTATTTACAAATAGCAATATACCTGTTAAACTATTGTGCATTACAAAAACCTCTGTGAGCCCTTCTGGTTAAAAAAGGTCAAGAACGAGATCCAGTCTGGACATCTCTCACTGCCCACCATTGGGCATGTTTCGGGTTTCTAGTTTGCGATATCTCTAATTACACTACTCCTAACTAATTTGTTTATATTTGTTTGGTTAAATTGCCACACTGCCTGTTGCAGCAGCTGCAACCAGTGGGTTAGTTTTGTTTTGTTTTGTTTTTTGGTGTAGACCACCTGTGTCTGTGTGACAAGCTCTGCTGGGCTTGCTGCAGTTTGTGTGGAACCTATTAATAGTGAATCTGCAGATGAATCGCGTAAGAATTTGTACAGTTAATGTCATCAACTCTGGTTACTGTCAGTTTTCTGCTGTGGATGCATTGTTTTGTTTTTTTAAAGTACTCCTATCTGCCAGCCTGCCTGATTTACTCTTGCACACACTCCTCAGTCTTCAGGGTTTTTAGTGTAGGAGCACAGGCCTAACAGTGCTGTGCACAGATGGGAGTAATCCAGGGCTGTAGAAGGTATGGAATGATTTGGCTTTGCTTGACCAGATGTTCAATTCAGTTGATGAATGTGTGAGGTCTAGCAACATGCCTCTCAGCCTGTTTTCTCGTCCAGATTGTATGATAAACACCCAAACCAAGCCAGCTTTGCACCCTTGGTTTCACGTTCTGGGTGCACTTTGGAGAAATATCACTCCTTTCTTCTGAGTTGGCTGATTCTGGCAGGGTGTGTGGTGACAGTCCTCTAGTCCTAGTCCTTCAATATGTGATCTTCCTGGACAGCCACCTTTCAGACCGCAGTGCCAGAATGCACATGGCCAGGCTCTCAACCCAGCCAGAGTGCAGGCACTGCTCTAGTTCACTTCCTTTAGTTCTCGTCTAGATCAGGGTCACTGGTAAACTGTAGCTGACGAGTCCCCAGGGTAATACCCACCTCCACCCCGGGATGTTGTGCCAGTTTTATTCCGTCACTGTGGGCACTTGGGTGGCACATGGGTTTGTGGTTTGCTACAGGAGTGTATTTTAACTACTGGTTTATCCTTTCAGAGCTCCAATGATCCTTGTTCGCTCTGTGCTGCTGGTGCGGAATGCTGGAGTGATGTTGCCACGACTCTAACTGACCCATTTGGTCAGTGATGAAGGAGGCGGCAGTAGACCTCTGGGTTGGACAACGCAGCCGAAGGCTGGGGTCCCAAAAATTGTTTAAAAAAATTCCTTCCCTTTTGCAGTTTGAAATAGTTCAGCTTAAAAACTTTGAATGCAAAGTGGATGCTTTTTGTATGATGATGGAGGGGACATAACTGATAAAGTGAATTGTTCACTTTGTATTTTAGTCAATATTTTACTACTAATTAAGATATTTAATTTTTTTTTTAGGTAAGATCGCTTTTGTAATTTATTTTGTCCTTCTTCGTATTTTGTTCCTTTCTAAAAAAAGTGATGACCTCTTGAATTTTTTTTTGTGTTTCGATTATGGAGTAAAAGGTCATAATTGATTCTTCAAAGTACAAATGGGTTTTGCAGATTGAAGTAGTGTGGTACATTAATGTTTTTGACTCTAGAGTATGGAACTATTATTGAAATTCCAGCGAGACTTACTCAAACCGAATCCATTAATATTTAAATAACCAGTCATTGCTTGATGGGCTTTAAAAGGACTGTGCCCTGTTCTTTGCTGGAACCCTGTTTCTGTCCACTGTAACTGGAATGGAGGTTAATGTCAAAAACCTGAATTAGGGGCTCCACTTTTTTTTAACACTTCGCTGCAGATAGACTTGATTTCTTGCTTAGATGGGCTAATGGATTTGGAAACTTTCATGCCTGTAAACAAAATCTGCAAAAGGGTCTGCTGTTCTCAGCATTCTGGAAGAGTGGAGGTTCTTCCTGTTAGGATTGTGGCTTTTTTTTAGCATACAAGATTATTCCTGCTCTTCAGGTGACGTTTTCCACATTTTTCCTTCTCCGGAGCCTCCGTGACTTCATCCCAATCTAAAGGCCTTCACTTGTAGCCAGTCTTTGTTCTGTTGATCTGACAAGTGCTGTGCAAGTGAATGAAGGTGATTAAGTCCTGTGGTGGCAAAACGCTTTTGGAACGTTTTTCAATGTTCTTAAGTACATCTCAATATATTTTGATTTGAGACTTTTTTTTCTTAATTTCACTATCTGCATATTTTCATTATTTTACAAGGTGGGGGACCGGTTTCCTTTCTGGAAGCCTCTTCTTGAGTATTCTGGTCATGACTACAGAAGACTCTTTCCATCACAGACACTGGTACAGCAATGATATGGAACAGGGAATGACAACGGGCTCTTTTGAACTCTCTCTTGAAATTAATAGCGGAGCAGCTATTAGGTGTTTTAGTTACCGTATTCTCTTGTACATTTTCACTGTTACTAAAGACTCTCCTGGGTGATAATTTAAAAGGGACAGCATTGCGATGTCTTCACTGGGCTGCTGCAAAATGGCCTCCAGGCTGAGCCTGAATGTCACTGTGCATTTTGTAGGAGTGCTGGTTGTCTTCAGGACGTTCCGCTGTATGAAAAGCGAGTGAGTTCCTCCAACTCGGGAAGCACACACTGCCCTTCCCTGACCTCTCCGGCACAGTAGAGACTCGATCTGACCTCCTAGAGGCGCCTTTTTTTTTATTGGACTTCTTGTCAACTAGTACTTTTATTCTTGGACTGTTTTTCAAAGTGGCTAGAACTTTTTTCCCCGCACTGGACCTCTTTTGTTAGTCCCTAGACAGGAGTGAAGCACAGGCTTTGAGCAAAGCCTTGTTTAGACAGGTGCAGTTCTACTCGGATGACTTCCTGCTGAAACCTTGCCCCTTAAATTGGCAAGGTGCGTGCATCCAGGCTTGTCACTCCTAAGGGCACTATGGCACAGTGACAAAGAGGACTGCAGGGGCTTGCGCTGTGACCTGGCGGGTGGTAGGGTGTGTGGTGTTGCAGCACTGCCTGCTGAGAGTGAACGTGTATTGGTCACTCCCAGATGCTGTTACTGCGCAGCAAAGACTGGTTGGCAATATCCAGGCTGTGCTGATTTGAATGGGGTGATCCACTTTAAATTAAATGTATCTTTAAATTTGGAATGAGTCGTCACAAGCTCTTTATGTAATGCAATTGGACTGAAACTCCTTGTAGTTGGAGCACTGCTAAAGGGGAAATGCAGTCCCAGTTTCTCAGACCTGTTATTAAATCTCAGTAACACAATACATTCATTGACGATATGGAAGAATTGTACTAATTTCATGCAAAATCATGAACTTTGTGAAACTACCGTAAGTAGCTATGTTGTCACAAACACGCAGTCGACATCCCTGAATTCTGATGTGAAGGGACCCTTCCTGCTCACTAGTCACGGTAATGACTAATGTAATGTACGAGCAAATGAGTACAGGTTGTGCAGCAGATATTCACTACAGAAATGTCAACGTGATCCACAGGCAGCGTTAGCAAGTAATATTTATTGGCAAAATCGAGAGCAATATTTCTATTAAGAGATTCAAAGAGATTCGCAAGTTTGTTTACAATATTATAGGGCCACAAAACATAACTGGAAGTTTTGTTGCCTCATTCTGAATTGTGGTACATGGTGCTGTGCTTTCTTGGGGAAATTTTGTCTATTTTGTGATGTAAAATAGATGTGTCTGTGTAAATTTTACTTTTATTGTGGTGTGAAATGCACTCATCAATGCTGATTTTTTTTAAGCCTAGAAATATAAAGATGTTGCAGTTCCCCTATAATACTCAAGTGCTTTCCCAAACAATATACAATAACCAACAATGTACAATACCAAATGAAGACCACAAAACAAGAAGCAGTTAAAATGCTAATATGGAACATATACCACAAAATCAAGATACCATATAGCTGGAAAAAATAAGCAATAGACAAGAGAAGGTTGTATATACTCAAAATGCAACCTTGTATAATGTAGCCTGATAATAGGTATGGCATGACCTGCTGCAAAATGTTCTACTATGGGAATAAGTAGTGCAGACAAAACTTTTTTAAATTAACAGCCTCAAAGCCTTGCAGTTGCTGGTAGCCAGTACAGGGAATCCAGAACTGGGGTAATGTACATAGGTTGTAGCGTTCACAACTATCAAAAATCTGTTGAGGGATTAGAAACTTGACTTTATTGGGCAGCTCACCCTGATTTCAAAGGTGTTGCCTAACACTTTTAATGCATGATTTGTGGCCTAACAGTTTCTCTACAGTGTGAAGGTTGAATGAAAACGACCCTTTTTACTCTTATAACGCTGCTTGAAGTGTTTATTTCACTGTAGAACAAAATAAATGCCATTTTATGGAGCCATTAGATCTCATCTGATGGCTTCAGCTTTCCTAACGGATAGAGGTTTTAAGGATGTAATTTGTTTTACTTTTAAATCCCAGTTGTAATTGCAGGGTATGAAGCAGAATGAACTGAGTGACTACACAAGAGACAATTAGCCCACTGTAAGGTGAAGGATTTCTTCCGGACTGTACTGGCTACACAGTTATGTTCAGGATAGCAGTGATCTCGGTTTGACTCTGGGTAGGAGTGTGAGGTAGGATTATGACTTCAAAAGGGATTTTTGTCAGCTATTAAACCTAGAAACTTGAAAGGTGGAAAGTGCTGAGCAGTTGTCAAAAAGTTGATGCGATGCGATGAGCAGTGTTTTAACAGTAAATCTGATATTTTCTGTAAGAACTGTTCATAAGATCTTAAAAGGGTTGCAGGATGACTGCATAACATGTTTTTTCAGATATGGGGAATTCTCTTTTTAGGCACTTTGTTCCGAGCGCTTTGTGGTTTATGCATTTTCATGTTTGCACTTTTCTCTCATAGGCAAATTTTTGCCCAAGTCATGGAAAGGGGTAGTGTTAATGACCAGAGGACATGGCTGTCATCGCGTCGTAACCTTCATTTCAATTAAAATCTGTTCTATCGTTTCTCAGCTATGAAAAAACAGCGCAAAAGTGTTTAGTAAGCTTTAAGAACCAGAATTTGAAGCACGTGGGTTTTGGTGAAAGCAAGCGGTCCAAATCGCAAGTCAGGGATTTTGGTGCCTTGTCTTTGGAAGATCTTTGTTTACAACTGCTCTACCAACCAGCATGAGTCAGTGCTGAATGAAGAGGGGGCTGGGAAAACAGATTGGCCTTTGTCAGTGCCTGGCTGCTTCTTGTCCCCGTCGCCAGGGAGCTGAGCTGGGGTCCTTAGCAAGACTTTCAGAGCACTGCGCTCTCCTTCCCCTTTAAGCTCCACAAAATGTTCAGGTCATCCCGAGGCTTGTGGTGTTGGGATTTTAGTTTAGTTTGTTTGCTCTTCTTCAAAGCAGTCTTGTCGGATCAAGAGTTGTGGTTTGCCTTGTGGCACTGAAGTTGGACTTGTTCGGCATCCTCGAACAAGTCTAAAAGCTTGGCGGGGGGAAACCGGCAAAAATGAAGCCTGGCTTTGCTTTTGTGGGGGAGCACAGGTACAGTTTTTCTGGCTGAAAGAATATCCATTATTCTCTTGAGCTTTGCGAGTACCACTGTAGCTGCATTTTAAAGTTCCTAAAGCTTCAGGTTCACATATATCAGAACCTTGAAAACAAGGGTTTTTGGTAAGAATTCCTCAAACAGCCTTTCTCAAAAATAAATAGCCTGCACATTTATTTTCTAGGAATGTCCGAATTGTTCTATAGAACTTGAATTGGAAAATGTCTTGAGGCTGTATTCATGGGAGAAAGCAAGTTCTGGTCTGGGAATTTAAAAGCTTGTACAGAGAGGGCTGTAAGATGGCTTCTGACGGCTCTGTGCTGTCAGGCTGATGTAAAGTCCTCCTTTTTTTTTCTGAAAAGGGGCCTCCCTTTGTTGCTATGCAGATTGGGAAAGGCTTGTAGCTCCATGTGGGGGGGGGGGGGAGGAGAGAGACCTTCTGGAAATTTCTTAGACTGGCATTCTAGCTTTTTGGAAAAGCCAGAAATGTAAGGTTTTGTTGAGGTGTTTTTGTCTTTTTACCAACAAAGCAATTGAAAAGTAGGTCAGACTGTAGACCTCGCATAGCCTCCTGCTGATGAGCTGGCTTGACTTTTTTTTTTGCTTTGCATGTTCCTTCCACACAGCTTGACCTCGTGCTCTCGGCACACGGCACACGAGAAATGGCTTGGGAGGTTTCGTGTGCAGTCGCTGGGAAGTTGTTTGTCTGGCGCACCGTGTTGCTTTTGCTACAAAAAACCCAAAATCCAAGTCCTTTTTTTTAGACACAGGCAGAGGCTACACAAATACTAGGCGGCGTGATGTATATGTAAGCATCAGCCACAATACTGTTGATCGGAAGCTGGGGGGGGGAGAAAAGGAGCCTTTGAAGAGAAGGCACATGGAAAGAGTTAAAGCCCGAGCCCTGAGAGGAAGAGGCAGGCGAGTGTTTGGCCTGCTCAAGAGGCTGAACAGCGTGCTGCTGTTGTCAGGGAGAGGGGGGAGCGGGGGCGGAGCTTCCAGCCCCCTTAGCCAGTCTGGTGCCGCCTCTGTCCTTGCCTTGACGGCCGATTGGTCGGGGCTGTTGCACGGAACAAAGTGCTTTTGATGAGTGAACTGCAAATCCCTTAGTAGTGTAATCGGACTCCTAGGGAGTCCCCTGAGCATTGTCTTTTGTGTTTATACAGCTAATAATGGCAGCAATGAGGGCTGGAAGACTGTGCAACACTGCAGGTCCTAGGGCCCTGTACACAGGCGCCACATGGGGGAGGGAGGGGGTTATTGTTTGCTGAGTTGTCTGTTTTTCTTTTTTTGACTTACTATAAGCCCAGCCAGCAGTGAGATCCAGAATGGGGAAAAAAGATGACTAGGGACCATCGTGTATAGTGAAATCAATACATAAAGATACAGGGAAAGTGCAGTTTAAGTGCCCTCGTGTCAATAAGGTATTGATTAAGATTACAGGCGGCTTGATTTGGGAGTAGCTGAGTGAGTACGTGTCGTTTCAGCACAGGGTTTAAAGTAGATATCTTGAAATGTGTTTTAGTCCCATCATATTAACCATCAAAATGTCAGTTTTAGCAATTTTGAATGCCCATGCTGCAATGGCAAGTACTTGAGGCATCTTTTTTTTCCCCCCAGCCTAATTGAGGTCTCTTCATCTGTCCTTGAAGTGGCACATGTAGGTCAAATCGGCTAATTCTTGTTAGTTTTTTGCTCCTCTCGGCTTCTGTGGTTTTCATCCAGTTCCCCTGCTTAGAATAACTGGATTTTGTGCCCCCATACTGAAACCGTTTGGATGTTTCTTACAGGTAGGTTGTTGAGCACTTCTAGTCATAACATTACAGCAATTTAAGATGGACACTTGGAAAAAAAGCTGGTCAAAACCACAGGAGATTTCATGCCGCATTAAAAGTACCCAGGTAAGGATGTGTAATAAAAATAGAATTAGTGGACTGTTAATAATTATTGTAATAGTCCATTTAATAAACCAATTTGTGGCACATTTGGCTCCAGAGCTGGACAGCTTGAGCAGTGACTGATATTTATGATTTAAAATTAAAGGGAAACTGCCCACTTCAGCAGCCTGAAGAAATAGCGCAACTGAGTAGTTGGGAACTGAATTGTATTCCTCTTTACAGTGGTGCCAAAGCAGATCCAATAAACATAACATTTACAGTACCAACATATTAATGGGCACTTCCATATGAAATATCAGACATTACTATGAGTTGGCTCTCAGGTTTTCCAGAACTGTCTAGCTATCTGCCATGGGTTGGATAACACACACAGCTCCAGATCACTTTTAGAGAAATATATGAATGCATTGACTCTTTTGTAATTTGAGACCATAGGTCAATCATTTATAGAAACATCTACACAGGGTTAGTGGAGTGAGGACAGATAATTGCTGCCGCTCCACCACAGCAGTCCCTTTAAAATTCTCAAACTCTAATGAGCTTAAATGTTGTTTTTTTCTTTATTCACACAGCTGTTTACAGGGGTGTGGCATTTCTGTACTGTTTTCAGTATTTGAAATAGGATCAGAGTACGTGAAATGTCATCTCGACTGTTTCGAATGGTTGTGCGTCCGGAGCTACAAAATGTCATACTGGGGGGAAATTTTTTCTCTTTAATGGTAGAACAGCCACATTAAAGAGCCAGTGGGCGTAGCACTTCAGCTATTCTGCTCGCTAGCAAAAGCCAAAGTGTAGTCAGTGTGCAGGTGCTGTCTGTTGAAGGGGAGAGGGCTTCATGGGTTTGGGTTAATATATTACTGCTTCCTGAGGCTGAAACTCCCAGCGGCTTCATGGGAAACCTGTATTCCACTGTGGAATGTCTTTGTGCTCATTTTGAGATAGCCATCAGCTTACACATCAGCCTGAAGTGAATTGACCCTGTCAGCAGGAGGCAAGGGCAGGCTTTTCTCCCTCCCTCTCTGTGCTTGCCCCGTTACGGTGGACAAGGTCTTTCTGTGAGTTTCTATGAAACATTTTAAATATTTCTGTTTGACATTTGCAATTCGTCACATTTACCAGCACTCATAAAAGACTAAAGGAATGGGCAGGAAACTCCACTTACTCAAAAGTTTCATTTTTGACATAAAAGAGAAACAAAACAAAACTCTTAGCATAATTGAGCAGTGATGTAGAACCTGGAAAATCGAGTGAAAGTGTGGGTTAACGTGACCTTCTAGAACCCTGAAAAGCAACATTGGTTATTCATACCGATCATTTACTTAGGAGGTGGGGGGACTTTTGAATGACTTTGATTTCAGGTAAGAAAGCTACAGACAAAGGCGGTTTCCTCGGCGAAAGCGAACAACACAGGTTTCACCTGGGCATTTTGGCACAACCGCAGCATGTCTGCAGTGAACAGGTGTAAAGGAGTGGCCAGGTTACGCGAGGCGCAGGGTTGCAGTCGTTTGTATCTTTGTGCCCCAGGAAAGTTTTCTCGAAACCAGGCCAGGTCACATGAGCTTTGGCCTCTCCTAGACGCTGCTGTCTATAGTAAGCCTTGTCCTTTATGTAACGTATCCCAGAGGGTGCAAGCCTTGCCTCTCAATTCCTACTCGCTGAAAGCCATATCGGTTGGCGTGCGTTTGCCACAGAAAAACAATTCTACCCTGAAGGTGTGAAGACGTTGAGTTTTTTTTTTAGGGTGGAATTCTGTTACTTGTTCCAAAAATAATTTGGCTTGCGGTTTAAAGGGCTTTTCTGACTACACCTTATAATTTAATCTGCCTTGGAAAATCATTTTCGTATTCAGAGTGCATTTGAATTTGGGATTTTTTCCCACGAGTTTGGTCTTAAGAACGTCACACCACATGTGCAGGGCCACACCGTCTTCTTAGCCCAGGAGTCAAAAGATAAAGATTTGAGGGGCTTTCGTTTTGACAAGGGCACAGACCTCGCCAAAACAAGGCGAGGCCTCTTTAAAGGTAAACAAAAAAGGAGAAAGCGGGTTACGTCGTTTATTTTCCAGGAATTACACATGAAGTAAAAGTTTTGAGGCGTGCGTGTTTTCTGCTGCTGTTGCTGCTTGTCGTTGCCACGGCAGCCACCTACTGTAGCAGTGGTGAAGCGAACAGTTTCTCACGACAGGGCTTCCTGGAAGGGTCTTTTTTCTGAGTGTTTTCAGCCTCTCCAGCAAGGCGAGCCCCGTCTTCTCGAAACCTGCACGTCTTCTCCATCAGGCCGTGCTGATGCATTCTGAGAGCAGCTGTCTCTCTTGTCTTTGCTGCGAATCTTCACAGGGTGATGCAGCAGCTTCTGCTGTATTGTGTGTGTGTGTGCTGGGAAACTGAGGAAATGTCAGCCTCCCTCATTGGCCTGCATACTTCCCCCATGCAGCCCTTAGACACGTGACCCGTCTCCTTTTATTTAATACTTCCAGCTCATCGTATGGTAAATGACTGATCACCGAGGTGGTCTGGTGTTATTGGTAGATTTGAACTGCAGACCTGGTTAACCTTTAGATGTATGTGAATGTAGCAGGATGTGCAGATTTGCTCTTGGAGCGGATTTTGGGATTGCTGCAGGCCAGAGGGCCTTACGGCACTAAGAATTGATGCCAGCAAATGTTGCGTCAGTGCAGATTTGATGTATGTGGGACCATTCTCGAGAGTCTTGTTAAGTAGCCTAATTTGCTTATTTTAGTAGTTTTTGCATAATTTGTCCACTTCTGGTTGGCGATTTCCACACTAAACTGAGCTTCCTTGATATGGGTAGCTATAAGGTAGATAAAACACCATGCAAGTACAAGCATTTGTAGTTTTGCTTTGCTCTTGCGAAATCACTGTTTTGAGGTTGCTCAGTAAAGTTGACTGATAAAGATTCAGTGTTTGACTATTTCTTATAGATCTTTTTCAGCAAGGACTTTATATAAGGATTTAATTTATTATGCAGATCACTCTTGTCCATAACAGGCCAGTTCAACCTTTTGTAAGTAAACTTTCTCTCGCTTTTTTAAATCATACTGTAAAATGTTTTTCACGTTTGGAGACACAGTTGACGCCGATAGCAACGTTGCAGGAAGCAGATTGTTGGGAGTGTACTGGGTAGCGCTGAGATCTGACAGGCCAGAGGCGTGGGCGAGAGAGATGTCACAAAGCCAGAAGAGACCAGACTGACCACAGGGGCCTCCTGTAGGAGAGTCTCCAGCCCTGGGGAGAAAACCCAAAACAAAAACAGCTCCAATGGTTCAACTGCACAACCGATCCACGTGATCGCAGTGCTGTAATCGTGCTCAGAAAGGAGGTGTTCACTCTCGGGTATGAATTGAAGCGAGATCAATGAATGTGCTATAAATAACGGGTGTTTAGCCGTGGTTTCTGCCAGCCCACTTCCTGTGCGTGCAGACAGTAGTAGTTAACCTGTCTCCAGCTCCATGCATCGCTGTTTTGCCTGCATTGGGAGGCTTTCCAGACACCGAACACATTTTTTTGTTTTTTTTCTGTCCGCCTTTTCACCCCCCACCCCCCAATCTCCTAGCTAATTCCCCCAGTGCTGGAGCGGTTTCTCTGGGTAATTTCATTATCAACGGGGCCTTGGTATGAGCTGCAGCCTTGCAGAGCCGCCCCCTTGATAAGCCTGTACGAGTCGCCTGGAAGCTGTGGCTTGTGCGCTGGCAGCCTGGGTGCACTGAAAGTTCACTGCCGTTTCCTTGTGCCAGGCCTGTAGCTGTGTGTGAGCCTCTCGCGTGGGGTTCGGTCACTCCAGTCCTGTGGAGGCTACTTGGGTTTCACTTGCACTCCCATCCACTTGTTCTCTCTCCGTCCTTTCCCAGCTCTGAATCAGGTCTGTTTTTGTTCTGTTCAGGATGGGAACTGGAACGGCAGTTCTAACTGGGATCTTTTGTTTTCTGCCTCAGCTGGGTTGATGGGGGGGGGGGAGTTTAGGACAGTGGAATGATGGCAGCTATATAGGTCAACTTTAAAATAAAGCGTAGCCAAGTGTAGATGTCAGGATGGGAATGCGCCAGAAAATTTATAACGTTCTCGTGTGAAAACTCAACCCCCCACCCCCTGCCCCAATTCATGTTTTATCACACCCCGAGGAAAACTTGTTTTGGATCAGAGTCCAACTCAACAATCCAACAAAAGCATCGCCAACGACCAAGAAGGGCACATGATCACAACCTTGTTCTCATGTTGACCCCTGACGTGATATTTCCCCACTTTCACTCTGGGGAAAACCAATCAATGCAGAGGTCACACATACCGTTAGTTCTAAGGGGCCTGAACAACTTTGTTCCACTGCGACTTGTCTGGCAGCAGTAAACGTATTTATCTGTTTCACCATTTGGGGATTTTTGGAAGCGCTTTTTTGAGGCAGGGTAAAGGCGGAGTCCAGAAATCAGTCTTTGTGCCTGTGTGGGTGGATTGGAAGTGGGCATGATTTCGGTGTAAATTGCAGGTAGGTAAGTCAGATCAAGTGTGGCCTTCATATTTCTTTTGCCATAAGTTGCCATTCATTCAGGTAACGTGGAGACTGGTGCAGTCAGAAATGCAATGCTGAAATCTGAACTAGTAGATTAAATCTTCACATTCCAGCAGTAGGAGATCTCATTTTCTTCCAGTCTGGGCTCTGTCACTTAGCTGAATGTTTTTTTTTGCTCTAGAATATTCCTGGTTTCAAGTTATGTTTGAGTGGTGTAATTAAAAGATGTATTTCTCTGATTGTACCCAAGCTAGGAAGTGTGCAGTACCTGAACTCTGAACTTTTATTGCCTATATAGGTAGTGCTACTGATGCATTTTTTCCCCTCAGTGAAATAGATTCTGGGAGCCGCTTTGGCAGAATTATGCTGGGTGTATCTTGGTGCACTAACTCAAACTTAGGTTAACGTTGGGGAGTGGAGGCCATGAAATGGCATTTCTGATTACATCACGTGTATACCCATCTCTGTACCTGTTAGCACTGGCCTTGCAGGAAACCACATCCTATTCTGCCCTAGGTTTGTTCTCGGGTTACTCAGAGGTAGCTTCATTAAGTTCCCTAGGCCATGCAAATGATTTAAGATAGGGCAGAGAGGAATGCAAGATGCCATCTGAATAATTAATTTTCACATCTAATGAACGGGACTCTCACGGGGGAAAAAAAAATCCCTTCTTTTAAAGAAAATTCCAATTTACGCTTCCAGTGAAAGGGTGCGATCGGTACCGCTGTGTGGCGGGCTGCTGGTTGGCTCAGCCGTGAAAGGCAAGCAGACTCCTCCCGCTGCAGCCAGGCTCGTTCCAGATAGGGTCCCATCGCTCTCTTCCTTGTCAGGAGAAGGACGTGGTTGTGTCCTGGAACCAGATCCAGGAGGGTGTGCGTGTGAGATCAACTGTGCAACGTGCAGATCACCAGGCGAATTGGCAGTCGCCCAGCGCTTCTAAAAGGGAAATGGAGCAGCAGACAAATTTTTAAAAGGAGGGGAGGGCATCTAGTCTGCCATACGCACACAGACAAGAGAGTAACTGCAATCAGAGACACCGTGAATGGACACACACTTGGGCACGCAAGGTCCCAGGCATCTGTCGGTGTGTCCAGGTTGTGCGAGTCTTTTTCTTTGAGAATATCCTTCAGCACAGGGACGTCTAGGCAGGTGAGCTAGGAACAACATTTGGGATCGGTCATTCTGAGTTACTATCCATGGCTTCGCAGTTTCTCCTTGGCAGCGGGTTTTAATAATAATAATAGCCTACACTTATATAGCGCTTTTCTGGACACTCCACTCAAAGCACTTTACAGGTAATGGGGACTCCCCTCCACCACCACCACCAATGTGCAGCATCCACCTGGATGCTACATTTTGTAGTATTTCAGCCACAAACCCAAGTGAAGTAAGGCCTCTGTCTCTCCCGGCTAGGTGTCTGGGGGGTCTCTTAAGAGCCTGCGATTTAAACGCTCGTAACTTGGGGTGGGATGTTTCCTATTGGATGGAGAAGTCCCTCACACAAATGGCTGGCATCAAGTACAAGTATTTCAATTTGCAGGTGGGTATAAATTTTGACTGGGTGTAGGCCTTAGTGCATTTTTCAGTGTATGCACAGTTGAAACACTCAAGTCTACTCAGCTTTAAAGTCTGACATGGTTGTTTTATATTCCAATAGGCATTAAAAAGCAGCATAGAAATCCTTAATGACTAACCACTGCCCGGACCAGGGATTTGGGGTTCCTCGGATTCACCAGGATTAGTGTTGGGAAAACGCCTGTCCTCTCCAGAGCTTCACTTCGTGTTCGCAGAACCTGTATTGTAAAATTATATTCACGTTCAGGTTGGGGAATTTATACAGTACTTTTTTTCATTAGTAAGATTAGAAACCAGAAAGTTTTGTTTTAAAAATAGCCTTAAATATTTTTAATACACCCGCTACCCTCTTTCCCCATGGCATCAGTGATGCAAGAAAAATTGAAATAGAATAGAAATGTTTTCCATCTCAACCTTGTGCATTATGCATCTTAACTCTTAGATGTTTAACCACATTTGCTTTATAGATGCTTGTCACAGTGCTGTTTTTTTCCAGCTTGAATTGAGCAATTCTTGCTCATTTTGTTGATTTAAAAATTTTCTAGCAAAAATCATTTAAACAATCCTCCAGGATTGTAAGAAGGTTGTGAAGTGACTGGGTGGCTGTGGAGAAAGTAAAATTAAATGGAATGATTCCTATTTCCCAGGGCCTCAGAGCGCTTCCGGTCTGTGGAAGGTGACGGTGACATTGTGGTAAACTGTTTGTGAAGGTTATCTAAACTGGTCATACGGACACTTTGGTTTAGGGTGCCATTCCAACAGGATTTCTGGGGTCTTAGTACCCCATGTATGGCCATCTCATTGCCACCTTATTTCTTTTTAAATGTTTTTTTTTTTAAATGGTTAGAAAGTGGCTATAAAGGTATTTGCCTCTCCCTTGAGTTAAGCGGTACACGGTTCACTTGAATAAAAATGCCGAAGCATGGCATAGCAGGACCTGACGTTCCTGAGAAGTATAGGTCATGTGTTTGACCCAGAGGGCCTGATTTAGTCCACACTTATAATGAACCTTGATGGCAATATATTTGCTGTTCATCAAAACCTAATCCATACATTAGGGGCTGCAGTGACTTTAGTTTAAAATACTCATAAATGAGGCCACCCACTAGACTCACATCACATCACAGATGGAAGAACAAACTGCAATGTGCCCTGTGTGCTAAAACATTGTTGTCAGGCACATCTACGCCCGTCGTCTCTTTTATGCTGAGAGTTGGTCTTGGTTGTATTGTTTTTTCCAGGCAGTCATAATTGGTTTGATTTGTGGCAGCCTTTTGCTGTTAATATGGCCGACGCAAAAGGAATGGAAACCTTAAAACTGCCTTTTAATTTCCACGTTTTTCTACCAATGTAAAAATTTATGATGGCAGCACTCATAACTACCAAAGCATGATGGGCCGTGCAGCAGGAACATGATCCTTCTTGCAGGGTTTACTGTGCTGTCTTTAAAGAGCTTGCAATCTGCGCCTTTGATCTTTCAGTGCTGCCAGCACATTGCTGATAATTAAAGAAGGTCATGTTGTTGGTTTAGGAAATCAGTTTTGCATGTGTGGATGGTAAAAAAAAAAAGTTGCCTGTGGGAGGATAAATGTGAAAAAAAGAACCCAAACAAAACATGTTCTAATTATAGTGGCCGGAACTACTGCAGCAGGCCCGGGCTGTAATAAGAGAATGTGCTCAAGAACAGGCACATTCTTCCACATTACCACGTCAGTGTGCGCCCTAATTGCATCTCAAGGAGACAAAGGAGAGCCCTTGGCCAGTTACGTGTGTCCCATTTTTTGCTGGTTTCCTCCTAAAGCCGAGCAGTATGATAACATACCAGCGTGCTTTACATAGGTGAGAGGATGAGGAGATGAGCTACCTGATGTACTCGAAAAGCCCGTTTCAGTACACTCCAGAAAAAAAAAATGCAGCTGCTTGGAGGTCTGGTTTCTGGAGACAGAAGGAATGGTGGAAGGTTTTCTGCGATCTGATTCGCAAGCGCTTCGCACTTCGTCGTCTTCTTGTCATACCTGTGAAATGGAGACACGATGAGATATGTCTGAGAGGCTTCAATTAAAATAACACCCCTGCCTGGGACTGTTCTGTGTTAGGCTGCAATGAGGAGACATTCTGAGGAGGCCCCCCGATACAGATTAAAAGAAATCTGTTCCGTTTCTTTTGCCTTTCTGTCTAAAAATGCGGAGAGACTAGATTTTTAGCTCCTTTTTACTCATTACTATTTCTCGGCGCGGTGTCACGCTGCCGAATGAGAGAGATTACTTAAGGGATAACCTGACTTCACATCCTCCCTGGCTGCATCATAACCAGCCATCTGGTGCTGGAGTTGAAATTGAAGAGTGCATTGTTTTAATTTTTTTTCCTCTACTTGTGTGGCCGGATTTTGCTCTTGTGGGTTATTTTAAAAGGTCTTTTTCTCATTAATGCCTCCGCGCTTTCTTCCTGCTGGAGGTGGCGCTGGGCAGGCTGTGGGGGAGGGCTGTGCTTACTGATGGCTTCCATTTGCTTGGCTGGAGTTTGGGGAGTTTCGTTAGGCGCTTTGCAGGGGAGTGTTGATCATCAGATTTCCAGCGGTTGGCCGGGTGAATTGGTGACCTAGAATGTCAGGGCGTGGAGGAAGCCCTGCTGGTAGTTTCACTGCTCGGCCTGTGGCCGCATGGGCGCGTGTGTGAAATGTTAAGGCCGCCACTAGTCCACCATCTGTCCGAGCGGAGACTCTCCCGAGGCTGGGTACGTTCCAAATTCCCCGGTCCAGCACGGCGGTGAACCACGAACGATTCCTGAGATTTCTTTTGTCGGGTGGTATCATCCAAATGAATCGTGGTAAATCTAAACCGAAGGTCCCACACCCAGAGCTGGTCAAAGCGGACTTTATTATACTATTAAGTATGCTGTGGAATAGTACCAGTCATCCGGAATTGTCAGATCTTCGGGAATATTTTTTTAATGATTGGAAAATTGTCCACTCTCCCAAGTTTTTGTTTCCTGCAACATAATGAAACCACAAGTTTCTATAGATGTATAATGGACAAAACTATTCACTTGCATCCCCCCCATCAGTTATAAAAGTGCCTTGCTGTATGAGGGCTCAGGACCCTCTCCATATACAAGAGAAGTAAAACAGTGCTGATTTAGTTGTCAGCTGAGCAGTGATCCTGAAGGCCCTGTCAGAGTAGGGGCTCTGCTGACAGCTCCCATCTGGGTTTCTCCCAGGTCCAGGATTTTTGGAACCATAATTTTTGCAGGTATGCATTTTGTTCATACAATCCAGCCTTAATACAGGAGTCACCAGCTATGTTTTTAATTCCGACTCCAGTTAACGCCCCTCCTCCATCTTCGCATGTCTTTTTCTCTTTCCTAAAGATTTAAGCCCTATATGAAGGGCTTTTTCTGTAATATTAAGGAAAGGTATGTATAAGTCATCACAAGATTAATATCCTCTTTCAACACATTCTGTGAGTGTCTCTTACCGTCGGTTTCTGGAGCATTATCTGCAGTTTACTTTGTAACTGGAGCACATAATTCTGTGCAGATAGTGGCCGGCAGGGAATCGCTGTCCCGGAAGAGGAATCATGCTCTGCGCTCTGTCCCGCTTGTACGTCGGAGGCTGTGATGAATCTTCCCTCTCTTGTATGAGCATAGTGGTCTCTTCCATTGCTGTGCTGTATGGTTCTGCAGAGGTTGCTGCAATTTGTTGCTTTATCAGATTGCCTTTGAGCTTTCCCCGTTTTGCTGCTGTACATCCTTTGTCTCACACCGTCTCTGTGTTACAGTTTGTTGGGCGTTTGCCTGTAAGACCAGGCAGTCTTTACTCTGATAAACATCCTTCACAGCCTCTTAAACGAGTGTACAGTACATACTGTATTTTTTTAATCTTTACTTTGAGCCTGGTACATTTCTTTTAGCAAAACCCATCGCTAGCTGGTGGGAGGGCAATCGAGGAAGCTAAATGCAAGGAACAGTGACTAAATGTACGCAGTAGCCTAGACCAGCAGTTCTCAAACTTTTTGGACCAGGTACCACCCCTGATCAAACCAAAGCATCCAAGTACCACCTACAAGTCAAGGTACCCCAGAAATTCTCAATGACCACCATGAGCGCGCATGCGCGCAAACACTTACATACACATAATAAATATTATAATAATAATATTTATTTGATATAGCGCCTTTAAAGGTATTAGTATTAGCGCGCACTGTATCGTAGGCTGCGTATTCGAAACAAACTAATTTTATTAAAATAGTAAAACCCGTCCCGATTTCAGTGTACACAACGAAGTTCCAGGGTCACATGGCATACCACTTGGCAGCACTCCGTGTACCACAGTTGGTATGAGTACCATAGTTTGAGAACCTCTGGCCTAGATGATTTCCAATACCTGCTGTCCAAACAAACCACTTTCTAGAGCAGGGCCCCAGCTCAAGTCCTCAATGGCCTCCATCCACCAGGGTTAATAGGTCATTTTAAACCTCTGGCTTTTTAAGAACAAGGAAAGGCTTCAACTTGTCCAGTATAGCAAATTACTACAATTAGGTAATTAAGGGCTCGGAGAACTGCATCCTTCTGGTGCTCCAGACTTGATGTGTTCCACACACACCCCCAGACACAAAGCAAGCTAGGATTAAAGTTCCTTCATTTCATCAGCGATTTGTCATGCTTTCATCTTTGGAACCACTTCTGCCAAATCTTAACCCTGAAGAAAGTTCATGTCACAATGAAAACACATTCATTTTCTTTTCCTGGAAATGTAGAAGGTGTTGCTGTTGCCCTTCTTATGTTCCATGTCTATAGGTTGGGGATTCTGGCTGTGGGCTGCCCATCCACCCCCACAGAGGCAAGAGCAGGCTGTTTTGAGAAGGTTCTCCTCCACTTTTGGTCATGGTCAGTAGAAAGTCTTGAGGGATGTTAAAGCAAATTGGGGGGGTGTTGTCAGAGAAACAGACAAGTCGGCCATCCGTGATTCGCCTTGTGTGAAACTGTTGGATTGCATGTGTGCTGCACGGCGTTAAGGCCAGGGAGCTAGATGGATCCGTTGATGGACAAGCTCTGAGTGTGTGGAAAAAGGCATGTCTGACTAGTGGTTGCCGGCCTGCAAGCTATAAATGGAGTCAGCCTTGTCCAGTGAGGTTAGTCTCTCCTTTAGATAAGTCTGTCATTTGGGAGTCTCACGGACTGGAGTGACATTTTTTCCCAAGTCTAGGACGGTATTGTAATTTCCTTTCCAACTGCCCTATAATTTTAAGAGATCTCGGCATTTTCAGATGATTTGATCTCCTGATGGGCGAAACCTATTATTTCATTTTCTGGTTAACCTATCCCAGCCCCGAGGAGGTTTTGACTAATTTCGCAGGTTAGTCCTTTGCCTTTGCCTCTGTGCTGTGTTGTGGAGCTCCTCCTTAAAATTTAGTTTTCAGTCAGGAGTTGGCCAATTCCAGAGACACGCATCAGGAAACTCTTACAGCATCTGGAAAAACTAAAGTTAACTTTATAAAGGGTTATTGGTGCTCCATTTGTTCTGTGATATTTTTTTAAATGACTCAGTCATTAAAATAGACTACATTTAATCTCTGTAACTGTTGTAATTCTGACTAAAGATACAATACAGCTTATTTTCATGACTGAAAGCGTAATCTCAGTGTGGTCGACATTTCTAACATGAATTAATTGCACAATTTTTTATTTTCCTTCCAATAAATTTGAATTTATTGAAAGAAGTCAGACTTGAGAGGTGGACTTTCATGTAAATCTGATGCCTATATTGCAGTATCATTTTTCCTTTATGGGCAGCCTTTATGGGTCACAGTCTGTGAGCCAGTGGTGTGCTTTCATTCTCTGCAACGGTTTCCCCAGGAAAAGGGACAAAGTCAGAGAATAAAACTGTGGAGCAGAGATAGAATTTTGAGTTTGAATGGACACAACCCTGAAAGGCCCTGAACAAGCTCAGGTCCTTGAGAGAATTGTTTTGATTTGCTTTTTTCCAGAGACAAAATGTAGATTCTCTTTCACCCTAAACTTTAAAATTGCTTGTGTGCGCTAACAGATAGCAGTGCATTTTTATAAGGGCTTTCAATGAATTAATTTCTCATTCAGGCACATTTAAAAATGTCTCCCAGTCATCACTGTCGTGCTGTATTACTTGACTGGCATGTCTTCATTCTCTGGTGCCTGCCTTCCTGATCTCGTCTTGAGGCTCTCGGTCTTTGTTGTTTTGCTGAAGTCAGCAAACAGCTGTTAACAGTTCTGCTGTCAGCATGTACTTTTACTCCACCCCTTCTCAAGACCTTGTTTATTAAAAAAGCACGTGACTGAGAATGCCTGCAATTACCGAGACCATCCCCAAAACACAGCACTTTGTTGATGCAGTGCTGAAGAAATTGATCCCAGCTGCCCAGAGCATGAAGGGCCAGAAAGCAGAGGATGGTGCTTTTGTGTGTTTTGAAGAAAAACCTTCGAGGAGGAAATATGTGGCTTCATTTTATATAGGCCTGTGCTCGGTGGACTTTTGTAGCTCTATGAGGTAGCTTGGACAAGCAGAGTGTTGTAAATGTAACCAAAATTCTCATTTATATTACAGTTCTCTTGTGGTTTTATTGATCTGGGAGCCTCATTAAACCGTTTCTTGAAGGAAACATGACTTGACATTTTATTGTACACTCAGTATAATCGTGCATCTGTATGTACACATTTGCCAGACCTGCTTCACGTGACTATCAGTGTACAATAGTGGAACTACTATAGTGGAAGAAAAACCTTTCCTTACGTGCTTTGGCTGTATTCCCATGTTTTTTGGATCGCAGCAGCAATCTTTCCAGGACTCCTCACTGCGATTGGTCGGGGTTCCTGGAATAACCCCTGCCATTTGTTGATTTGAGGGCTTGTACTTTGCTCTCCTTTATTTCCTGCCAGATTGTGTGAATGTGTAGTTCTTCAGAAGTTGGTCTTTATTAGAGCTGAGCAGCTTATATATAACTTTTACACTTTGCAGAGATACTGGTCTGGTTCTCAATGCAGCGGAGGTTTTAATGAGGTCTTTTGTCTGAGGAAGTAAAAGACTGAAATGTGTGCTAAAACATTAACATTTTTTCTTTTTACTTTAGCAGTTCCAATCTTTAATTTGTATAAATCTATTGAGAAGTTAAAAATACAATTACTGTTCCGAAATTTTTTTGTGTTTTGGGGGAAAAAAAAAGACACATCACTGCTGCGCACAAGGGAGAGAAAGTGATTGAATTCTGAAGGACTGATTTGTGCAGAATGGCCTGCCATTCTCCTATAGGATAATTTCGGTGCAGCTAAAAAGTAATTTGTATGATCTGCTTTTTGAGGCATGATATTGAGACATCAAGTGAACCCTTCCATGAAACCATTACGCTAGATGTGTAATTGAGTGCTAAACACGACTTTAAACAGCTATGCGGTGTAGCATTTGTAATGCACTGCTTCAGAATGTGAATGGCTATGTGGACATTTTATTTTTGGAGCACTCTATTGTGGAGCAGAATGGACAATAACCATACAAAGACACAATTTACACAAGAAGATGTACTGGAGAAATGTAGGAGAGCACAAGCAGAAAAAAAGTGTTGTGTTGGAGGGACTCTTGCGACAGCCTCCAATTAAAACCCCTTTCAAACTTGAAGCCCTAGTAACAAATCGTGGTAGTGTCCTGCCACAAGGCACGTAACCAAACCTCATCAAGTGTGTGAAAATTCTGCTAAGGGTTTTGAGGCTTTCTTTCCATGTTCACAAGACAGGCTTTCAGGAAGGTGTGAGGTGATTTGCATAACTTTTTGTAGTTTAATATACTCTTGCATTCTGTCAGTACTGTTACCCCACCCATCAGCTGTCAAATGAAGAACTGAAAGTGTTAACTGTTAGTGTTCTCCATTTCTTTGGGTGAGTTGAGACTGACTTTTTTTTTCGAGAATATAGATGTCATGAAGTTTAAATCTGGCAGATTTGTAAACTGGATTATCCAAGTGCTGCATTGTTGCTTGTGTTCCAGGATTTTTTTTTATTGCCTGCCAGGAATTTCAAATTCATGTTTTATGAACATTAGCTTTCGAGGTTCATATAAAAATCTGCGCTACGTTATTTAAAAAGATCCAGTGCTAATAGTTGTTTACGAGCATTTTTCTTTAATATGCAGCATCACCTGACCAAACGGGTGCAATGAAATGTAGTCCAGGAGTGTACTGGGAGAAAGCTGTGTGGCTCTGGCCCCTCAGTTACGACTGGTGCTGTATACCATGCCTCCTCTTCAGTACACGGTCTCCTCGCTCCTCATGATCCTGATCTTAATAGCATCTGGGAACATAGAGGATTCATGGATGTTGTTTGCTAATTTGGGGAAAAACAGCTCCCTGATGTCTGTCTTAATGTTGCAGAAAGTACAGTGGTTTCTTCCTCTTCCTGCTGGTAGTGGGAGCACAACCTGTCCCACTCTGGGTAGCCAGGTCTCTCTGCTGCCCAGTTTCTGTGGCCAGACTGTGGTCATTGAGCCTGTCCTCTCTGGGTTGTCAGGTCTGCTAGTCACCCAGTTTATATGGCAAGACTGTGGTCACTTTTCCTACACTTCTATTTATAGTCTCTTGCACGGTATTGTAACAGTCTGGATTGTGTCCCAGGGGGTGAGATCTGTTTGGGTTAGAATTGGTCTGACTTTGATTTTTGTTGTTCTGTTAATGTTGTCCTGAGGCTGGTTGGTGTGGCTCAAGGCAGTTTTTTTTTCTGATTTCCTGCAGATCATGACTAATCTTGAATAATCAATGGTACATTTTGTGAAGACACCCCTGGTGAGATTGAGGTTCCTCATTCTTGCTGAGATTTTATTTTCCCTTGTGAATCAATTGCTTTGAAGTAGATGCTGCAGTTAAATTAAGAATGAGGAGGAAGCCTTTTGAATTCATAATGAAAACAAAAGCTGTTCTTAACACAATAAATGAACTCCCTGGGACTGGACATTGTGAGTACAGAAGGGCTACCAGAAGGTCTATAGAAAGCTGTGGATTTTTCCTGATGTCTTGCCGGGTTATAATATATTTGTGCCCGTGTGTTCTGGAATACTAAGAGGGTTTGTGGTTTATGGATTCTTGAGAGTGGGTGGGGGAAAACTTAAGTTTCTTCAGTCATTGCAGTACGCATAATGAGAACTGGGCAAATAATTTGCAAAACAATCAACAAAGGATTGACTGCATCACTCAAACTGTAATCTTATTTTCACGTGAAAGGAAATACTTCAAGAACATTTTACCTTCTTTAAATGTACAAAAACCCCGTAATGTACTATTGTGTGGGGGGTTGTGGAGGGGGAAGTGTAGAGGAAAATGAGCAGCCCCCCCCGAAATACAACCAGTCTGTTTTCTCATTTCCTTAATGCAATCACTGTGACCTGCTGCTTTCCTGCTGAGTGGCATTAGTGGACCAGTAGGTGGCACTCCTCCATCTTAACCGGAAATTACAAAAATTATGCTTCAGAACACCAGTACTTGACAGGTCTTTCCCCATTAACTTTAGTGAAGTCAGTCTGCGGTTACTGAATCCTCCTGTCAACACCCATTTTGTGTACTGTACCCCGTTTCTCGGTGCTGCTGACTTCAGTCTTGTTTTTATTCTAGTCTGTAACGCGCAGGAATTCCTTAAGTCTATGGACACGACAGCCCTCTCTGCTGCAGCTCTGTGGTCGAGATGCGTCGAGTCTAAATCGAAAGGGGGGGTGTATGGAAAGAGTTATACAGTCATTATTTAAACCAAACAACATGTATAGAGGCATTTAGATTTGCTTAAACTTGTTACTTTGGTAAAAGTCAAAAGGCATACTGGGGAGTCTTAGAACTGCTGTTTAGGCTGTAAATATTTTTACAATGTAGTAAAGTGAAGCGTCAATCCGTTTTACATTGTGAAACAATGTTAAAAAAAAGATTGTAATAGTACGCAGATGGGCTTCGTAGTTTGTGTCTTATAACTGGCAGTTTACTGCACTTGACGGGCATATCCCTTTATCTCTCTTGACTTCTGTAATTTACCGTGAAATATTCACAGCTTTTTGTTTAGCTCCCACTTAAAAAAAGCATTTATTGCATATTGGAAGCTTTTCTGGTTCTGCCCTCTAAAATCCAAGTCGCAACAGCAAATCTTTCCTTCAACATTCCTGGCTGTCGAGTGACAGTTTTTTCATCTACTCATTTTCACGCATGCTTGCTTGGTAGTAAGGAAATCAGCTGTTGTTCCTGCCACTTAATCCTCTAAACACATGCTGTATGTTTTAAATTGCCGGATAATATAAAACCTGTTTTCAGATCTGAATTGCACAGTAGTCACTGAACTGTGTGCACCACATTTATTACAAATACTTTTTAGCTGGTGCACTGATTAATACATTTTGAATGCGTTACAGGCAACATGTTATCCGACAAAATGCTAAGCAATTCAGATGTAATCCTGCCTCGCTGTGAGCTAAATGTTAGTGAAGTGTTCTTGGAAAAGCTTTCCAAGCAATACGTGGTTTGCACTACCCCACCTGATTTAATAATTATATCAGGGTTCCTTGTTTTGCAGGCAGAATAATTCGAAATGGGTATGTCTCTGAAGTAAAGCATCTTGGCGTGCTTTAAAGTGACCACCCTCAGTGCAGAAATACTGAGCTGTATTCTTTCCTCCGAGGTCTTGACTGGGTTTGGCATTTTGAAATACTGTAGTCATTTTTCAGCTTTTATGTTTTTTTTCCCCTTGGGCTTTCTCACAGCGTCAAGGCCCGCTCCTCTGTGGCCTCTGAATAGATTCTGTCCTCCTGTCCAGTCCGAATCCGCCGGATCAGCACAGGGTCCTAACGGGGGAGCCTTTAGCCCCCAGCAAGTGCAACTGACATGATTGGCCGGCCTCCTGTGAACGATGAAAATTTGGAAGCCAAGCCCTCTGTGTGACCAGCCTCCTCCCCCTCCCCCTCTGAGGTGGCATCATGCCACAGCAGGGCGCAACGGCTCAGGATCCTCGCAGGCCTGCTTTCACTGTGGGCTGAGAGGGCCAGATTAGACTCCTAACTGAACGCCAGTCACGCAGTGTCTGCGCCCAGGGGTGCAAATTAGTTACTGATCATCTGTCTAAAGTCAGTTGTCGTTATCCTCTACCTGACACGTTTCTTATGAATTACGAAAGCCATCAGAAGGAATTTTTTGCCTCTGTCCATTACGTTTATGCAGATTTTCTATGGGAATTCATATTTGCATTGAAATTGAATTTTTTTTATCCCATTAGAGATAATATGCAAACTAAATATTTAGACCTACATTATGAATGGCTCTTCAGGTGCTTATTGGTGTTGTATACTGCTCTCTGTTTTAAAGGGACAGTTTTATTTTGTTAATGTGACCCATGCTTTTATAGTAGTACTTTAGAGGCTTTCCCACTGTTTCTGTTTCAGAGATGAAAGATTATTATTCACACGTGATTACTTACATGGAAATTGTACCGCGTAATAAGAGTTGACAATTTACAAATTTAATAATGCATTAATGTGCAGTGGGAAATCAAGTGAAATATGAAATATAAAAAATAGTGGATTTTGTGTAATTGTTTGAACACTGCAGTGCTTTATATGTAGCAGTTGGCTGTGGAATAAAATGAAATTGAGCCATGAGGAGTGCCAATTTTTTGTACTGTAAAAACACACAGATGCAAATTCCAGGCACTTGTATTCCTCTGAACTTGTGCTGTTCTAAATAGGGTTTCTTAAAAATGGCCCAATTAAATTTAATTCATTATGCTTCAGAAATAACATTAAAATAAATATGAGGCTCCAATGTATATTAAAATCTAGGTTACATGTGCAAGAGAGCCATGTATAGTCCAATTAAACGTCTGTTAAGCAAAAGACTGAGTTTTACTATAGAGCTGGACTGTAGCTGTGTTGGCAGAAAGAGCCTGTAAATTTCTTGGCATTTGTCTACATTATTAGCACCTTCTATAAGGAATAACTAGTTTTTGGTTTCTAATTTAAATGGCTGTTTTGCTCTATTTAGTGTAAGAATCGTGCTTACTCAGCGTGAGTTTTTCTTAAGTCCGTGAGAAAAACAAGCGACGGGACACTAATATACAGTGCTCTTGTGATTCATCACCCTGTCCCAAACTGCACTCGAACTTAAAATATAGATAGGTTTATATATAGAAGAAATAAAACACCGCGTTTCGGCCGTACAAATGTACAAATGTGACAAGAACGAAAACACATCAATTTCGAAGGGGGGTGGGGAGCGATTGGCGTCCGTTTCTGCGCTAGTACAAAGTCATCCAGTTTCCGTCCCAGAGACCGTTCTTGTAAATCGGCTGATGGCGATTTAAGGTCCATCTCCAGGCAGCCTGGTAAAATAGTTTTTTGTTTGGGCTGCCGTCGTGACCCTCGAGCAAAAGCGACCATGGCAGAAAACCGCTCGGCGTTCAGTTGCGCTCGTGGGCGGGTCCACGCCGAGCTACTTGTCCGCCGCCCCTGGCGCCCGGCTGCCCGCCTCCGCTGGCCGCTCACAGGTAAGGAGGTACCGAGCACAGCGCAGCAGAGCGCCGACGTGTTCCCGTGCTGGCTGGGGTTGTGGAAAGTGTGCGGCAGGAGTGGAGGTGATCACTTCCCCCTGCAGCCTGGTGATAATAGCTTCTAAAAAAATCTACGTTTTGCTTCTCTTAAAACTGTTGAAAGCTGCATGTTGTTCTCATTCGACTATTTGCAGGATCGTAGAAATCCTAGAGAGGCTCTTTCTTATGGCTCGGATAAGACATGCAGTTAAATATCCTGTTTTAGCAGCTCTTGTTTATCCTTTTCTTGTTGGCGCATATGTGAAAAATTGGCAATGCAATAAATAACACAATAAAATGCTGTTGTGCTTATGAGTATTCCATTGGATGTGCATCTCCGGCTCTTTTCCTTGACTTTTTCATTGTAACGCCTTTTCCTGTCTAGATTCCATGGAAAGCTCCCATGTGTTTTGGTATTCCTTTGGTGATCCTGCTTGGATTGCCTCAGAACCATTTTTCCATTGTAACGTGCTAGGAAGATAATGGGTGAAGTTTATGAATATTGCACAGGCTTGACTGCAGGATACTCAATAGATGTCATGATACCTATTTTTACTGCTTTTGCTTCCTATTCTGCACAGGCCTACACAGACCATACTCCTCCATCTTCATAAAAGCATAGTTATTGATATAGAAGGCTCTTGAGTGCTATGTAACACAAGCTGTATATAAATACGCAGCGAACATTTGTGGTTATGTGAGAGTAGGAAGCTGAAGAAATGTTAGCTGCTGATATAACATCTATTGATTAACTCGCATGACTTAGAGGAAGCTTTTGATTTTGAACTCCTCAATGCGAGTCAATAAAGAGTAAAGATAATGTACCGAATTTTCCAGGCCACCCTTCATCTTTCATGCATAGCTCTAGACAGGGAAGGGTTCTTTTTGCAGGTTGAAATGTTTCTTAAAATCTTTGAATGGGTAGACTGGCATCCCTGTACTGTGCAGTCTTTGGTATTTCAACAGAACCAGACTCCACATATGGATAACGTGTCTGTTGCCAGATTAACCTCATCCCTGCTGTTGTGCTCCCATAGTTGGCTTTTGAGTCGGTAAAAATGCCACTTCTCATCAGTGCTTTACCCCAGCAGGCATTTTCTTTTTCCTTCGCACACAGTGGTGCGTTGGAGCATGCTGAGATATCTAAAGCTTGACCCAGAATAAACTGTTTGCTCTGAGCAGTGAAAATAATAATGAACGGCCGTCTTCAATTCTTATTAGTAGAACCTTCTTTCTGTTTTTGTGAATTTGAATCAAAGGGGTCTACTATCCTTCAGGAACCTTTTTGTGTATCTTGTGTTGTAGCATGGTAAAGCCTAGTGTGGATGTTGGCCAGCTCTGCAATGTTTTCCTGGCAATACTGCGAGTTCCTGCTATGTTGTAGGTACAGAAGTGCATATTTTTTTTGCCAGTTATTGCCTGCTTTAGCGGAGGGAGCGGATATGTTGAACCTGCTCTTTCGCTCTAGAGAGAAGCGTATTGGTTTTCACTCACGGGTGAACAGAAACTCGAGGAGTAGGTGAGCTCAAAAATAGCTGTAGCGAATGGATTGTTCATTCATAAAACCTCTAGTCGGGGAAAGCAGGAGATTAAGCCATTGATCTGCCAAGTATGTGCTGCTGTTTTTGGAAAGGCATTAAAGGAGAACTTTTAAGATTAACTTAAAACGGCTGCCTGTGTGAAATGAGTTGTCTTAGGGAGTAATGTACTGGAGGGGCACGTGAGGTGTACCTACTGTGTAGCCCTTTTAAGATGTTTCATCTCTGTGGTGTAGAATCCTGACCTTGCAGGATGGGCTGTTCATCTTCTCACTCTTGCTGGTGTGGACTGAAGTGGCCTCAGTGTTTTCATTCTCTAGCAAAAGAAGGACCGAAGTATTTTAAAACCTAACGGGTGTTGCCAAAATGAACCTTCAGACCAGCTTTCAGCTTACCAGCGAATTAAAGGAAAGTGCCGACTTCAGATCTTTGAAATCGGAGGCTCTGCTGGACTCTGGGATGTGTGTGGACACTGTGCAACCACAATGCTGAAGCTGACTAACTCCAAGAATGCCTAGATAGCTTGATGAGGTTTTTGGGTCTTCTAGTTCTGTAGGGAGCAAGATGGGATGAAGCCACTTATTTGGACACTGACTTTATGACCAAGCAGAAATGGACATCGGCCCTCTTGGTAATCTTGCTCAAAAGCTTGTTTTCTCCTGTTTGCGTTGCTATAGTCACTCTGTGCCCACAGGCTTAGTAGTTGTAGCAAGGAGGAATAAATCGGTGAACAAACTGCTTTCCAGTATAGGAAGGCAGCCACGATATCCAGAGTCATTTTTCCTTTTGGTTCTTGTGGTGTTGCATTGGATTGCAAGGTCCAGTAGTCATTGTAGTCATTGTATATGGCTTATTTTGTTGTGCTGTAATGCAGGAGTTAAGGGCTTTTCTCTTAGCTTTGTTGTTTTTGGTAGTTGAAACTACAGCTGTTCAAACATGCACCCTAGTAGAGCTGAATAAAAGCTTGCTGCCACCACTTTGAAGTGCTTTCCAGCTACTTGCGAAAAACAGAGCTGGAATCGGAATGTGCATCTGTCTGCGTGCCCAGAGCTGGGCGAGAACGGCTTTTCGTTGTTTCTGCTTTTGAAATGTTAAAAAGAATTATAACACATGTACCTGGAGCTTCCTCTCTGAGGAAATTACAATACTGGTAGCGTAAGAGGTTACAGACAACAGGAGACCTCTATATCCAGTCCATCTAGTTTACTCTGTTGAAAAGTTCCTTGATCCCATGATCTCATCCAGCCAAGCTTAAAAGAAACCAGGGAATCATCTTTAACAACATGGTTGTGTAATTCGGACCCGACTCCTATAATCCTTTGTGTAAAACGTTCCCCCTGTTCTTGGATTTTAAACACACTTCCACATAAGTTCCTCGTGTCCTTTGCTTCAGGTTCCTTTGCTAAAGAAAGCAACACCTTTGAGGTATTTTAATATTTTTGAATAACAGGACATTCCTGTGACCCTGGGAATCAAGTTACTCTTTTCTGGACTTTCTTACAGATCAGCAAAATCTTTTTTTGTAGTTTATCAAAAATCTGAGTTTGCTAAAATGTTATGGTGCACAAGTACAGCATTTCCTTTATTAGAATTGTGTAAATGCTGATTTTGTACATTTCAAGAAGCACTAGCTTTCATAAACTTCTTCAAGCTCCAGTGTCAAATTTGTATCTAAGTTGTTTTTGCTACTTATTTGTGACACTCAGCACTTACATTAAATTAGGTTTTGCAAAGTCTTGAATTCTATCCAAGTCCTTTTCGGTTTCATTTGAACTTATCAATGTTGTAAAGCCTGTTATTTTGTGTTTAAAATCTATGTATTTCAGCAGTTTACAACATATAGCTGAATCTAGATTGATATAATTTTGGAAGAGCATGGTGCAAGCACAGATCCTTGTGACACTCCATTAAACTCATTTGACACTTTACCTGTACTGTTTTTTTATCTATTAAAAGGTTTGAGATTTTTGTCATTTGTAGAAATATTCTCTTATGAGAACTTGATCAAAGCAATTGTAAATTTTAAATATTAACCTGCCTAACACTTTTTTCCAAAGTGACTTTGATTTTCCCTCGTTTGTACAGCTGGCAATTTGAGTGAAGGACCTTGCTCAAGTGTACAAAAATGCTGCTGAATGCAGTACCATTTCCTTTTCCAAAACAAAGATAAATTACAGGGAGGAATTTGCACAGTGCTAACTTTTAAACATTTTTCTGCTGTGCCTTGTCGTCCCCCAAAAAGACACTCTTATTAACCAACCCTAACAGCTGGTCAGCGAGACTTGTTTTCACAGGGACAGCTTTTCTGTGCAGGCATATCCTGTTCATCAGTGTTAATCTTGTCTGCCAGCTTTTGTAGTAAGAAAATTAATGAGACTTGATGTGACTGTGCTGCTACAATAGGAACATTTTGCCTGAAGGAAAGAGTTGTTTGCCTTCTAAATCAGATTCAAAAAAGGATACCATTTGGGACACACAATGCAGATCTTTGTTTCTTTAAGAAATATGATCCATAGCTTCATCCCACCTGAGTTGAAACGGGGCGATGTTAATTCATGGTTCATATTTGAGAAACGAAAATTCTCACTTAGTGCTTCAATAAGTCTGGAGTTGCAAATCTTGAGGTTTTGGAGAATTATAAGTTAAGGTTAAATCCTCTTTTAGTCCTTTTTTTTAAAAATGTCTGCAAGAAGTATTTTTTGTTCACCTGAGTTCTTCATCTTTGAGCTGATTATCGGGACTGTTGGAAGCTTTTTATATCCTTAAGTGTCAGCAGAGACTTTTCTTGAGTACAGAAGTAGGTTATTCAGCATGATTGTTCTTGCACTGTGTATGAAGGGATCATTTAGTTGAGGCTGGTTGTGAGACTCTGCTCCTGAGGTAGCTGGGCAAACTCTGCAGTCACACCTCTGGGCTGAAAAGCATTTACGTTGTCATTACAGCCACTGTTACTCGGAAACCGTGAAACAAACAAGGCCTTCCAAAAGATGTTCCACCCCGAAAACAAGTTCAGCAGACTTCCCGAACCAGCAGCTGCGTGGATTAGACGGCCATTCTGCATAGTGGAGCAAACTGAGATTAAAATGAGGAAAAGGGAATCCATCCCATTGCACATCCCGTGTAGATTAACGGAGTACAGCTGGTGCCTGAAAACATTCAGAAGTAAAAATGCCACCTCATTTGTCAGCATGTCAGCTTCTGTGCAGTTGTTTGAATGGAATGATTCTGATGTTTGTTTTCTTGTGGTTGTATTGTCTTCAGTTCTAGCTGGTGGTTTATGCCCAAAATTCATCACTGACCTCTGGTTCTAATGAAGTTGCCTTTGCCATAATTTTCAAAGGGCTGGTTTAGGTTTCCTTAATTCTTATTAAACCTTCCAAAAGAAGAAAGCCTAGCATTGTATTCCTGCATAGCTTTAGTTTTTTATTACATTGTTTCCGAATCTGATGGAATCCTTACACTTTTAAGATCAAGAAATGAGAGCCAGAACTTTGCAACAAATACATTTTGTACAATAATGCAGTTGATCGATAATCTGATCAAAAGCGCGTGGTGTTTCCTGAGACACTGACCTCCATCATAGTGTTAAAGAAGGCTTCAGAAGAACAACAATAAAGGGGGGGATTCTACAGACCATATTTTTCTTTGTTTTAAGAGGAGTTTGTTTGGCAGCTGGTGCTGCTATTTACATGCGGAAAGAAAGGGTTAAAATTAAACTGTTCCTAGCGACTGGCAGCAGTCCAGACTGATAGGAGGCGGGTGGCACACAGAGGTGGAGAGGTTAGGAGAGGCCGAGAGGGAGTCTGTACATACTGGCTTTGCTGTGCCATGCGATAATTACTTGTAGCTACAGGTGAGAAGTCGAGCCCTTTTAAATGGGACCAGCCGCCCCTGTAGCACAACCCCCTCCCCACACCTTCCTTTGGTTTTGAAGGAGTCAGTCCTAGTGTGCCGGTGTGCCTCACAAGTCTGTTCCCTCACTTTATTGGTATCGATAAGCCGTTCAGCTCCTTTTCAGAACCTGCCGTAGCTATGTTCCAGGGAGTGCTGAGCTGCTCCTCAAGTACACTGAGCCTCGAGTGAGGAAACTGACAGCTTAGTCACGAAGGCGTTATTCACAGCTGTAATTTAGGCTTGGGTGTTAAATGTGGCTGTAGGGGTTTCTGGCGCCAAGCCATAGCGATGCGTGGCTATATTGGTCTTAAACATTTGGCTCAATTGCGAAAGTAAATTACTGGTGGTAGCAAGTATTGCTCTAACTATAAAAACATTCTTTTGTGAGCATGTTGTTTGGAAGACACTTATTTAAGATGGCACTTTTGCTTTTGTAAGGTGTGCGAGAGGATCTTGTATAAGAGCATTGCTGATCCCAGTGATGTTGGCGCAACAGGATGCTAATTTTGATTAGGAGTAGCACCGGGGCTAGAGTCCCATGGGGTGTGCAGTACGTTTGGCCCAATCTTTGGTCCAAACCAGAAGATTTATCAGAGGGAGGACTTGTGCAGTGCAGCTACCAGTGCCTGAGCTGCCTGTGGTGCAGTCTTGCACTTTACCCTCGCCACCCACACTGTGACTGCTGCCAGACAGGATCTTGTTAGACGCTGGGTCCTTGGGTGGAAACCCGAATCCCCGCTTGTTTGCCATAACTTTTGGCCCTCTAGTGTCTCTTACAAACAGCATAATCATGATGGCTTTTAATAGATGACATTAGTCTTTTAATTGACATTCCCCTTGCTGAACCATGCTTCTTTGCTCCTAAACTACAGCTTATTACTGCCTGATTCTTTTAAAAAAAGTCACCAAAACCTGACAACTAGGATGTTGGCTTATATTTGAAACTAATTTGCAGTACATGGAGAATGTGCTGTACAGGACAAGGCTATTGAGGTACTGGGTTATGAAGACCAAAGAGCCCAATGCAAGCTCCCAGTAGTAAATTAACCCACATCCAACATCCAGTTTGATCCGTAAGGATGTAAATAGGATTATCTGGCTTAGACAAACAATCACCTGGCCCCTCTCCACTGCTTTCATTGAGAAGGTACAGCAATAGAGATGGCTTCACAGTGGCACAGAACCACTTTCAGCTATATGGTTTCAACCCAAGCCTGGCGAATGCTGAAGCATTAGGGAATGAAAGCAATTTAGGCAGAAATGTGGGACTACATTCTCTGTCACAGCTGGATCCCAGTGTCTGAATTTTCATGCTGCAGGGGAGGCAGACTTTAGAATTTCAAGTGAAATTTTGTTCCAAAATTTGCAACTTGAAATAAGTGCGAAACTGATCTGAAATTCTCATAAATCCTTAGGTTGAATTCTTTGCTTTAAGTGTTAATGTTGACAACAAACTAGTCTTAGGTGTTCTATTTATGTAAGATTCAAAATATTGTGATGCCAGATCCCTTAAAAGCCTTTTTTTTGGTCTGCTACTGCTTACATACTAGGAATTAGTTGAAATCTAGGAATTGCCTTTTAATTTGTACAACCTATTTCTGAATTCCTCCTCTGATTTCATATGTTTCTTTGGCATTTCACAATTTCCTGGAAAATAACTGACATGACGTTGGTTTCTTTGAATGGGTGGTTACTGGGAGGCATTAATTAATATTTGCAGTTGGGGGAAGGTTAGCATAATTGTGCTTGTCAGCAAGAAAGAAGAAGGAGTGCGAGAGCTGTGTTTTTGTAGGGCTGTAATTGGTTTGGTGTTAGACTGCTGAGTCCATCTTGCTGCGGAGGAGTGCGAGGTGACAAAAGCTCTTTCAGAAGAACACAAAATGTGTGCCAGAGTTTAATTGCAGCACCTAACTTTTTTTTTTCCTCTGGGTTACATTTTATTCTAGGGGGTGCTGATCACACTTTGGAGTGATAAACATGTTTAACCGAGTTAGCCATGACTGAAGGATTTAGAAATGTCACGTTTGACTTGTCACTTGGTTAATACTCATGTCGTTAGAATCACTACCAGGTTATTGGCACTCTATAAATCTTCCGTTCTGTATTACAAGCTATGTGGGAATTATATGCGAACCAGCACCCCCTACCTTTGAAATATTGCCATTTTCCTTTTTGGCACCCTCTTTTGTTTTAAAGGCATTGGTTGGTCTTCTGCTTTTCCTTTTGCTCGATGGTAATAGTCTAAGAGGCCCTTTTTAAAATCTTGCTTGAATACAAGTTAACCCGGAGGAGCTGCCATGCAGATAGCAGCCCAAATCTGGAAGTGAATCCAATCCCCAGTGCAGTGAGGCAGCATTGCTAACCAACCTGTCACCGTGCCCCCCCAGGGAACATCTCGATTCTCACAAACATCGGTTTTAATTGAGACAGGTTTGCATTTCGTTTGTAGCAGTCGTGTTGGTTTGCACTTTGCAATCCCCTGTCCCAAAACTGTGAAGTAAGATGCACTGGTCCTGAATAACTGTGCTGCCATGAGACTTTCCCTTCCAGCTTGTACTGAATGGCGTTTTCCTGAAAAGCAGGAGGCCATGACTGTGTGGCCCGGTGATTGTAATTTAGCTAATGCAGAGACAGTCCAATAGGCCCCTTGGCTGTCTTTCACAGTGCGTGCTGCTCAATCATGTCTTGTTCAATGGATAGTCTTCTATGTTTTGGTATCTTTTGCTTCCTCGCCATTGGTCTCACTGGGCAAGAAACATCTTGATCGCATTTGAATAGCCAGCAAGCCGGAGTTTATATTATCAGAGCAGTGCACTTCAGTCGCAGGCTGACACCTGGAGTACAGGTAAGAATACTAAATAGAATCCCTAAACAGTGCTGAGGACAACATTGTTAAACTTAACCTTTCTTGCTTGAAGATAGATTTTGAAACTTAATAGTTAAATGCTGTATAAATCATGAAGGAAAATGGATAATCCGACGACCTGGGAGTTTCTGAAGGGGCAAAAAACAGTCGCGAGTTACACTTTCTTCACCAGTGTAGCACGTTCCCAGCATTGCCACTGTGTCGACTGATCTCGGAAGCTGTGCAAAGCAGTGTCTGGTCAGTACTGGGATAAGAGACTTCTCTGGAAACCCGGGCTACTGTAACTTGTGCTGGAGGACCAGTAGGCAGCACCGTTCTCTCTGGACCAGAACTTCCAAACCAGTGTCCCAGTAAGGTGACCAGGGACGCTGCTGTAGGAGGTGCTGTCCTTTGTATAAGTCGTTTAACTGAGGTGCTGACTTCTTAACCAGTAAAGATCCCAGGGCACCATTTGGAGGAATAGGACTGTTAATCCCTATGTCCTGGATATGTTCCCCTCTGGGTTCACACAACCTGACCTCCCTAAAAGTCCCCCTTTATTCAATTGGTGAAGCAATGTTCTACCTCCCTGCTCGCTCCTGGTGCAGAACGGCTGTGGCACGTCACCCAGGTGGGTTCTGTGGGTGAACGTAGTAGGTCATCTCAAATTAGTAAAATGGCTTTAGGATCCCTGGGGATGAAGAGTGCCATACACCAGACAAGGAATTAACTGTTGGTATTCATCTGTAGAGAGCTTCCATCTTGGCTCTGATATTGTGTACACGTTAACTTCACAGTAAAGTTCCTGGAAATTCATGTGGACTTCACCGCGTTGTACTGGGGGTTGACCGTTTGTTCAGCCATTCGAACGAATGCTTTCTGTTCTCTTTTCCAGTTGCGGGCGAAAACTGCTCTGTTGCTCGTGGAGGTGGAAGAGGGGGAAAAAAAAAGCCTTAACGAGTCTTCAATACCGCATTGGAAATTAACTTCTCTGGCCTTGGGACTTGGCTCGTTGGGTGGCGATGCATTTGAGATTTCTTCTAGCGACAGGTGCAGGAAACGCTCTGTATAGAAAACGAAACCATGCGAGGGCTTTTATTTACTCGCAATCCCGCCCACTGATCCCCTCCCCACCCTCCCCAGAGCCGAAACCCCCTGTCTTGGCGGGGCGGTTGTTCAACGTCCTCTGTGAATGGAGTTCTGCGCAGCGCCATGAGTGAGCATGCTTGGGCGGTTTGGGAAGTTTGGAGGAGGGTGGAGTTAAGTATGAATTTGTTGACCCCCTCCCCCCCCCTTCTGTAAAGGGGCCTGCTAGATCAGGGAAACTTGGAAGGCTGGGGGGGGGGTATTGGGGTTTAGGGTTTTTTAAGAATCTCCACCACTTTGTCATGCAAAATGCCTGTATTGAAAAGAGGCGAGGGGGAAGAACAGGGAGGAGGCAGTGGGGGGAGGAGGAACTTCAGCAATTGAATATTATCGATGGTGATTGACGGATCTTTTGAGCGAAGCAGCTCATCCATTACGAGGTGTGCGGCCAGAGTGACCCCAGCTCTTGGACGACTGACCCCTGCTTCCCCCACCATGTACTGCGTTTTTCCTTGAAATCCTGTTTTCCCCCGGTTTGTATTTTTCCTCCTTTTGGAATACTTCTTATTGACCCACTTTAGTTTCACCATTTATTTTGAGGGCCGTACATTTCTTCTAATGAGTAAAGAGATATCTTGATGTATCTGGAGAGTATAGCATTTGGTGGGGAACTAGCCGATGTGAAACGGCACAGCTGTTGTGGGAAGAACTCTTTAATGTGCTCTGATATTGAAGGCTGGAGATTAAGAAACAATGGGTCACATTACCATCCTGTGTCGATGAACTGTTGAAGAGAGGATTCTGCTAAGAGAAAGGGGAACTCTTGTCACTGTCTCTTCTTTTCCACAGATGCTCTATAGAAAATGAGTAGGTTGGCATGAATTGTGATTGCATATGGACCTGCTACTTGCTCTCACGAAAATTAACCCCCAGAGTCCAGAAATTCATAAACAGGTTTCACTTAGTTCGAAATCATGTGCATAAGTATCAGTTTGTGTAATTGTATTTACAAAACCATCAGATTTTGTACTTTCTTTGTAAACTTTTACTCATTTTGCCCATTCTAAAGCCTACACAAGCTTCCTACTGGATTTTGTTTGTTGCTTTCTGTGTCAGACTTACTGATTTTTTGGGGGGTGTAAATGACTACAATTATTCATAGATTATTAAATCAGGGAATTCTGTGTCTTTGAATTTCAAAAAGGCGAACAGTATTGTTCAAAAGGGCATCGTTGTGAGGGTTTTCATATATGGGACATGCTCCGTGTTAAACTGTGGAAACAAATTGGAAATATCTAATGGCAATTAAGTTTGTGTGAAACTTGTTAGTCATGTTTTCTTTAAAATGGTCTCCTGTCAGAAATGACCCTCCAAGCTTTGTATCAGAGTCTGCGTCCTTGGCTGAGCTGGAATGAAAGAGAATGGCTCTGTTAAAAGTAACTATTCTGTGAATTGTTCTACATTTTGCAGATATCATACTGATTAGTTCTACTTTAAGACTGCATGGCGGCTATAACTGCTTTGTCTTGCTGTACTCTTGGCTTTTAATTTTTCCACTATGGATCCATTTTAAAATGGAACTCAAGTGTATTCTAAAATAGTTGTACTTTTCCTGTTAGAATATAGAACCACGGTTGTTAGGGCAACACTTTAGAGGAAGAGTGTGGCTGGTTAAATAAAAAAAAATAGATTCAGTGTTGACTAGGGACAAACTGCTATGTCAATAATTCATTTTGTGTAATTTGGAATCAAACCTGTTTTACATCTCCTTCTAAGAACGGAGTGTCAGAAAATGGAACAGTGAGTCAGGGCAGGGAATGTTGTCATTTAATGCAACCTGTACAACGGTGAAAAGGAAATGTTTTTCTTTTCACATACTTTAGATTTGGAGCTTTCAGGCTGTGTGACGGAAAGCAAAGGGTCCCAATTCTGCAGATCCTGAGCCAGCTGTTGGGAGACTCGGTTGTGCTTTCCCTGCGAAATGCAATTGCCGAACAAATTTAGTCGCTAAAGAAGGCAGTTGAGAACCTAAGCAAAATGGCGTATGGGTAGTGACTGCTGGAGAATAACGTAGCAGTCCATCCTGGCTCTGTTGAGGATCCATTCTGATTCAGCGATCATCTTTCACTCCGTGGAATATTTTGCTGTTTGCTCTTTATCACAGTTATAGAGACTAATTCTTTAATTGTGACTTCAGTACTACTTCTTTTGACAATGACATGGTCCTCTCTATAAGGAGTCATAAATGAGAGCTAGTGATGTTGGCATTATTGGTATAGCATCATCATTCGTATGTTGTAGTACGCAGTTCCTACTGGTACATCTCTTCATAAAATACAAATAGGCTTATTTTTCTTTCTCTTAACAAAGGTAGCTATATATTCGGCAATTTGTGCTCCCTACTGGCTGCTCGATACTGGAGTGCAGTCCTCATTTAATCGCAGGGTGAAGTCAAGCTGCAGATTGCAATTGGGCGAGCGAGGTGTGGGAGGCCTGATTTGAGGTTCGTGACACCCAGGAAGAGCGCCCGTTGTAAGGAGCCTCTCTGTCCCGGGGAGGCAGTGAGGGAGAGAGTTGGCTGGAGCCGGAGTTCGGAATGTGTGCGAGACCTGCCCGTCAGCTGGCAGCTGTTTGTTTTGATGTGGTTTTTAAGGAGTCTAGCCAAAAAGCTGTTCTCATTGGCGAAGTTCCTGCCAATTTTTTTTTTACTGCTTGGAAATATAAACCGAGCTCTCCACTACCTGCCATTTGCTCGTGGGTTAGCTAAGCCAGGAAGCATGTGAAAAGAACAGCTGACACTGCGAGGCACCACCTTAGGCCCGAACTCTCAGTGAGTCACGAGAGTGGACTTCATGATGTACGGATTATCAGATAAACAGTAATGATCTCAAAAGAACTGACCTCTTTGAGTGTTTGCCAGTCCCGATTGAGGGTATTGGGTACCAACAGCAGCAAATGATCCTTTTTCTGTATTTCAACTCTTGAACTCAAGGCCTTGAAGGTTATAGTCTGACTTTGTTCCTCTTGACTGAATGATGGGCTCTCTTCTACACAAGCGCATATAGATTTGCCTAAACGAAAGTGATACTGCTGCATGACTTTGTGATCGCTGCAGATCAGATGTGGGTCATCTTCAACGTCGATGTGTAGCAAGGTGCGAGAGTATCAAACCAATGTGGTTAAGTAATGTAGGGCTAGAAACCTTTTGTATGTCTGATGAGTCTCCTGCCTCCCCTCCCCCAGAGTTGGCCATAGAGGGGTCAGTGCACATGTACATGCGTGAATATCTTTGGTGAGGCAAGCTCTCAGAATCCTGCAGGTTAAATGTAGTGAAACAGCCCACAGAGCACAAGTTTGAGTCCCTTAGGTGTAATGAACTGGACCACAAAGTTTGATTTTTTTTGTGTCCTAAAACAGTGTGCTGTTTTTTACTAAAACCCCCCAAAGACAGCATGCGTCTGTCCTCAAAACCGGCTTCTTATAAATATGCAGAGCCTGTATATAAACTATTTCTTTCAGTGCAGAAATTTTGCTTCACTGGTTTAAATTTGCAGATCTGTAGTAAATAACTTTTTGTAATTTGTTGCAGTTCTTTGTACAGTTCTACAGTTCAAGACTGCAGTACTGTTTAGCAAATTGCAACTCCTATCTTCAAGCATCGGCAGGGTGTTCTTCCAGACACTCACACTTGACGTGACCAGGTCCTGTCATATTTCCATATTGATTCTTACCTTTTGTCTGCTGCTTTGTCTTTGGAGCATTGCTGTTAACCTCTTGGCCAGGTCTTTTTAAATGAGGATTTGTTCTCTGCTGACTGATCTGGTTAATTAAAAAAAACTGTTAAAACGATTATAAGTGCAGTTCCTACATTTATATTTTTGAGGTGGGTGGTTAACAGACAAGTGTGAAAGATGCTCAGGTCTCTTTATTTTCTGTATAGTGTACAGTGACATACCTTTGGTAATGAGGAGGCAATTAATCTTTACAGGATCCCAGTTAAGCAAAAGGTATTGTCTGTCCTCTAGGTCTAGGCTGAGATGTGAAGGGTTGTTTTTAACTGGATTGCAGTCAGTCAAAGGCAACTTTAATGGGATGGCACATGACAAACCAAAAACTGGAACACTAGACATGCAGCACCACAAACATGCTTTTGAATTCACTCTTTTGTTTTCACAAAAGACATTACCCTGGATCAAGTTAAATTAGTGCTCTAAACCTCTTAGATGGGGAAACAGTGGTATAAAGGTTTTTCCCTGGCAATGAAGACACTATAGACTAGTGTTTGGAAACAACATTAGGCTAGCTGAAAAATATAAATTTCCCTGGATCTTTACAGCACTGGTGGGAGTTCATTTGAGGACAGTACACATTGCAGGCCTGTGCGACATGAAGGCTGTTTATGACACCGCAACACCAAATAGCCCTTTCGTGCTGCAGGCGTGCAGTTGTTGCCTGTCAACGGTTTGAAAAATATTTACACCATCTGTGAGAAATTAATTCTCTCTGTGCAGCCTTTTCTTGACACAGCGATTGCATTACAGCTTCAGCTTGCACAATGCGAAAGAGCCCTCTTGCATCTCTTTCTGAAATTGCAACACAAAGGCTGGCCGTCTCCACACGTGGAGAAAAGGGGGCGATCCGAACAGTAGTACCTGGACGTTTAGCAGTTCAGGGATTTAAAAGGACATGGCCTCCATTGAATAGTGTTGGAGTACTCATCCGCTGGTGCTCCGGGGAGATGTGTGTCAGGGTTTCTGCAAGAGAAAACCTGCAGCGTGCGTGCAGTGCAGTGTCCTTGGCCGGCCTTCCTGCGTGTCCTGTGGTTTGACCGTTCTTGAACCTCGTCCTCTGCAGTCGTGGATCTTCTCCTGTGCCGTGCCTTGTGTTTCTGTGGCTGGCCCATGTGACACTGTCACAGCTGTGCAGGGTTTTTTTTCCAGGACCCTCACAATCCACAGCGGCTCGTGTCCTGGCAAGAGCCATGACTTTGACCAATTAAGTAATTAGTATCTCAGATGGGAAGAGATGGTCGGGGTGTCTCCTGCCAAGAGTTAGGCTCCTTTATAATTCTATGTATAATCCTCCTGCAGTGATGGCTCTCTGTCTCCCAGAGTCCTAGAAAAATCTGCTCCCAGACAGTTCTACTTCACCGTTTCACACTTCACCTGTTGGCTGCCTCATGCAAGTACTTACCTTGATTTATCTTCTTGAGTTTGAGATCTTAAATTGTTCTTTGCTTCCCATCTTTGATATCCACTTCTTTAAACTGGTGGTTCACAGTTGCTTATTGTTCTTATTTTTGACTTGGAAACAATTCTATTGTAGTTTGTCGCTATATATTCGGCAATTAAATGGATAATTAGTGGTTTATGTTGGTGAATACCTAGTCATTATGCTGTATGTTTGTGGAGGTGAACCATGTAATTATGGGAATACCTTTTTGTTTTGCTGCCCTTTGTAATGGTTTTGTTAAAATGTGTAATGCATTTTGTGAGTTGCCATGCAGGCCTAGTTGTTTTGTGAGCACATACCTAAAGGCTTTGTATTTTGTTGCACATTTTTTTTTAATGTGCACCCTATTTTGCACTTTGTATGTGGTTTAGAGTACATTTCTTCAGCGTAAAAATAGCAGTCGGCATTCAATTTGCTCAGTACAGTATTTTGTTTAGATGAACACGTCTATGGGAAGCAGGAAGGAATTAAATGATAGATGAAAGAGGGCTAATAGCAGTGTGCATGCAGCTACTGCTCAACGTGATTTACTATATAAAGCACTTCCTACCTCCTGCCTGTAATCACATTTACACCAGTGTTCTCTTATTTCAATAATTCTTGTTTACCTGGGTCACTGGCCTATTCACCCTTTTGTAGCCAATTAAAAAAATAATTGAGATAAACAGTACTGCCAGTGTAAGCAAATGATCCAGATGAGCTTCACAAACATGAGGGGGATGTTCTTCAGCCTCACCACCTGGGTGATGCATACCCTGTGTGTGTGCACACATGCAAGAATTTGCAGATGCTGTAGAATTTAAAGGCTGCATGGATGTCACTGTTCAGCAATCTGGTTTGTACAATTTGATGCTGTGGTTGGACGGTATCTTCAAGTTACAGATATGCAATGGGTCTTTAACACCTTCTTCTTCAGAGGAGCTTGAAATAGTGAGTGAGACGCCTTGACGCCTATGAGCCAACACAAGCACTGACACTGCCCATTTGAGTTTTGAGCTGATCTGAATATGTCGGTAACAATGGCAGGCTCTTCCTCTCGGAGATGAGCTTTAGACTCTTGTCTTAACCTGAAATCAAAGAGGTTTCTGTCAGTCGTATAAAGAAATAAATCGGTTTGAAAAGCAGTTTCATCTGTCGGTTACAGTGCACTAGAGCCTGCGAGAGAGGCTATGGCTCACAGAATTAATGAGCCTTTCTGCTCGCTTGGGTTTTGCGGTCTTACACCTTTGGGTGCCGTGGGATTGACTGTGGGGGGGCACCTGGCAGGGTCGCTAGGCTCGTGCAGTTACAGAAGAGACCAAGAGGGGTAAGGGAATGGACATACGAAGATGAGAAAATGGGAATGAAACCGAGAGGAGGTCACCTGCGTCTTCCACAGCAGAGCCGCACTTCGAAACGCAGGGCAGTGTATGAAGCAGGAGTCCCCACACTCCCTGCAGACGCCAGGCTTCTGACACTTGTTTTTACTGACTAGTGGGCGCATGGAGGGAGGGACCTCCATAGCCATGCTGTGGATATTGAGTCACAGGGCTATATAAAGTTCTGTTCTCAAGCTTCTTGGCAGCAGGGGCTCCTGGTAACTGCACAAGGATGTGGCCTGTGTACAGTACAGTTGCTTCCTTTCGGTTTATATTTAAAGGTGGAAAGCCTATTTGGCTCGATTCATCTTAATACTTTTCAAACACAAAGCATCGGAACATTTGATAATTGCAACACGCTGTGGCTTTCATATCTAATGCCTTTCTTATCCCCTTATTTGTATGTGCAAGTGAGATTTTTTTATGGCTGCTTTTCTGATTATGATGTTTGCCGGTCGTGCTCTTTTAGGCTGAAAAACAATATGGGTTGTTAAATGTTTGGATTGTGAAGCAATTGATTTTATTTCTCTATTCCCTTTTGCTGCAGTTGGTCTGATGGGAAAAGTCTCATTGCATGTTTAGCTCAATGGGCTTCATTACCCCTGAGGATCTGAATCTTAGCACATTAAAGTGTCAAACTGTCCATAGAGTACATCCTGCAGTGCTCCTACCCTGCTCTATGTAAAGTATAAGTCATGGCTGCACAGCCACTGTCCTGCAACACCGGGATTGTGTACTGTGATTTTGACTCTGACCTTTGACTGATGTGTTCAGTGCTTTGCATTTGAAATCTGTCAAAAGCATTTTTGGTTCTGGACCACAGAACGTCTGCTTCCATGCCAAACCAAAGAGATGAAAAAGAAAGTCATACGGGTACTGGTTAATAGCTCCCAATGTTCATTGGAACAATGTGCGTTTTATCGTCTGTGGGCTCAGCTGTTTCTTCCACACGGAGCTGTGGCTTGTTGTGTGGAGGAGATTCTCTTGTGTGTTTAGCCACCTGTTGACAGTCTTAAGATTTGTTCTATCCCTACTAAGCAATCAAAACCACATGAAACGGGGGCTTTGGAGGGGGTTAAAGTGATGGAATCTTACTCTTTCCTGTGTGAGGTTTAGGATGTCTGCTGTATTTCCCCCAAGAGTTCATTCAAATGAAACTTGAAGGTGTGTCTGTCTCTGAGTTCAAGAGAATATAGGCGCTATGGTTCTGCCAGTAAACCACTTCCACCATCCCTGATCTGTTCTCTGCTGTACCTCCCATCTGTAACAGGCCAAGATGAGAAAGAGGAGTGGGATTTTTGAACCTTTGAGAGCATTGGATGAAGTTTGCTGGTAACATTTTGGACTGCCCGAAATGAGCATGGCCATAATTGTACTTGGTTGGTTGCATAGCTCCTCTGTCCTTCCTCTTTAAGAGGCTTGTGTGCTAGCATGGAGTCCGAGTTCTGCAGTAATCTCCCAGGCGGAGATAACTTTACCTCCGTCAGCTGCAGAGGACTTCTTCTCCTGCCATGTGCATTCATACCTGAATACACACCTAAACCACAGAGGCCAGGCGGATGTCTGGAAGACCAGTGAGGCCTAACAGACTCGACAGCACTGAATTCATGGGCCTTGAGTAGCTGACTTCTGGATCTGTGTGAAAGAGGTGGTGATCAGAGCCTTGGTAACAAAGATATTGAAGTGAAATCATATTTCTGTAATACAATACTGTTGCATTCCATCAAGAAACAGAAAGGTTGAGGTGGACACAGAAAGATGAAGCTATTTCTGTTTTGCGCTCAGGGAAAATATGCCTTGCACTTTCCCAAATGCCTCCAGCTGACTTCAATTGCTTTTCATTTTGTATTTACTGAAGAACTTATGTTCAATGTTTGCAAAGGCTTAATAGTATTTTTTATTTTTGTGCAGCATTTATTTAACAGCCAAAATTAATACTGTAATCTTTTTAAACCCCCCTAGTTGTTGGCTTTGTTGGTTTTTAAGATACCAAATTGTTAAAATCTCTCTTGGGTTTGATTTATCCTGCAAATTGTAGAAATAGCTGTTGCATCCATTAAAATTATCCTAGCTTGGATAGAGAGGGAGGTGTACAACACCATCTGTTTTGTCTTAACTGGTGTGCTTGTACTCTTCTGTAAACTTTATTGAGCTGCTGAGAGGCCCCACACAGTGCGGTCCTGAGAGGAACTATCCAGTTTCATTAAGGATGAAAAATCAGGCGTTTTCTGTCAACAGCTCTTGCCACAAAATTGTTAACCCCTCAGTTCCCACTTCTCGTATCGGAGTATGAGGCTGAAGGCAAGATGTGGAGGAATCTTATTTTTCTCATCAAACGTCTGTAAACATTAACTAGAACGCGTCTTGGCTCGGTCCATTTTTTCGGCAAGAGAGCCCCGGGTCTGTTAGGAGCTACACTGACTTTATGCTAAAGTTTTAAAACAGGAAAGGCTCTGTAATGTACGTTACTGCTGGTATGTGTGCTGGAGTTTATACGTCTCTGCAGGTAACATGAAAGTACATAACTTTCAGAAGGGAAAACGTATGCTTTTCTTCTCTATATAGGGCAAAAATTAAAAATGCTTATATATAGTCTCCTATGCTACTGATGAGTTAACCCTTAGCAAAGCTGAGTAAAGGGAATCATCCAATTACTCTTGCGTTCTTCATTGTAAGAACAGCCTTGTGCTTTTTATGGTGCTTGTTCTCATTTGTTGAGCCTGGTCCGTTTCATGATTCAGGCAGAGCCCTGATAAAATCCTTTTAGAGGGGACAGACAAATCGGCTTTTAATTAAAAAAAAGTATTTTTTGGTAGAGGTATTAAATATTCAGTTTGTGAGAAACATGGAGCTGAGTTCTATGCAATGACCCCAGATTGTGACGTGTGGTGGTGATGGAGTTAAACCACTCCTGCCTCAGGTCTCCGCTTGCCTGTCTGGACTCTGGGAAACCTCACCATGATCCGTAGGACAGTGATGACAGACACCATGGAATTCCAAATCCCATGCGCTCCGCCTAGATGGGTGTGTTTCTTTGGCAGGGGGAAGTTTTTTTTATTACATGTTTGTAAATTGGAACGGAATGGGACATACAGCTGGTATTGATTGGTGTGCACAAGTACAGAAATCCAATATCCTCCTTAGATCTTTCGGCGGCTGGTTACAGATTTGATGTAGACAGTCGGGTTGCCACTTCAGCATTGGTTTGTGTGGTAAATGTGGGGCTGTCGAGTGCTGCGCTTAATGCAGATTTGATGGTTGGGTTGAAGGAGAATTTTGTTTAGGAATTGTTTACTGTGAAACCTAGGATTGCCAGCTGTTGCGTCCATTTCTCAGCCTTCAAAGAGCTGAGAGAGGTACAACTTTTTTTTTTACTTGATAGTCTCTTTTTGTATCCTCAATCATTGTTCAAGCAATGCTGTATTCCAGCTTTTCCTCGCCGATACTGGGCTCTTCTGGCTCTACGGCTCATTGGGATGATGTATAGGTTGGGCTCGCTTGGCCCGCTGGTTCTATGTTCTTATTTGTTTGGCACCAGGCAAGTGAAGAAGGGAAGTTTCTCATTTTGAGTCCCCTTTTACTTTAATTGGCCCCCCTTGGAGCTCATCTGCAACTTTCCAGGATCTGCTGTTGCTTCCATCATTCAATATTGCTACTCTAAGCTCAACAAGCCTTCCATTTTAGGGTTTCAGAACGGAATTTTACTGGATTAGAAACCATTGACAGCCAAGTAACATTCCTAAGTGTTTCTTCCTTTAGGGGTGGCAGCTCCTCCTCAGGCTTTGCTTGCTGCCCTCGTAAGTGCCCTCCACCACTCTGTTGTCCTAACCTGGGCTCTCCTCTCCTCTCACAGTTGCCTCCCCCTGACATGGTGGTCTGTGCTGCTGAAAGGTGCTGCCTGTACAGTAGCACCTTCCGTGTAGAGAACTGTTGTGGGGATGCTGGCAGATTTCAGATCTCTGTCGCAACACTGACTTGAAAAGCATTACCTAAACTAATAACGTCGAAGTCTTTGTCTCTACCCCTTCTGCTTGTTTTGCATTTTATAGGATGTTTACAATTTGTCACGATTCTAAAACAAGCAGCCCCCTTTTCACTGCTGAGGTTTGTAAAAACTCTACGTCCCCACCCCATCTTCATCCAGCATTTTTTCCAGATTGGTTCATCCATGTCATGAATTCTTGCCGTCTGCCATAAGACTGTACAACGCATCCACCTTGCGTCTTGGCAGAGGCAACAGCGACAGTGACCTGTTTCTGGACTAAACGCATATACACATCTACTGCTACATCTGTTCTCTTTCTTTTTCTTTTTCTTTTTCTTTTTCCCGTTTACAACCACTTTTGTGCAATATATGCCAGGGACCTGTGCAATACATTTATATTTATATTTATATCTATGGTTACATCTATATTTATATTCATACGTGTGATACGATTTTCTGTGTACTGTTCTGTTCTAGTTTCCTCTTGTGTGTCCGGACTGTGAGTAACTCTTGTATTGTATGTATTGTACTATTAGTATATAATTCGTTACACTGTGGCTGTGTTGTGGGTGTTAAGCTGCTGTTGCACTGCAATTTCCCTCACGGGATCAATAAAGTATCTATCTATCTATGAAATGTTTGTAGCTTCCTTTGGGTACTACACTTTTATCCTTACTTTTGAATGTTTTGGTAAGGTACTTTTTGTACCTTACCTGCTGTACCGAAGAGCAGGTTTGTGTACAGTGTGCAGACTGGTGGCAGGGGAGCTCAGGAGCTCCCAGGGCATCAACTCTTTAAAACAAAACAGAATACCGAAGGGCTCGCTTGGTTTCCCTCCAGTTGATGTTTTTTTCCTTTTCAGTTTTGTATGGCAAGAGCTTTGTTGGTGGTCCAGACTCTGAAACGCACCACTGTGTACGACTCTATAACAAAGCTCTGAAGGACCTACAATAATCTGTGTGGATTTTGTGTCTTTTGTTTAATGGCATGCATTCTCTCCAGCAGAGATCTGCGCTGCTCCATCTTGGCAAGGCATGCAGATGCAGTTGGCCCAGGAATTGCTTCACTAGAAAGTTGACTTCAGTTATTTGATGTGCATATAAATAACTGAGCAGGACTTGTTTTCTATCATCTGAAAGTCAATTCTAACTGGTAAAGGCTGTGCCAATGAGGAACCTGTCCTGAAAGTGCACCGTAGAAGGCAGTACTGCATCCAGAATGTGCACAGATGCAGGAGGTAACTGGAGCACCATTGGAACATGCAGACTCCCCACAGCAGGTGTCCCAGGACAGATTCTGTCCCAGGATCCAAGAGCAGTGAGGCAGCAGTGGAACTACTATAAAATATACAGAAATTGATAAATATATACATCTGTAATTTTAAACGGAGGCACACCCAATAGATCATTTTGGTAATGTTTTTGGGCAATAGCAGAGGAACACCCATGGAAGGCAGTAGATACTGTACTAATTAAGCTACACAAAATACTAGAAAGGCCTAAATGTCACTTACATGTGCTGTTATGTCTGTGCCAGGGCAGTTATTTTAGATTGAGATGAATGGGTTGGATTGCATGTAGGAGCAAATATAGCCTTTTTGAGGATCAAAAGTACAGACTGTTTGCAGTGTTGCCTCATTTGGGTTCAGAAAGTGAGCTTTTGGCCAGTGTGTCCCTATAGGAGTGCCGGATCTGTGTCATTTCCATCACGGATATGATGATAAAGCAAGCCCTTTTTTGTGTGGCTTTCAGTCTTCTGACTCAAGTTATAATGTGAAAAGAGAAAATAGACTGTATTTGTGCTACAAGCACTCTAGTTTTGCCAATGATGTAATGAGATAATATGGATGGAATTTCATTCTAGGTCATAACTGGACTGATGCCATCAATGGCTTTCTCCTACATAATTTAGTTTCTAGGGGTAATGTTATTGTTACAAGGCTTTCTTTTTAAATAAATTCTGAAAAACAGTTCCTCTGTCAACCAGTGTTCTTAAGTTGTCACTGTGCATGGTGTTGTTGGCAGAGAGGGGATTCTGCTGGATGGTCTGGCATGGGGGTGTATTTGTGATGGTAAGGGGTGAGGCATGATTGCCGTGGCGATGAGATAGCCGGGGCCCAGTGCTGGGCTATGGTTTGACTAACTTGCAGTAGATCTCCGACTCGTCCTCTTAAAAAATTGTGAAACATTCCATTCCAGTAAAGTTATTGCCCCCGATTTTATCAACTTAATACAGTGATTTATTGGCAGACAGAGCCAAGTTACACTTGGCAATCTGTCATTTAGATGCGCTGTTTAGTTTGACTTCAATATTATCTGCTTACATATGTAATTCTTGTCGGCTTTCAAAGCTGTGGAGCTGTACATAATGCCTATCGTGTTGACAAAGCAAAAACTTTAAACAGATGGCTTTGTCTTTCTCAGAAAGGTGCAGCAGTTCTAGAATTAAACTGCAACCCTGGTTTCTCAGGCTGCAGTGTATAAAAATCATCAGTTTCATGTTTTCTGGTGTGATAATTATATTGTAATGGATCACCTAGCCTGAGGTGATTCTGCAGTAGGTTGTCTAGGACTTCAGTGATCTTTGCTAGATTTTGTCACTGTCTTTGTTGAATTAACTGAATTAAAGGATAAAAAGTGAGTTATTTGTTATTTGAAGCTCTATGTACAGTAAAACGACAAGCTTAGCGTTTTTATGTTGTGATAGAGGTAAAGGGTCAATTCCTGGGATTGTTCAGGTCAGAATTCAAGGATTTCCTTCAATATCTAGAGTTTCTTTAATACCTTTAGTGATGTTCATAGTGGAATTAAATTTCCTCACTTTTCATAAGGAGTAAATTGAAACTCTTGGAAAGAAGAAACTTATGTTTTTAATTCCTTTTTTGTAAAGTAAACCCAGCTGCAGTTTGCGTTCTTGTTTTGATGGAAAATTATAGCACTGAGCTGAGCTGTATCTTCTCTCCTACCAAAATCATTTTCTTCAGACATATACGAGAGTCTCTCCTGTTCTCCGAGGACACTATTTTTCATAATACTTTTACACATTCTGCCAGTTGTACTGTATGATTTGAAGTCTGGAGAGAGATGGCTACTGTAAAAGGAATGTTTGTTACACACACAACAGTTCATTTTTAGGTCTGTGTGTTATAAAAACAAAATTCAGTGTGTTAGAGGGTCATTTTGGCTAGCTGCCTATGTTTCAAGATGAAATCCAGACACTCATGAATTCTAATTATAGCAGGCCTTGTGAATGCTAGTATGCATTTGTTTTTTTTTTGTTTTTAAAGGTACAATTGAACAAGATTTTGCAGAAAGGAACCTATTGTTTTAAAGCATTTTCGATTGTGCATGAAGCCATTTATTCTCTGCTGTATTAGAATATGTAAACAGCTGTATTTCTTAACCAGATATTTATGGTTTTGCTTTTGTTTCTAATTTGTTCATTATGGTCTTATCCTACACTCTGGTCTCCTTGCTATGAATATTTTCATGAAGCAACAATTCAGTTGAACAAGTTTAACATTTACACATTGAAATGTCCAATTTTTTTCACTTAGGGGAGTGGGGGGGGGACTGTTATCTTCACTGCACAATAAGAAACCAGAGATCAATATTGTAAAATACCTGCATATTTGTTTTTGTGTTTGAAGAAACTCTCCTGTCCAAACGAAAGTAGCCTCCTCAGCCAAGACCTGCTCAGAGCTGTAGTGTACCTGAGCTCACAGGGAGAGTTCGTCCGACCTCTGACCTTTCCCTAAGGGCTGCCTCGCTCCCCTCCTTCCCAGACTGCTTTGCAGTAATCTGCCCATCTCCACAGTTACCGCAAGGGCAGCAGGCACTTGTGAACGTGTTTGATTTCTGGAGCTGTCGGTATGGCTCCGGTCTCGTCCTTTACAGCTTTGCCAAGGAGGAAACAAGAAATGCTGGGGGGAGCGGCGAGTTTTCCTGGGAAGACCCATGAAAACTGTTGGAAATCTGCCAGCCCTGTTACGTCATCATCGTTATTTTTTTTTCTGAGACCATGGGCTCCGTTTTAGTGTTGTTCCTTGACTTGTTTGAGCTGCTTCATTATGGTGGTCAGCGTGGTGACATTGGAGCACCCTTTCTCTTGCTTTGTGTTCTTTATACCTTTTGAGAATATTTTACATGAATTTTCATCAGATTTTTGTGTAGTCTTGGGGAAAGTTACTATTTTAAAAATGACCCATTAGGTTTAATTTTATAGGGGCTGCTTTTTTCTGGTTGTTCATAGGAGGTAAAGTATAGACTACATGACCATATCTGGCTTATTGAAGTTTTCACCCTCAGTTTCTTACCTTTTTAAAAAGTCATCTTATGTTTTTGTGGGGTTGATTTAAAGGTTTGATCAATATCCTCTCAAGACTGCAGTGTAGGCAATAAATGAAGGCTTTAGAACGGTTTCTTAAATGTTTTTGTTTTGAGAGGCATTAGATTAGGCTGCTGGGCTGAATTTAAAAACGTGGTCCTGCCATGAAATTGACATTTGTTTGACTTTTAAAAAAATAGTCAGGTAAACAGCTTGAACTGCAAAACATGAATCCTTGTTAGTTACTTAATATTATGCTGGCTAAGGCTTTTTTGTTTTTGTTTGTCTAATTTTGGCCCATCTGAAGAAGTGTAGCCTTGAGATCTTTTCCCTTTTTGCCCCAGTTCTTTAAATGTCTTGGTACCATATTGATTTTATTTAATTTTTTCTGCCCCTGCAAGATTGTTGGCAGAAGTAGCTGTTCCCTCTCTCATCTTGCAGGGCTAGATGCGCTTATTAAATGCAGCGCATGCTGACAGAATGCTGCCATTAATTCAGCCATTGGCAGCTTTTATGAGTGAAATGATTAATGGCTTCAGCTCAACTTGGATTTTTGTCACTGTTCTCATTGAACCCTGGATCTGCGCAGGTTTGCATTAACTACGGGGTTCATTTCTGATTTGCGAAAGGTAGGGCAGGGATGGGGTGGTGGCTTATCACAATGACGTTGGTGTTCAAAATGTGCACGCTCGAGTGTAAAGCTTTTCTGTACAGCCCCCCCCGGATTGTCATCTGAGTTGTGCGTACAGCTGAGTTCTCCGTAACACTAGGCTGCTCTGGCAAACAACAAAGGGTCCCTGTGCTAATTAACACGGCCTTCTGGGAAAGGGATGTGCTGCCAGTCCGCCCGTGCTGTGCTGCGTGAGTCCTGGGCGCACAGAACGGAGATCTGAGCAGAGCTGAACCAACGTCTCGTCTCCAAAGAGACCTGGCATCAGTTTGTTGTACTCTGAAGGAGCTGTCTGATGCCTATTTGAGAAATGTCGCTTGACAGAAGAGGTCTTGTGTGTGGGTTTAGTAATTGTGCATTGTTTAAAAATATATTCCTAATTGCTGTGGACCAATATGTTTGAAAAATCTACCAGAAACGTAAACGAATAAGGCAATATAATCTACGTGCTGTGTGTGTGTAATTGAAGCAGACTATCTGGTTTGGTAAATGCTGATCTGAGCTTCAGACAGCACTGGATAGATTGCACAGAACTGGTGTATCCTTCTGGAAGTTTCCATGAGGCAGCAGTGCAAGCTCCATTAGAGGTCCGTTCACTGTTAATGAATTTCAATGTTCAGAAGTCCAATACCGCTGGAAAGACAGATGGCATACAACTACTGCAGTTTTTTATTAATAAATACAAATTTAAGATGACGGCAGTGCCACTACTTTGTAATGGGATTGGAAGGGTCTTGTTAGTGGATTCGCTATTCTGAAACATCATCCTCTCTGTTTCAAGTGGCATGTTTTACATTTACTATGAACTATGGGAATGTGAATATTAATTAGCCTGGTTTCACAACACTTGGCTTCGTCCCCTAAAAATGCTTCATAATTTGGTATTCAAAGAAGCTTGCGTAGCAATTTGTATTTTCTTTAGAAAGCAAATGTGAGTATTCTGTCACAATAGTCTGTTCCTCTGAAGATCTTTTCACGTTTTACCCCCTTGATTGCTTCTTCATAATCTCATTTAATGTGAACATTTTTTTAAGATTTTGTGAGCCCACTTAACCTCATTTGAGAGGTAATAATAGAATAGCTACCTCACAGGGCAGACAGTTCCAGATCTGTTGTTTATTTCCCCACCTAAAGAAGAAACGTTTAAACTGAAGTGAGTTCAGTGTGTGGGCCCTGTGCTGTGGCCCACAAATTCTTTCTATATCTGTGAGGATAATGAGCTGCTGATAAGTTGCTCGGTATTTTTTTTATGTGGTGTCAAATGAGGGGAAGGGAAGGCGAACAGGGGTGGCTGGATCTGAGGAAACAGCTTTTTGGCTGATTGCCGAACTCTGTAGAAAACTTTCCAGCAAACTCCTAGTCAGCTCACAGGGTTCAAAGGGGGGGGCGTTCAGTACAGTAGCACGTGTAACACAAGTCAATAATACCCCTTCGCTGTGGGGGTTGGCTCAGCGCCAGGCCACAAAGAATAAAACAAGAATAGCTCCTCTTAAATTGGCAGTCCTTACCTGGATCACAGACGCTCTGCACACACTGGCCCCAGTCTGGACTCTTCGCCATCTCTCCCAAGCAGGGCAGTAATCAGGGCTCGGGGCATCTTTCGGCAGCCTTTTGGTTCTTTGAGAGAGAACACAGACTCCTTCAAGTGTTGAAATGTTTCTTTTAGCTTTTGTCATTCTAGCGGTGCAGTGTGAACTTCATTGCATGGTCCTTAATACTTATATGTATTGAAAGAGACTTGTGATTAACTGTTCAATAAACTGTAGAAATCTAGGCAGTATCTATAGCTGGATTGCCAGAAAATTAGATTTCGAGCCTGCGATGAAGTTCTGTTTTGGTTTGATGCTTTCTACACACCGTAAATAAGTGAGTCAGGCAGTATTGCCAAGCAACGGTGCGCCGGCATTTTTTTTCAAGCTCGCTCTTCCCTGTCAGCCATGCTGTTTACCTGTCAGCGTCGTCAAACTAGGAGCTAAAAACTTCCTTTTGTTTTCTCGCCCGGCTGCAATGCTTGGTTGGGTTCCCAAGGCTGGGTTTCCATCATGGCTGTAACAGAGGCTCAATGCCTTGGGTGCATTTCGCCCAGCCTGCAGGAGAGGGGAGCACGTCCAAGCAATGTGTCCATCGTGAACAGTCAGTTGCCTTCTCGAATGCTCCATTGTTCTCCAAGAAGCCTTTCCAGAGGCCTTTAAAACACTGCTGTTTCCCCCCTGAATTGTACCCTATGCAAATTTGTCTGGTCCTCTCCCTTGGCAGTGCAGAGTTTTTTCTGTTGCCACTTGCAATAGTCCTTCCTAGACTTTGTTTGCTTGTGGTTTTGTGCGAGAGAGGCGCTGTAACAGGTTCTTAATCAATTCAGGAGAGCCAACAAACATGTTATCTTTTTTAAATAAGGCAGATTTAAGGAGCTGCTTTTGGAACTGTTGTGGATTTACAGCAGCTGAACCAATCATCACTGAAAAATCTTGACTTGAACTGCTTTGTACCTTCAGATGTTGTGCACCATTAACATCTTGTACTTAAAAAAAAGGTCACAATCAGCTGGAAAATCTCTAGAATTTCAGAATGTTTCAGTTCAGAGAGGGCTGCACTTGGTTTATATTTGGTTTACATTTACCTCCTGGACACTTTAAGATGGTGATCATATAAAAAGATCTGGTGTGTTCCACCTCAGTCCATTTTCAAGCAAATCTGATATTTTGTGCTGTAATATCAAAGCTTGTAATATAAAATCCCAGGTAAATTTGACTGCTGCTGGTGTGAATGCATTATTCAGTTTATCATTCGTAAGTTTTAGACCTTTAAATATGGGAAGTTAGACAGATGGTTGATTTCTCACTACCTTGTTATTTTAAAAGTTAAAATACATTTGACCATACATTATCAATTCAGATGAAGCCTGTCCTTCTATATTCGAATAGCAGTTATGTTGAAGAGTGCAGTGCTGTGATGGAGACAGTGAATTGCTACACAGTGCTGAGAATTGCCTTCCCTCATTCCAGCATGTTCTAAAACATTTTTTTTATTCAGGTGTACATTTGTTCTACGGTGTGAGAAATCGGTTCCCTAAGCCCAGGTAAGGACTGGTGCGGACACCAGTCCGTGGTGTCCCTGCGAGTGCAGTGTACCAGGAAGCCGTGGAGATCAGTGTTCTTGCAGTTTCAGACCAAGGCCACAAGAGGGCGATACTTTGTACCAGCGAGTACAAATTCCTGGTTTCTTGGTTTCAAGTTTGACGGATTTGATACAGGAACTGTTGGTGATGGGGGGGGGTTTTCCTTTGCTGCAGCAGATGTAAAAAAATTCTCCAGAATCAGTGTTGTCAGTTCCTTTTGGGAGCGACTGCTCTTCTAACGTGTGCGACTGTCTGAGCTACGGCCTCGTTAACCAGGCGCCCTTTTCCCTGTTCCTGCAGGACGACAGCGATGGGATTCCCTGGTCTGAGGAGCGAGTGGTGCGCAAGGTGCTCTACCTGTCTCTGAAGGAGTTCAAGAGCGCACAGAAAAGGCAACTGGGAGACGGGATTGGAGGCAGACCCAAAACCGCAAACGGTGAGTAACGGGGTGCTTGCACTCCTAGAACTCTTTGGTGCTGGCTGACTCGTTAGTCAGTCCCTCAGCTTCACGTTCGTTAGCTACTCTTTATCCATTTGCTTGCCTCAGCAGTGGCCGGTTTTGAATGATCCAGAATAGATGAAGGAGTGATGAGCACGAGGGTGGGGAACTTAGCAGATCTGAGGATAACGTTCCTTTGATCGGAGTTTGGGGATTGCATTTCATTAATCGTGTCCACGAGAAACTGCTGATCGGCCAAAAGCATGGCTGCACGAGCACAATTTACTGATCTTAGTAACAAATGCATGTTGCTCAATGCTGTTGCATTAGGAAATGTGCTTTCTCATTACACTGTTAAATGCTGAGTATTGAAATATTTTTTTGAAAAGACGAGCACTATTCTGTATATAAAGAACTAACTTGTAAGTGTAACAGGCTCTAGTTCAAATATGGTCTCGTTTTATATAGCTTCTGTCCCAGCAATGATGTTTCTGTATGCTGCCAGTGTAACGTGTGCTTCCGGTGCATTCCGAATATTATTAGATGTATTTGAGATCATAGTTTGTATTATTTAGAGATGTAGTTAGACACTGATTTCCCCATGAGCAGAAAGCTGGTGACCATGCTGCATTCAAAAATAACTATGCCATGATCCAAAAGCAAGGTGCTTTGTACAGAGGTTTTCTTCATGGCTCAAACTCCTTTCTCAAGTGGCAAATTGGGAAGATTGAAAATATTTTTGCGTTTTCAAGGTGTGGTGAATATTTACTGTAGTTGTAGAATCAATATTTGTTCCAGCACTGTTGTTGTGGGTTTTGCTTTGGAAACAGGAAGTATTGGAACTGATATTCTCTAAATCTTCCCTGAATGTTATCTAGGCCTTTGACAGCTGACTTTGTGTACATATAGCAGGAAGAAGTTCAAACCAAATTCCTTCTATTGTTGGCTGAAGGGAACAGTTCCAAGACGGGAACGGGGAAACTCCACAGCCCTTCCACTTTCTCTCAGACTACTTGAAGGATGACAGGATAACACCTGGTGCTTCTTGGTTCATTTTGTCTCCGAGTAATTTATTTTGGAGGCCTATTCATTATCATTTATAGTTGTGAATTCTGGTTTCTGCAACAGGGAATGTGAAGATGTGGGAGGTTGGTGTTCCTTTACAATGATGCATTAAAAAAACTTTAACATGGAAGTCATGAAGGTACGATGGACCTTATTTAGATAAAATGGCACATAAGTAGTATTTTGCCATGAGAAGTACTTTAAAAGCAGATATGATTGTATACTATTTCCTTTCATGCTGTTCTTTGTGTTTTTTTTTAATCTTATTGCTCTTTAATGATTGTAAGTGGATTTTGTTGAAAATTAATAATCAAGTAAAAAACAGTAAGATTCCTAATATATGCATTTGGGGTTTGGCAGGTAAAAGTTTTATGAACATTGGGCAAGTCCAGAATCCTTTATGTAAACGTAAGATGTTAAAACCCTGCTTTGCATTCACATTCAGTTACATACCGCAGTACCACTGTGCATCTTAATAGCGACCACTGCCGTAAACAGGAATATTCTATACGTATTTGAGTGGGTGCCTTGAGGAGATCCAAAACAGGCAGCGTGAAAGTGAGGACGTGAAAGCGTGGTTCATTGTTTGCCTGTGGAGAGAACTCAGGAAGAATAAATTGGCACTGTTTGACACTACAACTCAATGCACAGTCGACAAAGATAGCGAACCCCAGACAGCCTCAGATCAAGTTCTTTTCTGTCAGAACAAGGGATGAGAGCACATGAGAAGTTCCTGACTGTAGGCTTTAAGAAAGTTAAAAGAGATTGGGGATTAAGGGAGAAGTTGAGAGGAGAGTTATTGTTCTTATCTTCTTCCTACACTTTTACCATTTTTTTTGCTTGGTACAGCTGGGGGTTGACTAGTGATGATAACAGATAGTGAATAAGGTACTTTTCAGGAAGTGTGCAGTGAGTTTCCCGTCATTCATCTTTTGCCTTTTAACATTGGTTTGGACCAGATCAAATCTCCTGCTTAATTGCAGGTTGTCAGCTGAGCTATTTGCTTTTTGGCCCAGTTGCCTAGATTTGCCATCAGTCAAATTTTTAAACTAGTTTTAAACTAGTACTTTGGTTACTGGGTTTTGCCTTTTAAAACCCCTATAAAAACGGGACACTATAAAGTACTGTCTAAAACATAAAGTACGCCAGATACACGCAGTATCTGAAGGGCAGCAGTTTTATCTTTGGTGATGCCAAGAAGTCAGATTTTGTTGTCCTGGAGTCAGACTGAAATTCACACTCTACCATTTGAGGGGTCACAGTAATGGATCTTGCATCACTATGGTAACTTCGTTTTAGGAGAATAATTGCAAATTGGATGAAGACCCATTCCCTGACTTGCTCCTATTGAGCGTTGAGCAAATTCTATTAATATTGTTGGGGTTGCCGTTAGTTTGACTGTGATGTTGCATGCATGTAATTGATACAGGCAGATTGCTGCAAAGGCTGCATTGATGTAGTCTGCATGCACATGTTGTGCACTTATTCTGAAAGCACTCTCCTGATTTTCATTGATTCCGGTTGTCCCTTACTAATAGAGAAACGTGGAGAAACGGGAAACATTCTTCTCATGGTAAAGACGCCAGGGCCCGCTTTGAGGCTTCTGTCCCTTAAAGCTTTACGTGCTGATGCGCTGCAGAGCTGTTTGCTTTCTTGCTGGACTGCCACAAAATACACAGAATCCAAAAGAATAGAAAACCCCTCCTTTCCTTGAGTACACCCCCACCACCTCCTTGTTCCCATCAAATTGTCAATTGCAGCTCTCCCAGATCCCACTGCTTTTCCATCTTCATAAGTTCACAAGCCACTAAGCACATTATTAACCAAATGACAATATGCGCTTTGAATCCGTCCTCAGCCAAGCTGTTTCGCAAAGCAGGAGCCCCTCTCTTCCCACACGGAAGGTTTAATTTCATATTGATTGTGCTCTTACTTTACCCAGCTAGGATTCGCTTGTTCTGCTTGCACTCACACTGCATGTTCTTCAAATTGCATTACTCTCCCAGCAGGAAAGAGCCTCTTTCCCTTGCCTGTAGAGACAACGCGTCATCTGCTTCTGATCGCCAGCCGGGTGCCTTGGCTGTTGCAGGGCCAGCATCTGCACCTGGAGAGACTGGCACAGGGGCACTGTTGCAGGTCAAAGCAAAACTGACCTCCGTCACCAAACGCAACATGTGAACTCGCTGCTGGAGGGATTTATTTGACTTGTACTTGTGCCCTGAGGAAGTCTGCTGTCAAGCAGTGGGTTTGTAATTTCCCAAGGCCTGATAAATAAAACCCTCCAACAGGCAGAGCAGATATTAAGAGGGTCAGCATTTACTTAATGGAGGCCTGCTTGTTGGAAATGCAGTACAGTAAATTCTCAGTGGGCCACAGGCCTGCAGCGTGGCCTAATGGCAGAGACCCAGCCTCCTACCGTTGCACTGCAGCCAAGAGACCACACAAAGATAAAATGTTCGGTTCCTGAGAATGTAAAGTATGCTTTCAAACGGATGGCCTTTACCAGTGTTTATGGTAGGAGGACTTTTTTTTTTATTAGTCTTGAGCAAAAAGAAAAGGAATTTCAGCTTGATAATGTCACAAGAGGTTAACACTTGATAGACAAATGCTTTCAGACTCTATACCGAGCAAGATTAAGTACAGAACAAAGGATGTCCTTGGCAGTTGATTTCAAGGATTTAAGATTATGGGAGCCGTTAGAAGGAAAAGATTGTCAAATAGTATTGTAAGTGTAAAAGTAAAATCCGCAATAAAATATTGTTGTATTGATTTGAGGTCCCAGCCTCCTATATTTGTCTTTAACAAGGTAGAGCAAGTTAAAGTGATGTACAGTAGGTATTGGGATTATATACTGTGTGGAGTTAAGTCTTCTACCTCACTGAGATTTGTGGTTTTGTTAACAGAACATCTGCAAATGCTACCATATCCTTGCACACTCATTTAATGGTTTCTAAACACGTGGAGTCCGTTATTAGAATATTTTGTTTCCGAGTTGTAAAAAATCTGAAATGTCTGGTGTACCGTTTCCTGTGTTTTCACTAAACCCACAACAATAGCATGTGCAGCTTGCAACAGGAGACCTTCATATTTACTTTCTTTACTTTGCTTTTTTTTTGCTTGTGCCCAGCCATGTTGTGACCATTGCTTGTAGTGCACATGTGGCAGCGATGACATCATTCTTTCTTCCCAGTCAGATCAGGTTATCCCCATGATTGATAGCAAGTTACCATTCTGAAAAATGCAGTGCCCTTTTCTGTAGGGTAAAGGTTGATTTCCCTATCCTGAAAATGGAGTTTGTCACCCTGCTGTTCAGCAGAGTCCACATTCACTGATCCTTCCAAGGAGGATCAGTGAATTTAATAATAGCAGCATTTTCACAGAAATGGTATTTCAGATCGCACTGTAGATTTTCGCCTGCAACTGAAAATTCAGCTCAGTACTGCTTTCACCATGCTGTCGAAGACAAATTCTAACATCCTCTGACAATGAGGCTCACTGGCTTGTATGTAATATATTGTTTAAGTTAATAAGCATTCATTAAGTTTAGAAGAGACATCATTGTCAAATATGCTTAGTTTAATAAACAGTGTTTCACTCGATAAATTATAGGGCTTTCATATCTAGTTCATTTGGGAAAATCAGATTGGGATTTCATTCTGAAACGCTCACATGCCCCAATTTTTCTTCTCCATTGCTTACACGTCAGAATATTTCAAACATTTAAATCTACGCAGTTTTTCTAGCTGTCTTTTCTGGGACTTCCCTGCTGTATCCTGATTGAATCCTAAACATTCTAGTATTTCCCCATTTGTGATGACCTCTATATGAGGCTAGCAGTGCAGAATATAAAACACAGATCTATCCATTTGTACTTGTCTATGCCCTAGGCTCTAAAGTGTTGAAGAGGTTGCTTTTAAAGACTTTTTAGTCCGTTTCAGTCCAACTTTTTTCCCCCTTTATTTGACATCAGTCATTTTTTTAGAACACAAATTAGAAATGGTATAGGGGATAATTTAAACAACCATTTAACTTGAATTTAGTTTAACTTGGCTTTTTTGTAAAGATCGGTGGGATTTAGGATAAAAATGTTTTTGTGCCCTTTTTTAAGCGACTGACCTCTGTAAGGGGATGTTTCGGCAAAAGTATGTAAAGAAGCTATTCTGAGAATTAAATATAATACCAGCTTATTTAGATATCATGGAAATTTTATTGTAGCAGGTCCACTGACATTCATTAAACACACATGATCTAGACAAGTTCATTACGTTGGTTTAGCATTGGTCTGGTCACAAAGTGATCAGCAAGGGGTTGACAAAAGCTGCAGGCCAGTAACTTGCGGCCGCTACTGAAAGCAACACAAGTACATCACCCGGTTGCAGGTGCTGCCTCTTTGCATTCTGTCCCCTTCTTCTCTAGAGTCAGGACTAGTATATGTCTGTTCACTGGTCTGCAAGACCTAGATGTCTCAGTCAAGCGTTGAATAGCTCTCAAGTCATCCACAGCATACCTACTCTCTCAAGTAAGTTGTTGCACAACATGAGGATGCACACAGTGTTGGTGGAATGTTGTCATGTTGCAGGGAAGAGAACAAGAGAGGTCCAAGGACTTGATCAGTGTAGTGCCATGCAGGCAGGTGGCCATCAATCAATCAATACCTCTGCCCTGGCCATCACATTTGGATCTCCTCCTTCACCTCAGCTGATAACCCATTTCTGCATCCTTTCCAAGAGAAATGGGTTGATTTTGTTTAACGATGGAGATTCAAATGAAGCTGTTGCATGCTATATGTACTCTGGTAATTGTAGGAAATGAGAAGCGAGTCTGGATTGCATATCATCCAGCCGAATTAGGTCCTTTTATGTGCAGACCCTAGTGCGATGATTTTCACTTCGCTCGTCTTTGAGGAGTCATACTGGAGTGCCCTCTCTCGTGCCAAGACCCTCTTTTAAATTGAACCCTATTTGTGCAGATGTGAGACTCGTGATTTTTTTTTGGAGCCTGCCAAAATGAATTATACTCGGATACCAGTTGAAGATTTGGATAAAAGCTCTTTGTTGATCTGGGTGGCTAGTACTTTTATGCCTGTGGCTGTAGTAGGCATGTCGCAGATATGCACTAAACAGTGTTTTGTGCTGTGATCTGAGGCTGGTACCAGCAGATGCTACGGAGAAGTGAGCAGAGTGCATATCCAGAGCAAACGAAGAACTGTCTCCAAAGAACAAAATAAAAACATGTACGACAGACGTATTTCGTAATTCTGTAACACTCTGCCTGACGACCCCTTTAGGAGTGTTATTACTCAGCAGCGATTATGTTGAAAATGGCCGTGGAGTTAATTAAACCCTATATAATAACTTTTTTTTTAGTTAATTTTCCCGTTTTGTATTATTCAATCATGACAGCCATGGTCATTACCCAGGATTCACTAATGGACAGCATTTGGTGTTCTGCACATAGCCGGTAGCCCTCTCGAGAACAGGAAGGAAACAAGACTGAGGCGACCGGCTTAGTTAAACATGCATTAATCTGATTAGGGGCCTGAAGGACACGCAGTGGAGAAACCACCATAATAATTCATGGATCGGTCCTCAGTGGAGCTTGGGAAACGTTTGGCTGCGTTTCTCTCCGAGCTGCTCATGTGAAACCAATTTGTGTAAAACAATGGTGAAGAATGTAAGCAAAAAGAAAATCCCTCTTTACTCCGTTTTACACAGTGGGAATGACTAAGAAATGACATTACATGTGGTGGTTACATCACCATGAAAACGACTGGCACAGAAACAAGATCTAAATGTTTTTTAGTTTAGTTTTAGCTGCTTTGTTTAATCTAGCCATAGCTTTATTTTGGGACCTGCTTAAACATTTGTGCTGCTTGTTTGAAGCAGTTGTTGCCGACTTGTTGGTTTTTGTTTTAGGTGGGGGAGAATTCATTCTTTTCAATTGAATATTTTCTCCTTCATCGACCCTTTATCATTTTACTGTCGTCATATGTACGTCTTACCTGCTGTTGAAAGTGTTTTTGGAAGTTTTACGTACATGGAAAAGGTGAAGCAATCGTGATCTGTGTGGAACTTGCACACTTGGCTACATGAGCAGTATTCAGTGCTTCATGGGGGCTGACGATCAAAGACCCCTGGGGAGGTAGCAGGGGTGTACCTGATAGTGACTCATGGTCATGTGGTCTATAGCCAACCAGTTATCAAGTCGGGGCCTGCCCTGGTATCCTGCCACGGGCTTGTTTTTAAATGCCTTGGAGATGCTTTTGTGTTCTGTCCTCTTAAATTGAATCAGGTTTGAAATTAATTAAGAGGGTGGGACACAAAAGTACCTAAACTAGAATTTCATGTCTAATGCGTGTGTGCCTTTTGTTCATGTCAGTCTTGAGGTGCGTGGACACTGCTTGTCACACAACCCTAGGGTTGCATTTGTTTTGTGACTTGTGGCTCTTAGATTTGTCTGCCTTTTATAATTGTCACCCTAGCAGCACATGGGCAACAGGGTGTATGTGTGTATCTTTTATCGATCTTAATCAGGTCTGAAATTGGTGCAAAAAGCTATCATTCTGCTAATTGGGATGCAGGTTTTACAGCTCAGTAGATTTCAAGCTGGACCTTTTCCAAGATGAGATCTGAGTAAAAAAAAATGAACATTTAACAGAGACCTCAGTGATGTATGTTTGTTTTTTTTTTTCTATTAACACGAATATGAGCTCCTCCGCCAAATGCTTTTTAAACGTGACAGCGAGTTTGTGCTTTGGGCTAACTTAGGGCCTAGAAAAGGTCTTTCTTTCCTGGAGGCGTCGCCGACCAGATGTTTGTTTCCACTGCCTGAAATAAGGTCTCACTTCTGGGCTTCCAGGTTCGCTAGCGAATGGCCAGCTGAACGGATCAGGACCCAAAGGAAGCCCATTGACGGGGAGCGATAAGGAAGACGGGTCTCGGGGGTCATCCCAAAGTACTGATGGCAGCAGCGACTACTCGGAAGACGGCCCGGTCCGAAAGAGGTGAGTTCCGGCCCCTTGGCCGGTTGGGAGGTGGGGGGTGGATTACAGGGTTTGTGCAGAACATCGCTTTGTTTTAAATGGATGTGAATCACTCCACGTTTCTGCATGTGCCTCAGAGGGGTTGTATACTTGGCGAGTTTGGCATGACCTTCGACCCTAAGCTTTGACATCAGCACACACAGTGAGTACAGTTTGACTACAGTCTGACAGCACTCAGTGGATTTATGCATCTGCAGATCAGCTTTAATGTGTAAGCATTGATAGGATTAGTTTCAATTCCATCGTGCTTCGGGAAAAAGTCTCTGCATTCCTGAGCCTGCTTCATCGATCTGTATGTCTCCATGTAAAAGCAAATTGCTCATAAAATAGCCTTTTAAATGTACATAATATGCTTTTGTGGAATATGCAATTCATAATTGGTACTAATTTGTAAATTGTTGTGTATACAAACGCCTAGCTTTAGTGATTTATCAGTGGTTCCTGAGATGTTTCATATTTAAAATTAATAAATCAGCAAGACGTGACTTCTTCAAATCTTTAATACATTTGAAGAAAAATTGAGCTTATGTTTGTTGAAAAATGAATGGTCTTGGGAAGACTGTAGTAGCCAAAATCCTAGATAAACAAGCATCGAAAAAGACGTTTTTGCACCTTTTTAGCTAAAGAGATTATTTTAATAGTTGCTTTGTTAGGTTTAAAACTTAGTTTTGCTCTTTAATTGATCTTTATGGTTATTAGGGGCGGGAAAACAAATCCTCAGTTTGAAGAAGAGCCTGAATCCAGTTTTCTACAGCAAAGCTATGTTTTGAACTAGATCAACACAGAGGCTTGAAGTTTATGCAAACATATGTCTGACGTATAGCAGTTTTCACCGGCTTTGGCTCTTGAGATTTCATAACTCCCTGGATTCTTTCAAAGCCTGTCTGCGCTCAAGAAGGGTAGCTTATGATAGGAGGCATGCCTGAGCCAACTCCAATGCACTGCTTTCATGATCGTGGATGGGGAATGTGGAAGGTCTGTATTCCAGTGGACCAATCTTCAGAAGAAAGCATTTTCCCCCCCAAAACATTAAATGGTTTGGCTGGTGCATCCATGTTCTTTATTTAGGATAGCCTTTTCCCTCCCTCTTGAAAAAGCTAAAAATATGCCCGTCTTGTGTTTGTCTGTGACCAGTTTTCCCAGCCTAAACATGCATGTAGCTTTTTTTTCTCAAATGACTGCCATTTGAAGAGCGAAGAATGTATGAAATCCATTCCCATGAAAGTACTGCATGGTGAACAGCAAGGGTTGTGTATTGTGAATCAAATATACAAAAGTGCTACAAATACACTAGAAAAGTGTTTTTCTTGTGAAAGTTGTGCAGTAGTTAGCCGTGGCGCCCTCTGGTGAAGGGTTATAATGAGAAGGAAATGAAAGTGTCAAGGCTGCCAGAGGGACACAATGGACAAGTTCAGAAGAATGATTTTTCTGGTCTCCTTTCAGTCTTTATTGGTTATTGTCTGGATCATCCTCAGACTGTTTTGCTCCCAATATTTTGGCCTGTGAATAATAATCATCAGCACAAATTGTGCAAGACCAAACCCGGAAGTCGGAGAACCTGAAATGGGTCAAATTATATATAAGTGGAGCCATGTTTAAAGTTTGGGTATGTCCTCACCACAATTAGTACTTCTCTAACGCTGAGGGCTTTTGGCTAGGGACGATTTGTGGCTGAATATGCCTTTAAACTTGGGTTTTCCTACAGGATGAATCCAGCAACACAAATCTAGGCTTTTAATGTGACATCTCCTTACGTGTATTTTAACTATATCTTTTATTTCACTTCTCCCAGCCAAAAAGTGCTCCAATTGTATCCTGTCTGTTCATTCAGATAGGTTTAAAAGCAGGACAAGTAACATGTCAGGTTGTAAACAGGAAAGAGTTATCAGTTATGGTGTGGCAAAGGTTTGTTTAATCAAACAAATAAGGAGAAACTTTCCTTAAGAAATGCCGGTGGGGCAGAAGCGAAGATATTATTAAGTGAAGCTGCAGTATTTCTTTTTTCTGAAAAGAAAAAACACAATTATCTCTTCAAAGGGAAGGCTTCCTGTATTACACATGAAAAATAAGTATACAATGTCCACACCCCTGTCCAGAGGGAAGACTGCCTGGTCTACCAGCACCACTTACAACAGTGACCTGGAGTTCCTCAGGTCTCCCATCCCAGTTCCATCCAGGCCCGCCTTGACTGCAGGGTGGTAACAGTGGAGTTATATGCGTGTTTTATATATATTGAAACCTACTACCTGCGTTGCTTTAATGTTTTCCACTAAAAAGACCTAAGCAATAATCAAAGTTAGTCATATCCACTTGAGGAGTGACTCATTGTAACTTATATCAGGTTTCTTCTGCAACGCTCTTCTGCTTTCACAACTGGTTATGAAAGAAACCCCACTTCTGCAGTCCACAGCTTAGCGTGAGACTGACTGTCACAGGTAGCCAAGCCTGATCCTGCGGTTAACTGATTTAATGTGACAGGAATGCTCTGGCGGTGGTTTGTTGCTTTAACCCCTTTATCAGTTTAGCCAGACTATTATTCCCCTTCAGCTGGGGGGGGGCGGAGTGTCAGGTGAGGCTGCGAGGAGAGAGAGTTTCGTCTGGCACTGTACGAGAGAAAGAGAGAGGGGGTTGTTGGGGAACAGGTGGCGGACCTTGGCACCGAGTCGCGCAACGCGGCACCCGGCTTGACGTCTGTCGCCACATGGGGTGGGCATGCGTGGCCCCTAGAGATCAGCATGCTCAGCCTTGAAAAATACAAGTGAAAAAATAAGCAAACAATAAAAGCATCCTGTGGTGCCAGATAGTAATTGACTGCAGATCTGTTTTTGTTTTCAGTGGATGGGGTTGAATGTGGATGCGAGCTGTGAATAGGCCCTAGAGAGCAGTGCTGGTTGATTAATTCTATTGTTTTGAAGGCTGTATCCTTTCATCTCTGCCACAGTCTTCATTATGTACAGTCCTAGTTTTCTTGGTTGTCATCATATCTTATTGGCCTTTTCCTAACTCTTATTACACTTGAGTACAGTTTTGCTTTTTTTGTCCGGAGGTAAAGACTGGCCACTGCCCCTGGATAGGGTAACAAAGTACAGTCCTCATTATAGGTAGGGAAACAACAGTGAACTGTGCCTTCAGAACGTTACTACAGGTAAATATGAAAATACACAATATTTGTAAAGTCCTCCAGTAATCCGAGAGGAGACTCTGTAGCTAAATTAAAGTGTTCCCCCTAGGGGATAAAGTTTAGATTTGGATTGAATTTTCTAAATAGCGATTCTGTTTCTCCTTCTTTTGCTTGTCTGTGATCTTGTCTGCATACCACGTGACTTTCTAAATGATGTTGGATGCAGGGCTAAAGATAACATTCTTCAGTTCAGGAAACACCAGTGCCCTTTTCTGGGCAGTGACACTAGCCTGGCCACCCGAGATAACGGTACTCCGTTACTTCTTTTCAAAACACGCCATCTTTGCAGATATTCTGTTGAGGAGCTCCAGATGCTCTAGAATTATGGAGGTAATAATGGAAACAACTTAAAATACAAGGTTGAATGAACCTTGGCCACTAGCCATTAAAATACCAAATGGGAAGAATGAGATTGGACATGTCTAGTAATCTGGGGGAAAAAGAATAATCCAGGGTAGACTCTCACTTGAGAAATCCATGGCCTCTTAGCATATTTCACAAGACTTTTCAGTGTTCAGGATATTGCACAGCCAAGGTGTTTCATGTTATGATGCATCTTTCAACAGCATGAGGTGGAGATGACAAATGCCAAGCTGGTTTTTGTTGCCACTCTGATGATTTTATTTTTCACTGTAGAACATATAACCCATAGTGCTCCAAGCATCAAGTCCGGCTCTTAAATTCAGAATAATGGAGTTTTATGCACTTGGAGGGGGAGAAAATTTTACAGGGTCTGGTTGTTTTCAGAAGTAAAGTTCAGTTAAACACCGCTTCAGCTATGTGACCTTCAGCAAGAACAGGAGCAAACCAGTGGTGCAGTTTAACATGTTCCAGGTATGACTGCAAAGCCCTTTTCTGTGGAATTGAACCGAGCCATTGAAACCCTGAAAGCTTGCATTGCTGTTCTCGGATTTTGTACTGTGTGGCCCTGACAGCAGGGACAGATGGCCTGAATGGCTGCCTGTTACCCAGAGACCAGATTTAAGCTGTTGTTCTCCCAGTGCAGGAGGCAGAGCCAGGATCAAGGTGACATGGCCATTTTGGCCTTTAACTGTTTGTAATCTGATGCCTGTCCACCTCCAGCCTTGAATATAGATGTTTTGAAGAGCTCAGGGCTCTGGTATCCTGACACGAAAGGGTTGTGTCTTCAAAGTAGGCACTCTGCTGTTGTACCTGTGAGCCAAGATACTTTACCCAGACTACACCAGAAAACCCCACTGAAGAAACAGGCAGCAGTATTTTCTTAGAAATATGACAGGTTTTACAACTTTGGACAACTATTCAATTGCAGGGGGCCTTCTGTATAAGATTCTTTTTAGCTTCATTTCCACTTGTTAGCATTCCTTCTACTTTCTGATATATACAGCATACTACCCACTATAGTGCAAGCTGGGTAGCAATCATTCAAAAGGACTTTTCGCTGAATTCTTAGTCTCGCTGTGTAAGTAGTTGTCTTAGGGCACAGTGTGAGATGCTAGATTCTAGAAACAGGTGTTAGACGTCAGACCAGAAGGATTTAAAGGAATGCTCAGGTTCATATAGAGTAGTCGCCTTCTCTAGAATTGGTGTAGGTCTCTCACAAGCAGACCTTTCTGAGCTAGCAGCCTACAAGGTGTACAGCCTGGATTTCTTTGACTGTATGTCAAAGTCTTGTGCCAGTGATGCCTCTGCAATAAGGATAACAGGATAACAGCCCTTCCTATTCCAGACTTTTTTGTCATCCAAGTTCACATTGGGTTCAATCTTAAGGTTAATTTATGGTGTATCACCAGGAGCACCATGGATCACACTGGATATTTTGAGCTAGGTTTGGGGCAAAAGGGGCAAAGGCATGTTTGTATGTTATTTCCCTAATATAACAGAGTGAATGATGAAAGGTATCATATGGACTTGCATGTGGCCTTTCTGTGACTTTCAGGATAAATCACCCTGCTTACAGTGGGACTGTGCAAGTTAGGCTGTTTCACGCAGTTAGAGCAAATGGTAAATTGAGAAGTCCTAAGCATGACAATACAGCTCATTAACTTCTCTGCTTAAGCAGGTTAAAGCTCAAAAGCTACAGAATTCAGAGCTATTTAGATGTGCATTCTTTTAAAATCATCCCTGACTATGACTATTGTCAATATATCAAGATATCGATTCAGACATCGGTATTACAGTGCTAAGCTGAAGCTTGTGAACATTAAGGGTAATTAGTCTCTGTAGTGTCTTCCATAGTTTGGATTAGTACTTTCTCAAATATTTGCTTGTATATTGTATATGCTTGTATATATTTGCAAATATGCATTGGACACTCATCAGTAGTGACTTGATACAAGCGTCCCCTAGTGGTAGTTAACTGGAAAATATCTTTATTATTTTCTAAAGCCATCCAGATTAGGGCAAAGTGTTACTACCTTGTAGCCTTCTCTTCAGAACGCAGAACCGAAATAAGGCTGGGTCTGGACAGAACTGGAATGGGAGACCCAAGTTGCTGCTGTAAGTGCTGATGGTAAACCACTAAGTGGCACTCTTTCACGTGGACCAGAATTTGTAGTACCAGCACAGTCTGGGGTGAGACATTAAGTGGAGAGCCCATCTTCCTTTTAGGAAGTGTAGGGGTTAAATTCCACTCCGAGGTTGTACAATCTGATCTACTTAAAGTTCCCCCTTAATCCAATTTCTGAAACAACTTAACGTCTGTGCCTTGTGTTGTGTAGTGGTCTGCTGCTGCTCAATGGTGGCCTTGCGTCACATGGGGGGGGTTGATGAAAGTAGTTCCCTCATAAGGCATTCTGGGATCCTTTGGGATGAAAGGCGCTGCATGAACTAGGCAAATCACTGTCATTGTCCCCTTTTTTTCCTCAGTGTAACATTTTGCAACATTTTTATTTTCTTGAAAGCAGTAGCTTGGAAGTTATAAGTGACCTATTGTGGTTCACTCGGGCAAGCGCTGGGGTGCCTTGTACTCTCTGGTTTGTTACTTGCCGAGATAAAACTTCATCGCTGACATGTGGTGCATCTGGAAGTGTTTAGGATTGGAAGAGGATTGCAAGCGGCTGATTATAACGAGATGGCAGCCATCCCCTAACCTGCTCCATTACTTACCCTTTGCACTTTTCAACGTGGAATGCCGGGGATAATTAAAATCAGGCTGTTTCAATTTTCATGCATTTCGTATGCTTTCCATAAGAAGAAACAAGGAACCCTTGATGTTGGAAGAAATGAAGACCATGCCTTGCATATCTAAGTTGCAGCTGGTGTTTGCAAAAAAAAATGTAGTGCATCCATCCTCATTGTGTACAGCTGCAAACATCCTGCAACATCTGGGCAGGACAGAAGGTGGCAAAGACCGAGCTGAAATTAATGCAGGTTTCTGTGCATGATGGACTTCAGAACTCGGAGATACAAATGCTTTTATAACAGTTTTCAAAATATCAATTTCTTGATGGCAAATACCAGTTTCACAGTAACCTGTTAAGAGGAACCAATGTCAGCACTGAGTTCAGTTGAAGCATTTACATGGTACACAGATGACAGCTGAGAAGACTTATAAATTTAAAAGTAAAACCTTTAGGTTTCAAGTTTTGTGCTAATTATGAAATTGAGTGTTATAATGACATTTTTCTGTGAAAACGCCATGGGATGTATAATTTTAAACACTTTTTTTTTACATCTTAGAAACTGTTGCAGATGTAAATTCTGGAAATGCTTCACAAGATTCCCATGTGTATCAGACCGCAACAGGCCTGAATTCACCTTTTACCTTTTTAAAAGGTTTTGTTGTGGAATGCACGCTTTGGTGAGGGATTGGGATGGCTTGAGGGTTGATGTACTTTAACACATCTGTGAATCCTGTGTTGGTAATGGTTATCTCAGACTGCAGGTCCCAAGGCTTGTCAACAGCAAAGGCTGCAATCCAAACATATCTAGTTTCAAACTTATTAGACTACAGACGGCATCTTTTTTTTCCTCCTGAATCTGCCCTGTAGCACTGCAGCCCTCTAAATTATTGCCATTCTGTGAATCTGATGTAGACGTCTGCAGCATATCTATATATATATAAAAAAAGAAATTCAGCCAATCAGGAATTTTTGATGCAGTGGAGGACTGAGACCAAGCTCGAAATAAAACATTGATGTGTGCAGTTCCTGCTAGTAGGGCTTTTGTTAAGAGTAGGTGCATCTTTGTGGTTAGCTTGCAGTGTGCGAATTGCTGGAGGGTCTAAAAAAAGTGAGCTTCTAGCAAATGGGGTTTGTATAGCTTGGGCTGATCGTGTGGGGGATATCGGAACCCGTCTCCATCTTAACTTGGCAGCGCACAGCCAGAGCAGAGCTTTGCTTAAGGCTCTTCATTTGAAGCCCAGACTCCCTAGCTTTCAAACACCATTTCTAATAGAAATGTTTTTTAAAAGGGGCTCTCCAAGACAAAGATATCAAATACGTTTTTTCCAAAGAGAAGAATAGAAGCCTTGCTGTAAATTAATAAGCTTTAAAAGCTGTACAGCGCTTACGTCCGAGTTATGATGTTACTTTGTGAAGGTGACCCTAATGGGCATTGATCAGTGAACTAAAGCAGATGGTGCATGTTTTTCCAGAGCTGTAACTTGCTAGTTGTACTCCTTTTCCAATTAGGTTCAGCTTTATAAATGCAATAGCAATCCGGCAATTCACTAGTATCCGAGTATGGGTTTGTTTCCTGCATGTCTTTACCTAATCTCAAAGGCAAATCTGGAAATCAACAGATATTACTTCTGTTCATAACAGGGAGGCTTCAGATTGGTTTTGTGAATATAAGAAGTGTAAAATGTTCTGTTGAATTGGATATGAGCATTTCTACTGATGGATTTACAGCAAACGTGATTCCCCGGGTCAAGCTCTGATATGGAAAATCTTAAGCGGCTTGTAATAATTTGCAATCTAAGATGCTAATTTGAGCCAGAAAGCTCACATTTTTTCAGATGGAGCTGTTAATTCTTTTCCTACTTTGGTATTCCAGTATTCAGGTTCCCCATAAGAAGAGAATTGCTTGTATTGATTCATTTACTTCCACCTTCTTTGGATTTTTTTATCTACTGGATTCGCAAATTTGTATGGAGGGAAAGGGGCATTTTCTTGGTGGGTAGGTGTTATTGCAGTTAACTTTATGCCGAAGCAAGCAGATTGTGTCTTGCATTGACTCCTTGTTTTGCAATGAGGAGTGTTGGCTGTTCTTATTCAAGAATAGGAGGTATGCGTTTGTAATGCAGGACTCCAGTGTCTCATAGTAAAGATGCTCTAAAGTGGAGTTGAGATGTTTCTTGGTGGGGGATAATGGTGTGATGCAGTTGAGTGTTTAATAATAATTTGAAATATATATTAACCCTCATTGGCCTCAAATGAAGCCGGTGAAGCCCTCAGGTTTATGAGAGGAATGTCCTATTGAATTAATATTTTCTGTTGATACCTAATGAAATGGATAATGCTACACATGTTCCCCTATCCCTTGTGTGTGGTTGTAATTCATTCTTATACAGTATCTAAACTTGTATGGGCATTGTATGTACATGAAGGAGATACAGATGCCGGAGTTGTACCAATTCTTCTCCCTTTGTCTTTGATAAATGTTGTACTAACAGGCTTGCTATCAAGTACCTGAAATGATGCATCCCATAGTCTCTAGCTCATTGTTAATGGAGCCCTAATTTCCGCATTGCTGTCCTTGCAGAAGAAAAGCTCTCACTGTGCAATGCCTCCCGTCCCGTTTGACAGCTGAAGTTGGCCCACAGTTTCTGTAGTGTTGACTGTGTGCTTCCCTCTTTGCTCTAAGGTCTTAGAGAGCTGTAGGAACTGGGAAGAGCAGCCTCATCCAGGATCCAAAGCTGTATGGGTACTCAGTTTGCCGCTTTGGTAAGCAGTGATGTCCTTAAGACCCAGCTGTTGAAGAGATGTGAGATGTGCAACAGGATATGTATTGACTGCTGTCTTTCGTCTTGTGCTCGGTGATTTGAGGTTGGGTTATTGTGCTGGGGAAAAAGACAGGATTTTTCCTTCGTTCAGCAGCTGGTTCTCTTGCAGCCTCACAAATCCTGAAAAGTCCAAAGCACAGTCTGAACTATAGTAGAGCCTGTGACTCCTAGTGAGTCTGAAAACCTGGGCTGTCACTGGTGGTGGGGGAAAATGGCTGCTGCTTTTTCTGTACAGATTTATTCCACACTTCTGCAGTTGCTGCTAGTGTTACCCCTGGGACTGCATGTTCTTGCTTTCAGATCTTTTGTTTTTCTTCATCCTTTAAAAATACGTTGTTTAGGACTCATCCGTACAGTAAGCTTTTCTGTACTTGATAGAGCTTTTATGCCATGTCCGTATGGCAAAACTGAAAATTTCAGCTGAAAGAGAAAATAAGGTGGCAGTCATCAGACTTGGAAGCTCACCATCTATTTTGACAAAGTTGTTACCTTTTATGTTACTTTTGCTATCTTTCTTCAGATGTTCTAGTAACAGCTTGTACATTGTGTAAAGCTGTAGAGTGACATAAGGTTCATTTCATGCACTGTGGAAACATTGCCACAGTTCCACATTGAGGTGAAACTAAACCTAACTAAACAGTTACTCCTGCCCCCCCCCATTGCTGTACTGCATTTCCAGCTGTAGCTCACAGCAGTTGAATTGTTTTGACCTGCACGACAGCAAACAAACTGGTGGATTAAAATGTCTTGTGGAGTCTTGTTGCCTCTTTAAAATTAGTACATGTTTTTGAGGTAGCCATAATAGTTCCTTCTGTCATAACTAGAGTTTTTCCTACCTAAAAGCTTGGCTTTCTCCTTTAAAGAGGTGTTTTAAAGTTTCTGGTGCTTTACAGTGGTTAAGCAGAAGCTTCAGAATGACTTCCAGATGAGTCCATCTGCCTAATAAGTGACTGGTCATCTGCATCCCTGCTTGTCTAGACAGGATCTTTTAAACCCTACTTGTGCCCCATTGTTTTATAGGCTTCTTTCTTCTGAGAGGCACATCCAGACCAGTTAAATGTCTTCTTTATTCGATTTTATTGGATGTTTCAAAGATCCCTGCTTAACCTTTTTTCTGTTCTTCAAGCAGCTTATTCTCATTCTCTTCTCACCCTAAGGCTTGTTTTTTCATTTTGGATTTTGAAATCAGCAGTGTTTCATGGTTGAGTTCATGGATATGAACCTTGTGACTGAACACAGGGGAGAAAGAGGAAGTGGCTAGACTGCTCTGCCCCCACCACATGTGAGCCAGTCTGACATGTCACAGGCAGCACTGCCCCCTACCAGAGAATCCGTGCCAGTTAGGGCAGAGACATGTACTTCACTTGCAAGCACCCTGAAACAGTAAGGACTTGGTTGATGATAAGGGGAAGGCGCCTCCTACACCGTGGTGTACCTGGGAACCATACTGACGGATTGTTGTGGCCCAGGGTCCGGTGTGTGCCACCTACTCGTCCATCTACAGCAGCAACCTGATTTTCCTTTAGTGGAATTCAGCAAAGACACCCACACACTCTCAAAATCAAATTAGTGAGGCCCTCTGTTTAAGGTCTTGTTCGGAAGTATGGCACCACAGCGTCATAAGCCATTATACTGGGGCATGGGTTTGGAAATTATTGGTCGACGTATGAGCACAACCTACTGTTCCACCACTGCCACTGACGGCAGCACCCTGGTCTCCACCCCAGTACTGCCCGGGTCTGGCACTGTTTCACTTCAGTTCAACAAATCAGAAGTGCCCCATGAAGGTTCATGTAAACATGGATTAAAATATGAATTGCTATGATTTCACCAACTTTTCATGGTGAAAAAAGGTTTGAAGCCCATTGATGTTATAGCTGATAATGCTCCCAGCTCATCCATCTGACCTGTTTTCCTGGACCTGTGGGTCTTCAGCTTTTCGACTGTGTGATGGTTTTGAATGCCTCTCGCCTGTTTTTCAGGCCCTCTCCCTTGTAGCAAGGTATGTCACTTACCGCACACGGATGTGCTGTAGGTATAGTGTAAATGGGGAACTTGGTTGCTGCGTTGCTTTCCCTTGTTGTGTGTATTTCTAATTTCTCTAATTCTTTTCTCGGATTCAACATCTAAACGCTTGCCAAAGCTGCCCTTAAACCCAGTTGATTTCTGTGAGTTAGTGGGATAGAAAAATAAGACCCAGATGAACTTGTGCAGCATTCCTGCATTTAACTTTTGGAATCATGACAGAACACCAATAAACATATCCGGTAACCAAATTACCAATCAATTACCCAGCATGATTTAAATAAATTAATCTTGTTTGTGTGGAAGTATCAATTAGCGAGAAGTGTCTGAAGGGGCATAAAGTACTCAGTGTGGAATCGATAAGAAACTAATCTGCATTGTCTCGAACCTTAAGGCGTTCTGGAAATGAAAAACATGGCATATTTACCAGTTCAACACTTTCAGTTTTTAATCCATTACAAAATAAACTGTACTGGTGTGGAAAACAATCTCAGAACAGTCAATCATTCCATTTCACAATAAAGAAGACATCTTCATCTTTATTTACTCTATGAATAGGTGCAATTTTCAATAAAATTCATCTTGTGTTGTAATCTTGCATCTTTGCTTTTAATCTGACAGTGGGTGGAAAACCGCAGTACTTTTTTGTGATACTATGGTGTTGGGAATGTTTTTACTGGCTCTTAGCTTAAGGTGCACTGAGATTTTGAATTGCAATTTCGAAATTGTATCTGCAATTTTTTGTTGTTCTATAATTGCGGTTGCAAAGGAATTTCTGTCTCGGTAAAACATTCTCAGTTTTAAAATCTTTATAAAATATGCACATAAATTATAAAATACATTCTGCTAGGAAGTGAACAGAGCTTGTAGAGTTTTTGCAGGGCTGTTTTGTTCTTCAACTGTTCTTGCTGTTTTTATTTCTGTTGGTGACTGTTCTTGATGGTCTTTAGAAAACCGTCCTGTCTATTCATCTGGACATAGTCTTGGAGAAGGAGAATCACAATCTTAATTCTGAAGCAATGCAAGAATGTGGGGGGAATTAACCCCACCCAAGACCCCTCGCGTCTGGGAAAAATTCATCGATATGAGGGAAGCTGATGGTGTGCTACTGCTTGCCAGTTTCATCCGTGGTCCTGTTTCCTGTCTGTTCTCTCCTGGGCTTTCCCCGGGTCTCTCCAGGGGGGAAGAAAACGCAGTCCCAGACAGGACTTTTGTTTGGAATCTTCTAGCTAAAATTCCACTGCCATTTGCCATTGCTTCAGATTCACACTGCTCCCTTTAGGACTCCACCGGAACTAATGCAATCTGTCATTAATCTGTACCAACTGGGGCGCGCTGCTCGCAGGGATTCAGTCTGACATTTCGCTGTTGCTGCACAGATAACCACTCTCAGTGGTCGGGGGTTAAGCACGTCACGTGTCCCATATTTCTATATATATGTTTGTGTGCAAATGTAGATCTCGGTGCTTCTGTCGTTCTGATTTATGTATGCACCATCAAACAGCTGTAACAAATAATCCTGCAGAATGCTAGTTGTATTGACCCCTTCAATCTGGAGCGAGGGCAGTGGCTTAAAATGGGGGAGAGAGAGAAGGAATGCAGTGACAAATGTTAAGATGGGTGACACAGTGGGGTGAGCTAATCCCGTAAAACTCTGTGGTCCCGTGGGTGACCATTAATAATAGCGCTTAAGTCCTTTGTGTTAATTCAGAGAAGTTGACTGAAAAGGTTGTATGTATTCAAAGATGAGATGACGATCCCAAGCTCCCCAGGATGACCCTTAGGTTTTGAAATTTTCTGGGTAAGACCAGTGTCCCAAATACATTTGTTTACCCCACAACTTTTTTTTCGCCTCTGTGTAATCGATGATGAACATTGAAATGTTCCCTTGAAATTTGAGATGTTTTCCTGCGTGCCCAGATTGGCAAATTCGTCTTTTTTTTTTGGTTCTACCCCTTTCCTTTATATAGATTCAGAAGGCTAAAAGGCAGAGTTTAAAATGGAGTCGGATGTTGAAATTTATGGTTGTCAGCTGAGTAGCAGCTATTTAGGGAGAATCTTATGTACAGCAGTTGCTTCACATGATCTTGTGACTGAGAATTAATTGCACAGAATTTTAGAGATCTGGACACCATGCAGTGATTGTAGTGGTTTTTATATATCTTTTATCTTAATTGCGCCGTTTAATTAATTTGATTTGTTTGATACACGCTGTAAAATATTTTTAGAGGTCCATTAAACTAGTTCATACTGCGGACAACCACAGCAGAAGAATATCGCATTTGCAGGTCACAGTAAATTGTAACTCATATTTAGGTAAGATGCAAAATTTGAGGCCTGAGTGAGTCACATCTTCAGTGCTTATCTCTAGATGTACTTGGCTTCAGTTACTTGCATTATAATTTACTGAACTAATAGTTCAATTAGTAGATAGGTGTACTATCTGCTTAATTAAGTAACATTAACATACAGTATATACTGCCAAGTATTTTGCATGTGTTTCACTGGAAAATATTTATTTAAGAAAATGGGTTTTGTGAATTTTGTCATAGCCTAGCAGGGTCCCAGAAAACACTGAGTCATGCGTCTCTCCTGCTGTTGGGGCCGTTACCAAATTGTAAGTAGGCTGACACCTCACCCAATAAACATTAAATTATGGAGGAGAAACGTGATAATATACCACATCATTATTATGGTTAGATGCCTTGTGCCAACATACAGGAAGGACTTGAAGACTTGTATTATGCATTAGAATGAGAAAGCTTAGATCCCAGCAGTACAGAGCCCCATGTTTAAATGTCCAAAATGATGCAATTTCACACTTCAGCAGTCCACCGTTATTGAGTGAACTGGAGGAGTGTTTTTTAGTTGTTGCAAGATTTGTAACTTATTTTGATTATGCCATACATATAGCTCATATCGTAGGAGAAAGGAACAAAAGTTAAAAAATAGTGTTTAGGCTGGTTAAAGAGCTCAAAATAGCCATGTCTGGAACATAGCACCTAGCCTGCTAAGTTAGAGGCTTCTCCGCAAGAGGCAGGTCTTATTTAAACTAATCATATCTCAGCCATGCTTGTAGTTGGTATCTGTGATTGCTCTGGAATTTAGTTCTTGGTGGTTGGAATAAGGCATATTTTAAATTACTGTTTTTAATTGAAATGTGAGTGAAGTTTGCATAATGTTAATAACATAATTTTACAAATACAAGGTCCGTTAAGCCAAAAGAACGCATTTTTAGTGATGCTATACAAAATTGGGTTGTGAAAGTGAAAATCTTCCTGTTTTCTCGGACCGTATCAAGATATTTGTAGGTACTGCAGAACTCATATGCTGGGTAGGTAAAAGGAATGGATGCAGGAAGCTTGTGGAAATTGATGCACACTGCTCCTCTATAGGTAAAATCACAGAATTTAGTATTCAGTGCTATTCCTAACTTGCACAAAAATCTGAAACACTAATAACCATAAAAACCAAAAGAGAAAGCCCAGTGTGTCTTCAAAAGTTAGCCTTGAAAGACTGTCCACAAATAGTTATGTGTTCAGTGCTTATTGTAGTTGTATCATTCATTGGCCACAACTGAGGTCTTGACAGAATTTAATAGAGGATTTAATTACATTTTATAGACTCTGTTAGAATCAGAAGTTGACAATATGCTGACAACAGCCTGATATGCAAGTGTTTTACCAAGAATGTAATGCCTAAAATTTGTTTCTTCCTCCATTTATGAAAAACTTAAAGCCTGTTCAACTAACATTTATTGGAACAAAAATAATAGAGGAAAGGTGTTTGACAGATGAATTTGGATAGGAGAATTCAGAAGTAGTATTTCTCCTTTCACTTCAGGCTGATCAGACGCATATTCAAATTTCAAATGAGGGAAATAAAAAGGGAGCATTTTGTACAGAATTTACAATGTTGAACTGTATGGGGAAGGGGGAATTTTAGTTTGGTTTGTAGATTTCACTCCAGGTATTGACAGTATTGTGTGGCAAGACTCTTTCTGACTCCATAAATACCTATTCAGTTTTGTGTTTCAAATCTGTTTTTATTATGACTCTTCATGTGGTCTTCTTCACTGTCTTGTTCTTTACAGACCTAGGCTGCAAGCACAAAGGAAATTCGCGCAGTCTCAGCCCAACTCGCCCAGCACAACCCCTGTCAAGGTTGTGGAGCCACCGTTACGCCCTCCAGCATCTCAGATCACTGACCTCTCCAAGCGCAAGCCCAAGACTGAGGACTTTCTGACCTTTCTCTGTCTCCGAGGTAGGACTTTGCAGGAAAGGCCTGCTGAGTGCTGTTTGTCTGTTGCTATACAGTGATTATTATGTCTACTGTATTTTGTATAGTTCTATAATACTGTTCTAGTTATTAGAACAATGCCAAACTTTGAGTTAGATTTGTATAGTATGATGCCAGGTAGGGTGTGCGTGTGAGGGGTGTGTCATTTTAGATACGTTTTGCATTTTGAATAAACAAAGGTTTGTTCCACGCTGGAAAGAGAAGAAAAGAAACAATGTTTTGGTGTGCACAACCGTAGAAGGCTCCACAGCCGAAACATTGTTTCTTTTCTTCTTTCTTCAGCGTGGAATAAACCTTTACTTGCGGCCTATGCGTGCTGATATAGCACCCTACGTGAACTACATTTTGATTTATGTTTGGATTCATTTACTGTTAAGGGATATCTGATTTTGAGCAGATTTGTCAGTTATAAAAAATGGGGAAAAAATGAAATATGCACTTCAAGAATCCTAAATCGCAGCACATTTAGTTTTGAATAAACTTATCTGTTAGATACAGCAAATGAGAGAATTGATCTGGGAGGTACGAGTAGAATTTCCTCTACTTGGTCTGTTGCTTCCTGGCTCATCTACTGTGGAGAAGAGGTGGTAAGGGCTGCTACACATCCACTGGATTCAGGGAAACTGAATAGACTTACTGAAACTCTGAGGGTATACAGTACTTTCATTGTTTAGCCTGAAATCTGCCAGAAGAGTCTGAAGAATTAGGACTTAATTATGCTTTTAAAAAGAAACGTTATTGTCCTTGCCATGTTTGTTCAGCTGGTGGAATTGTTTAAACTAAATCACAAGGGACAGAGAGGCCGGTCTCAGGTCAATTAACCAATATCAACTTATAAATAAAGCCATACTTGCTGATCACACTGCAAGGGCTAGTAAACTATAACTGCTGATGTACTATAATGTACAGAAACGCTTGTTTAGAGCAGTGTTGCAAGTAAAATAAGTTCCAGGCCCTGGTTGCCAGCCCTATCGCTGGGTTCTTACAAACCACTGTTTAATTTTAGACAATGATTTTATGATGTTTTTTGAGTTGAGGGAAGCTGCACAGGATGTAAAGAGAGACAAGCCTTCTTTTATCCTCATTTTAAGTACTGTTGTAAATTATTGGTGTTCTCTGAAAAAGATCACCCCGGGAGTTGATCAAGCAAACTTCTGCATAGCTTCTATCGGTGGCCAGATTGTTGACAATTTCTTATCACCTTTAATAGTCTTAATACGATCATCATCACGCACAGGGTCTGAGTCCAGAGCTCTCACAGAAGCACAGATTCTGAGTAAAAGCAGTCCTCAGAGAGTCTGCTTTATGATCGGGTAACAATATAAATGGGTTTTCATCTGTTCTCCAGATACTGCCTCTTTAAAAAAAAAGTGACTTTTGTTTAACTAGAAATCAGTTATCACATGGAAACTGAGTTTAAACACAGGTTCAATATTCTGATAAACACTGTACTTGTTTATCTCAATCCCTGTAGATCGAGAGACAGAAGTAAAGTTTTATTTACGGGTGGGAAAGGCATTGTTTTTATCAGATTTATTTTTTTATTTGCAGTCAGAATGTCCTGAACATGCCATAAATCAGTTAAGATATGCTTGCTGAGCATTTCCTCACAAAACAATTTATGGACCTGAGGTTACAGGAAATGTTCACATGTAATGTTTTCCCAAATTGTGACTGTTTGGTGGACGGTTTTAGGGAGCTGTAGGCGACAGTATGGACGTGTTACTCCTGCAGTTTGAAAGCCGTTTCCCTTATTATTAAGGAACAGCAGAGCCCTTGTGTAAGTTCACTTTACAAGCAGGCAAGGCTCCTGAGAGGCAGTCTGCATGTGATGTCTTCTGGTGCTCAAAATGATGCAGGCAGCACAGTGTTACACGTGTGTACACATACACATGAGCACGAACAATGGTGAATCTGTGGTGATAGCCGAAAAAAGTCTCGGCTTTGGAGGAAAAAAAAACACTTTTTAATTTGCTTTTCCAGAGACATAGATCACATGTCCTTTTTTTTTTACTTTGCAAATAATCACAAGGGAACAAGATGGCACACAAAAGCCTAGAAAGTTGAAAGAAAGATGGCTGTTATATAGTCACAAACCTAATATTTTCTATGAACAATGACAGGCAGTCTTTCACTTTCACCATTTAAAAAACCTATTTGATTTAGGCATGGGCTTGTGTATTTGCTGTGTATACTTACTTTTTCCCTGGGTCTTTTGAAACATGCGGTTTATAACATTTGTTGTACCACTTCTGTACTATAGCATAGGGTGGATTACAGAACTGGGCCAGGGTTGCTCCCTTTTTTTTTATAAAACCTCAAGCCTAATTATACTTAGAAATAAAAACAGCTCATTTTCCAAATTGTGATAAAAGACTCAGTCCCTTAAGGAGCTATTGTTTGAATGTTCTTTCTTGTGGTTTGTTTCATTCTCCTGATGTTGAAGGCTGTGGAATATAAACTCCACTCAACTAACCTCCATTCTATCATCTGAGCACCAGAATTATTTATAGATAATGTCCCCCAACGGAGAGCAGGCACATTTTTTCCCCTGATCTCACGCAGCCTTAATGGAATTTTCGTCCATGGGTTTTGTTCTTTTTATTTGGAACCGTTTCATGTGAACTGGCTTGAGCAGCATAATGTCACTGCTGGCTGGGAGCTCGGGAGGCATGTACAGCTGACCTCAGCATGGCTAGAGGTGTGTGGACAGAAGAAGGCAGTGTTTTATGTTCAGCTTTTCATGTTTCAAAGGGTCTGCTGCCTTTGATTTTCTCCCTAAAGGTCCTGTAGATGGGCATTGAATTCACTGGTTCTCTCCTGTGTGGGTGTCTGTTTACTATCATTTGGCCTGTGTTATGCCCTTTTTAAAAATGAAAAAAAAGTTTCCTGTCCCAAACACTGGAACTTACATGCACCTTTTTTTGTTTTACCACAGTTTCTAAAAACGATCCAGGTAAGTACCTAAATGATAGAGTGGGACTCGTTGACTAAGCCTATTGTGGCTTATTTTTATCTGCCATGGTACCCAAAAATGGCTTGGTCAGAGTCACACTATGGCATAATGCCGAGGACTGCTTGTGAGAAATTGTAAGTTCAGAGTGAAAACTGCTAAAAACCTCCACAACAAACAATTTTTTCCCCCTTCCCTGTCAGTCAGTACTAGATTTGACATCACAACAATTACTTATCTCAACCTGACCTCTTGCCATGGTGTTTCCCACAAGTCTGTAAGCTGTGACTTAAATACCAAGTTTTTTCCCCCGTTTTTGAAAACCTATCTTCGATTCCCTCAAAGTGGGTAACTTTGTGAGCAACAACCGGATTACTAACGGGGGGAAAAAGCCCAATGTTTGTTGCCCTGGATCAGCCTACTTCTTGTTTCTTGGAGCCAAGAAAGAAATGTCTCCCAGAGGGGTTGAAAGTGTAGACGAAAACAGTGTTGGTCCCTCTAACATCCCCTGGCTGCTAGTTGCAGAGCTGGTTTCATGGTCTTCTGGGGTAGAATGGGTTTTAAGGAACGCAGGGTGTGTTCTAGGAGGGGAGTTTTGGTTTCGTTTAAACTCGGAAGGTGCTGTGCTGTCTGCCAGCAAAGCCCCACTGCCATTCTTGCATTCTGAGCTTGTTTCAATGGGAATGTCTTGAAGCCAGTTACAAAGTGGCTGATTTAAACTCAATTAAACTAGCACAAGAGCTCTTACAGGCAAGGAACAGGCTGATTAAATTTGTCTGACTCCCTGGCTGAGGGCAGCCAGGGTTAATGGATTTGCGGAAATTCTAAAAGTTTCTTAAATTCAATTCCTCACTTTGCATCGTTGTTACTGTAAGCACTCTGCTATTGGCTGTACTGATAACCAAACCAGCCACGTGATTGGTGGGACAATGGACAGGGGTTGTCAGTCCTGGAGCCCCACTCCCCTGCTGGTTTTTCACTGCAGCCCATCTTAATGACTGAATTAAAGCCTTAATTGGTCTGACACGTTAGTTGATTGGAATAGTTACAATTACTTTTCTACTCCGAGGTTTGCGATGTTTTTACTCATCAAATTCAGTAGTTAAAAGGTGACCTCCAACATGTTTAAGTACTGCAAAATAGTAGTATTATTAACTCAGTTAAGGGTTCAATTGTGTAGTGTGAGACAATTGTGAGAGACTAGCTGCAACAAAAACTAGCACGTTTGTAGCCTCCAGGTTTTTATATTTAAAACCTAATGGCTCCTAACTTAAAATCTTTGTTAGGAATTGATTTCCCTTTCCCAACTAGTTGGGTTGAGTAATATTAATGGATTCCAAGCTCAATTACAGACAGTAATTCTCAGCATGCTTCTCATCATGTTGAACAGAAGAGCTGCAGTACTCATCTGAGGCAGTGATGCACATGGCTTCAAACAGCAGCCTGTTCCCACAGGTGCTCGGCAGGGGCAGCAACGCTGGTATTCCTGCCACCAGGGGTCTGTTCCCTTACTCCACAGACCAACAGCACCACGGCTTCACCAGGCTGTTGGTTTCACCCCAATAGATATAGAACCTTTCCTCTGCCTGCCGTGGTCTGTAACATGCTTTTAGGTCTGGCTGGTGGAGGGTTTGAGGGTTTGCTAGTCTAACCCATAGAAGGGCAAGTATGACACTTGGTAAAAATGGGAGCACAAATCAGTGCGATCTTAATGCCATTTGGAATCTCTGTAGTGAGAGAGATATTAGGGACAGTTTTATGGTACAGGGGGTTAACTGGCAGTTTTTTTAAAGTGTTACCCTTTTGGCTTGACTAGAGCTGACAGGCCCTGCTCTCATTGAGCCAGATGCTTTGTTGCGAGTCAGCCTGTATCACTGTCATAAATCCCCCTCCATATTCCTGGTGAAAGGAGGGTGGATTATGAGATGCCATGAACTAGCAAGCCTGTCAAATTATTTTTCACTCAGGTTCTCCTGGGGCCTGCAATAAACAAATCGGAAAGAACTGGAGCCTTATTTTGGGTCTGAAACATTTATAGGACTTGACTGCTGGGCAGTTCTAGGTTCCCAACCTTGACACGTTTCCCAACAAAACAAACAGCCCAGCTCTTTTGCACAGTAGCTTTAAACAAGGGCCACAAGAGAGACGAACGCATTCTGTTTTACCAGCCTGTTGCCGTAGTAATGACTGGTGCGGTGCCTATTTTGTATTGCCCTTTGACCTTTTCTGCACTACATGCGAACCTTCCCCATGATGTAAGTGAAGTAATTTTCTCAATTAGAATTTTTTAATTGTGAATAGATGTGTGAACAATTGGATTTGAAGTTTCTTGTCTGAGAACTTCACTTACTGTCCTCCTTTGTCTTGTCCATCCTATCGTAACTATAAATATTCAAATAACATGAACAGGCAGTAGAATTGAATAATGGTGCATTTTACAGAAGAACACTGATCTTCAGTGATGTATGGGTGATTTGGATAAACGTTTGACATTTACCATACCACTAATGCTATGGAGCAGTATCTTACATTAGAAGTTCTAAGCTTTGCCATGTTTAAATTTAGTGAAGAAATGTTTGCTTTGCTTTAAGTGCCTTCTGCTCCTGCAATGATGACAGTGGTAGTCATTAATCAAATTGCTGGGACTTTGGTGTGGTGTATTATGAATAAGTGTCAGGATTGTCTTATTGTCTTTGAGTTTGGCACTACGGACTGCTGTGCTCACAAAAGGAGGGTAATTCTTATTTATTTTTTATTTGTGTAAAAAGGGCTTCATTGTAAAACTGTGATCCACGAAGCTAGGTGTCAGACTTTCAGTAAACATCTTGGCTTGCCATTTTCAGCAGGAAAGCAGTCGTTGTTGACATTAACTTCAATGCTCAGAAGCCTAACCTGTGAGTTTTTTCTCATGTTTACAATGGTGCTTCAGTAAAATTATTTACAGAAGTTATCCATTAATGTCATGAATGTCATCTAGTATTTGACAAGCATAGACACTGAGCAATTTCAATGACCATTTCTGAGTTCTGTCCTTGTTAATCATGAATCTAATTCTAGTTCTACTGTACATTTAATTACAGGCTGCTCTACCTGGCACTATGAAGGTTAGTTGCCTTTATAAACTTTTACATAGTGCTTAGATTAGACATTAGATCTCTAACTGCATATTAAAGTAGTAGAAATTAACATTTTCGCATCTTTTTTTGTGAAGACCAGCAGCTTGCTTAGTTATGTCTAATCTCATGTGAGGTACCATTTAATAAACATTTGTAGTTAGTAGTGACTCAGAATTGGTATATAGCGGTACATAATGTTTTTTAGTTTTAAAACATGTAGTTTCTTAGTTTTTGAGATCCATAATTGTAATACAGGAAGAAGGCAATTATAGACTGGATATCTGGTTTCAAAACAGTCTTTGGAATATCTGTGCAGCAATAAAATTACACCAGTTAACGAAGGCCAAGAAGTGTTATTTAAGCATGTTTCAGAGTGAGCTAGTGCACTAGTGTTTGCACTTTCACAGGTTGATACAGGTCTTCACAGAGCCGCAGAAATGATTATGACCACTAACTCACACTTTTGATTGGACAAGTTGGCGGCTCATGAAGCGAGGCATAGTCTTTTAAAGGGATATCCCAATGGTCTTGTGTTATAACATACATGAGCCAGTCAGATATCACTTATGATAGGGAGGAACTGTTGAACTCCGTTACAAAATAAAATGCTCTTTGTCTTGTGGTTTGTACATTGCTTATAGCACTGGTCACTGATAATGAGGTTTTCTTTTCAATCACAATCATTTAGTCACAGAAAACACTTAGAGGGAGAAGTCTGACTTGCAAGCAGAACCAGATCAAAACCCAAGTCACAGCTGTTGCTTATATAGAAGTGTTAGATTGTTTTCCTGAAGGTGTAATGGTTGTTGTTGTTGTTGTATGGAGAATGTGGGTGTGTATAACAGGGTTTCCACCACAGCTGATGAATTAATGTTAATTAATGTTCTCCCCAAGAAAGGACAGCTGATCTCTCCTTTAACCCCAAAGACATTATTCCGTGAAGAATGAAGTAACGTGTAAATGCTTTTACATTTCGATTGGGTGTTTAACACTAATTTGATTATACCAAGCATCAACACCTGTGGGTATAAAATGAAATATAGAAAAGTTCAAAAAGAAATTGAATGAATTGCCTAGGGCAGTTGCTTAGTGTTATATCTACATTCTTAGTTAATCCTGTTGAAAAGACTGCACTTCAAGACCCCAGCTGCATGATGAAACATTGTCATATATAGCTATTCATTGCGGTCATAAAGATTGTTGCGCAGTTTATTGGCTAATGTATTAAAATGAATAACATTTTGCTAAACTATATGCACGATACCACTTTGAAGTTTGAAGTTCCACCTCTAGCAAAGGTATTCAAGATGCAGGGTTCTAACATCTGTCTACAGCAGAGTTTCAAAGTAAGTGCTTTGAAATTGTGCTTTTCCTGTGGTGGTGTTGTGCTATCTATTAGGTCTGATCTTCCACACTGTGTGTGAATCTTACTTCCAGGAACCTTCCTTCATATGTATAAAGTCAGTTTGGAAGTGGGCACTCATATGGGTAGAGCTTAAAAATGAAATAAAGTAACTCTAGAACAGCAGTTTTCCCATTCGATTTTACTGCCTTCTTTCTTAATTAGTTAGCATCTGTTTGCAATATTACTTGACATTTCTTGTCTAATATATTTAATTTACAGGGCTTATTTTCAAAGCTCCTGTTGATACAAGGCATGTGTTAATAAAGTGAATGTTTAATAGCGTAAATCAGCAGAGCCTGCCATAAAATGAGTGTAGCATACAAAGGCATAGCAATTTAGTGACTTAAAAGGTCTTTGATTAAGAAAATAAATCACACATTTAGGACTAAGAAATGCACTTTTGAAGGCGTGTGGAGATTTATGGACTTACAGTTCTGAAGGGTTGTCGGTAGAAAGCAAAAAATGGTGCGTGGATTGTTGCCGCTACTGTCAGTTACAGTCTTGCTTGTCCTCCCCTCTCAGGCTCGTCTGCGTTGCCTAGCAATATGGCGTATTTTGGAAGCTCTCAAGATGAAGAGGATCTGGAAGAGGAGGAGGAGGATTATGAGGATGTGAAACCAGCTGCCAGTGTAGCATCTACGTCCTGCCACTCTACTCCCAGGAAGAGCAAACTACAGGGCAAACATGCCCACAACGGACACGGTATGATGGGGTTCCTGTCTGCCTGCGAGACACTGTCTTCAGGGTTGTTGTTTTTTTTGTGTTTTGCATTGCGGTAGGGTGTGGGAATTCCTGCTGCAAAAAAAATCCTGTTGCACCAGCGCGTCCAGTAAATCTCTGCTTAACGTTATTAAGTTGAAATATTGTCATTTGAAAAAAAAAATGATTTGCTCCCACCCCAATGTTGAGCGCCCTGCTCAGACGAATGGTAAAATCACAACTCTGGCTGAGTAGGTAGTGTCATCTCTTCAGTTCAGCTACGCAGACTGAACATGCCGTACTCATCTTCGATTTTTAAATCGACAAAGTTTTGCAAAACATGGCTGTCCTCATTAGGTTCGGCTGATTTAACTTTTTTTTTCCTGCAGGAACACATCACCCTGCTGCAGCATAGTCCATGGGAATATTAAATCTGAGCGTCGTTTTAAACAACGTGTCCATGACTTAATTTGTAGACTTGCTGTGCCAGTTTTCTTTTTCCTGATCTCATCAGGGGAGTAAACCATGTCGCTGATGGACTTGTCAGCCTCAAAGTCTTTTGAAGTATTGTCCGCCTTAGCGTCGGAAGTGAATGAGAAATAAAGTGTGAAGTAACTGAGCAACTGCTATAAAATTCTTGCATTTTTTTCTTACACCGTTTAAAGGTTAAGGTTTTCTTCCAGGCCATCTTTGGGCAATCCGCCCATGCACTTCATTTACTGTGGGGATGGCAGCATGCCCATAAGTGAAGAAAGGAGCAGGATCTGATAGAGAACTTATTTACACCTCTACAGTTGGAATTGCCCCACTGTTTATTAGGCTGTAATGAGTAAACTAGGGCTTGGTGTGAGTATTGGTTAGAAACTCCATTATTGGGGTCTCACTTTGGGTGAGAAGTTGTGAAAGCAGGGCTAGAACAACTGTGTCTGACTCAAGTTCCTAACCAGAACTGTGAGAAAAAAATATGGTTGGTGTGCTGGTACAGGAGTTAATTGGTTGAACTCATGAGGGAAGCTGGGCTTGTTCTCGACTCTCAAGCCTGTCACAAGTGACGATGTTACACTTAAATTTTCCCCAACTTGCAAAACTGTGTGTTGTACAAACAGAAGGAACTGCTACTTAAAAACAATGCCAAGAACTGTCACCAAGCTCCCCCTTGCTTTCCAGGCTGTTCAGGAGTTTTTTTTTATTTACAATGTCTTCTGGTTACGTCAAGGGCTGCTGTTGCCAGTGGAGTGCAGGATAGCTCTTTCAGTCGTGTTGTGTCTAGTCTCAGAGCATAAGCACCACACTAGCTGTCTTCTCTCACTGCCTGCAGTGATGATCTGGATGAGGATCAAGTTTAACAAGCTCTGCTATTTTTAGTTGAAGTTGGCAAATTCTGGTTTCATAGTCCACTGAGGTAGAACTGTATGGTTTAATACCACGTTGCTTATTGTGTTTGCAGTGGAGCGGTGCATTACAAGCAGTGTTGGGTTGGCCTTCATTAATGGTAAAGATTTCCCAGACCTTAATCATCGTTTCGTTTTCTTTTCTGCATTGCTATTTAAAAAATGAAGCTAACTACATGCTATCGGATGCAAATATTAATAGCGGAAGCATGGTGGTTTGTATTCTAATCATCATCAGATTTTGATATAGCATGTTTTATGTGGAAATTCTGGTACAGGTTGTCTGTCGTCCCATTGTGTCAGGTGTTTAATGATTTTAATCTGAGACTGCCGAGAGACTTACACAAGTGTTGGAAAAGTTCATTTGAAAATTAGTTGTATATTACTTATCTATTGGGTTACATTTTAAAATGAAACAATCTGGGGATTTAAAAAAAAAAGTTATCAGGTACGTTGGTTTGTAGTGTGTGTGTATCAATGTTGTAACATAATACATACCCTTTCTTTACACCAGTGAAAGACACTTAGATTCCTAAGGACTTGTAATGACTATCCCTCTAATAAAGTAGCTCTCTGCTTGCTATAGCGATATGTCCAATTTTCAGCCAGGAATACATTTTTTTTCCTTAAATAAATATTCTTGCGTTTGATACAGGAAACTATTAAGCCAGTTTTCCCAACAAGAATTTTGTCATAACATTGATGTCAAATTGTTTTTATGAGATTTGAGAAAGCCTTCAACCCCTGAAGGTAAAAGACAGATGTCTGAATCTGATAACAGACTTTTAAGGGGCCTGTTTATTTGTGCATATTGCTTATTAAAACCAAGGAACTCATCTTGGACCAGATTGTATTTGGACACTTTATACAAACTACTCAGAAACTGTAACATCAGCTCGCTTGCCAATGGCTTCATTGTTTTACAAAACTGTATCTAATTTTTTTTACTGCAAGATATCGGATGTCAAAATACACATTTTAAAGCCCATGAACTTCTCACTCGTTTTCATTTGTTTATTTTTCCACAACATATACCAATTATATCACCATGGCATCAATTCAGAATTGACTGAAAACAGAAGAATCGTGACTGCTTTCCCTCTTGATTTATTTAAAGTTTACCAGTAGCTGAACTCCTTAGAAAAGTGTTAAATATCTGAAAGAAAAAAAATATTTTATTTTCTAAAGCATTTTTCAATGAAAGCATTAGTCTGTAATGAATTGAATGTGAGATTTTGATCAGAACTGCTTACTACATCTCACTTGAAATCTGCGCATTCAACAGATTTAAGAAAGTTTTGCTTGAAATTGTACTGGAAGATACTGCTATTGTACTTTTAAGCACAATTTCAAAACCAAAGTGCAGAAGCTACATAAATGTAAATGTATTCTGTGAATTATGTCCTGCGGTAGCACTTTTTTGAGAGGTACCTGAAGTGAAAAGAGAAAACATCGCTCCATATTTATTGCAGCCATAGCCTGCTGCAGAATCCTTCAAGTTTACCAATACTGCCTTTTCTTAATTCACACTAACTGTTCCCTAGTGTCCTACTGACAGATGCTATAGTTCCCACTGGTTTCCATGACTTCAGATATATTGACTTTGCATGAATAGTTGGGAACTGGTTGAACTTTTCGGCAGGTATAAGAGACTATAGAGGAAATCTACACTACTGTCACGTCCCAGCTCAGAATCACTTCCCCCAGATCAGCTTCAAATGTGACCACACAGCAGAGATGTGATGCTGCCCTAGATTCAGATTACACGTCCCAACGTAGATACATGACCTCTCAAGAGTGGGTTCCTGACACCCCAAGCTGAGTGCGCAGGTGCAGGAGGACGCTGGCCGAGATTCATTAGACACCCAGCGCTGCGAGTCAGCTGGAATAGAGTGAGCTTGTGGGCTTGTTATCCAGGATTGTTCAGAACAGCCTGTGTTTGTTGATAAAGTTGGGAAAGGACAGGGGGTTCAGAGCAAGGAGGTCCTTCCATCTCATTGACCAGCTGCCATTTTGAAACAAACTTGCCTCTCCTCCCCCCAAAAAAAGATCTTGTCCTTGCAAATGGTCCACCCAAACAATTCCTGCTGATCCTTCAGCTAAATATGCTGCTTAAGACACGCAAGCTGCGGGTTTCTGAACACCAGTTCCAGTGTAGCTCCGCGCAAGGATTTCAATGGGTCCAAGGGAGTCAAAAGCCAGTTTACTTCCGACTTCACTCTTAAAACTTTGTTAAAAGGCATTGGATGCCAAATGGAGGGGAAAAAAAAGATGTCAAACCACTTTGCTAACAAGTGTGAAATTGGAATGTTTCCCAAATGTACCAAGCACCTTAGTTTCTCCTACCTCGCCACAAATGAACTTTTAAAATGGATGGTTTGTAAAATAAGTCACAATGAGAGAGGTAGCTCCAGGGAATTGTTCTGTAAATTTAATCTGCCTTGATTAAGTGTTTTTGGGGCAGCTGCTGTTCTGCCAGCATCATGACGAGCACTTAGACATGCTGCAAACAGCAACCCCAAATCACGAACCCCTTTACAAAGTACACTTTGAGGTCTAAAATAATTGAAAAGAAATTGGTTGTACACATCCGGTTCTGGAATTGGTTAGCAACATGGGCCAAAACCCCTGTTATCCTCTATAAACCCTGCGGTGTTTTTCCATTTCAAGCATGTACCGTGCACGTGAAATGAAACTCAACATTTCTATGATCGACGTAAAAAAATCTGGATGATCTCTATCCATTTTTCATTAGTTTATCCTCAACGGTTATAAGCCCGGTCTTGTCCCAAGTGGTTAGTGATGTTGTCTGTCAGAATGTTCTTGCTAATCATTCACAGTTGATGCTATTCAGGGGAAGACCAGTGAGTTCAGTCACAAGCCCTCTTTGCTGACTTGCCTTCGCAATCTTTTTCTTTTGTAACTTGTTGCGTTTTTTTTGTCAGCAGGGAGAGCATTTGATCTCAGGTGCTGCTTTGTTTTCACAACTGCTGTAGAGCCTAATTGCCTCTCCCCTCCCCGCTCTCTCCTCCTGCAGTTTTCAATGGACAAAGCAAACCGTCACGGGAGAAAGAATCCACTCACAAACACAAAGGCAAGGAGGCCACGCCGGGGAAGGAGAGGAGTGACAAGGCCGAGGGGCGCCGGGACCAGGCCTCCTCCAGTGCAGCTGCTAACCACACAGGGCCTTCACTCAAGGGCCTGGCAACCAACGGCCTCTCTCACAGCAGAACGGCTCAGGAGCTTCGTAAGCAGGTGAGGGCATCTCAATTCCCCAGGCAACACAAGAAAGTGAAATGAAAAACAAGTGGAGAAAGTGGAAAGTGTGATGCTGGCACCGCTGCTTGAGGGAACAAAACCAAAAAAAAGTCACAAAGGCGCCTGGGTCAGGGTTTAAGAAGACAACTGGTGGTGATCAAGACCTGCCAGTGTGCAGTTTCCCTAATGATGTGTTTGTAGTCTGCCTGTTAATGTTGAGACAGAATAATCCCACACAGGAAAAAAAATGGGTGGTATGTACCCAAAGTTAAGAGCACAGTGGAGAAAATTGTCTGGCTTAATGAAATCTTCCCAGCTTACCATTTCCAAAAAATTGTAGGGCTTCTTGGGAAAAGAACATTAATTTAGCAACAGTTCAGTATATTTAGACTATACTAGATAGTATACCTGGTGCAGGAAATCATTTTGCTGTAATTCAAAATCCAGCGATACATGATGCTTTTTCATCCTACGGTCAGAGTTTTGTAGAGAAAAAACTATTGTGGAAACTCCTGGTCTCTGGTCTCTAATTTGAAGAGAAGTCTTGCTTATGTTTTTCTCTTTTTTAGCAGTGAATTACATAAAGTCTTAATTAAGCTTTCAGCTATTAAAGAGGAACTGCAGTCCCAATTTCTCAGACCAGTTATTAAATCTCAGTAACAAAATAAATCAGTTGACTATTTTGCCAAATTTTACAAATTCCAAATAAAACACAAAAAACGTGGTTTCGGAGAGCGAGAATTAGTGAGAATTGAAATGTGAAGTAGCCCTTCCTGTTCACTAGTCTCTGTACTGAGTAATATAATGCGATATATGAGCGAAGAATACAGGTTGTGCAGAAGACAGTTTTGCCATCAGATACAACTTATTTGTTAACTCTGCATGTAGATCGCTGCAGTGAAATATCTTCAAATGGAGAGCAATATTTCTATTCGATTAAAAGAGATGTATTCACAAGCTTTTTTATTTACAATCTAACAAGGCTGCAACATGTCACCAGATGTTTTGTTGCTTCGTTCCGAATTGCAGAAGATGGAGCTTCACATACCTGGAAATGTTCTGTTTTGTGATGCGAATTGAAGGTTTTACATGTTACTGTGTACATTTTACTTTCATTGTGGTTTGAAATGCCACTAGGCAGTGCTGGTTCTTTCTAACGCCGAAATATGAAAATAGCCTTGCAGTTCTCCTTTAAAGTGGTAGCCGGTGCAGGAGTTTTTAAGAGTTTGTTACCTTCCTAATTAACAGAACAGTCTTTATGATTGATAATCGAGAAAAATAGCTGTTCATTTGAAGTAATTACATTTTTTTCAAGTCACTTTGAGCGATTCATTGCAGGGGTCATTTTCACTCCGTTCCTCATTTTTGATCTGAACAGAAGGTTGTAATGTTTTTTTGTGTTGTATGGTTGTTGGTGATATTTTTGTATTGCAGTGGTGCAAGACACAACGGTGAAAATTTTAGTCCAGAGTATCTGTGAAAATAAGAAAAATAGGCTTTATAACTTTAGAATTTGTACAGTATATTCAGTCTCCTTTAAGATAGAAGAGAGGTGAAGGAAGTATCGTTTAAATATCTGGTTTAAGTATCAACCACAACAATGTGAGTGAAATTACTTTATATTGTAGCTGAGTCAAATGCAAACTGACATGAACATATGGACCAAATATTTAAATAGCTTGATATTTTAAGATCTTATGTTTCCTGCATTATGCTTTGAGCCCTTAAGAGTGCGACCCTTTCATCTTATTTTCATTTATTTTAATACCCCTTTAATCTTAATACTTGCTCCTTGAGGTCCATTTCTAATAGATGTATACAGCTCTGTGCTCTGCATGAAAGCCTTATTCCATGTTTTTGTCTAGAAGGAGCTTTTTTCTCTGTACATTTGAATTTTCAAAAGCCATCCAAGTGCAAGCTACCAAGCTTTATCTATCTTGCTGTTTACAACTGCTTGTAAACTTGTCATTTTGCAGAATAAACCGAGACAGCAGGGAACTGATCGTTAAGAGGTTGAGGGGACACACTAGTCTTTAATAGAAACCTGACAACAGTTTTGCCCCAGCTATTTAAATTATAGCCATAGGAAGTTTAGCAGTGGTAGCTGATATGTCCGTCATGTGTAAAAAAAAAAAAACTAGGGCAGGGAAAAAAATTCCAGTCAAGTTTGTTTTCTGGGGAGAGGGTGGCTCTCTAGGCAAACACAACTCTGATCCATTTTCTAAAAGAAAACTGTTAAAAAAAACATTTTCTTCATAGTGACAGGAGGCTACATTCGGAGACTGAGGTATCTGTATCCGAGTCCTGAACATTAGAGAGGGAGAGAGGAGTGGAAGAGTTAAGTCCTTTTCTTCCCCTCTCCTGGTTCTCCGATGGCTCGCAGAGCTGCAGATGTTTCATGTTAATCTTCCTGTCATGCAGCAGCTGGCCTATGGCAACACATGATGTCATTTCAGCTCCTCTTCCCTGAGCTCACATGCAGCCAAATCGTCAGCTTCAAAGATTTTTTTGTTTTGTTTCTGGTGGCTCTGGTATTGGTACGTGAGAGCACAGCAAGTCTAGGCTTTCACTCCTCAGAATTGCAGTCCGAGTCCAAGACTCGGAAAACGGCTTTGCTCGTCACAACCTGCCGGCGAGCTTTTCTCCCATTCATCCTGACAAACTGAACCATTGCAGTACCAGCCAAGACTGAAGTGCGCAGACTCTCCAGAGACTTGTGGGATGGTGTCAGTGAGCCCTCTAGTGGTACATCTGGATTGTTGTTATGAGGCTATGTAAACACCTCATGTCTGAAGAATTGTATTACGTTTCAAGCTAATTTAAGCCTTAAGCTGATTGTCAGTAATGAGCCATCTTCATGTTTAATTATTGAAATCCTTAATTGTCACATAGTGAAGGATAAATAAACCAAACAGATTGTTATTTGACATACAAGTACAAAGAACTTGTATCTAAACTAGAAAATGTAATTAGTATGCTGTTACTTTATTAAACTGAAATCTTAAATGTGTGAAATTGACTTTTGGCATGAGATCTCTGCTGAAAGTGACATTAGTGCTCTCTGAATTGGTAATAAACTCTTACTGGCTGGACCAGACTGCAGATGTTGCTTTTTAATCGTAATATCACGTGTTTTAGCTTATGTAAATCAGATATACTTGTATCGAGTCTTTTTAACCCGTTGCAAGTTGATTTGAGTGTATTTTTGCATTCTAGAAACTTCAGCAGTGTTGACACTGAAATATTACCTGTGCAGGATGCAGCAGTACAAAACAGACAAAGTTCTGTATCCCACGGACCTCAGTGTAGAGACCAACCCCAGTTTAGTCTTCATTTCTTGAAGCCTGAGAAAAGCTGTGCCAAAAATCAGCAAAGTTGCATGTCTGATCTGTTTATCTCACATTTGCCTGTGCATGTTAACGCAAAATAAATGGATGCTTTGTTGCAGAAAAGATTTTAGACATTGATGTTTTTAAGATTCCCCTTCTTAAATTCTAAAACTGATGTAAACCTCAAAGAAGAATCTTGTCTTCTTCCTGGGTTTCTGAAACTAGTGTAAACCTCACAGAGGAGTCCGGTCTTCTTCCCGGGTTTCTGAAACTAGTGTAAACCTCAAAGAGGAGTTCAGTCTCCTTCCTGGGTTTTGGTGGCAGAGAAATGACAAGACTGGTCCTGGTGCAGATCAGTGAGACTAATTTCTGCTACTAGAGGTGACCCATAATTCATGTGATGGGGCAACTAGCAGCTATATCACCCTGTAACTCACAAGTTGTAACTTACTGAAGCTCAACGGGCGTGAGCCTGGCCAGTACCTGGATGGGAGACCTCCTGGGAAAGCTAAGGTTGCTGCTGGAAGAGGTGTTAGTGGGACCTGTGGTCTCACCCTATGGTCCATGTGGAAGACCCAGTATAGTGATGGGGGGACATTCTCTATTAAAAAAAAAAAGGTCCCATCCCTCAAATAAGACTTATTAAAACTGAGAGACTGACCCTGTCTGGTCATTAAAAATCCCAGGGTTCTTCTAGAAAAGAGTAATGTGTTACCCTGTTATCCTGACATTTTCCCCTGGCCTTTACCAATCATGGCCTCCTAAGAATCCCTATCTCTGAACTGGCTTCATCACCCTGTTCTCCTCCCCACTGATAGCTGGTGTGTGGTGAGCGTTCTGGCGCACTATGGCTGCTGTCGCATCATCCAAGTGGGTGTTGCTCATTGGTGGTAATAGAGTGGAGATACCTGTAAAGCACAGTGCACTGTCCAGAAAAACACTGTATAATTAAGATTATGTGTAATGTTTCTGCTTTCAGGCAGTGGGGTATTGGAGCAACATTTTAATGCTTTCTGGGGTTGGAGGGGCTTTCCCCTCACTGCAGATTTGTTTGGTCTCCAGCCTAGGATCCTGGGAAAAGCTGTGATGTGTAGAAGATGCCATCAGCTTTGAGGAGGCGCACTGTGCACAGCGTGTGGTATTTCACTTCACAAGCTCTGCAAGGGTTTTCCTTCTCTGCCCATCTCCACACAAGAACGCGTGTTCCAGAGCTCGTCAACACGCCGCTTCAGGGCCACAGCCCTCTTTCATTAGTGCCGTCATTGTCAGATGCCGCAAGCTTGATGGAACACAAGCACGCGCGTGGCATTGGAGGGTTTTTTTCCACCGTCACTAATGTGCACGAGCTTTGATGTTGTGGGGGTGGGGTCCGAAAGGTCCTTTGATTATGCTCAGGCGAAAAAGTACAGTTCGCCTAGAGCTAAAGCTGAGCCTTTTGCCAAAACGAGGTGATCTTTGACATTTGTACCCGTGGCTCGGCTTCAGGCGTGCTCTGTGAAGGGAAGGTCCTGCGTCGGGGGGAGAAGGTAGCAGCACTTGATTTCTTCCCTAGGTTTTCTTGCGAGCGACTTTCGCTTCGCCAGTTGTTATTTTGTTTTTTTGGCCCACCCACTCAGTCGGAGTTTGCCGGCTTGGCGAGGCGCGCGTGCGCCCGCGCTCCTCCGGCACTGCCGCTCGTCTAAGCGACTCGTCCCATGCCGGGCGGCGAGCTCCCAGGAGAGCTCCAGCCAGAGGGGCAGCCGGAGCTGCCAGCCCGCTGAAACCCAGCACCCGTGCTGCAGTGGGGTGTAGCTCCTTGGTGGTTCCAAGGGGCTGAAGACGATCGGTGTCACCCAGTCTGCGTCGCCGGACTCATCCTGCTTTACGTGAGCTGTTAGGGACCACCCAAGCTCACATTTTTCAGGCTTTTTATAGCACTGCAGGTTGCTTAGCAGGAATAAAACATAATCTGAAACAGACTAATTATCGGAGCTAATTAGACTAATTAGCCTTTTCTGACAGCTGCTTCTTGTTCTAGTGGGCTTTTATTATTATGAGTTCCACAGATCATTGGTGACTAAAGTGTCTGCTTAAAAATAAAAAGCATGTTACTAGCAGTTACAAGCCTAAACAATGAGGAGATCAGCTCTGACTTCTTGCACTTCGGCGTTGGAGTGTCATACAGTAATGGATGTCATACAGAGGATTGTGCTGGAGGAAGTGAAATAACTTGGGGTACACGCAGTTCAAATTGGTTGCAGAGATAGTTAGATTTAGGAACATTTCAGTAATTCTTTGCTTCTGGATTACATCAATCCCATATGGTGAAGAAATGTAGCAATTGGTTATGATATTCTGCCTATGTGTAGGGCAGCGTTTTGATGTTATGTCTTAATAATTAAGTAACTTTTTGGTTGTTACTCACAACGCTTAAGTTTTCTCCGCTGTTTTTGTAGAATTTGAGAAATTGAGGCTCTCCAAAGACATTCTCTGGAGAAACTTTTGCACAATTTCAAGACCATATGTTGTGAAAATGTGGCCAAGGAAGTCAAGAATTCCTGCTGGGTAAAATATTTGATTTCCCAGAGTTTCTACTGATCAGTGGGGTCTCTTTCTCAATAAACGTCCTCTTTCAGATTTCAACTCTGCAGCAAGAAAAGAAAACCATTTCATGTTGGAAATCAGTTGAATTTTAAAAGATTAATAAGAATGGAAATATAGATTTTTTTTTTTCCATCTTGGGATATAATTCAGATTTAGCAATGAACTATTTCGTATATGATATCTAGAGTTGGGAAGAAAAGGCTTCTACTTCTGCTAAGGTTTTTAGAATTAATTTGTTATATGTCTTAGCTGTTATAGTATTTAACTGTTGCCTTTTCTGAAATTAGATTTAACATGCTCTGCATCATAGCTGGTACTACACGTAGAGGGGTGGCACATACTCATTCTCTGAAATGAGGTATAGTTTGGTATTGTTCAGTTTTTTAGATACTGGGCCTGCGCATTTCTGATTGTTTTTACGACTAAATTTCTGGTGGTTCTTTCGAAGACAGTTGCATTTGAATTATAGAACAGGTTTTGCATATTTGATGCATGTTCTCCTGTGATTTTCTGTTCTTAGAATTGTAATCTTAATTTATGATTAAATAGATGTACATATATTTCTTCAGGGCATCTTGTTTTTTTCTCTAAAGCAGTCTGTAATGAAGCAAGTGGACATTATGGACTCATAAACCTTCTTAGAACTTCTCAGTTCCCCCAGACGTTGTGGGGTACAGTAGAGTGACACCCTGTAACCGTCCAGTGCTAGTCAATGTAAAGGGGGAGCTGTAAGACACAAAGACACGATATAACGGTTTTGGAAGTGAAAATGCATTCTGGTTCTCTACTTTCAGTGCCTAATCATGAGATTAAATTCAGTCTTTGCGACTTTCTCCTGCAGGTTTCGAAAGTGAACGGGTTCACCCGGGCCTCCTCCGCAGGCGCGCACACGCCCAGTGCCAAAAAGACCAGAGACTTCCGACAGTCGCCGTCCAAAACTGTGAAGTACACAGCCACCGTGACCAAGGGCCACGTCACCTACACCAAAGCAAAGCGAGAACTGGTCAGGGAAGCCAAACTCGGTCACAGCAGACACACCGCCTCTCACCCCGCCCACCATCACAGGAACCACCATCACAGCCATCACCACCCACACCCCCGCGGCAGTGCTGCGGCCCACCCTCGCCTCCCTCACTCCAACTCAGGAAAAGCTGAAAGAAGCAATGCAAAAACTCGCAAACAGGTGCTATTATCCAATGGGGTGCACAAGGCCAACGGGAACTGCCTGCGCCTCAACGGGAGGCTCAACGGGCGGCTCGGTGCCAAGGAGGAAGGCAGGCGGGTGCGCGAGGGCCTGCGACACTCGAAGAGGCGTCTGGAGCCCGCGGCGAGCGGCGGCGGCGGCGGCGGCCTCTCAGGGAAGCGGCTGCCAGTCGACGCCAAGAAGGCCAGGCTCCAAGCCCGCCCCCCCGAAACGCGCAGCAAGACCGCTCACCCGGAAAAGCCCCCGCCCCTGCCCCCAGCCCCATCCCCGGCCCTGGCCAATGGGCATGTGAAGGAGGCGGAGGCACCCAGCTCAGAGAGACAGAGGCCCAAGAGGGCTTCAGCCAGCAAGTTGGTGTTTGGCAAACAAGCACACCACAAGGTGCAGGGCACCCCGGGTGAGAACTGTTCTACTACCTCAGCAACCGAGCCCTCCCCCACCCCTCATAAGCCAGCAGAACCTAAAGTGGAGAAAGAGAAAGGCAAGACCGGCTGGTCCTCCATGACTGAGGTGCCTGTCTTCAGGCCCAGCCACAAGGAGTTCCAGGACCCCCTGGTGTACATGGAGTCTATCCGGGAGCAGGTGGAGCCCTATGGCCTGTGCAGGGTGATTCCTCCCCCGGACTGGCGGCCGGAGTGCAAGCTGAGCGACGAGATGCGTTTCGTCACGCAAGTGCAGCATATTCACAAGCTGGGCAGGCGCTGGGGCCCCAACGTGCAGCGGCTTGCCTGCATCAAGAAGCATCTCAAATCTCAGGGCATTACCATGGAGGACCCCCCACTCATAGGTAAGTCTCTTTTCACATACAGCCGTGGGCGCCTCTGGTTTGGTCAGCTTAGACAGAGCAAGTTCCCTGAGCCTAGAGGAGCTGTGATCAGCTGCCTTAGTGACTAAAGGCCACATCTAGTAGAACAATGCCCGAGTTTTTCCTGTCAAAGAAAGGCCTTTGCGTGCTGTGTCACACACTCCTCAAGATATTTGCCTATGTGGTCCTGTGCAGACAGGAGATTGCCTTCTCGTGGGAAAAGGACAGGCATTGTTTGAATCTACAGCACCCCTACACTAGGGAAGTTAGAAGTAAAGTGAATACAAGACGAGATCTTCAAGCCACGTCAATAGATTTGGGGTTTAACAGGGGTATCTCTCAGGGGTTGTGTACAGGTTAGTCAGCTGGGATCCCTTGGCTTTCTGGCAAATGGCTGTACCTGCAGCTTGCTGGTAATGCCAGCGAGGGACTAAGCTTCCTTTCAGGTGGTGTGGAGCCCACCGTGTGTCTGCCTCTGCAGGTGGACATGCTGGAGGTGCTCAGCCTTGTGTCTCTTTGCCTCTCAGGGGGGTATGGTCGTTACTGCCAGAGAACCGAGCCTTAAAACCTGAAAACACTGGGCGTGTAATAAACGTCATTTGATCATGGTTCTCAGTTGCTTTTCAGAGTGCAGGCTTTGTCAATTTTTCAGAAAAATACAATGGGAGCTTTGAAATGGACCTTGCAAAGGTTCTGAAAGAATGCCTTGCCTGCAGCTAAATCAAACTCCTGACTACAGTTTTCTGGTGCAAGTATGAATATGTAACTTACCCAGCTCCCCTTGGTCAAACCTGGGTCAGTACTAGTGCTTGTACTATGTACCCATGTTTCAAATTGTATACTGTAAGGTCCATTGTAAAGAATGTTTGTGCCCTGCTGTTTCTGAGGGTGAATCAAAAAGAAACAGATCTGGGAATTGCATAAGAGTAGATGTGGTACATTTTCCTTGACATTAGCTAAGATCTGCCTGTTGCATTTGTCTTTCTTCGTATATGCTCATGCACCAGTGGTAGCTGGAAATGCACTGCAATGTTACAGCATAAGCACTAACAACCCCCTTATTGAACCTTTCGCTGGTCTGCTGCTCTGTACGTCTGTGGCTGTCTAGAACGGGGGACGCAGATGAGGCATCCGCGTGTTGTACGACTCAAATAACATTTGGTCGTGTAAGATGTGCAGAACGTTGTGCCATTGATGGGCAGAGTGTTTTTATTTTGCCCCACTTGCTCAGTTTTTTAGAGTGTACCTCAGGATGCCTCAGAAAGATATCAGATACAAAGAGAAGATACATCCCGTAACCTTTATTTACTAATAATTGTAAGCTGAGTGCAGGGGGTTCCTGCTTTTTCTTTATGGACACGTTTCTGCACATCACCACACAGACAAACTGCTCAGTGCTGTGATGGAAATTAAAGATAAGGCTCTTCCTGAAAGTTCACTTGAGGGGAAGTTTTCCCCTCTTGCAGATTATCTACTGTTGGAACGTATTGGGCTGGAAAAAAAATCCTGTTTATACCGTGAGAACGTGATTGTTTGCCGTACACTGAAGTAAAGTCAAAATGAAAACAATTAATCTTACGACATACAAAACAGACCAAGGATGCAAAGGGTGTTTTTTTCTCATATTCTAAGTAGGGGGAAAGAACTTTGTTCTCCTAAATGGTCTTTCTTTAAATTGAGATGGGTTGGTGAAAACACAACAAGTTAAGTGGGGTACTGCTGGCTGTGGCAGCCTTGTTTATTCGAAGAGTGCCATACTTTGGAATCGGTGCCGCCTTTTGTTTTGGAACAATTAAAAAAAAGACCGTGAACAAACCAGGGATCTAGTTTCTCTTTTAAGAATATACAGTTGACACCGACGAGCAAATATGAACATTAAATGTTTATTTGTGCTCTTTTGCCCGTGGTTAGTTATTACATGTAGACTAAGGCTCTTCCAGTTCACTGGAGTTCATTCTTTTAAATTAAATCCATGTACATGTTCAAAAAGATGGATGACCTGACTGGCCTTTTCTATGCTTGGTCTGTTTTGGTAGCGCCTTACCTTCCATGCTCTCTGAAATGATTTCAAAGATCTCTGTTTCACCTTGGTTCCATATTATTCTCTCAAAACAAGCAGATATATAGTGAAGCGCCGAAATTTAAAAAACCTGTTCGGTTACGGGTCCTTCAGTTTGGGCATTGAGTGGCATTTTTAGAAGCTGAAGATGTTGTTCGAGATGGATTTCCAGGTAATGAAGAAAATATTCTTCTCCTGAGGTAGGCTTCACTGCTTTTTGTAAAACACTAAAGAACAACGCTTGAGTAACTCAGTAATCTTTTTTTTTTTTTTGAAAGGGCATGTTCCTTTTCTTAATTATTAATTTTTTTTTTTTTGCCTTTTGTGACATGTCATCCAAAGTGCTTCAGAAAGATGCCTGGGACACAACCTCACCTTTAGATGTTCAGAAATTCAGAAAGGGAACATAATACAAAGTCCTACCTGGAGGTGTTAAATGAGCAACATGCTGAGAGATGTGCTCTTGACAAAGCAAACAAACTAGCAGGCAAAATAGGTTTGTGAGGGTTGAGGGTCAGGGCTCCCCATCAAACCACTTGTCTTTTGTGACTAAACGTTCCTCTGTTGTAAAGGATTTAAATTTCGCTCCTCCTCTGTGTAAAGTCTTGCTGTATTTGCAGGTGTTTGCTGGTGTACGTGGTGTCTTGTCGCTGCATGTGCTTACAAACTCCACTGTTTTTGCTTGTGCATGCCCCAGTTCAGGAGTTCCACTGTTTTGCTGGTGCTTCCACATGAGAATTAGGGCATGCAAGTTAAACCAGCGTGCACACCACCAGAGCCCTTGCAGATAAGAAACCATGTCGTTGTTGCTCTTTTGTGGTATTTCTTAGTGCGTTGGTGTTGTCTTGCTTCACAAATCCCTTGCATGTGCTTCTAAACAGGAGCTTTGTCACTAAAAAAAAAAAAACAAGTGTCCCTTTCATCAGCTTGGGGAGTTTCTTGCAGACTGCAAGAGCAGGACAAGTCCCATCCTACTGCACGCAGGATAAGATATCTAAATACATTGTCCTTCCAAGCAATGGAGTGCCGTGCACAGTGTGGGGTCATTTCTCTCCATGATAATGAAGCCTGGAAACCTGCGGTGCTAATTTTAAACAGGAAGACATATTGCCTTCAAAGAGTGAGCTGTGGTTTACATCGATGCTGGCTAATTTAGTCATTACATTTTACTTTTCTTTTGCATGGGTGTAGAAATATACCTGCACGTTTTCTGTAATGTAAGCCCTGTAATTAGCTGTACCTGGTTTTGAAGCAGGGAGAGGCTATAGGTCATACTAGACACAAGGGTACAGCAAGGAAAGCATGATTCCAATAGAAAAAAAAACAGCCGTGATGCTAATTAAACTAGCACGTCCTTGTGTCTGCAACCTTATGAGAATTTGATATGAATACCTTTTGCAAACAGTCAACAGCAACATTTTAAAATCAATCTGACTTTAAATTTAGGGTTGATTCGGTTTTTTTTCAGCCATTCGAATGCTTGTGCAGCTAAACTCATCATGTCCTGGAGTCTGGTATTTGTGGCTTTTTTTCCCAGTGTGATGCCGAGATTCCTGTGTGCCTCCTCATTTGAACAAGAGGTAACATGAGTTACTGTAGGACAAAGGAAGAACAGATGATGGAGGTACAGCCAGCTGACAAAGTCACCTTTACCTCACTTCACACTTCCAGAACAGCACCTTTGTAAAGGCGTATTTTGGAATGGAGTCCCTGGGAGCCCTAGACGGTGCTGATAATGACGGATTACTCTGACATTGCTGAGAGGGTCACTTTGATGAGATTACAGAGGCATGGGAATTGTCATAAAGCCAAGCGTCATTTATTGTTTAATCACATCCAGGGAGACCAGGAGCACAGCCAGTACTTGTGCTGCGTTACAGGAAAACATTTCCCATTCAGCTCTCGGTAGCTCTTGAATCTGTTCTGGCTGTACTGTTCTAGTTTTATTATTTAGGAAGCGTGAACAGGCACTCCAGGCAGTTCAATGTGTACAGCTCTTCAGAAGCAGTTCTCAAAATTGAAAGCTGTTTGTGTGGCTCTTGTGAAATTCTGTAACAGATTGAGGAGGTAGGAGCAGATTTTAAGAACAGTAGCCAGGTTAATGTGGGTGAAATGAGGTTTGGGAATAGTGATTTAGGGGTTGCAAGGGACGCTTTATAAATACATAAGACGATACAATCCATACATCATCGTAAAGCACTTTGATATTAAAATCCGGCTATTGTTAATAAACCAATAATTAGCAGTATTTAATTACTACTAGCTTGATTTCATTTTTTATTACATGTATAGTTATTTTATAAATGGAATTTGTAACCACTCATCTTAAATATTACCAAAAAGATGGTAAAAATGGTGAATGTGTATGTCAATGTAGATGTACACAATAGTAACTTTTATTAACAATAGCCATGTGAAGAAATGAATAAATCTGCTTGCTGTAACTTACTGGTAACACTATGCGCATCTGAACAAAAGGCCGTTTTTAAACAAATGTTTATACAAAACATTTTTATGGGGTGCCTGTTTTAATTGGAGATTGTTTTTAATTTGTTTGCTGTTGACATTGGTTTTTAAACAGGAAAAATGATATTACTCTTTCTCTGCATACAGTTGCAGTTCAGTTTCTTCACTACAGGTTTAAAACAAATGCACAACATATATTTTATGGCATCTAGGCACATTGTAAAGAGACTCGATTTAGTGTAAAACATACAAGAAATCATGTATAAGTTGTGGTCCTTAATGTTTTGACACTTTCACACTTTGGACTGATGTAGTCACAAAAGGCTTTGAATTATTGTATCATACATTTACTCAAATTAAAACTAGAAACCCACAAACCAATCGTTTTCTAAAGGATTTTCAATTTGGCATCTTCCATCTGCTCTACAACATGTACGAGTGTAATCACTGGTCATGTGTTGTGCTCTGAGACTTTCTTGTAAGAAATGAAATCCATTCATGTGCTCTTTGTAAGGAGACATTGGAGTGCCAGTAAATATTTTAAAACTGAAAGTATTAAACTTGTCTTAGAGCTTTATGTTTAAGATTTCAGTTTACCCCGTGCCTGAAATACGTCTTTTTATCTGATGGCAGTACGTTTAAATTATCTTGTATTCTCCTGATATGTCCTAACAAGATGAGCGGCATTGGGACTTTTATTTTAAAATGTAGGCATAAACAAACGACTTTGCCATAACGTAAGCTCGAAATTGGAAATACAGATGTCTCGCTGCCTTCTGAACGAAAGAGCTTTGCGATGAAGCATTCCAGAGCTCCGATCATTGCGCACTGCAGAGTAGGCTGCCATACGTGCGCGTCAAGAAATGTGACTCCTGTCTTTTCTTTCCCCTTTGCTAGGAGGCTGCGAGTTGGACCTGGCCCGCTTCTTCCAGCTCATCAACGACATGGGGGGCATGCAGCAGGTGACGGACCTCAAGAAGTGGAACAAGCTGGCCGACATGCTGCGCATCCCCAAGTCGGCCCAGGACCGGCTAGCCAAGCTCCAGGAGGCCTACTGCCAGTACCTGCTGTCCTACGACTCGCTGTTGCCCGAGGAGCGCCGTGCGCTGGAGGAGGAGGTCCTGGCCGAGAAGGAGAACCTGGAGAAGAGGAAGGGCCCGCTGGAGGGCCACTCGGAGAACGCCCACAAGTCTCTGCTGCTGCCCCGGTACGAGCCCAAGAACGGGCTCGTTAACGGCGTGGTGCACAAGAATGGCTTCCGCAATAAGCTGAAGGAGCTGGACGCTCAATTCAAAACCGGCAGACGGCGACTATTTGCTCAGGAAAAGAAAGAGAACGAGGAGGAAAATGGTGTTCTTAGTGACCAGCACAAGTGTATATACAAGGTAAGGCTTGCCCTTTTCTTCTTGTTTTTCTTTGCTTCTAATCAGACTATCCTGATAGTTTGACCCCCCCGATACCCTGGGGTACACTTGTTTATGAAATTATGAAATCATCCTCTAAACGCAACATCTTCGCCAGTTCGGCAGTTTGCCCACTTGTCAGATCTTCTGACGCAATCCAGCTGTTGGATCTCGATCTAATAGCTATCTCCTGGATTTCAACCATCCTTCTCCTCTTTGGTCTTCCTCTGGGACATCTTCCAGCTGGAATCCAGCTCACTGCCTTGCTGGATTGCTGGTCTTTTCCCCCTCTCCACATGGGTCCACCTCGTGAAATGATCTGTCCTCTTCTTTGTACACACTCTGCTGCCTGCCTTTTACTCCTCCAATCTCTCTATCTGTTCCTTTATTGCAGTCCAGTTATCACAAGAGGGTTTTGTGCCCCAGCGTGCGGTGTTCTTACATGAACACTCACAGGGCCGTGCCGAGACCCGTGAAGATCGATCACTCTTGTCCAAGCACTTTCTGCTCTTCCTTTGTCTACCAGCCCAATCCCAAAATCCAGACAGTCCTTGTCAATTCCAAAAACCGTTCTGCAGTCAGATTTCACTCCTCAACTACATTGCACGTCGGCCATTTTGTGCTCTGATGGCGGTCATTTCCTGTCCTGTTCTATGCACAGCTATATTGTAATGTAACATTAGTTAAGGAGATGCTATACAGCTGTAAGTAGTTCCCAAGTTTGTATCCATATCTGTAAAAAAAAAAAGAGGCAACCTTGATTTTTTTTTTACTTACGATGGTTTTATCTTGTCAAGTTCTCTTCGGTTCATCAGCTTCCTTCTGTGTCCTCTGGAATTATACATTATATTGTAAAATAGGAAATTTGATACTTCATTGGAAGAGTTTTTGATTGTCAGGGGTTATTAGGGGCAGTGCCTAAGGTTATTATATCACAGGGTTAATATTTTAATACTCTTAATTACTACTCCTATTATTTAATTTGTAATTCAAAGCCAGTCAGTTATTGTCATCTTATTATATCACTTCCTCGTTATGAAGACTGCAATAGCTTAGTGGCACAGCAACGCAACAATAAGCAAAGTCAGTGTATTTTATTGAAATGTTATAGAATGTTTTCAGTATGGGTCACACGGATACCTTGCATTTAGCATGGTTTAAAAAAATGCACGTAATTGTGAGAATAGCTTTGCCACAGTGAAGAATAAAAGGCCTGATTGATGGCAAAGGGAGGTAGTGCGGCGCAAACAGCTGAACAGCTCGATTCAGTGATTCGCTTTCGGCTCTGAACACTGCCCTGCTTCATGCTGGAGGATCTGTGAGCTTCGTGCTTCAGGCAAAGAGCCTCCATCAAGCCAAGAGAAATTATTGCAACTATAAATTACTGAATGATGACTGAAAGCAAGAGCTTTAGGGGAGTTTGCACAAGATCGGGTTTTGTGTGCCTTGGACTCTTTCTGTTATTTTTCTGTTTCGAGCTAGATTTTTTTATTTTCGCTCGCTGGTTTTTGCACCGTAGTGGGCTGTGGCTCCGTGCCAAATGAAAGGGAGTTTGGCAGCGGCTTACGGTATCGTTTTAAGGCTGCTTTCCTGCTTCGGTAGAGTCGAGATGAAAACCTTTCAGCGCCAGGTGTGAGGTAAGGTAAGGCAGGCAGCAAAAAGATCTTGATTTTTGTTGCCATCCGCTCATTTCTCTGGTGTCCGTACACGGACGAGCGTAACATAAACGTCCGCTCGGCTGTGGTGCACGGAGTGCAGGAAGACAGAATAGATCGCCAGTCGAGAAACCCCTGTCACTTTTCCCCATTACTCGGCTTGTGCTTGTTCTTGCTTTTACGCTTGTTTGGGTTGTTGCAGATGTCTCGGAAATGGTTTCTTTGCCAGTGTTTGAAGCAGAAGTCTGCCTTGCCTCTTCAGCGTGCTGCTGGTTCAGAGAATGCTCATTCTGTCTCGTTGCCTTGCAGCAGGCAGTCTTGATATGCTGTAGCACCCTTCATACCACGGTGTGCCCCAGAACTCTTCAGAATTATACGGCATAGCAGCTCACATTGTAGCAACAGTGGAGCATGTGGGAGAAGAGGACAGGAAAATGCAAATTCCCAGTGGGAGCAAAAACCTCTGGGAATCCCGGATCCAATGGGTAACCCCCACCCCACCCCAAGCAGTTTGTGGTACTTTAAGATAAATGGCAGACAATCTCTGCAGTATCACAAACTGGAATTTTGCTGTCCTCATTGTGTCATCGGGGTTATCAGAAGTAGCTGAGACTTCCTGGTTCTGCCATCTTAGATGTAGCATTCCAGTGTCTGATGGCACAGGTCTGTGCACTGGTATCCAGGCAGTGGAAAGATAAAAAAAAAAGTGGGGATGTTTGTTGCATTGTGTGTACAATAGCAGCCATATTAGATTATAGACTGAGAAAACCTGTTTCATTAGTCTGTTTCTGAGCCTCAGTATAGATGATGAAATCTTAGGGTTCTGTGGTTTGGGAAGACATTCTGAACTTTTGGGGCCGTTTAGCTAAAGACTCCCCTGCCAGCGCAGGTGTTTTCCTTGAGGAAAAAGACCCTGGTCTGTTCCTGTGCCTGTGGGCTGTGGCTGGTGGGAGCGCGTGGCAGTCTTTGCTGGAGACCCACAGTAAAGGTGCTTCCATGAGAACAAATCCATAGCATCGCTGTTGTATTATACTTTTCAGCTGCTTAAGCACTTGCTGTCTTTACACTTGTGCCATGGTTTGTTTTCTCTCAGTAAATGACAAGGGTTGTTGAAAGCAGAACAATGAAACAAGCACACAGCTTATTTCTGTAAAGAAACCAGCACAGTCTCTATCTTATCTTGAAAGCGCCTGTAACAGATTCAATTCCCTCCCCAGTTTCCTGGCTCTGCTCTTTCCCTTGAGGATACTAACCTGTTTTGTTCAACACTTGCTCATAACTGTATTCCGACTTGCTGTGAGGTCATCTGTCCTCTTTTTGTTTTTAACCCTTAAGAATGCCCCTTTTTTTAACTGAGCGTCTTTTCAGATCCGAAAACCACAGCCGCTCCGTTTTTATCTGTGAAAACCCATTACTAAGCCACCTCCACGAAGGAGTACAGCATTTTCATTCAACCCTGGAGTTTCAAAGAGGGTGTCTTTGACGCATAAATACATCAGGAGCAGGGGCCTTGGACAGGTTGAGCACAAGAAGCATTATGGCATGAGAAGTAGACGCTTATTTAAAATCACTTATTTATTATCGCTTATAATTGCCCACAAGAATACAAACATAGCTTTAAAGCTAAATAAGCTGTTTTGGACACTTAGATTCAGATGGTATTTTTCCTATTTGTACTTAGAAGCAAGTGTAATTTCTAGATTATTTATAAAGACTGATTACAGTCTTTGGACAATATCCATTGATTGTAAAATTACAACTGCAGAGCTCTTTCTCAGAAAAGGAAGGTAAATCCAAGCCAGGTCATTAAAGATTTGATAAATCTCGCCCAACTGGTCAGTTTAGACTTTATACAAGAAGCCCCACTAATGGATGCAGTGTTTCAAAGGCTGTAGGCTTTCAGCGTAATGTGTGCATTTAGATTAGAAAGCAGTACAGCTGAGCACTGAACACTCAAATTCAACTGATGTACATTTAATATATGCAAATTGACTATTTCATGGAGGTAGGAAATGCAAACTAAATAGTAGACACTGAGCTTTAAGATACCATTGAGGAAAGGTTAGTAAACCACAACTTGTCTAGCAGAAGATTTGAAAGCAGAAGAAGGAAACAAAATGTTAAGACAGTTTAGCGTTGAACTGAAATCAAAGGAAGTTACTGTACAATTGTGGTCTTCCACGGCACCTAGTATGGGAAACATCCATCTCGGAGGACTGTGCCTTTTCTATAGAAAACAAAGCATCTGATTAAACTTAAAACCAATTATCCTGGTGTTGATGTTTGTTTTCAGGGGAGGTCGGTATCCCTGACTACATTCTACAGGACAGCCAGGAACACCATGAACATGTGCTTTAACAAAGAACCTGTGGCAGCTGAAGTCGAGGTAAGGGTATGACCTGCGGTTTACTTTGGTAAAATGCAGTATATTTCCCCCGTCTTTCTTCACAGACCCTTAACTCCAAGGGTGACACTGGCTTTTCACTAAGTTGGGATCTGGTTAAGACTCTCATTGCCAATTGCTGTGTAAAAAACAATTATTAAAAAATGTGTGGAACGATTAAAGGAAGGGTATTCTTTTAACTTTGAGATCGTTTGGAACGAAAATCAGAAAGTCCTTCCACTATTAAGAAACAGGGGTCCCTTCATTGAAACTTCATTGCTTCATCACTTCTTTAATTGGTCAGTTTGTAACGCATAAATAAGAGATGCCTTAATATGACGTTTTAAGATTAACTTGCCTCAGGCTCCTCCAGGACCAAGACTAGATATCATGGATTCAGGGTGGTACTGGAAGACGATCCGGATGGGGGCTCACCAGATCCAGAGTTTGGAGACCCCTGGTGTAGATGATGTTTGGTCACAGCGAGGATGTCTTTCTCTCCGATTACAGCAAGAATACTGGAGGATAGTGGAGCAGAAGGAATGCCATGTTGCAGTGCATTATGGGAAAGTGGATACCAACACACATGGGAGCGGCTTCCCTGTGGCAAAGTCAGAGCCATTTTCAAAGTAAGCTGCTCCATCTCTTTTGTAGGAAAGCGTGTCTGTGCCCCCTCCCCCCCCCAGTGTACACTGCAAGCCATCTGACCATCTGAATCCTAGAGTCTGTTGCTAAAGCTTTACATATCTTTGTATTGTTGAAGGTTTTAATGTTGATTCTTCTTACATGTGATTTGATACCTTTTTTATGTAGTGCAAATCAACTCTATTACTGGCTCCCCATCTTAAAGCGATTAAATCCTAATTGCCTGTGATACACAAACCAGATTACAACAACAAAACACATTCCTATTCATTTGAAGTTTAATTTTCTCTTAATTGTAATTGGCTGGGCTATAAAGAATTGCAGTCATGCGCTAAACACTATTGATCAGCACTATCGCTATTTGTTCAGTTCTAAAATGGGTTTCATTTTTGTGTGATTTATCTTGGGGACAGCTGGAGGTTTTTTTTATATTTAGCAGTTTTTCAAGCTGCACAACCTCTTGCTCAACTAGTTGAAAAGGGCCTAGTGTTCTGGCTAAGCGGTTGAAGATTCAGACTTAATTGGGTTGAGAACAGTTTAGGAGAGAAGCCCTTGAACATTTCAGCATAACTTGCAGCTTTGAGAAATTAGCTATTGAATTATAAGGCTGTCTAGGAAACTTGATTTGGCCACCATTCTTCCTGTACCTTCATGTAAGGGAACATCACATGTTGCATGACAAGAATGTAGTTGCTAGACTCTACAGTATGGGGTAAATCAACTGGATTATAAATGGTGATTTTGTTCTTCCATACAGGCATGGATGGAACCTTACAGTCCTTCCTAATAATTCAGGATCCATCCTGCGCCACCTTGGTGCTGTGCCTGGTAAGACATCTATGCTCTTTTCCACCGAAGAAGCTCAATGTGCCCACAGCGGCACCAGTTCCAGTTTTTAAAATGGAGGAAATGCCAGTCGTGCTGTTGTGCAAGATTTTCTTCAGCGTTCAGAACAGGCTTTCCTAAAGAAAGAAGAGCCAACTTTTTTGTCTGACACTATATTAAACCTGTTCGTGATTGACTACCAGCTCCAGCTAAAGCCGTTTTTCACCTATTAGATCACGTTTTGACTTGCTCAGAAAAAAGAGGTAGTGTTGATGTCTCATTAGTTGAGCTGAGCAGACATTTTTGGTGGCCGGTCATGATAATACTGGCCCTTCGTGCCCTTTCACCAGTTATAATAAACTTTAATAATGGCTATTTTAGGCTTACTGCTTGACTCGGTGACATTTGCCTTTCCATTATTCTAAACCACATTACTACCCCAAGGAAGAAGATTAAATAGGAAAAGTTTCTCAGCACTGTTGTTCATTTTGGAAACACTTTAAAAGCAGTCTTCAAACAGTAAATAGGTGATTCTAAAATGTCTTCTCCCACTCCGTATAAAGAAATATCATTCACAATTTTATAAAATTGAGCCTAGCAGATGGATGTTTTAAATTAATGAAAATAACTGGAAATTTTGCAGAAATCAGATACTCTCCATTTTATCTTGAAAATGATTTTTTATTACACATAAACAAAAGTTCCTAAAGCTTTTCCTAGCAGTGGGGGTTAAAAACAGCAGCTGACAGCTCCGGTTAAGGAGACGCATTAAGAGTTCAAGGCATGTTTTTCGGGACACTGCGGAAGAGAAGTTACCTCTACTACATTTGCGTTTCTTTTTCAGCTCCACAAGGTTCCTTTCTTTGTAAATTATGTACAGTAATAACCATGTATCCCTCTACTTGAGTGCTCGTTTAAATCATTCAGCAGACAGAAAACCATACTGAAAGGGTTGGGCAGTTTCCTCTCCTTTCCAGAATATACAAAAACCCAGCTGATCAGGGTTTCAAGTGAGACTTGGTGTAAGAAAAGGAAGCTGAAGGAAACGAAATTTAAACATGATTTACCAATATAAATGGCTGAGCTTCAGAATGTGTGAAGGCCATGATTAAATCAACATTTAGGGTCCACTGGCAAAACCTAAATCTGTACTTTGTTTAAAACTGGGATTGTCCAACCCTGCTTTGTAAGCAGGAACGCAGCTGACATTTTGTGAGGAAAATCAACACACACCAGGCATTCTTTTAAGTTCATAAACCACATTCCAAGTGCTGTGTTTCAAATCTTGTGTCAAGAGTGACGCCACCAAAAACCAGCAATTGGAGTTGTTGATTGGGATGGGGGTTGTAAAGTTTAGAAAGAAAACTAAACAACATAGCACAATTCCCCCCAAAATGCATGCTTAATTATACACAGCAGCCAGGTGGTCACACCTATTAGGAACAGAATCAAAGCTGTATAAATGAATGTTTTTACAACATCTAATAGGTCAGATCAGCCCTCTTTCCATTCTCTGAGTATTTTTTCTCTCTGTGCAGGAGTGACCATTCCCTGGCTAAACATTGGCATGGTCTTTTCTACCTCATGCTGGTCTCGAGACCAAAATCGCCTTCCATACATTGATTACTTACACACTGGTGCTGATTGCATTTGGTATGTATGCTTTTTTTTTTACCTTTTTCTATCTTTTCACAGGTTGATTTATCGCTGTGTGTTTTATGTAACTCCTTCACAGAGGGTCACACTCTATTAATGTTTTTTTCTGTCCCAGCACTTTTTCCAGCTTCTAACAGTTAAAAAAATTGAAAGAAAAAATATAAACCATCTAATTTTATTGCATTGCCTTTGGTGTACCATGAAACATTTCTAGTGCAGAGGAAGAAAGTTCACTTTGGACAGGCAGCTTCTGTATGTAAGAATCCTGTGTGACTTTGAAAAAAGGTTCATTGACAGCAAAGGAAGCTTGTATTAGATGCTTTTCTGGTATTTTGTATATGTTTGCTTTGTGGTCAGTTTTACCCTTTTGATGTCCTGTTAAGAAATTCTGAAATAACTTTTGTCGCTGGTCAGTTAGTAATGATTCTTATGAAGGTTATTACGAGACCACTGAACTATTGAGTGTTTTATTTAAAATCTATGTACAACGCACACTTAGCCATATTGGAATTTCATTTTCTGGTAATTTCTGTGTCGGGCTTAGATTTCAAAGCCATGAATGTTCCTTGTGGCTTACCGTTGAGGTTTACAGCATAAACATTTCTCACGGCTTTTGGTTATGTCGTGCAACAGACGTTCTAAGTAAAGTTGATACCTTTAAATTTTTCCACTTGGATCAGTTGACATTAACCTGAAAATTTAAAGCTGGCAAGTAAACTTTTATGGATCAAAATAAGATATGGGAATTTTTTAAAAATCTAAACGTGGTTTCTTTAATCTGAACTGAACTCATTTCCATACAAAGTTTGTCTACTTTTTTTTCCTGAAAACTTGAAGGGAACGCCTGAATGTTTGGACATAAAGGAATAAGATTTTTCTGAACCCTGTGCATTGGACTGAAGGAAACTCAAATTTAAACTGAAAAAGCGATTAGGGCATCATTGTAGAATTTTGAGGGGCTCGTTTTCATTCCCCCCAAAAAACACCAGTAGGAGAAAACACTCATTTCAGTGGCCGTTTTTGAGTTTGTGTTTGCCAAAGTGGCAGCCCTTTTTTGCCTTTTTGGAATTAGGAATGATTTGCTTGCCGAAATGCGGGTGTGATGCTGTTGCGCTGTGTGAACACTTTGATTCTGTTTGCATTAGAACTGCTTTTGATTCCGCGTGAATTGTTGGAAATGAGGAGGCTTGAGGACTGTAAGGCCCATTAGTGTATTGAGGGTGAGGAGGAGACAGTTTGCTCTGGATGGGAAAAGGTTAACGGTACATTGACCCAAGCGTGGTCTGGCCCTGGCTTTCCCCACTAGGTCAAATGGTATCCCTTGCCCCACGGTCTGGTGGCAGAGGGGTGGAGTGATCACCCCTCTTTTCACCAAACGTTTTTCCAAAAAGACACCCCCCCCCCCCAACTTCTAGTCCTCTGCTGCTCGGCCCTCCCAGCAAAGCAAAGCTGGGGTTCAGACTGCTGGGCGGTGTGACAGACTGAGGAAGGTAGGTAACACATTTGATACTTGGCGACAACCAGGAAAAAAACGCCTCAGTGGACAATAAAGGGGACAATTAGTGGAATCTCATTTCAGCAGGTGGAAGAAACGTTTGATCAATGCATGTTGTTTTTTTCTTTAATGTTTAAAATTCTGCATAGCACTTGTATTAATTGTGAAAGTTTTACCTTCCTTTAATTTGCAGGTGAGGATAAGTGTCCTAGGAGAGGCACACTAATTGGTTCTGCAGTGGATATGGGGAGGGGGGTTGAATGTGGGAAGAATTTATTCTTTTCAAATGTAATATTATTAAATGTAATATAAGATTTTGACTAATTTTGACTTCAAAGCTAATTTTGACCTGAAATCTGTCAAAAACAGCATTGCTCATGGCAAAGTCTTGACTGAAAGGTGATGAACTAATTTTATAAACCCCTCCTTTGGTACACTGGCATTTATTTACCTAATGAGAGATCAAGCATTCCTGGAAGAAAATATCTTGCGTGCTGACCTTTTCTGACCTTTTCTAGATTTGTTGTTTAGACTTTATTGCTAAATTGTTTTCTATTTGCAGTTTTTCTCCAGATTTGAAAGACTATCCTATATTGATTCTATATTTTTTTCAGAAAGAAAATGAATATTCCGATTTAAGAGCACTTCCTAACTTTACTGCATTCATAGTGTTCTGTGTTTTCTATGTTTTTCTGTCACATGGTGTCCCTTTAAATTTTGCTGGTTTTTCTCTTTCCCACTTAAAATGTTACAATTCTGTCAATTATGAAGAAAAGTAGAACTCCTTTTCACTTCACATCTCAGCTACTAGTCTCTACTGGTCCCAGAGTGTTGTGCATTTTTCATCACAATCGGGATCTAGAGAGTGTTAATTGCCCTTTGAAGGGGGGGCATGTGGTTGTGAGAATATTTAAAACATGGAACACTATGGCTTCTGTATTTTAAAGTATGAGAAGCTTTTCTCTTGCAGTAATGTCGAAGACAAAGACAGGAAACGTTTCTGATGACTTATTCCAACAGCATGCGCTTCACGAGTTATGATACCACGCCACCCTGTTGTGGATTGGTTTGTTTTGAAAACCTTGCAATTGAAAAAAACCCCATTGCGATCGTATGGGTTTCCTGCCTAACCTACAATCTGGCCTCCCTAGAGTCTCCCCTTTACCATGGGGATACTGGCTGGAACTGCTGTACCTGCAAGCATGTCAGCGGGGTAGGGTGCCCTTCAGTTGCACATGGGGTGGGTTGCCCTCATGCTGTACATAAGACATCGCTGCATAAATTGCAGTTGATTTTCTTAAGAAAAAATGACTTTCATGTGCAGCCCAATCCACAACAGGGTGGGTGATACTAAAGGACGCCGGTGCTGAAAAGGAGAGCTTTGTGGAATGATTTCGTTTACACTTGGAACTCAAGGGTTGTTGTCAGCTGCTGGGCTTCGGGATGCCTCTGTCTGTGGTGCTCACGCTGCGCTCTGTCCCCCAGGTACTGCATTCCTGCTGAGGAGAAGGCTAAACTTGACAAAGTGGTGCACACACTGCTTCAGGCCAATGGGACTCCAGGGCTGGAAATGCTTGAAAAGAACATCATGGTGAGGCTAGTCTTGCTTCTGCATTATAGAATTCAGGCAGGCAGGTCATCTGTGTGACTCCGCTTTTCTCAAATTCTGGAAATTAGAAGATGATGCATGTATGCATGCTTTTTTATGTTTTGTCGTTAAATATGTTTTGGGGCTGTTCTTGGATTCCAAAAGATGACTGTGTTTAGAGCACAGCAGGAGACGACGCATCTCTATTTCTCTTTGCTCCCCAGAAAAGGCCTCCAACCTCAGCCTGCACGTTTTTTGTCCCATGAGCCAGTACAGCCACCTTGAGCCCACACCCACCCAGGCTTTCAATGAGACCAGAAAAGAGGCTGGTTACAGTAATAAATATTAGTTTGGTCCTCTGCACCTTCTCGGCATTTTTTCAGGCAGCATGAAGACAGGTTCTTGAAATAAGCTTTGAACAAAATCTAAAATTCATTTCCAGTTCCCATCATAAGTCTTGAAGAAAATTAGTTTTATGGACAAAAGGAAGTTAGTTTTAAGTAAGAAATATTAAGGTGTTCCTTACAAAGACTAGTTATGAGATTTAAATTAACTTACATTTTGAATTTGAACACTCAAGTTTTTGTTTTGCTTTTCCTAATTTTTGGGTTTGCCAGCTATTTGTAGTTGGCTGGGAAGTTCATTAATGTTACATCCTTTTTAAAAGCATTTCATATAGAAACTAAGTTCCTTATAAGCTACAGTCCTGTGTTTAAATATTTGAAAGAAGAGATTTTCTTCCATGTGTATTTTTTTGTCTTCATTCTTTTGACTGTGTGACCCTAGGTATGAATGATCCCACTTGCATATAAATTCCCACTGTGCTATAATAAGTGTTGAATTTGATCACAATGCGCGTGATATAAGACTACAATCAAATCAGTCACTGTTGTGCAGTCCCAGCTAGATGACCTAGGACAGCCACTCGGTTCCAGCAGTCCCACTGCACAGCAGCTCATGAGGAGCAATGAGGAGCTGTGTGACCTGCTGAAGCTACTTTACTGACAGCTGGTTGTACACGGTTCAACCAGAACACAGTCGTTACTGTAACTCTTCTGCTGTTGTGAACAGTACCTTGAGGATCTTTAATAATCAAGAGCTTGGGGCCCCGTTTAAAGTCTCCAAAGACTGGGACCTGCAACAGCGCAGTGTCACTTGTCACCATACTCGGACATTAGATGGGGAATTTTAGTCCCAAGGGAAGAGTGCTGCCTACCGATCCACCAAGCCTGTATGGTGCATTACCTCGTCAAGCAACAAGAAAGCCAAAAGACAGCAGCACTGATTCAACTTGAATTCTTCTCTGCATTAACAATAACATTACTAGCGAAGCGCAAAGGTTTTTCAAGAAATGATTTGTTACCCAAAAAAAAGCAAATGGCGCACACTGTCTAGGCCAGTGTTCCGTAGTCCTATTCTTGGAGTAAACCTTCAGCTTCTAGATTTTTTCCAGTTAAGTTCTTGACAACTTAGGCAACTTCAACAATAAATTGATCTATTTGCTGTTTAACCTAATTACAACTCTTTAGTACTAAGAGAAAGATGAAGCTGCATTTATCCTGTGCCTGTTTCAATTGCTCTTAAGTTACGTTTGTTGTTCCAAGGCTTAATTTGAACACACTGGGTCTATAATGGGTGTAGGATTCCTCTTTTACATCTTTACTGAAGACGTAATAAAACAGTTTTGCTTGGATTTGGAATAAATTCAGACTGCAGAGTGAACAAGTTACTGCAGGATGTACTGTTGTGTGGCTCTGCCTTTTGATGTGTGCAGTTTTTACCAGCTTAGGAATGCTATTCTTTCAGTTTCTGTATCCAGATCTCATAACTATAGGATTTGATTGGATCTGTTGTTTATAATTCTAAATGTATTCTTTACAGAGAAGACAGACATATGGTGTATGTGACATTTCAGGAATAACTGAAAGGTGGTTGGTCACCTTGGCAAGCTAGCCACATGTGGAAATAGTTTCAGTTGGTTCTAATCCATATGCAAAGATCAGTTCTAAAAAACCTCCATCCATGGTGGCAGCTGCATCATTAAAACCTTTTCTGAAAACTCTTGAATTCAGAGCACTACAGGAGGGTATGAGTCTTCTTGAGTGTTCTCTGGGGGGGGAAAAAGCCCTTTTTCGTAACAAATTCAACCTCGTAAAATACATTGATCACAAAAACAACTCCAAACTTGTCTTGCGCCTTCCGTGAACTGCGCTGCCACTTCTCGGCTCCTCTCCATGTGCGTCGCTTGTGTTGAGCCCATCTCTGTCCTGCTCTCCCCCATGGGCAGATCTCCCCGGAGACGCTGAGTCGCGAGGGGATCAAGGTGCATCGCACTGTCCAGCAGAGCGGCCAGTTCATCGTCTGCTTCCCAGGGACCTTCGTATCCAAAATATGCTGTGGTTACAATGTTTCCGAAACTGTGCACTTTGCTACCACCCAGTGGATGGACCTAGGATATGAGGCTGCTAAGGTGAGTAAAGACGGAGCTACATCAAGGCGGGTAAGGGCTCTCAGCCCCATCTCTGGGTCAGGACCACTGACACGGAAACACAGAAATGTATATCCATCGTTACAATTCCCCAGTTTCAAAATACAGCCAAGGCCGTCTCTTTGAAGTTAATTCTAATAATGCACGAACGTCAAGTTAGAAATAGACAGAAGAACATTTCATTTTCATCAGATTGCCTGGAACATATTGATTCCATCTGTTTGAATCCTGGGACTCCAGGGAATCTTTCATCAGCTTTATTGTTTAGATTGTTTAGATGCCCACAACCCCCCTGTGTAAAGAAATCGCTTCTTTTATGCTCTCAGCTTTATGTCGCTGTCGGTCGTCAAGAAATCCTTTGAGTTGATTTGTCCTTTTCTTTCAAGGATTTCGAGTACCGTCTGTCCACAGTCTGTCATCATGTCTGTCAACAGTCTTCTCTGTTGAACATCTTCCTCTGAAAATAATTAAAAGGGCTGAATTAAAGGGTTCAGAGAAAACTGATCTCGTGAGTTAGAATGACTATAACTTACAGGGTGCTTTTGCTTGCTGTGTCTGCAGCATCATTTGGCCAGAATTACCTGTCACCCAAGATGTATTCACACACCATTTGCTTTGCAATAAGCCTGTGATTAGTACTGTGATGCACTTGAGCAGGTGTACTAAATAAAGATTAAAAGCTGGACTAATTGATTTCTTTTGAGAGGTGGGAGGGAAGAGCTTTGAGAAGAGAGGCAAACAAAGGTCACTTAGGAGAACAGAAGTGAAATTCGCTTGTCGGAGGACGATTTGCTAACCACAGTAGTTCTTGCCGTGTTTATAAGCTATTTTAATTTTCTCCTGCAGGACCTAAAATTTCGACGTATAGCAAAACCTTTTTCCATGGAAAAGCTGCTGTACCAGATTGCAGCAGCGGAGTCCAAGCGGGAGAATGGACAGATATTGAGTACAATCGCTTCACTTCTCAAAGAACTCAGGTATTTTTCATCCTCTGTGGAGTGTTCTGGTTCTGTTGTGATTGTTGTGCAACATAGAGGCTTCATAAAAGCGAATTGCAAGGTTAAATAGCCCCTTTACCAACACCAAGGAAGAATTACATTTTGTTCAAGGTACTGGCAAAAGGTTATATTCTCAGTTCTGCCAACTTTCTTTAAAAAAAGGTGTTGATATGTAAATAAGTTTTCAGGGACCAATTGTTGCTTTAGAAACTAAGCCATTGAGACTCTTGAGTTAAAATGTCAAACATTTTTTGTGCTAACACGTGTCAATCCCAATATTCATTTGTTGTGTTGTGCATCAGAACGTCCAGCAAGTAACTCCGTTCCTGCAAGAATGTCTAGCTCTTTTGAGATTCACATTTTTTCATTGCAATGTCGAGAACGAATCAACCGAGCTGTAAGGAGGGAAGGGAGCAGGGAGCAGGGGGCCGTGGGGAACCAGGGGTGGACCGCTGGTGGTGGTGTTGAAGCCTGCCCGGCATCATAGGCTCACCGTGGTCTCTCGCCTCTTCTCCGGCAGGGATATTGAGCTGAGGCAGCGGCAGAAGCTGTATGAGGCTGGGTTGCATTCCTCGGCTCGCTACGGCACACACGACAACAACCAGACACCAGCGGACGGCAAGAAGAAGCAGCGGAAGTGGCTGGCACTGGAGACATCGGAGCGCCGCTGCCAGATATGCCAGCACCTCTGTTACCTTTCCATGGTGAGAGACGGGGACCAGAACCGGGCCGGTCGATACCGGGGGTGTGGTGGCGTGGTAGGTTTGTTATAGAGCAGAACATTCATCGACCTCTTAAATATTCGATCCAGGCATCCTGAAAAGGGCATCGTTGAAATATTAAAATCCTGACACAGACCTGTCAGCTCAATGTTGAATGCTGACTGTGAGGGGGAGAACGCACAGTTTGGAAAGTGAACTGAAGTTTTTCCTTTCAGGGATTTGTGAAACTTGAGCGTAGTTACTGTGCTGGTCTCCAGCAAGTCCCAGAGAGAAAGCTTTGCCACCTCTGGCTTTGTAGGCATCAAGGATCAATCAATTGCTCGTGATCATGCTGATATTGGCGGCTCATTTGGCCACTAATAAATTATCTAACTATTTTGAGATTGGTTAAGTGATTAAATCCTAAAGGATTTGTGACTAATTTCTACAATTTGCCTTTTTTCCCCCCCCTTATCCTTACATTCTACGGTCAATTTGAATTCCGCATTCACTGTTCGAAACTATCAGGAACCTCCAGTCAAATGAATAAACACTCTCGGGGCCAGACAGTGTGTGGATGACTAGAGGGTGCGAGATGAGTTCCATTACCTGTCCCATAATAATTCCCAGTTCTTGAGTTCCAGTGCTCGTGGTTCAGTTCCACAGGCCAGTACCCTCATCACGACCTGGGCTAAGAGCGGTGCTGCTTAGAGTAATGGAAAGGGATTTGGCTGAAAATATTTTGAAACTCGTGGAACCAGTGCCATGTCTTCTTCATGGCCTTCCTGATGCTTAAGGAGCCCTAGCCCGTCACATCCAGCCATTTGAGAAATGAGCCACTTTTTTTCTCGGACTAGTTAATGCTATCTGAAAGAAAGAAGAACCATGATAAAGACACCTCAGCAATTGTAAAAGTCCTGCATCTGGTGTTCAGGTAGTTCCCCTCACCATGTCTGATCTTGTCTTTGCAGGTTGTCCAAGAGAATGAGAATGTGGTGTTCTGTTTGGAGTGTGCTCTCTGCTACGTAGAGAAACACAAGTCCTGTCGTGGCCTAAAATTGATGTATCGCTACGATGAGGTAACCGTCCCGCGTTCAACTCATGTAAAGTTTAAATTATCAGATTTCATGGTAGCTTTTATTAGACTAAATGTGTGCAATCTAAATATATATAACACAATATTAGTGTGATAATGTTTATTTTCATTTACAGTTAATTCTGTTTGAACTTGTCTAGTTATATGTTGAATTGTTCATTCTTAATGTCTCCTGCTATTCACTTTATTAATCATCCATAGCATTGATACCCTTTTCTTGACTTCAGTTTCTTCCTGCTTTAAAATGATGCTTTCACCATGTATCCAGTGGGTTTTCAGCAAATTCAAATTTGCACCATTACCAGTGTGTGACTGCCATCCCCTTTTCAGTTTGCTGTTGGCCAAGCGATTATGAAAATTCGATCACACTGTTCCTTATCCCTCCATTGGAGTAGGCATGTTAAAAAAAAATGAATTGCTCAATAGAGCGGCTGGCTTGTGGTGCATATCTGATCTCATCCTCTCCGTGCATCACAGGACAGGGCGCTTAAGGCTAAAAACAATAAGCTGTTCCAAGTTGGGTAAATATAACCTAAGCTTATAGGCAGCCACTTACTATTGCTTGGCATTAACTGCATCATCACTGAGGCATTGCCCAGTAGGAGTTACTGCACTAAAAGATTAAATTCAATTTACAAACCAAAATCCTTATAGCAGTTTACCGTACAGCTTTCAACACCTGTGTTTGCTGCTTTTTTAGAGAAGCTCCAATATGTTCAAAATTGTTCTAACTGAAGAATGTTTTTCGATTTTCCTGTGTCGTTTCTTGCTAAATCTGTACATCCGTTTTGTTTTCAATGTAGATACAAAATAAGCTCCCTCTTTGCCAAGCTTCCTGCAGTTCTGTTATTCACACTTGTGACCTCTTGTCGTGACGGGAGACATCACTGTTCCTGCAGTTCTGTTATTCACACTCGTGTCCTCTTGTCGTGACGGCAGACATCACTGTTCCTGCAGTTCTGTTATTCACACTCGTGTCCTCTTGTCGTGACGGGAGACATCACTGTTCCTGCAGCTCTGTCGTTCACACTCGTGTCCTCTTGTCGTGACGGGAGACATCACTGTTCCTGCAGTTCTGTTATTCACACTCGTGTCCTCTTGTCGTGACGGGAGACATCACTGTTCCTGCAGTTCTGTTATTCACACTCGTGTCCTCTTGTCGTGACGGGAGACATCACTGTTCCTGCAGTTCTGTCATTCACACTCGTGTCCTCTTGTCGTGACGGGAGACATCACTGTTCCTGCAGCTCTGTCGTTCACACTCGTGTCCTCTTGTCGTGACGGGAGACATCACTGTTCCTGCAGCTCTGTCGTTCACACTCGTGTCCTCTTGTCGTGACGGGAGACATCACTGTTCCTGCAGCTCTGTCGTTCACACTCGTGTCCTCTTGTCGTGACGGGAGACATCACTGTTCCTGCAGCTCTGTCGTTCACACTCGTGTCCTCTTGTCGTGACGGGATACATCACTGTTCCTGCAGCTCTGTCGTTCACACTCGTGTCCTCTTGTCGTGACGGGAGACATCACTGTTCCTGCAGCTCTGTCGTTCACACTCGTGTCCTCTTGTCGTGACAGGAGCAAATCAACAGCTTGGTGAATCAGGTCTGTGGGAAGGCGGCCATGAAGACGGGCGAGAATGGCGTAGGCCTCGTTAGGGCTCCGGTGAAGCGAGGGCCCAGGAAACGGGCCACTGTGGATGTGCCGCTGTCCCGCCTCTCCTCCTCACACATGTCCAAAAGTGCTTCGAGTTCCTCCTGAAGATGATGACTTTTTTATTTTGGGGGGGGGGGGTTAAATTTCATTTTCCCAACCATAGTATGGAGAACTTGCTCTAGAATGCAAGCTGTCTTTGCACTAGCTCTAAAGAGGATTTGTTCTGTTTTTAGAGAAGTATTTTTGTTTTAGCATTAAATTGTTAAATATATACATATATAAATATATATATATATTCTACACACTTACTGCGGTTAAAAGTTTTTTTATCCTTTTGAATCGCAGTAGCTTCACTGTTTCAGATGCACGTCGAAGGGCTGACCTGTATTGAGTCCCCCCCCTCCTATCAGCCCCTTTGACTGCATAAAGATTAATATGGATTTTTTGTAACTGTGAAAAAAAGGTTGGCTATTTTAAAGCAAAAAAAAAAAAGGTTTTCATTAGTTTAAGATCAGTGCTGTGTTTTTATAATTTCAGTCATGCGAGCAGCTTTTTGGGGAGAGAGCTTTGCTCAGCAGCGTTTTACTTTTTTCAATTTTAATCAGGTTTGTTTTGATTTTTACTGAGAGATGGTGAGGAGGGAGGCATCTTGAGGAGTGAGCAGAATTCCAAGGCAGCTCCAAATTAATTATTTTCAGGAAATAAGGGGTTGGACATGTTGCTGATCAGAGCATTATAGACTTTACATCACTAGGCATCAGTACAGAAAGGATAACTAGAAACGAGAGAGCTGCCTTCTTTTGGAGCTGTTACATGTAAAAACTGTGCCTGATAGGAAATCCACACAATTGTTTTGGTGCTGTTGGTTATTTTATTACATGGAAAAAAAGTGCTCTATTCTGGCATTTTTTACAACAGGACAAGAGGCTTCAACGCTTTTTGATTCTAGATGTGCAATCTTATTAACATTCCATTCTCCTACTCATTTTGTTTCTTCTGTATTACACTCAATAAGCATTAATTATTATTTTTGTTTTGGTTTTGTTTTGGTCTGACGTGACTTCACAAGTAGAGCCACTAGTCTGTGTGAAATGTGAAAAATCCCGTTTTCCTCTCACTTTTCTTTGCGTTTTCACTTTTCAAGATGTATTAAAGAAAAAAAAACGGAAAAAAAAACTTAAAAAAAACTTTTGTACATATGCCTGTAAATTTCTTTAAATACTTGAGCCTTTTTGGGGGAGGGAAGGGAGGGTTGAGGAGGACATAAAGCAGATGAAGAAAAAGCCTTACATTTCAGTTTCTTCATCCATTTGAGTTTGATGCTTACAGGGTTCCTCTTGTAACATTTATAAATAAGTGCTGCTTACATCACTGAATAAATAAGGAGTAGCTGTTGCCCCTTTAGTTTTTCTTGTTTTTAGCTTTACTTTTTTAAGAAAAGGGAAAGAAGAAGTTCACAAAAAAAGTTTTTACATTTTCATTACTGAAAATTCAACAATGTGTAGTAGCTACTCATGTTGCACTGAGCTTGTCAGTGATGACTGTCAAGAAATCCTATAATCCAGTTTGTTGTTGTCCTTTACAGAAGACTGAACTGTTTTAGGGGTATTTAATGAAAACAAGTTGAGTGTTTTCAAAATGTGGTTGTCAAGTTTTTATGGCCTTACAATGTATTTTATGAGTTTTTCTTTTCTACAGTAAATCTTACTGCTTACAGTCCAACATTTAATTTATTAGCGCTGCTTTTCAGCCTTTCCATCAATATGGGAAGATTCATGTTGGTTATTGACAGTTTTTTTTTTACTTTCCAAGTTTGTACTTTTAAAGGTTTAATAAAAACTTCTGGACAATTCACTGTCAGTTCTTTACAAAACCTGTTTCGATCTTTATTTGTCTGAAGCTGTTCTTCATAAGAACGTCTCTGCTGTTGTTTTAACTTGAAAGAGATATTGCATATGTAGGAGTCATTTCTGCTGGTTGGGTTTTTGGTGTCATCCGGTATTTCCGAAAAACCTGGGTGCTTTAAGGCTCAGACTGAAGTGGTGCTGATCATACATCTTGTAATTGTAGGAACTAGAGGATCCTTTTAGAAATCTCTCCTCTGCTGGCTGTTAACCTGTCCCTTCAGTATGCGGGGTCACCAAACCTTTCACTCCCAATGTCACTGATTTGCCTTCTCCATTATCACTGCCAGATATTTTGGTGTTAACCGCAACCTAATTACATTCCTTAAAAAAAAAAAGTGGAGCAAATCTGGTTTCCAGCGCACCACGCAGCAGGAGTGCTCCAGCGCAGAGTCTGTGGGGGATCTCGTGCGTGCTGCCTGCGTTATCCCATGCTGAAGGGAAAGTGTTTGGTCCATGTGGAGGAAGTGTGCAATAAGCCGTTACCAGGGGGTTTCCTACACTTGGCACCCCCCACCCCTCCCCCTCCTTACCGTGATACCTTGGTTAACCCACAGTGTGACCACAGATTCAGACTAGTGAAACTGACCCAGCTGTTTTTTTTTCCCTAAGAAGGCTTATGGCCTAATATGTGTTTTGGTCTAGCTATATGCCTGTATTTCTATATTTATACTTTTTCTTTCTCAAAGTTGTAACCAGTTTTACACAGTTTATAGATGATGGCTGTCTCACTTTTGTATCTTTTGTATACCTTCACCAGCTGCTGCCTGTAATGTATTTTTGAATCTTCGACAGCGCTGGGAATTTGTCCTGTCCAAACCCTTGCAGCTATTCCTGTTGTACGCTTTGCGACGGCCATAGGTTTCCGAGCCCAGCCGCCTGCGGATGTTTCAGGCCACTTCATGGCGCCAAGGGAGGCGACACTAGACGGGTGTCACGATTCTGCATTCGTAAGAATCCGTATGCAGAGTCCCTGGCGCATGCCTGTAGTGCTGTAGCTTGTTTTGTAATGGAGTGGCTTCCTTCCCAGAGTGCTGTGCGCCAGGCTTCGGGAGAGCTGCATGATGGTGTTAGCTGTAACCATGCACACTCTCTTTTGCAGCGGTGAAGGAGCAGCAAGTTTGGAAGGCTCTGAGAGAACACAATGCTGAGTGCTCCTTTAAAACTTTGGAGGGAATGGAGGCCTTCAAAATCGGAGGCTGAAAGCTGAAACCCACCATCCTTATGCTAGTGGTAGATAAACCCATTGGTAATGGCTGTTGTTCCCCTCCCAAAGGGAGCCATGAGTGGATGTGGGGGGGGGGCATCCTTATTCACTTCAATTCACAAAGCTTCAATTCATCATTCATTCAGCCTCATTCACAACCTTACCCTCTTCCTCCCCCAGTATCTGGGTTCACCTCCAACCATTAACCAGACCCATCTCACTTTCAAGGACGGTATTTTATAGGTCATCATTATGTAGCAGACTAGAATGGACTTGTGCTTGATTGTTTTATGTACAGCTTAGCTGAGACTTGTTGAGAATAGTATTTTTTAAAAATCTTTATGGAATGTACAATCAAGGTCCCCTCAATAGTAAACCCTACTTGACCTAGATGATGATCGATGTCCTTGAATCTCACATCTACATTCTCCTACTGCTATTCGCATTTCCTCACACTTCGTACCCTTCACCGGCCATTACTGGTCTTCAATGTGCCATATAGGATGCAACACTCGGATTAAAAACCCTGGTTATTGTACAGTAGTTAATCAGTTACAAGTTGTAATTTGGATGGATTTCAAGATTTTTGTTCCCTTGGGTTTGTCAACTATAGGCAGAAAGTGCAAAAGTGCTGTCAAAGATACGTGTATCTTAATAACTTGTATCTGGAGATGACATTCAGATTCACCAATAAAAGCAAAACGTTTCCTACTTCAATGATGTGTTTGTATGTTTTGTTACTCAACTGTCATTTCCTTGGTAAGCATAACATTAGAATGCTGCTGGCAAAAGTGAAACCGAGTACTTTTTTAAAGAAGATGTAAACACAGGTAAAGTGTAGAAACATTTTTACCAGCAAATTAATATTCTTAGTCAATAAACTACTCCAGTACATTTACTCTGGTATAGTGTTTTGGTAAAATGTTAAAAATTCGCAACCATCTGGCTGAGATAAAAGCAAAAACATATAGGAAATACATAACCTTGGGTACATGAAATCAGAATTTCATTTTAGAGCTTCAACAGAACAGACTTTTTTTTAAACTAATCTCTTAATTATAAGGCACCTTTGTTGAATAATTGTGACGCTGGGCCCTGTATATTTTTCAAGTGTTTTCTGTTGATAAAATAAGCAGTTATCGGAACACAAATCTGGCAAATATAATAAAAATAATCACACACAGGGTCTCGTTGGGAAAAGTCCTGACAACAGTAATGAGACAACCACCCACACTGATAAAGCAGGCTGAACTGTAAGACCAAGGCAACCAGTTCCAACTCAAGCTTGGATTCTGTGACCAAAACACAATTAATTTACATTTGGTATAACTGTTCTTTTTAATATGTAATATTACTCACAGACAGCTGCCTTCCCATAACAACAGAAAAACTCAGTTCATGGTTCATTGGCTACAACAGACACCAACTGTGCAAACAACATCTCCAAAGTGAAATACTGCAACTGTGATATATTTTATGTGGACCCGCCTAAGGATTGCGGTACAGGAACTGCAGAACAAAGTTTTTTAAAAAAAACAACAAATTTCCAAGATGTTCCAAGGGAAAGATGTGCATTACTTGCGTTTTGGCAGGTAAGTTTCAACAATTCATAGGATCCTTCCAGTGCCAGGTTTTTCCACAAGCTGTTGATCCAAAATATGTACTGTAGGTACATGGGTAGCATCAAGGCTGGAAATCACCCTTCTAGAGACAAACCTACTTCATGGGAAAGTGAAGCACTTTTAGAAGACCACTCTGCCTTTTACAGCTTACTGTTACTGCAGATTTGGAGACGCAACAAAGGAACTGTGTGCCACTGGCTAAGGATCCAATGGATTATAGACATTGCAGTAATGAGAGACAGAATTGTACATGGCCACTACAAAGGCAGATGAGCTCTGAATGAGGACTTGCATTAGTGTGCAGGCTACACACGATGGAGGTTAGGTCACACCTGGGGAAGGCTCCGCAGCTTAAACTTTGTGCATTTACTCTTCATCGACGAATTAACCTCTACATGTCCTATTTCAGTGCTCATACAGTGTACCGACAAGACAAAATCTTCAAATATTCATAAAAATGACAATATTAAAGGAAATAATCCTTTAGTGCAAGGGTATGCTGAAAAACAAGGTTTTGTGCAGGCTTTTAAGTAGCAGTCAAGAGAATCGTTCGGGTCATTGGTGGTTTCAGGTGGTTTTCCTCCTTCCGCTTGCTGTCCAGCTGGCTAGAAATAAGATTGTACAGGCTGATGCTTTTTCCCTGATCACCTCTGACTCTCTCCTCCAGGTGACTGCTGCGCTGACGGTATTAAGCCCAGGAAGGATCTCCTGCTTCAACAATGCGACAAAGGGAAAACTAGGAATGAAGGCTGCAAATGCGGAAAGGAAAAGTTCGCAACAAAACAGTTTTTATTATTGGAGAGGAGCTTTTAGATTTCGTTCTGAGGATGATTCGGCACAATACTGAAGACAGTTAGGTTTTTGGTACTTCTCAGTGAAGCACACTCAAGGTTTCTAGAAATCAGGGCCAGGGTGTTTGTTTGTTTTTTTACGGCCTGTGTTTATGCGGCCTGTGAGTCGCTGTCGTCAGAGTTCTCCTTGACGAGCTCGCTGTCCCGCAGCCTAGCCAGCGTGTTGTCCGCCTGCACCTCCTCCTCGTCCGACTGCACGACGGGGGAGTCCCCCCCCTCCTCGCTGGCCTCCTGGCTGGCGGAGTCTGTGCAGGTCGAGGAGAGCGAGGAGAGCTTGTGCCGCAGCTCGGCCTGGCTGGGCACCTGCAGGGTGATCTCGCTGGAGTACGTCTCCATCTCCGGCCCTGCACCAACAATAAACGTGCCGGCAGTCAGTCACCTGGGCATAACTCTTAGTGCTCTTCCAAGAAATACGACTCATCTTTTCCCCAGCCAAGCCTTCCTCCCCCCTGTGCTCCACACACACCTCTGAATCTCCCTCATGCTAACGATGACTCCACTCCAGTCTATTTGCCTGAAGCTCACTGGCATCTAATACTGCTGCAAACGAATACTTACAGTAACACTTGCTACTTTTAAACATTGATTTTCTTACAAGCACTGAAAAGTACCATTTTCAAAACCCTCACCTTTTCCATGTTCATTGTTGTACTTAAAGAGACAAGATAGCTTAGTGGGCTAAACCACTTTGTGTGCCCAAATCCCTCCTCTAGCTTCCAAAAATGAGGTGACACAGTGGTGCAGTGGTTAGTATTACTGCGTTTTTAGCACTGGGGACCCATGTTCGTGTGGTTTCCTCCAGGTTCTCTGGTTTACTATATTTCCTAAGTCCAAAAACATGCTGCTAGCTTGTCTTCTGGGAACAATGGCCCTGCTCTGAGTGTGTGTCTGTCTGCCCTGCGATGGACTGGTGCCCTGTCCAGGGTGTACTACTTATTGCCAGAATAGGCTCCAGCTATGTGACCCTGAATTGGAAGAAGCAGGTAGAAAATGGATGGATGGATGTTATATTTAAGATGTCACTTGCTTCTGTTAGTTGCATCCTACAGTAGGTTTGCCCAAGGGTCTGCTGGACAATCCATCTAATTAAAGAGCTAACGTTTAGCTATAACAGTTTGAATCTTAAAACTATCCAAAATGGGAATGCAAGCAGTTTTTAACTGGTAAAACAAGTTTAGCAGACTGATACATTTCACAGTTAAAAGTCCTAAATTTAATAGATTAAATACCTGATGTATTATTTCAGTATTTGCTGTTCATCTAAAAGAAGTGTGTAAAACATTTACTGTGGATATTAGCACTTGATTGGCTTGCTGGATATTTCAGAAAAACAGAATAAATGAATTGTAAATAAAATGGTTTCTACAGGGCTGAACTCCTGAACTGAGGCTTTGAAATTTAAATATTTTCATATTTGTATTGTTTTCACTGTCATTTGTTCTAAGTGTATCATAATTATATGGAAATCTTATATTTGACCATGTTTCTCATCAGAAAACATTACCTAATAAAAACTATTAGAAATTATCATGAATCTATGATGAAGTTCGCAAGTTTTTTTTAAAATGTTTCTTGTTTTTTGTTCTGTATTTTCCAGCCCTTGCACTTTCAAACACATCGATCCATCTGGCTGTTTGTCAAGACCATGTCTGACACCTTGGAGCACTTTTCTGTCAAAGCAATGCTGCTCTGTGATGTAGCCTACAGCATGAAATCAAAGGCTACAAGCAGAACCACTTCCTTTTTACATTTTCAAGCATTGAAAAAGCTGTTATGAAATGATGTTCAGTTTGTCTAAGCAATCAAGAGCTCAGGACAAAGCTCATACAGTTTTGTGTTTGGCTCATATATTACACTGTAAAAAGCAACTTAAATTTGTGCTGCTTTATGCAGCTGGCATGGCATTTTACTGCAGTGTTTTGAGTGAAGTACTGAGCCCAAGGGCACAACAGCAGTGTCTCACCCTGGATTTGGGGGGCACACCCTTCACGATACTAGTACAGACCCTAAGCACGACTCCACACTGCTGCCTCAGCCCGCTGTTGTGCACTGGGGCACCAAGGAGCTCTGTGCCCAGCTAGTAGGCCATGAGAGCCCACCCAATAAGACCACCACTGTGTGTCACACGTGTCTCCAGGAGAGCCCTAAGGGGCTGTCGTGGAACTAAGCTTTTTATGTCAAGATACCTAGGGGTGATATGACAGCAGCAGTTTAATTCTACAGCTTCCTCCCCATTCTTGATTTAGTCAAACCAACACGGATTCTAACCAAGCCTGTCCAACCAGTGGAAACTGGTGGGGAACTGCCCCCAGCCCACGTGTTGTCAGTGGCTTGGGAGGGTGTGGGGTGCCGTACCCAGCATCGGCGAAGCCACGCTGTTGTCCTCTCCTCCTGAGTTTAAGAAGACGTCCAATGCCTCTTGGTCGGACATGTCCATCAAGTCCATCTGCTCCAGCATGTCCACGTTTACCTCCATTGAAGACATGCTTCCTATAGGCTCTGTCAACACGAGAACAACAAAACAACAACAATGAGTTTCTGCTAATGGTTGCCCGCTGTACTGCAGCAAGGATCTGAATCCAGGAATCAAGCACGTCAAGACTCCCCCGATCCAAGCAACAATTATAGTGATTCTGGGCAGTGTGGACTAACTTGTATACCCTATAAAGGCGTTACGAAATGATTTAAGATGCCCTGCTGCCTGATGTGGTTCCAGGAAAGACAATTTAAATCTTAAACAGAACTGTCACCTTTTTTAAAATGTGTAACTGCCAGTTACTTTTGTGTCAAACTTAACTTTCACAATCCATGGTTTCTGTTTCTCAGGCAAGCAAGACACCTTCCACCACCTTAAGCCAGTGTCTCGGGTGAGATGGGAATTCAGCGCAGCAGTGCATCAGAGAAGCTCGGCATGCTTTTGTACAGTGACTCAATGCATTCGGTACATTTTGGCTTTTGATGGAAGAGAAACAAACTGCGATGCATGGCTACCATACCTCAGGTATTGTCAAAGCAGGGCAGCACAGTGGAGCGCAACAAAGAAAGAAAGGGAACTGTCAATTTATCAAGTCCAGAGTCGCCCGGAGGCAGAGTGAAACGGCCTGGTGCCTCCCCACAACCCCACTGTGAAACCCAGAGTAATGACACAGAAAAACATATTGAACACAGACCTCTCACAGAGCTTTTCAACTGCTGCAACTGCACAAATGAAACATTGTACAGCACCAGACTGAGGAATTCGCCACAAAATCATTACCAGGCACCTTCAACTGTGAGGTGTCCAATGCGATACAGGAACAGGCCACTTTAACGGTTTTAAATACGAACTTCAAGACGTACTTCATGCACTTATAATTCACACTTAATTTGACTTAATCCTTCTAGACGCCAGTGACAGCCACGTCGATATAAGAAAGGGGAGCCAGTGCATCAATCATTCCAACTGAGCGTCTGGGAGAGGATAAAGAACGAGGCTCTCCAGGGCCAGAGCTGGACACTACTGCCCGCAGACAGTCCACACTAAGGTCTGCACATCATGTCACAGCATGTTCCCTTCAGAGAGCTGGCCATGCCCCAGTAATCCTGCACAGCAATCCTCAACTAGTGCAAAACGTTCCAAAACAAACACAAACATGGGAAAACCAAAATGACCTCATTGCATTGTTTATGTCCCACCGGAATTAAAAACCAACACCAATCTGCAGTAAAATCTTAAAAGTCTCTTAACAATTTGTGATATCAGATTATATGCCGTTCTCTCTCGTTGTTCTCTTATTGGATGAGATATCTCAAAATACACACTTTCTATTCCAAAAATGTTTCTAAAGGATGTCTGCCTAATACAGTAAACATCACATTACCTCACCCAGACAGCTCAATTTGAATCATTGGTATTTATTAACAGAACGTCACAGTCAAAGAAAGCACAACAAACTGAGCTCAGCAAAACCAGTACAAGTATTACAAAAGCGTAACAACATTGCATAAGTAACAGCACAATGTTTTAGCTAAGAAGCGCATATTTTTAAATAGTGCAACCAATCAGATGTTTGGAGGCTTTTTTTAAAAAGGAATTTTGACACAAAGCAGAGTCCAGATTGTTAAGGATGCTACAGTACAGTTTATTTCTTGTACTAGAGATCATTAACAATACCACAGTTTAATTTCTACTTACCTTTTCACTGTTTCTGCTCGTTACACCCACAGTCAATTCCCTTATTGACCCTGGGTTGGAGATGGCTGTCCTTATAGGTTACTTATATTTCGTGCACAGAGGGGAAATGTACAGGGTCAAAACAAAGTGCAAGAGAATACCGTCCACACATCCTATGTAACTCTGAATCATGTTAAGGAACAAGGGAACCCAGCAAACAGCAAAGAGCTTCTGCTCCTCTATTCAACACATTAATCAGTGTGGACAGTGTGGACAGCTGTGACTGCCAGGGAACTGCAAGCTTTAACAGAGCAAACCCACAGAAACTTTGGACAGCGACAAATTTAGAGGATGCATCAGTATAATACATCACATCAGCTTTTGCAGTTGAATGACTGTAAGAACTGTAGAATCAGAATCTTGTCTTCAGGGTGATTACAAAGAGAAAATAATAATAATTACCACGGAACCATGTATATTAATAAAATCAGTTTCATGAACAGCATAGGAGCCCCACTGACAAATGCAAATTACTATTGGATCTCTTTTTTTTAGCGACCAAACCGCATTCTAGTCAATACTCAATATGTAATGCAAACATTTTGTAAGTAAACAAGTCTGCAAAACATGTTGTGTGCTTTCTAAAAAAAGGATACTTTGGAAATTATTTAAATCCTCCGGTGTACTGTAGCTTGATATTAAGTGGGGTCTGAACTAGAACACTAGTTTCTAAGGGGGATATTTTGGTTTGTCTGCAAGACTAAAATACATTTTAAAAAACATTTCATGTAGCAAATTTGTTTGAAAAGTAATAAGAAATTGTTGTTTTGTGAAAAATTATTTAAACCAGAAATCAGCTGTTCAACCAGCTCATCTTACATTAGAGTCATTAAAATATGTTTCTTTTGGAATGGTGTTCAGGGATGGCTTTATTTTGATGTAATATGAAAGTTCTCCAAATGAGTTAATCCCCAGATAGAACACTTCTTTAATCCATTTTGATTTAAGCAATGATCAACACCAATCTTCTAAAAATGTGCATGTAATTTACAATCTACATTCCTTTCCGCCTCCTATTTCAAACTGATAGTGTGTGTGAAACATTAGAAGCTATCTGTAAAGAGAGTTAATAATGTTTATTTCTGTGATTTTCCGGGATTGTCAGTTAAAGTTATTTCCCAATGTTCAAAAAAAAACTGCCCTTAAAAATTACAGAACAAACTGTTTTGTTAAAATTGCTTTAGTTTATCAAAAATGGTAATTTACTTTAGCTTCTTCTACTGATGCAGTTATTTTGTTAATTATTCTATGAATAACAGAGGATCAATTACTGTCAAAGTTTAATTTCTAGGGCATCTTACCACAATGTACAATAGCATCTAGGTTTTCTTTTCAAAGACTACAGTGGTAGTGTTACTGGGTATTCAGCAAAGGTATAGACAATGTCCTAAGGCACAACACAGCAAGCAAGCATGTTAATGCTGCTGTTTTCTAACAGCAGCCAGTTCACAGACATGCCCACTACAACGTCATTACAAAGTTGTTGGAAAGAAGGTAAATCGTCATTAATAAATGGATGTGGCTCTAGTGCAATTACAGACACACAGACATGGAAGATTTTCTTTATTTTGACAATACTACTCAAATTATTTGCTCTTGTTGATGTGACACTATTTAAATCTTAATCATATTTTAGTAATTATTAGCTCTATTAGTTACTGTTTTGAAAATGATTAACAAACAGTATTTCAGATTTTGGACAGATCTTTAAAGCTCTCAAAGGTTTCATATCTCTGAGCTTCTGCACATCGGGTGTGAGCACAGTGTAAGATAAGAAAGTGGTCTACTGGGCTATGCACTGTTTGGACTGAACAGTTTTAAATTCAAGACCAAAAAGTACAGCAGTCAAATACAGAAAATCAGACTTGAACAATGTGATCACTCCCAAACACCACTGAGGATTCAATATCTAACAACTGAACAACTCAGAGGTGTGAGGTATCTAGTAAGCCACTCTCAAAACACACCGCACTGCTTAATCTGTTTTAAGATTTGATATTTGATCAAATTTAGGAAAGGGTGATTCCTAAAGGAAATGAACACAGGTTATTCCTTCAAAAAATGTTTATGTCTTCCCAAGTGGGTCTGTCATTTTAGATCTCTGGAGGGATCCTGAAATTTGGCAGAATTTTATTTTTGTTTCACACCTGCGATGGTCGAGGTTTCTTCTCAAGGTCTGATGGATTGCTTTCATCATCTTTGTTTGATCTTATCTTTTTCCTGCGGATTTCAGTCACTTACCAGGCGGCAATTAGTCTTTTATATAAGGTTTTACACAAAACAGCCTAGAGAGACTAAATGATGTAGTATGTGCAATGGTTGGGTTTTAGAATAATAACTGGAAGGACAAGAGTTCAAATCCCAGGTGAGATACCACTGTTGTACCCTTCAACAAGTAACTTCAGCTGAATTATTCCAGTAAAATACCCAGCTGTATAAATGGGTAAATGTACTGTACATTACTGTGGATAAATACATGTTAGACGGGTCTTCAGGTGGAAGTGGAGCACAGCATAATTAACCTGCTCAGACTCCACTTCAGACAGTCGGTGGAAGAATGAGGACCTTGAAACAGGATCATTCCAGTAATAAACCCTTCCAGAGACTATCTGATCATGGACACTGCTGCTTCTAAACTCTCCTGAAGCTTGCAAGGTGCTGGCTTTGAGAAACAGACCTACTGTACTGTACTCCTTCCGGTGCTAGTGCCTGGAAATATATCTTCCGTGGAATGACAGATGGAAGCGGCTTAAAAAGCCTCCAGCTCACCTCTCCTCTCTGCGATCTGCAGGTAGCCAGTGGACAAGTACTGCTCCATGTCCTGCTGAAACGCCTCCTCGAAGAACTTCTGTCTCTCCTTCAGCTTCATCTGCTGGGCATGTTCCATCTCCAACACCTTCTGGGCATGCTCCGAATCCAGCTCCGCTGCAACACAACAGGCCAGGCAGGCGTTTTACCACTGTACACGCAGCATGGCAGCGGCTCAGAAAGACACTCACTGCGGGCTAGCATTTCACCACAAATACATCTGAATGTATAACTTTAGGCTCTTTGCAGCATTTGTAGTGTAGCTTCTCATTTGTGCAGTAGAGAGAAAAACTCTCAATTGCAACTCTCTTGAAAACTATATAGAGCAAGAAATGCAAACATACACACACATACATGCGTACACATACACAGTATACACAGACATGCCTGCACATACACACACATAAAGACACACTTCTGTGTGGTTAACCCTTCCAGACAAATGAACAAAAATAATAGTCATAGACAGATGTTATAAAGCAAATACAAATGCAAAAGTAAGGAACAGCTCTCCCAGAAGTCATTGTTCTTTCTCATCTTACTTTTTTCAATAAGAAAACAACAGCACACAGGCAGGAAGTATTCTTTCCATTTTTACACCACTAAAGCACCAATACTATAGTTACTGATGGACATGCCATGACATGTCTCCTCTAAATATGAATGGTTACAGTTTGATTTCAAAGCAGCCTGGTGTCCATACCTGCTTTTATCAGATTTTAGAAGCACCCTCCATCTTGTAACAACAGTATTTACTTTTTTTAAACAAATTAAATTATGTCATCTGTTCACTAACAGTAAACTAAGAACCACAACAAACTATGAAATGAAATGCTGTATTGCCTTTACTGAACAGATAGCAGTAAACATTACTAAACGTCACCAATATACTGTATCTACAGAACACCCATAAGGATGTATGTAATGGGGCAATTTAGTTTGCAAGGTCTGTATTAAACTTGCTAAACTTACCTCTAGGGAAATTTAAATCTCACGCCCAAAGAATTGCACTTAGGTAGCACGGTTCATTATTCAGATTAATAAACAAAAAGAGACAAGACCGGGAATACTCATGGATAAATTGAGAATAATTTATAATTCCAAGTGCTTTTGTGCTATCCTGTTCTGGTCCTTACTATATTTTCGCCTATTTAAATTTCATTTTTAAATCAAAATAATATACAGTATTGTCTTACATTAGTGCACTACAGGATAATTAACTGACTACTGTGAATTTACCGTCCTGTTGACCATTAATTTACAGAGATGTACAGTGTAAATTATACATGTCTCTTTAGTCAGTGAGGTGCGTAATGTGCTCAGTTTGGTCTGGCATGGACAACTACTTGTTCTGTGGTGAGCTGTGGAGCTGTGGAGCAAGAACCTGACTTGAAACTGGTCACAGGAAAAAAGTCCACATGGCAGAACTGGTACTTAAAAGTACGCAAACTGAAAAAAGGGGAAAAGCTGGGAAACTCTGGTCTTGCAATCAACATTTTTGTTTTTGATTCTGCTTTTCCACAACAGAGACTGCAATGACTAACAGAACCCTAGGCAACTTCAAACAGCATGTGGCATGTTTTGAGAGGTCTTTTTTTTAGCAATCCATGAGAGGTAAAATTCAAATTAAGTCACAATACAGACAATGGTGGTATTATTTTTTCCCAACTGACACGCTTTAATTAAGGTCAATAAAATAACCAAATACAGACAAATGAACAACGTTTCCTTCAGGATGTAAAAGACTAACCCTCATCACTACCCTCTTTCTGTATATCACATTCCAAAAGTGACATAATGCATAAAGATGTAAAGATTTGACCTTGTGTAGAGTAGCACAGCCCTCTTCCTGGCACTACAAATCCAGGTAAGAGAGATACATGGCATCACCCATTAGGTGTCCTTTGAAAGAATAAAGTTATGATGTATCAGGGTACAGCAGAAACTAAAAGCTTGTGGCAGCATGAGACGTGATGAGTGCTGACACTGTGCCAGGAACTGCTTTCCAATCTTCTTGCAGTCAGGTTGAAGCCTGTTCCCTTTGCAGAAGCCTTTCTGGCTTCTCTTCAAAAAGACTTTCACATCAAACAAATTGGGCTGCCTAAGATGGGATGTTTTGCTTACAGTATATGAAGGCCAAACTCTTAAATCTATTCTGATGTCTTCCAATTTGAAACCACTGATTAGATAGTCTGTTCCAGATATGTTCAACTCTTTACATAAAGAAGCATTTCCTATTCTCCGTTCTAAATAGGTTTTAGTTTTTTGTGTGATATAGAGCCCTTGGTGGACCTTATCTATAATCCGTATGATCCTATAGACGTGAATCAAATCTTTGTTCTTGGCAGAAGAGATTGAGTTCCATAACAACAATCCCTTAAGATCACAAGTTTGTTCATCCCTGGAACCCAATTCAACACTTTTTTCTAATTACCAGACACCAAAGTATTCTGTTTACTTACCGTTTACAAACTCTACTTTGTTTTAACAAGAGCATTTAATCAGAATCTAACCACCAAGATCCCTGTCATGTGCAGAATCCTGCAGCTTTAAATCACTAATGCGATACATATATTGTGTGTTCCTACTACTAGTGTGGATCACTTTGCTCTAATCAATGTTAAATTTTGATTTCCCACGTGTCTGCCGAATCCAAGATTTTTTTTTTGCAGTTCTTTTGCATTAACTCTGACTGTTTTCAAAGAACACCGTGCATTAATAAAGTAAATATAGTCAGAAATTAACAACTGAAATTTATATCCTAAATGCTCTGTTTTTAAGCCTTAGGAATCCTGCTGGAAACATCACGTCTTTACACAACGAGTCTAGACTCCCTGTCATCTGCATCACAATGAAAGAGGCATAATTCAGAATGAATAATAACACAAGCACATTCATCTACGCCTCTATATATCTCAATACATGTAAACAGCAAATGTCTGTGGACAGAGAGCCGTAAATCTGTAAGAGTGAGGAAGATTTATTAACCAATAACAGAACAATATGCCTGCAGAGGCTCCCTCATTCTATACTATTATTCTACTGTATTGTATGTCTGGAAATAGAGAAATAATCTTCCTGTGGATAAAAAGCCAGCAGCAGACATTGACTGCTATATTAGGTTTGGGACCTGGAGGGAAGCCCTTTTTTGTTGTTTGCTTTGTTTTGCTTCATCTTAGAATTAGTTAAAGGTTTCTCCAGCCCTAAGGGAGGCGGACACTGCCTTTCATCAAAGTGGATGGCTATGAAGCACATCTCCTGTCCTTGCAGATAAATATGCCAGAACTGATTTGATTTGCACTTCTCCCCTGAGCTCAGCCAAATCACACTACAATACAGCAGGCAGGCCACGTGCCCGCTGCATAACAAGACCATTCTCCAGAGGAGTGCTTTACATGTCCCCCAAGCCTCTAGTTACCTACATGCAGAAAATACATCCTTTTATTGAATTTGCATAGCTTTGAAACCCATAAAGCGACATCAACTTTTTTTTATTTGTGTAAGATCACAGACAGACAATCCATTAAGAAGAAGTGATAAAGTCAGATCCCTTAAGGTGATCTGAAGGTCTTGAAAATGCTTCTGATGTTCTGATCGCTCATGATGATGCGCATCTTTTGGGCTTATTTGCTCTTATTAAAAAAAAGAACAATAATAACTTCTTGGATTTCCATTACAGTTTTCATCCCAAAGGATCTTAGAGCGCTTTTCACATAGGAGAGGAACTAGTTCGCCCAACACTGAAGTGTAGCAAAGCCACCGATATTTGGCAGCCATTTATGATAGCTCTCGCAGAGAAACACCTCACCATCATCTGAAGAGGCATGCATTTCGCTTTTTCTAGCGAACACAGCAGGATTGTCACTTTCAATTAAATCTGTGTGTGGTTTGGATTTGCCTGACAGCGACAGTGATGCATACTGGAACAGTAATGCAAATAATACTACAACACAATGTTGTTTAAAACATTTTGTAGAGAACTCTCATGAATGCATGGAAAGAATACCCCAACAAGAACTACAGAGTCACAAAAACAAAATAAAAACAAATAATACAAGCTACCGTCAATTTAAGTTATTTATTAGAAGGTGTAGGCAGAATTTGTTTTTCATGAAGCTGAAGGTTTCCTACAGTATGTATACACAGTATCTATGTGTTTACACTATAGGAAATAAAAATAAAAAGTGAAAAAGTCATGTACTGTATAGCAAGCCGCACAGAACGGTCATGAGCTGGTATAATACACTGTGACTGGTTGGCACGCATACCTTCACAGGCTCTAAATATGTGGACTATGACACCACTGTAGTGCAATGAAACCTGCAGAGTAGCTTGCAAGCTATGAATAGGCTTCTCTCTGTAAGGGTACTCCATGTAACAAACTGCAAAAGACTGTATGCAGGGGTCATGTGAACCAGTAACATGGGTACTGCTGCTCACAAGATGGGACAGAAAGTCCAGAAATGAGGCCAAACAGGTCTTAGTATGTTCCCTACCTGACAGATAGCAACACAAGCCAACTTTCAGCCTTTTTGTTTGGTCGGCTTACTTCAGCAAGGCATCTGGGCAGCTGCACATCCCATTCATTGAGAGAGTAGTACAAAATGGTGTTTAGTGCTGTAGCGTTTTAACTAGAGGCCTGCATGTTCAAGTCCAGGGTGAGGCACAGCTATTACACCCTTGAGCGAGGTACAGGATTTCAGTCAGATGGCTGCAGTAAAATGCTCATAAATGCTATATAAATGGACGCAGATGTAAGTCTCTTTGCATAAAGGTATCAGCCAAATAAAAGATGAATAATATATATACATGCAGCTTCACCTCCACTCAATTTTACACAGGCCATGGAACTCTGGCATGTATTACTTGCATTTTATACCCTGTTTCTGTAATTACTGCCAAACCTGCACACGTACAGTATGGTGCCACAGACATAAGGTTTTCACTGTGCTGGAGGTCTGACAAACTTTCATTAATGCACTGAGACCCAAATGCAGATTAAAGATTCAGCTTTAGAAGCAAGCTTCAGCTACTAGGTGTTAGTCTGTTCATAGATTTTCAAACCACTTGTGATAAAAATAGAGAAGCGTTTTAAGAGGAAATGAAATGCACATATCAAAACACTTTTTCTAATGTAATGTAAGATGTTTGTTCTTTTTATCTCTGCCTTGTGGTTTCAAGTAAAAAAGTAGGCCTTCCGCTGGAAAAACAGTTTTTGAATCTTCTTTTCGAAAGCCTTCAGTTGCATGTATGTTGTGTTAAAATGAATTAAATCTTATTAATGCTGGGGTTTCTGACTTTGATTATTCTGAACTCATTGTATAAAATCAGTTTAATGGCATTCATCCAAGAACAAGTTGTTTTAAACACTTCTGTGTGTAGAGCTCATTTCAAAGAAATATCTCTCAATAAGAAAACCAATTAAAATGAATGATCCAACTGCAAGCACTTTAAATAAGTCTTCTAAATAATCCTAAAATAATAAGAGCAGATCTGCATGTCCATAGCCAGCTGTAAGCCCTGTTTACGCAGATCTGCTGTGTTGATTTTACACACTGTTAGACTGGAGGAAAAGTGTCTGCAGGGGGTGTCTAGGCCCCACAGCACCAAAGAAACCCCTTGGTTTGGAAACCACAGCTCAAAGGGCTGGCTTAAAGGCAAGGATTTATAATGTGTTACCATGGCTGAAGATTTGATCTGAGCCAAGGTTGTTCTAAACTCTCACATTTGTCACTAAAAAGCTTTTAAATGTGTAAAGTCGGGGGAAGACTTCAATAAACCATGCTTAGCTAAAAACTAGGAGAGTAGTGACATGATGGTTTAAGATTAAATGCCACCTGATTTACTTCTTACTGACACTTCTTTTGACACACTACCAAACACAAAATAATCACCAAAAACAAAACAGTGCTTAACCTTAAACCAGCACTGAAGAGGCTGCTTACAGTAGGTAAACAAATAATAATTATTATTTGTTAATTAAAAATAATTATTTGGCGGAGCGGTGGCTCTGTGGCTAAGGATCTGCACCAGTGGCTGGAAGGTTGTCGGTTCAAATCCCACAGCCGGCAGAGGAATCCTACTCCGTTGGGCCCCTGAGCAAGGTCCTTAACCCCAACTGCTCCAGGGGCGCTGTACAATGGCTGACCCTGCGCTCTGACCCCAAGCTTCTCTCTCCCTGTCTGTGTGCCTGTGTCTCATGGAGAGCAAGCTGGGGTATGCGAAAAGACAAATTCCTAATGCAAGAAATTGTATAGGGCTAATAAACTGATGTTATGTTATGTTAATTACGTACACATACATAGCGCTTTTCATAACTCTGAACTCCTCCCCACTGATAGCTGATGTGTGGTGAGCGTACTGGCGCACTATGGCTGCCGTCACATCATCCAGGTGGGGCTTTACTCCTCTCCACCACCACCAATATGCAGCCTCTCCTGGATGATACGACGGCAGCCATAGTGCGCCAGTACGCTCACCACACATCAGCTATCGGTGAGGAGGAGATCAGAGTATTGAAGCCAATACATAGATGGTGATTATTAGGAAGCCATGATTGGTAAAGGCCAATGGGAAATGTGGCCGACGTTACACCCTTATTCTTTTTGAGAGAGGCCCTGGCATTTTTAACCACCACAGAAAGTCAGGACCTCGGTTTTACATCTCATCCGGGGGACGGCACCTCATCCAGCCCTGGTCACCAACACATTGTGAACATACTTTAAGAACCCTTACCAGCTTTCTCTAAGAATATTAACGCCACACAGGTACAGTCATGCAGGACATACAAAACTACAACACAAACCAGCCATTAACTGATATAAGCAGGCTTTTGACAAAGACAATGGAACCACCCCTCTGAATTTAATTTTACTAAATTTACTTTTATAAAACTGAAGGGCAATGGCATTAACCATGTTATGCCTTTTAACAATCAGAAGCGCCTACTAATCACAGTGTTGAAAGCCAGACACACCAGTCTCTAAAACCAAAAGCATATAATGCAGTACTGTACAGTACTGTATATCCCTTTGCCTCGAAACAATATCTAAGATAATTAAATCACTGCACAGATTTAAAACAGTAATAAAAGCACAGCAATCTGTGGAAGGACATCCCAACAATTCACTGTAATTTGTACTGTACCCTCCTGTAATTCAGCGCTTTGCCAAGTACTGTAATTGAAAACACACACACTTCAAAACAAACAGGGGCAGACAGAAAGAAAAAGGGTGTACTGTGGTTTAAGAATAACTATTACCGTCTCTTCCTTTTACTGTACGATTTTGGATGCAACCGTGAAGAATGTCAACCATGAAAAAAAGGAAGAAATAAAAATAAATATCTTTACCAGATTTTACAGTGAACTTTGAAGGGAAACATGCAATACTGTCACAATTTTGAAATGTACTTTCTGCACCCTCTCGGTACTGTCCAAGCACTCACAGCTATACATTTTGGCCTTAACATTGTAGACAGGAATTACCCCCCTCATCTTACAAAATAAAAAATATTCAATGCAAACTTTATTTAACCTTTTGTTTTGGATAAACTAATAGACCCAGTGCTTGTTAGAATCTCTCTACTGGCCAAAGCAAATAAAAACTGGTAAATAAGGCCTACATTATTTTCTGCATTTACATTTTGTGATTGGCAAGAGCATCAAAGTTTTTATTCAGTCTGGAACCCATTTATCTTAACCTAGTTTGTTTTTTCTTTGCAGTCCACAACTTATTATTAATCTTCTCCACAGGAACACTAAACTGCACATCAGAGTTTCCATATGTCTAGAATTAAATGAAAAAGTTAGGACAAGGTAATTTACAAGTCGGAAACATGGTGGGCACTTAAGGCACACACTGAGTCTCCACCCCCAGACATCACTAAATAGAGTGAACGAAAACCTACCATGTTTTTTTTCCCAGAAGATACTACACTACAAAAACTGTTGTTTAAAGCACTGTTTTACCATTGGTGAATACACTGTGAATCTATCAAGTATAAAACTAGTTCTGATAATACAAGGGTGCTACTGTTTTTGACAGGACCTTTGCACCGATAACAAAAAACTCATTGAAATACTTTCAGAAGTTTCTAGAGGTACAATTCAGTTCCCTGAAACATTGTAAAGTAAATCACAGCCCAAGATCCACAGTGTAATCTTGGGAGATGATGTCATTACAATTTTGTGAAAATACAGCTACTATACTACAAAACCACAGACACTTCATTAAAATAATTATAACCCTGTAGGTTTTTCCTTATCCAGAAGGTAAATGTTTTTGTTTAGTTTTTGTGTGCAAAAAAACTTATCAGAGCTGGCCCACAGCAACCCACAAGAAAACATTTGACAGTTAGGCTAAAATAAAACGAGAGTTGTGTGAGAAGTTATGTATCTATCTAGACAATACAACAAATAGGAGTAAAACAGAAAACTGAAAACGACTCTATTTAGTATTGTCTTTCCGCGATCCAAAGTGTTTTTCTCAAACTGGATTAAACATTAGCCAAGTTTTTATGGGCTTGCATCCAGGTGAAGACAGAAGTACACATACTCCACTGCTCTGTGCTGGGGTGAGCTGCAGACTCAAAGGAGGGTCACTCTTATGAAAATGGTGGCAGCCCATTCACCACGATGACCCCTGCCCCTGCTCTGACCTGACTACCAAGCAGTCTTTAAGTAGAGACACGCAGCACTTACCTGCACACCTTCTGTCAAAGCCGAGGTCGAGAGGAGAGCCTCTGCCCTGCCCTGGGTCTAAGCTAGCTGCTGGTACGGCTTGTGAACCTGGCTGATTAGCTGATGCAGGAAGAGTGCGCACGTCTCAGTTGCAGGAAGTGTCTTTGTTGCTTATGGCTCAGTAGGCCGGCTGGGTGTATGTACTGTTTGTGTGTTTGAGTCCGAGTGTGGGTGTATGGGGGAGTTGGGCGGGGAGTGTACATCACAGCACCACCGCACACAGGACACTTCCTTGTGTGCGACAGCACCTACCTATTCTTTGGTAAAAAAAAATGAAAATTCATTGTGGAAAGCATTTCCGCTGCAAAGCTCAGTTTTAAATGCAAAAGTTGTGAAGACAGCAGGAGTAATTTTCCCAACAGGGGTTTAATCTGGGACAGCTGCATTAACATGTGTCAGTGGCCCTTCATGTGTCATTGTTATGTGTATTAACTATTGAGTACAGTACTTTAAAACATGTGCACAAAGTCTAGAGTTTTAGTTCCTAAAAAAAACGTATCTTTCCTGGAAATACCACTATCCACCTCCTCTAGCATTATGGAAACATTTAGTTTATTCACAAGTTCTGTTTAATTTGCTGAATTTAATTTAGGTACAGTAGACCATTTTTCTTGACTGTTTATTGTACAAAACCTTGAGATGATGTGAAAGTGTATCTATCAATAAAGCGTATTATGATTTACAGGACACTAAAAAAATAAAAGCCTGAATATTTCCAAAACACTTGGTGTAACTCTCGACCAAATATAGACAAAAGTAGATTGAGTAGGTAGCTGTGTCAGCATGTGTAGGCTGCAAAGGAACAAGTAAAGGTTTATTCCATGCTGAAAAGAGCAGAAAAATGTTGCAGCTGTGGAGCCTTCTCCGTTGTGTTTCTTTTCAGCAAGGAATACACTTTTACTTTTTCCCAAATATAGACAAATATTGACTTTAACATAGCATGCTACTATAAATAAGTGTTCACATACTATATAGACATTTATATACTGGTGTTAACAATCGTCTGTAATACTTTTAGGGAGGGACTGAAATTAAACTAAATTAAACTGAAATGTGAAAAACAACATGAATTCTTATTTATGTTCTTATGCAAACATGTACTGTATACTTATTCCTTGTCTTATTGCTGGTATTGTATTTGACAATGTTTAAACAAAAACAATAAAAATTGTAAAACATGCATAAAAAAACTTAAAATCTGAAAGTACTACTACTAACTGATGGTTAGTATTCTAATAACTGGCAAACATTATCAGAGAGTTGTTAAAAAAAAAGATAAAGTAAGTCATAAACAAGCAAAGTTTGAAAAGTGTTGTATGATAAGGTCAGTTTTGGGTTGGTTTAGATGTATTTTTTAGATATCAGACCTTCTAAACAGCCAAAGGAAACATAAATCAACACTTCACTCAATCACTCTGACTCCAAACCATGTTCCTTCCCACCTCGTCCACTAGAGGTCTTTGGTACAATCAGCAGCTGTGTCATATCATTTAATTTACTTCACCTTCCAGCAATCAAGTAATCATCAAGCTGACTCTGTGCCAGAATCGGATAGGTTGGAGGAGGCGGTATGCGAGAAGCCCTCTCATGCTCCTGTCTCGTGGGGATTGTGGACTTGGCTGCAGTCAGAACTTCACTACAGCTGTAACTGACTCGCACTGTTTGTCTTGAGCCTCACTTTCTGGGCTGCAGTGTTTTGACGCTGAAGTAAACCTGCCGGCCTTGTTGAACAAGTCTGTGAATGGCTGCCATCTGAGAGACAGAGTCTGGACCAGGACGGGCCACGAGGATATGTTTTGTTCTGCTGTTCGTGTTAGGAAACACTGACACTGGAATGGCGGCTGCCATGTTCAGAACAGTTCTAATTTTCAATAATTGCTTTGGATTCAGTAATGCCTCTGGGGATGCAATTCCTTCTATCTGCTGAAATCAAACCTTTTCAGTGGTGTTCTGGTTTATTTCTCTCTCTTGCAGGATAAACACCTTGATTTTTTTCCTCACTTTATGGAGCCTACAGTATATCCTAGAAAATATTCCAGCTATACAGTCGCATTTGATTAATGAGGAGCCATATTAGAAAATTAAAGACTCAACCCATCCACCATTAATATCTATAAAAAGGACAGTATATAATCATATTGCTTCAAAAGTATTAATGACCCAATTGTGGGGGTACATTTGCCCAGGTTTCTTTCACAGATAAAATAAGTATAATCTTATCCAAACACTATTTGTGTAATTTTTGTTTTTGCCTAGTAAGTTAAATGTAGGTTAGTTAGGTATGGTAAGTCAAACCTCTCCTACAATAGAAGCATAAGTTGTCAGATGGCAGACTAGGAACAAAAGCATATTTCCACGAGGAAATCCTTTCTGCCACTTGTGTTCGCTCAGGTTTTCCTGAATTTCAGAAAAAGACGAATATTCACCTTCCTCCATGAACTACACAAAGCATGAGATCTAGGCTGGGAGGTCATGGTTAAATGTTTAAATACAAACAGCAATACATCAAAGAAATGTATTTACAGTAGATTTATAAACTATACAGTTTGTTTTACAACTGTTGATGATATGTGAATGCATATTTTAAACCTGCATATTTGAGGGTTTACAGTTTACCTTTCAATCACCTTGGATTTTAGTGTTTAATGACTCACGCATGGTGCAGAGTCAGCTTTCTATTGTGTTGTGAAAAAGGAAGTTGATCTTTAACAACAAAGTAAACATTTTGTGTGTTATTTGTAACATGAGGTTTTTTCTCTACTGTTCTAGATGAAGTTCAAATATGTTCAACCATAAAATCTTAAGGGGGCATACTTACAGTACTTTTTTACCACATTGTACTTACACCAAGCTCTGCAGAATATGATCAGATGTCTACTGTGTGTACATATGAGATGTCTGTTTGCATATTGACTCAAAACTGCAGAGGCACCAACTATGCTAAGAATAGATGACAAGAACGTGACACCTGTTGATACCTTGACACCTATTTTTTTTCCCAGTTTCAGGTGTAATCATTTAAGACTTCAATTGCAAAGCGCTGTCACAACAATGAGAGCAACCCAAAAGGGCTTTCACAAATCAGGTTGTATTGACCCTTGTAGGGATAAGAGTGTAAGATTTATCTCTCCACCTTAAAATACAGCTGGTTTTAGTATTTCAAATTCCTGTGGTTCCCTCCTGTGAAAGACAGATTCTTGACCAATACGATATCTCATTCTAATGGCCCTCAAAGCACTTAAGCCTGAAGAACTTGAAGAAGGCCTGGTTTCTGAGCTACTGGAATGGACAGGATGGGAACCCTGGACCCACTGTCCACCTGGCCTTGATGGAACACTTTGCTTTAGAAGTGGCCCTGTTTGATTACTGCAGGAAACAGCCACTGTTGGTTTTTTCCACCACCAGAGGCAAAGTGTCTTTAAAATCTACAGAGCACAACAATACAACAATAAGCACTGTAAGATGCTGGCAGACTTGATGTAAAAAGCCCGAGATGAAAAAACACAAAAAGGTAGAACAGCTTTGTGGGTTGAAAATAATGATGCAAGTCGGAGCGCGTGGAACGCCAGTGCCTGTTAAAGTCAGACTCCTTTCAGAATTTTACAGTACATCCATTTGAAGCCATACAGCTGGAGATTTATGTCCTATTTTTGGAACTGGGCTCATCCTAGCATGGAGCATAATGGGTGTCATACAGTACAGTGTAGGGCTGAAGGAAAGTAATAAGCCAAAGGAAAAACTGCTGCAGAATTTAAATGGATTCAGCTTTCTTCAGACTCCAAGTCTTTGAGCGCAATTGAGGTCAGTTAATCATATAAGCTCACTCGTGCAGAATCTTCATTATTAGGAGAGACAGCCGACCAGGGAGCTTTACTGTTCACATTTTTACATTCAAACTGTTCAAGTTGTTCTATAACGATGAAAAAAGACACTTCCATCTCCTATCTGGGGCTAATGGGCCCAGGTAACTGTGAACATTTTCTGAACTGTGAAAGACTTTCATACAGTCGTTTCAATAATTTCAGGTAGGCAATCACAAAATCTGTATATAAAAGGGCATCACACTGTTAACAGAGCAAACGTTGTTCGCCTATGTGCATGTACTGTATTTCACCAATCTCTATCTTTGTAACTGTGGTGAGACATAAGAAGATAGCAAAAATTGATTTGTGGGGGTGTAAAAGAATGAAGGGCCTTTAGAAATGAAGTTTTTTGCTGAAAAAAAGCAGGGGAAAGATGGACTGGAGCACAAAGCTGTTTAATTGCTATGACTGAACTTCAGTCTTGTTCCTTCAGAATCAAAGCCTGAAGAAGAGCAGACGTTCAGCCTAAACACATGCTTATGGAATGTCTCTGGATTCACAGACCACACTGCTTAAGAGATCTGAAAGGAGTCATATTAGTCAAGACAGTGTTTGTGTAAATGGAGCACACTGCAGATTCAAGAATTTGCAAGCTGAGTAGAGGGATTTGTTAGTTATTGAGTTGTCAATGTCTGGGGAAGCTTATTGTCTTTGTTGCATGTCCCTATAATAAAAGACATATCATGGCTCAGAAACACTTAAACACTCTCCTCATCAACGAAGATAAAAGCCCTTCGTGGAATTTTACTTCCCTCTCCATTCAGTTATACGCTGCAGAGCATTAAAACTAACAAATTCACTGGCAAGAACTCAGCTCCCGTCTGTGCTCAATATCTCATACGTACATTGAAAGCAGAGGTTTTCGACCAGAGGTACAGAGAAGACAACAAGACACGAAGATCGTTCAGAAAGTCCCCAGAAACAAAGGGAAACACTTAAACTGCAGTCCAGCAGTATGAAAACCTGTAGGTAACAGGCACTACTTTGATTCTCATGAAACAAGAGAAATGAAAATGAATTAATACGGGTGATTCAAAATTAGGAGGTCATTGAAAGAAAGTGAAAAAAATCTTTAATAAATTCTTCTTTTTGTGTCAGCAAGAAAAAAGTTTGTAACAGTACTAATATAAGACTGTGAAACAAACTTTCAAGCTATATAGTACTATAAACAGTAACCAGTTTAATACACAGTACTACTACAATGGTGCAAGCTGGGAATGCATTAAACAGTAATTCTTTAATAGTTCTTCAGATCAGTTAATGAATAACATTAACAACAATCCTATCTGATGGCTTCAATAAATTAAATGAGCTAATCAATCAGTAACCATTTGTATCACAGGAATAAAATATCAGGGTCAAAAAAGCTTCGCCCGTTCTCCTTCGGAAGATCGCTGCCATCTCCCAAACAGTCTGTGACCAGATCTCAGTTCTACATCCTGTTAATCAGGAAACCACCAGCTCTGATACAGCATTCTAGCAAAATGGTACTCTGTATTGTGGCACATACAGTAGCAACAACACAAGTCATCAATGTAGTTCACATTCTGCTACGTTGGAGCTGAACTACCTGTAATAGGGGGGAAAAACACTAAAGTAATCACAAAGGCAATAAGGTTAGCTCATGGCACAATGCTAAAAAACATACAGCCATGAATTCCTGTTCTCAAATCATTTGATGCACTAAAAGACATTTTTAATACCAGAGTTGTATGCATCCAGAATAGAACTAGGGTCAATGAACAGAAAGGTCAGATTCTAAACCTGAGTTCTAGAATCACTTTTCATTAATTCTGGTGCATTCTGCTCCACAACAGTGAATTTGCATTTTTATGAACGCGCTTCAATGAGCCTAGGCACATGTACTGTATATGGTGACATCATGGAGTGTCATCAACTGAAAAGCCCCTCGTCGACTGCGCATCACAAAGTGGTAAAATATTATGCAGTACAAATAAGAAACACTGAGATACGAAAGACTTACTGTCCTGTGAGACATCAAGTTTAAACTGTTTTCCTCTTTGTGCTCCATCCTATACATCAAATGCCACTTACAGTATACTTAGGGGAAGGCAATACTATTGTGTCATTGCTGGGTGACATAAAGCTGTGAAGTTCCTCATATCATTATTGGATACAGACACAGCGCATTTTCATTTAAAAAATAATAATGGCCTATAAGGGTCCATTCAAACCACTGTTGATAGTGTTTATACCACAAATGGAGAGCAGAAAAGGGGCTTTCTGAAATATGTGTGCTACTGTAATCTCACCTGGAACGACTTTGTACCTATACTTTTACTTATTCAGGTTCAGCTGAAAAGAAAGCACAACAGCAGAGACCTGCCTGTCATGCATTACAGAAATTAAGTGTGCAATTAGCAGTTCTTAACTGCTGTTCGACTCTAATGTTAAAGCAGGGAAAAGGGGTTGTCAGCACGTACTGTAGATACGATGAGGGCTGTGAAAGTTCTACTGCACTGTCAACACTTTAACACATGGGTCTAGGCACCAAAAATCACGTGAATCCAAGTAATAATCAATGGGACTTTCCAATGTACACAGCAGTTGAAGAGGTTGGGGTCTGATTTGGGATATTTCCGTATTTTAACTAAAATGCTGGAATGCTGTCATAAAACTATGATTACTATTTGTGTCCATATTGTGCAATGTTATGGAAGGTTATTGACTGGTGAATGGAAAACAGGCAACATTCAATGTCCTTACATTAAATGTTCTCATGTGAGTAGGTTTTCATGATGTGCTCTCAATTACCATATTCTGTCTCACACCATGAAACAGTTAGATCCTCTCTGCTCTAAGAGCTGTGAGACAATAGAATGATCAATTACATAAGCACGACTATCGTCCATCTTTAATCTTTATTGTTGGCTTCTGTACTGTCCACTTGCCTTAAAAGGCTTTTTGCTTTCAGAAATTAAGTGGCTCCAAATGTCAGTGACAAAGATACTTTCACAATTGCAGCTGATTCCAGTCTTGGCTATTTATTGATGATAAAAATGTCACCCTTAACAGTTTCTGAACATGTCCTGGGACTGACATTCTGTTTTCTGCATTCTCAGACTTCGAATCTGATGTCCCTTCTAAAAGAACGATCTTGAATATCACTTCATAATTTCAAAAAAAAGTATTTCAACAGTTATAATAAATCTGAACTATCAGAATTATTTTTATATGTCCTAATTTACAAAAACATCCATTTTCCTTTCTGCACTCTCTGTAGTATAAGTACAATTTTAGTGTGCAGGAAATTGTGGGGAGAAAAAAATATCGGCTTAAAAAGTGAGCACAAGTTGGTAATACAGAAAGGGAGCTAGAACCAGGAAGGAACATTTATTGGTTAACATTAGAAATGTTGATTCTAGGCTCTTAAATAAGCTGCTTTCGTTTACTTATGTCAGAGTCAGAGAAGGTCAGTTATGAAAGGTGACTCTAAAACTTTGCTAGGCTAAAAAATACCTACTGTACAGTACATAGAAACATATTAAAATTCATATTTTCACTTACTTCCCCCCAAAACACACTAAAAAAGTAAAGTGTTTATTCTGGTCTTTGGGCAATCATGATCTGTAATACAGTATGGTGCTCAGCTTAACTATCATCATTATTTCTCTTTTCCAAACAATAGTTTTCCACATTTCTTACAGATCTGCTGTAGCTCACATAACTTGTGCTTGTGATATTAAATACCATATCTGTATGCAATCCAAGATCTTTTCATCATGTCAAATTACCAAAACACTTTATAAATTGAAGTATACTGTACACCAAGCACAGATTGTACTAAAATAAAGATGTTTTAGCTTTTGAGTACATCAACATAAATGGTAGTTTAATTGATCTGGTTGTACCTTATCTTCAGTATGGTCTTCAGTCAGAGTGTAATTTAAGATTAGTCGGAGTGTAAGTAAGCTTCTCACAGAGAGGCAGTTGGATTTGCAATCTGTTTCTAAGAACATCGGGAAAGAAATATGTGACTTCCTTCTTCATCAGGATGCTGGAGTGACTGCTTCAGCACTCGCTGTTAGGAATCTCAGAGAAACATGTAATTGTAATTCATGTAAATGTGGACAATGCCATACAGTACCGTAAGTCAAAAACAACAACAACAAAAAACACTTTTAATAATCTTTGCATGGTGTTTTCTCCTTGACAAACAGCATATAGGTATCTTGGCTGTGTACATGATCAACGCAAGAGGAGAATCTTTAGACAGGATATGCTGAATGACCTGCTGGATACACAAATAGACACTGTCTACTACACCCACCCTTCACTGGACTATTTTTGAACTTTCCTGTATGTGACTAACCAAGATGTGAAAAAAATGTGAAGTACAGCCTGACTCAAAACGCTCTGCAAGTATGACTTGGTTGATTTGCGACTTCTTTGCAAACTAAATTTAACTGAAGAATGTAATGAAAATTTCTCCCCAAAATTGACTTAGGAAAGTGCTTAAGTATGCACACTCATTACTATGTACTTATGCCTTTGTCTCTCTTCAGTGACAGGAGTTTAAGAGATGAAGAGACAGTGATCTTTACTGAGTGTCCTGAAGGTAAGACTGAGAGACACATGCAGCTTTTGCAGATGTTTATAACAATAACCTACAATATGATCATCATAGCTGAACACTTCCAAAAATTCCAGCTTTGTGAATTCCCATGTTAAACTGATGGAATACAATGGCATTTCTACTAGCATGCCTCTGTAGTTGCTGTTATAATGTTCCTGCAACTTTCCGGGAATACTATCCATGAAATACTGATTTACAGTTCTGTATAAACAGTAAATGGGATACTGTACTGTCTAGAAAGACACAGGATGATATGTACAGTAGATAAGCTAAATGAGATCTTAAATCCTATAGTCCTACCTACCTACTGTATATCTAAGCTAAATATTACAGATCAAGTAAAGGTTTATTTCACACTGAAAAGTAGAAAAAAGACAAGGTTGGGGCTATTGAGCCCTCTTCAGGTGTTGAGCCTGCTTTTTCTGCCTACTTTTTAGTGTAGAATAAACATTTAAAAATCAGATTCTTAGAAAAAAATATTGAACAAAAATTGGGCAGACTGTGCCTGTGTTTAATCTTTCATATACAGTACGTCATTTAGTTTTGGAACCAGGTTAAAGTCAATATGCACCGAAGATACATTCCACTGACTGGGGACACATTGTCCAGCTGGCATGGCTATCGTATTGCAGCCATTACAAATCAATCAATAAGAGATACCAGAAGCTATGTCCACATCAAATACTGGCCAAAGCTTACCAACCCAAGCTTCTTCTATCCTAAAATGACAGCTATTCTCTATCACAGAAAAATCTGATTACAGTTCAGCTAATCACACCACAGTACGCCTTCCCCATGAAAATGAAATTGTCTGCTTCTTTCATTAGGTATACACACAGCATAAAGTAACCACATAGTACAGTTTAGACACATGGATCTGGTTTATACTGTATAATGCATTTTTATGATGAACAGGGACTTTTAAACCAGAGTTCATAATGTACAATAATTTGAACAGAAAGTAACATTAGGTTGATATTTTTAGCATTTTTCTCAGTCTGTCCTTTGCTCTTTGTCAGACAGAACAATTTTAGACAATTGATAGGATGAGATCAGCCGATATGATAACAGACCTTTTGTCACACACCGCGAAGGTAAATATTATTCCAGCATTTCCACAGAAAGGAGTAACAGGACAGACTTTCTTCTGACTAACAGGGCTTGTCTCAGGTCATTCATCCATTTTCTTTATCCAAACTTGATCTCAGGTGATCTGGCTCTCTGCTTTTTTTTTTGCACAAGCAATGCGGGCCTACTGTATGTACTGTCTAGATTGAAAACAATGCCCTACTGCGAGGACCGCTGACGACTGGAACCATACAGAAGCAGCTCTGCGGATTTAATGAAGAGCAGTCAACTAGTCCGGACCAGACAGAAATCAAATGGCACCATAAACAGTGAAGAAGGACTCTTCCAGTCCCAGGGCTACACCAAATCTAATTTTGCCAACTGAATTAGGAATATCCAATGTTTTGACATGGTCATTTATCAGTAGAATCTTTCATAACAAGGCTAATGAATTTATAGTTCCCACAATGCATCACTAAGTTGAAAGTAGAAACCCTTGCTCTCACAGCAGAGCACAATGAAACAGTGGACTTACTGTAGTAACTGGCTATTCACTACTAAACAAGACACTCTCTCAGTCCTGAGGTACTTCACAAACTTCATGATTTCAACTGAGCTTTGCATGTGATTTCTGAAGACCACAAAAAACTTAAGAGAAGCAACTTTACATTTTTTCTATAATTATCATTTTAATTTATAGATTACTATAGCACTTTATATACTTTTCTTGCTTTTTAGATGGAAGTAAGGATAGGGATTTGCAAGGAAAACTTGGATTAGTTATAAACCAAAAGCCTGGTGTTAAGAAAGTGGGATATAAGGTATCCTTTTGCAATAGTACATCTGGTTGCATTTTACTTGTTAGTTTGTACGTTGAGGGTATAAACCCACCAAAATAAATGTTCCAAGGCTGAGGAAAATCTAAATTAAACATCACAGTACTGTATCACTCATCTGCCTTAAAAGAACTTTGCTTTTACTGATAATCAGAAATCCAACCCTCTATGCAGCTTCTGCCTTTATTATTTATGCCGGCAGCCATATCACCCTGCAACTCACAACTGGCAACCCACTGAAGCTAAGCAGGTGTGAGCCTGGTCAGTACCTGGATGGGAGACCTCCTGGGAAAAGCTAAGGTTGCAGCTGGAAGAGGCGTTAGGGGGGCCAGCAGGGGGCGCTCACCCTGCAGCTCATGTGGGTCCTAATGCCCCAGTGTAGTGACGGGGACACTATACTGTAAACAGGCGCCGTCCTTCGGATGAGACGTAAAACCGAGGTCCTGACTCTCTGTGGTCATTAAAAATCCCAGGGTGTTTCTCGAAAAGAGTAGGGGTGTAACCCCGGCATCCTGGCCAAATTCCCCCCTTGGCTGTTATCAATCATGGCCTCCTAACAGTCCCCCTCTGTGAATTGGCTTCATTACTCTGCTCTCCTCCCCACTGATAGCTGATGTGTGGTGAGCGTTCTGGCGCACTATGGCTGCCGTCGCATCATCCAGGTGGGGCTGCACATTGGTGGTGGCGGAGGGGGTCCCCATTACCTGTAAAGCGCTTTGAGTGGAGTGTCCAGAAAAAGCGCTATATAAGTGTAAGCAATTATTATTATTATTATTATTATTATTATTATTATTATTATTATTTCACTCAAGATATTGTACATTCGAAGAATTTTGCTCCTCCTTCCCCAGTCCCATGTGTTACCTGCCTACAGTAGCTCTTCAACATTGCAAGATCTAACCCACACATAGAGGAGGCTGCTGTAAGGTCAGCCAGAATCAGTGAGTGAAGCACTAAGGCCGACACAGACGTGGGGGAAATGATTTAAAAGCAGCACTCTGGGCGCCATGAACCCAATTTCATACTGAAGCACACTGTTATTCAAGGGTGAGGATTTACACTTCAACACCCTCATGATGTTTAGCTTCCCAGGACAAAGGCCTTGTGCTTTAAAGCAGCTCATTCTGCAGAGGAAGATTCCCTAGAGCGTTCTGCACTCACAGTCACTGTTCTGTGGGGGCTGTTATTTTTTTTACCACTGCATTAACTTGAACTTTCTTTATGTTGGCTGTCAGGCTCGAGTGGAGCGCCCGAACTAAACAAAAGTGGAATCTACAGTATACAGTACAACTGAATTCTGCGTCTTTAAACAAAAAAAAGACATTAATCAGTATAAACCCACTGTGTAAAAACAAACACATGATTTTCTCCTTAATCAAGTCTTTATCCTGAAAACAGAGCTTTGTCCAGAGTAGGGCACACACAGACAAGAGCAAGACATGCACACACACCAGGTCCAATTTGCCCAGAAGCCAATTAACCTACCAGTATATCTTTGGACTGTGGGAAGAAACCAGAGCACCTAAAAGAAACCCAAGCGATCATGGGGAGAACATATAAACTCCAAACTGACAGCATCCCAGGTCCAGAACTGAACCCAGGGCTGTGAGACAGCAATGCTGCCCACTGCACCACCATGCTGCTCTGCGTATTGCACATGAGCATTTAAAATCAAATGAAGTGAGTGTTCTGCTTGTGTCTGGGTGGGAGGAGGCCTGTCAGGAATGAGGAATAATGCCAGCCACTGAGGAGGTAAAAGGAGAAGATTATTCTCCTGCATAACATTGATCGCATCTTGGCAGGGATTTTCATTAAACTAAAACCCAGTGCAGTTTTCCTTATTGATTCCATCCGGTTTCGAGCCTGATGAAATGTGTACTATTTATCTTTAGGGAAATGTTTTGTGGTGGAGCAGTGGCTCTGTGGCTAAGGATCTGCACCTGTGGCTGGAAGGTTGCCGGTTCAAATCCTGCAGCCGGCAGAGGAATCCTACTCTGTTGGGCCCCTGAGCAAGGCCCTTAACCCCAACTGCTCCAGGGGAGCCGTATAAATGGCTGACCCTGTGCTCTGATCTCACTGTCTGTGTGTCTCATGGAGAGCAAGCTGGGGAATGCGAAAGACGAATTCCTACTGCAAAAAATTGTATATGGCCAATAAAGTGATCTTATCTTATCTTAAATGCATATGTCATGTTGATGGAATATGTGATGGTTTTGGATGAAACAGCAATGTGGAAACACAAATAACTGCTGCTGTACTTATCATTGTAAAACTGGCCGCATCAAAACAGGAAAAAACCTGCTTTAATGTTATACTGTATCACCTATGCATCAGGGTGACCATGGGTTTTCCAGTACTATACCATGGAAAACACAAATCACATTGCAAAGGTGTGACAAAGAATGGCCAATCCTGTGAAACCATGTAAATACAGGCAAGCCTTGGACAAATGAGAAAACTGGGAAAATAATCTGAAAGCACTTTGTACAGTAGTAAACTTGCATAGGAGAGTATAATAGGAGGTCCTTGTCAACAAGATGGTCATTATTTGTCAATCATCGCTGTTGAAAGAATGCAAGAACAAATTAATTACAATCAAATTAAAACAGAAGCTATTATGTCACACTAGAATACTGTAATGTCACAGCACACCACTGTTCTTAAAAATATGAAGTGCAGAGGTGCCAAATACAGACAATGAGTTAGAGAAGAAACAAAAATTAGTTGTTTACCTCTAGAAATCCTATTACCTGGACAGGAAATTAAAACACACCTAAAAAAACACTGTACTTCTTCCCTTAAAAATACTTTAACAAACTGTTAAATCCATCGTTGTTTGCAGCATTCTATTACTAAGGACTGACTAAAGTTGGTTTCAGCGTTATTGACTGAATTTCAGTGTCACACAGTGCATCAGTTATTGAAAAGAAAACGTAGCTGAGGCAACATATTTTTTATTCTGAACAGCACAAATAAATTCAGTCGTGTTACTTTTACCGATCATTATTTACTGCAACTATTAGCAAAAAAAGAAAAAAAAGACTATATAACCTATTGATCCTGAGGGCAGAAGTCCTACTTTATATTGACCCATATCACAATGCTTATCATATTTATTGATTTATGTCATTCTGTTTTCCAGAGTAAAACAATGCAGAACAAATGACCCACAATGGGACAAATCAAGCAGCCTCATTTATCAAACTGTACAGCAGCTCTGCCATGGCAAACTGTGCAGGCTTGGTGAGCCACAGCTCTGCCAATATACCTTTCTTGAAACATATTGGTTACAGCAGACAAGACGTTTATTGCATGTCTCTTACTAAAACGTAATTCACCCTGGCTGGCCAGAGACCACAGCACTAGTGAAATGAGGAATTGAACACATTGAGTGTACACAGTTCTGACCAGCCAAAAAGAAAAAACTCCCATCACATCTAGCAGAGGAACAGGAGCCCAACAAACAAAAGCTATGAGAGCTGAAACAGACTATGAGTGCAGAGCATGCTGTCTGGGAATGACAATAAAATAGAAGGTTATTAAACTGACTGGTTCTAACCTGTATGATCTCATTTTTTATTTGTCAGTTCCATATGCTTTTTAATTCCCTTTTCCCCAATACAAAGTCTAATCTTCGAAGTCCTAATAGCAATAATTCTACATATAACATTAAAAATGCTGGCACATTCTAATTTTGGCATCTATTGAAGTTCAACTCTTGAATTGCTGAGCATAATACTCTGTCACTAGACATAATGAGCTTAATTACCATAATTGCAATCATTTTTAAAACACCAGGTGGCTGAAAATCTCAGCAATGTTTAAACTGACACAGAAACAATTTCCTTTAACTCAGAAAGAAGTCTAGAAATTCTTGGGTTTAAAACAGCAAGGAAAATTGTGTAGGAGACCTTGAGCTCATTAACCTAAACATTTTGACACCAGTGCCTTAGCTTTAACAAAACTGTATTGTCAAAACAGGAGTTGCTCACGTGCCAAAATCTGAGTGGATGATTTAGGTGGATCCTTCCACTTCATAAATAACCAATATCCTTTAAACTAAGGGCAAATAAAAAAAACTCAATTTATACATTAGTTTCTAGGACCAGCACTTAATGTATGTTACATCATAATGTAATAATAATTAGATAATAATAGGTTAGACTGAAGCTGTCACACTTAAGACAAACTACACAGAGTACACAGATTTCCTTTGCTTCAAACAGCCATAGTAGGCAGTATCAATCCTCAATTTACCACTAACAACAGCAGTAAACCCCTTAACTCTATATGAGTTTGCATTTACTGTATGAGTTAGTGATACAATTTTATAATTTAGTATTTAATGCCTAGATCTACTCACTCTTAAAATTTCCCTACAAAAAATTCTTCAATAATTTGAGTGAATAAGCCTTAGGAAACTTTAACAGTTCTGTGTGGGCTCCAAGCGCTGAGATAATGAGATATAAGAGTGCATTATCTGACTTTCCTGTATCCTGTATCCAGATTTGAGCTACATTTTCAGTGGTAATTTCTGCTACACATTGAGTGACACTGCACACAAATACTGTCTGTGCAACAGGTGAGCTGTTCCTGCAACAGAGGGGGCACCTTCATAGTCAACATTAATCTGATATATCCTCAGACTATGATAAATCATACATGTAACAATATAGTGGTTTGCTTCCTATTGCGAAACAGTATACAGTATACAAAGCTTCACATGACAATTTTTCAAAGTAGAGCCTTTTGAGCCACATCCCTTTGTGTAGGAACAATATTCCCCCATGAAATTAAAACTGACAGTTATGAGCTGTCAACTCTCTGTTAATCTCTTCTAACATAGTATTCAAAGTATTTACTATGTTATCATAGTATTCAAAGCTCTTTTGGCTCAGAAAACATTGATTCACTTTCTGCAAGAGTTTTTGATACCTGCTAGGACACCCTCAGGTATTAGTCTGCTCTTTCCAAATCAGAATTTACAAAGAATTACATGTTCCAGAAAACAACCAGCTGAGTAATGGATTTAAGCAAGGGAAGGGAGGGAGTCCTTATTTTCAGGAACTGTTCACAAAAGCCTGACCATGTTGATCCATACTTCTTAATCCCTTGCAATAACAATTCCCTTTTTGTATAGCATTTTCTGCTTTATATAGCACCTTTCATCCCAAAAGTACTCTACATACAGAATGAGACCTGCTTCATCCACCACTGAAAAGCAGCACCTATCAGCATCATTTAGGATGACATGTGACAGATATTCTGCACCAGCAGCTCCCCTGTACAACAGATCAAGTGGAGAAGCAGGCAATTGTGTCTCCAATTGAATCAAGGGGAAACCAAGTTAAGGGGAAACCCGTTTAGCCAGGATAATGCTTCTTAACAACCGTGCTCTTATGAACAGTGCCATGAGTTCTCTAATGACCAACTAGTCAGGGCTTAATTGTTGATAGGAAGGACACCACCTCCTTAAGCACAGGGTTTTTTGGAGACTCTGATCCAGAGAGGAAACAGACACTTACTGGTCCACGAACATCATGTGGGCTCTGGTTTTGTGAGAGGTTTCCCATCCCAGTGGTGACCAGGCCCAATCTCGCTTAACTTCTGAGGTCTGATAAAATAAGGCTACAAGTCTGTGATGCCTTCTAATGAAGGTAAATTGCTTTAGTGGTATTCTAATCGGTCTGGGGTAAAAATAAGTGTTACCTCTGCAATACGGTTTTATTGAAATGACATGCTCTCACTGGAATTATTCAGCCAGTCTGCAATTCTTTATCTTACATAATGACTTTTAATTCCATTTTTCTTTCTCCAAAGAACTTTAACTGAAATGCAATTACAATTAAAATTCTCCTGTGGTATTTTATCTCACAGATGTTGAAGAGAAAATTAACTGAAAACATTTCTAATATTCCCAGAATTGTTTTGCCAATTAAGCACAATAAACTCATAAATCTTGTCTTGCAAGAATGATATGAGCCCCAGTAGTGACAAGCAAGACTCCCATAAAGTATAATTAGACCTGGAACCTGAAGACAAGGATACTACTTGACAATTGTCTTTAAAACAGCAGGTAATAATAGGATTCTTAAGTCAATTCAACCAAAAAAAGCTATTAGAAAATGTTCAGGGAGTCAAGATGATAACATAATGATAACTTTAAAAACTGCACAAACAGATTTTGTTGTTCTGTGGAATACTGGTGTGATTTTGTTAACTGCTGAAAAGCAGCAAAGCTACAATTTCTAAGGAGTTTATTCAATTGTAATAAATTCCATTCATATGATTTAAGTCTTCACTGCTATACACTGTATATTCTATACAAAGAACATGCAATGTGCTTGAATCCACACACACTTACTGTACAAAAGGTCACAGAGCCTCACACTGCCTCCATGGTGCCAAACTGCACTGAACAGCACTGATAGCTTTATCTACTTTTGCAGGTGGGGATGTCGACGCTGGTTAAAAACACTATTGTATCTGTACAAGATCCTACTGCAGCGGTATCACAATGTGTTACAATGACTACAAAATTATTTTTATGTAAGCCCCAGTTAGGTTTATTTGCTGACAGAAGCTGAAAGCAGACAGCTTTTGTTTAGAGGCTATCAATAATATTTGTCCTTGACTTCCATCAGTATATTCAGCCTTGACCAACTGCAATGTGATCCATCTGTTGCATTCATCTTCTCACTCATAATGTAGTGTATATTATTACATTTGGAGACCTCAAGCGTCACCAGAACTTTGTTATAGACAGATAATAGATTGCTGTTGTTGGTAATGAGAAATGCAGTAGGGAATTTTAATAAATATTTCTCATCGGAACCTCTTCAAACTACTGAGCTTGGCCCAGCTTAATTCTATCAACATTGAGGCGAATACCTTCTATCCATACCTGTCTATTACAGACACCGTCGTGTGTCACTGCCTGAGCAGAAGCAACATCTGCTGTCTGAAACTTCCCCTCAACCCACACCTCCTACATAAGCACCAGAATACATATTCGCAAGCACTCTTTAAAAAAAACAACAGGGGTATTAAAAGATCAACAGCATCGTGTGAAATCGGATTTTTTCCAAAAATCTCCTTTTGAGAATTTAGTGGAGGGCGGTCAGCAGGAAATGAAACAATTCTGGCTTTTCCATGCCAGTGTTCTGAATGCGTTTAGGCAAATAAAAATGAATTTCACTCCACTTAACGCACACATCTTTGCCTGATGCATCTCCACTATGTCCTGAGCTACATGAAATGTAAGGACTTGCTCACCAGTTTTTCTGTGTATCAAACTAGAGACATTTTTGGTCTCTGCTGCATCACCTCATTATCAACATTAAAATTGGTTTTAACAATAAAAAAATGTTTTGTCAAAGTTATAATGTGACTGAAGCTCCTGTGTCACAGTTCATTCCATATTGCCGTCAGTCTTGCATTTTTAATTCGTCTGTAGTTTCTGTTCAGGACAAAATTTTAGATTTAAAATTTTACATGTTTTAAATTATAATTTAAATCATAGCCCGTAGAATATGACCTTATTTGCACGTATGATCTAAGTGTACTTCTACAGCAACATTCAAAAATCCATTTATCGGTGTTTTATTTCCCAATTGTTGTTGATCATATTTTATTAGACTTTTATTTCTCAATAAAAAATGACCAACAATAAATTATCGAGCTTGAAATGTTTTAAGCTTCAATAGTGCGGCATGACACTGTATATGGCCATCACACACATGGCTTCTGTAATTAAACACAATAAAAAAATAATCAGCTGTTCAGATACACAGATAAATTGCCTACAGCTTTATAGACAACTCTATAAGCCATTATCCGTAGTGCCAGAAAGCAATCACAATCATCACTGTACTGTAAGTGCACCCCCACTGAGCACTTATCATGACACCTCAAGGAAATCACAGGGTAGTCAAGACTTGTGCTGATCAGATGAGGTTCTGGGAATTGAAACCCCTTCCACACTCCACAGGCTTGTCTGCATTACCGCTGCTGGAACTGCAGGAACCCGCTTGCAAAAAGAAAAACAAGGCTTTGTAACTTTTCCTTTACAGCTCATCTTCTTTGAGCAAAACCAGTCTGCAACAGCAAAGCCAAAAGCAGCTCTCTCTGTTGAATCACATATCTCTCTGGACGGCCAATTTTTTTTTAGCAGACCATATCCACGAAGCCGGATTTGAAGTGGGGCAGATTTGTCTCTTAATCAGATGAGCCACACGGAATCAAGAGAAAGCTGTGGTACAAAGCTCTGGCAGGTCTCCTGAAATAAAAGACCTACCGTATGAAGCCCTTTGACGAATTTCTTCTCCATAGGAGATACTCTGCCAACAATGAGGGGCTCTGCCATCTGGAAAGCCACAGCAGCAGCAGCAGGGTACGAGTCTCCAGGTCAGACAAGGCACAGGGAGTGCCTCTGTATAGCAATTTCAGAAAAAAAGGTCTACAGACCTTTCAGATCAAAACTTGAAGCAAGTAACTTTAAAAAGTCCGGGCTGTGTACCCAGGTGCTACACTGGTCACACGTAAAGCAGAGGTATTTGCATGTGAGCAACCAACCAACTTCGTAAAAAAAAATTAGGTTGTTATTACAAAGTATATATTTATAGCTTCTTACCCAATGCACCATTCAACAGAAGTCAGACCTTAATTAGAAATATAATTAAACCGATGCTGGGAAGTTCTTAGGGGCAGATCGGAGTACAATGTACTGTATAATGGCCTGCTTTAAAAGTCTATTGTATTTACAAGGCATCTGACATACGATAGATCGTAGACTCCCATGACATCAGAGAGAAGCGGTAGAATGATAAAAGGTTTGACAACGTTTCATGTCTGTTGACCATTTCTCCTCCGAGGTTAAGGTGAAGATGCTTCCTTTGACGATACCTTTGCTCTGTTGGAAGATGTGCTTTTTGTATGTCTCAGCTGGATGAGTGCTGATGGGTTGTCTGGGTTTGCCATTAGCTGTGACCAGGATTCCTCAAAGAGGCACGACTGGCTGAGTACCATACAGGCCGAGTGAAAAATGGTGAATGGCACTGAAAGGCACATATTTTAGAGAAGCTGGAGCTTGATACTTTCCCGCTGCTAGTGCTAGAGTCATAGCAGAGAGCCAAACGTTAACTCAGGTTTAAATATCTATATGTACTGTATGCAGTAGGGGATCATTTTAAATTCCTTTCATAAATAGCAAACAATATAAATCTTTCAGTTTTTAGAAAAAAAAAAACCAAGACAGAAATACATTTCTAAGCAATACAGTGGAAATAACGGGAATTACATACTAATGAATGAATACAACAGCTGTGTAACATTTATTCTAGGCCAATCAATTTCCAGATGTTTACTGCCAAAGGCAACAGTATATCACAACAAATCTTTATAGTGAATTATAAAGGAGCTTCTGCCTTAGAAGCTTCAGGGAGAGCTGATAACATAATTGCTTCAAAACACTAAGCTGCATTAAAGTAATCTACCAAAAAAACCAGGAGACTGAGTAGGCAAGGTGCGTCTTTTTTTGTGGGAGTTATTGCCAAATTCCATTTCACTTACATAAACAGTAGTAAAAATAGAGAAAATCTGAATTTGTATGCATTACATACAAAAAGTTTAAAAAAAGACAAAACATCAAATAATCAACACATTAATTCCTAGCTAGTTTTATACGATTAGCAGAGTCCTACTGTCATATCATTTCCAATACTTTGCTTCAGAAACACAGGTCCTCTCCTATACACTGCAGCTTTGGTTTAACTTCAGTGTTCTCTAGAGGACGTTTAAAATACTCCATCACCTGCACACTGGACTATTTGCTTTTTATCACAAAAAAACTAAGCTTACAGCCCACAGCTTTCCAAGAAGTTAAAATTCCACTTTGACATTTGTGTTTTTTGCTCCCTCGTAGGAAATAATATTGTGCTGGCATTTCCCCTTCAAAACCCACAGGCATTTTTTTGGTCACCTTCTTCATGATTAAAACAATGCTGCCATACATTGGTTTGCCCGGATATCTTTCCATTCAAAGACAGCGTTTAACTCGGCTTGCATATCCTATCAAACTATCAGTGCAATAAACCCTTGGTTAAATGGACTAGCAATGTGAAGGGGTGTCCATTATTGCCGAATGCCTGTTAATCACCAATGGGAAATATAATATACAGAATATGTGCTTTCTGGATATTTGACTTATTTTTAAGAACTGAAATCAACACAGTGCCTTTTCATCATAAAAACACAAGGTCTTTATTTCATGTGTAATAAATATAGTATAGAAATTCACTATATATAGAAATATAGAAAAATATAGAAATTCACTAAGCCATACAAAACACACACAGCGCCAATCATAACCAACTGACTTACTGTTTTAAGGCACCATTGATATCTCGGATTTTGAAAAACCGACGTAGTAGTTATTGTTAATGCATTTTAAAGAGATGTTTTACATATTGTTAGTATTTTAGTGGCTTATTAAATGAATGTTGTTCAACAATTTGTTAAGCATACAAAGCACAAACACCCACTGAAGTAATTTGCCTAGTGTTATTGCAGAGAGAGTGTGGTATTTCTGATTTTACAGATAAAATTCCCCTTTAAATCCAAAGTCTATTAAAGCAAAGTCCATTAAACAGAGGCTTTACTGTTCAACTAAGAACAGTATGCAACAAACGCACATTCTCTAGTGTCAAAACTCCGTAGTATTAGAATTCAGGCAACTGACACAAAGTTGTTTCTTCCATTTTTAGAATACCAAAGAAGAATTATTGATCTGAATAGAGTTGATGCAGAATTCAGTTTCAGAATCACACCAGTCTACAATGAGTCATAAAACAGCCAAGAACAATGAAAGAAAAGCACTTTAAAATTTAAATTAATTTCAGTCTGGCAGCAAATTTTAAATGCAAAGTTGTACCAAATCTCTGAGAGGTAGGCTAAAGTGGAAAAAATCGTAAAATAGTTACATGGGAGGACAGCACTGAAAAATGCTCTGATTCTCTCATTTAGGTTGACTATGAGTCCCCATTTACTGTTTTCCAGCTTTGGGAGAGGGGACTTTTAAAGACAATGTGTACATGAAAACCTGTGTCTAAAATGTAAACCCATCTACAGTAAGTGGTTGGTACACATCATTCACTAGATCTGAACAAATTGCAGGGCAACATCTATTCAAGGACAGTCCTGGGGTTTCTTTGTTTTGGCAGAGAGTATGTCGAGTAGCTAAAAACAGGTTTGCTTCAAGTGCTCCTAGAATGGCTTCAGGAAAGCAAGCAAACTAGACTGTCATCACTCAAAGGCCTTCAATGTTCCTAATTATCACCGGAGAAGACTTATTTCTATACCATTTTTTTTCTTGAGAGCTGCTCATTATTCATCGTTGAACCCTGGATACCATATGATACTGTAAATGTTAAATCCAACCATAAAAATAAGACAAACATGATCCAGGAAACTACACACTAACTCTTCTTGCATTTATTTCATGTAATGTTATAGAAAAATAGGTTAAGAGCCAAATTACTGTAGTTTCCGTTGGACAAATTACAGGAGCAAAGGCTATAATACAGTATATTTCCAGCATGCCTCTGATGCTGTTCCACATACAAGGTGAAGAACTGTATTTGAACCCAGGAAATTAGCGTTGAACCACAAGGATGTGTTTTAGGACCTGTGGTTCTTCTAAATTACATAAGCAATGGAAATTCTGGAATAGACAGCAAACAACAGAAGCAGCAAAGGCACTATTGAAAGGTGTCTTCCATCAAGGGTTGATCAGACATCTTGTAAATGAAATTTACATGAAATGAAATATACAAATCATGTATTGTATTAATAATAAACGGTAGCTATAAACATGATGAAAAACATGATGGGTGGGACTGAACTAGAGGAAGTAGGTTAGGAACCTGGATTACGAATTAGCGTGAATTCTGCAAGGTTCCTCCAAATTATGTTGAAGCAATAAGGAAGACAAAAAATTAGGATATACTGGTATTGTGAAAAATCCAAAGTCAAGGCAAGTTATGTTTCAATGATACAATTCATAATCAAGACCTGATTGAAAAAAACATATTCAATTTTGATTGATAAATGACTACAAGGGCATTACCTGAAATCTGTTAAAAGAAGGGCAAAAAGGTTAATTCATAGACTTAAAGAAGTGGCATACACAGGTTAAAATCACAAAAAACAGTGAGAAAATCAGACTAATGGATGAACAGACAGAAACTGGGTATGACATCTAGAAAAATGTCTGCCCCACTGCTTAGAAGGCTTTGGTCTAACCATGTATTTTAATAATTAACACTAAACCATTTGTGACAGTTCTCCTTGACAGTTCTAATCTTTTTAATTTTATCTTGTGAAATGCAGTTGCATAATATTTGTCTTTAAGATTATAAGACACTCATCTTCTTTTAACAAAAGGATTGAACAGAAAACATTCCAATTTCAATTCCATTCATCCTAAGAGCATAACGGTTGATACTAGAGCCTTGGTAGGAGACAGCTTACTTTCAGGTAAATCATTTTAAAGCACACATGCATAACAGAGAAAAATGACTTCACAGATACTCTTCATACAACAATTACATTATTTTGAAGAATAAGGACAACAAGAAAATCCATTTCCATGTGAAAGAAGTAATACACATAGGCAATTGTATCTGGAGCAGAAAGAATTAACAATTCACAATTATTTTTAATTATTTCAATGGTTGTTAAATATTGAAGCCTAATGGGTCTGAAATGTCAAAATCTATATGGAATGCTGGGTTTATAAAGGTTACTGCCTGAAAGCCTCAAGTGCAGTATAACACTGTTTACTTTCCTTCAAAAGGATTAATCCCTGCATACTCCAGTGTCTGTATAAAGCATTCTTGAAGATTTTTATACAAGTGCACTGGTTTCCTGCAGCACTTCTGTTCTATTGATGAGAATCCAAACGTATTCTGAATGTTGACCTTAAAAGCAGTATTTTATCATACTTCCAAATGAAAGTTTGTTAATTCCATAATACCATTTAAAACCAACTTCCAATGCTTATCATTTTTTTACAGAAAACTTTATCTCATGATAGCAGATTTATTTTTTTTAAATGCTCAACTCTTTTAAAAGGCAAAGTTTGGTCTCTTAAATGTTGATTACAGATCTTCCATCCAGAGAACAGACTACAAGGTGGTGGTGAAATATCCTTGTGTTGTGCAGGACATAATTAGCAAAGTGATAATAAAAATCATTCAAACCTCGCTTTTCTTAAGAAAAGCAATATTTTTCATAGTTTACTTAACCAATAAACACCAAATACCTTCACATCTCAAAATGGCACTCTTCTTTTAATTTGAACAATCACGTTTGTGTCTCACTCTTTCATTTGTACCATCAGAAACAGTAAAATGGCATCTTCCAAGGGAGCCTCTGTATAAAAATGCATTTGCAGCGTGATTTTTCGATTTATTATAACTGAATTTTGTTTATGAAAATTCCTATGTAAGGTTTGAAAACAACTCTTTTTAGTAGTGTAGGAGTGGATTCTTTCCTAACAATACGTGAGACTTCAGCCTCTAATAAAACACTCACTCCTTCCAGTCACCATGATCAAGTTTATACGGCTGTGCTGAAGCTTTAGCTAGAAGTAGCCGGAACAGTCCTCAAGATAACAGATATATTTTTGAGCTGGAAATCTGTTCTAAGTCAGAAATTGAACAAATTATGTTTTTACTGCATGACTGACATACAGTAGTTGTATATCCTATGCTGTGCAACATGAATTCATTAGGAAAGAGAAAGGAAACAAAGGCCTCCGTTCTATTTCACTAAGTGAGCTGCATTTTCACTAATGGCTATCCAGAGAAAAGGCCCATGAAGGCTGGGACTGCCATTTTGTTATGAGAACTAGAGTCAGGAAGGCTCATTGTCTTCTGCTCTTATTTGCTCTGACAGCCCTTTCTAAAAGGAACCGGCGGGATCTCTGCCAGGCCAGAGGGAAGAAGTGGCAAGCGGATAATTTGCTGCTTCCTGTTAAGGTACAGAAACACGCAGTTCTTCATTACAGTGGCTCTGTTGTATTCTTACAAACTGGAAGTGGAGGTTTGCTCAGTGTTATACAGCTGCACGTGAATTAGGCTTGACTTCTCCACTTAATGTGACTGATCCCTGGCTGCTGGCAACAGTGGAAGAAAGGAAAAGACCCATCAGTCAGTCCTCCTCCTGTTTTGTTTCAGCCAGCGTTTGGATTCAGCAGCTATAGGTCTTAGCATAAGATTATAAAATGTCAGCGCTAAGGTGTTCAGAGTTAAGGGTTTCTCCATACATGGCATCTGTAAAAGGAACTACAAAATCACTGCCAAGGGGATTCTGAGAAAAAACGGGGAAACAGACTTTCCTGAACTGCAGGAATGGCAGTTTATAAAGCAAAACAGCAGCCAGTCAGCCACTTTAATTCTGCTTTTGGTGCTGAGGACTCCAAGCTTGGAAAAAGTCAAGGCGTTCTCCTCACCTCTCCTGCAATCGTATGAGGGCTGTAGCAGTGAGCTGCTCTGAGTCAGAGCCTGCACTTCACGTTAAAAAAGAAATAAGATAACTTGCAATTCCTAAGGGTTTAAAGGCTGTGTAAATGATAATTCTCTTCACATTTTAATACAAAACTAGAATGATCTGTCTAATCATGTCTTTTACGAGAATGCTCATAAATCCCACTGAACAAGTCCTGTGTGACTGTGTTTATTCAGAACTGTGGAACATTTTGACTTCAGATGACTGTTAATCCTGGTTTGACAAGCAGAAATTATAAGTTGTTTTCATCACATTATTTCTACAAAAAAATGAATCACCCCAAGCTTGAAAACAAAAGAGGAAAGTACGTTCCTTCTGTCATTTCTGGCGCCTTTAAGGGCCTGAGAAGAATCTCTGTGAGGAGTTACCAACATTGATGGGAAGCACTTCAGAAAATATTATTCAGAAGGTTCAGAAATCTGTTTTTGTGTGATTTATAGTTGGAACAATTCACATGTTATAGAATATTCAAACAACGTTTAGCATTAGTCAGTAACAGCGAAAGACTGTCTGCAGGCTTGCGGACAGGTCTCTCTGAGTTTCAGTTCTTACTATAAGTATCTACAACTGTATTAGAACTGCAAAGGAACAGGTTAAGGTTTATTATATGCTGAAAAGAGAAGAAAGGAAACAAAACGTTTCAGCTGTGGAGCCTTCTTCCACACCCAAAGAAGGCTCCACATAATAAACCTTTACTTGTTCCTTTGCAGCCTATACATGCTGACACAGCATAATTTAAAGACCATTCCTGCATCATTTAGTTTTAACATTTGTGCAAAGTAACAATTGATGAAGATAGTGAGAAATAATAATCTTGTAAATGGAATATCATAAAAAGCAATACTGTTACAGATACAGGATGCTGAGTCATCTGTAAGCAGTCTAAAAGATTGCTGCCTTCACTGAAACACTGAAGTAATTCATTTAGCATTTGAAAATACCAGAAACACAATATGCTAGATGTTTTAGATCAAGAAATATTGAATGGACAGGAACCTTCCGAGGCACAAATTGCTTCCTAAAGGTTACAAACACTTCACTGACCTTACAGTGAGAAAATATGCCCTCCAATTACCAGTATTTTCAAAGGACAAGGGTTATAGGCAACGTCTTTATCCTTTAATATTTGAAAAGGCAGACCTGTAATAGATTAATTAACATGCAAACTACCCCTTGGCAGAGTTCTGACTTCCCACAACTCCAGCAGATTACTGTTTCTCATTTATGATAGTTTGATTGTGCAAACCATAACTTACATCTTATTGTCAGTTAACATTATGTTATTTACATTACAAATACTCCAATATCTACAGTATCTGTTATCCGTTTTTATCTTTTGACCTGTTTGTTAAACTGTATTTATGCAGGTAAAATTGTGCCTGTATACAATTTTCTAACTAGAAACATGTTCTGAGAATAGTGTCACAGATTTATATACAGTATAAAATATAATAACTATGATATTGTATATATTTGATATAAAATGACAGCTCACAAGTAAGAATTGTAGAAACCAAGACATTTCAGCCTGAAGTCCAGCCAAGCTTTATTGCATGTATACAAGGAACCACAATAAGCACCATAATAGTTATAGTACCTATCGTAGCTCAAAGGGGATATTGTCCTACAGAACTTAAATATACATCCCCCCCCCCTGTCTTTGATGTAACCAAAGGAAATAGAAACCTTTTTTAGTCATCAGGAGTTTAGTGTAAACATTTACCATTTGGGTAAACATTCACCATTTGGGGGTAAGTACAGGGGGAGAAAGCCTCTGTGATCAAGCAGGCATGAGGGTTACAGTTCAGCATGTAAAAGCCGTTAGCAGGCTCCATCAACTGTGATTTCTCAGTCATAGACTAGACAGACCGTGCCAAAGTGCCATATAGACAATAGGAGTCAGTCAAAAAAAATGTATTTCCAAAAAATACAGTATATATTTTTTTAGGTTTTCTCTTTCAGAATTCTCAGTCGCAACTTTGTCATATAGTGTTACCCACAGTTTGATGTAAACAGCGCTTTGGGATCATCACTGAGAAATGGTTAGCGAACCAGTCAATCCTGCAGTCTGTACCAGGTGCCTAAATTCACATACAGTATAATCATCAGTCCAGCTCAATAGACTCTGCTGCATTGTGTAAGAGGTGAATTGCTAGCACCCAGGAAATTCACAGAGAGCGGTTCCTTCCAATCTTGTTTTAAAACAGGGAGTAACAAACCATGAAGATAAGAACAGTTATTTAATGTGCAGACATCTATGTTTTATTTATCCATCCAGTATTTTCTAAGAAGATATTGATGTTTCATTGCTCCTGGGCAGTGGCGAATCTATAAGATTAAGAGGTACAGTATGATGATGCAGATAAAAAAATAATGGCCTTCAGGCTGAAAGGTTAAACAGCCAGGCTATGGGTAATTTAAAATAGTCACACTTGATGCCTGTCTCTGGTGTATTTTTTTACTAATACACTAGCATGGGCACTTATTGCTTTTGTGATGCTACAGCATTTTGCCTTTCTTTCTATGTTCTAGACCACTGAAGGAGGACCTATGTCATAAAATATCTTGAAGCAAAGTATTTTTATCCTTTACACCTTGTGCACAAGGTGGAATCTCTTTTTTTACACTGCAGTTCAACATTCTCTACCTACAGAACCTATCAATCCATCCATTTAATGGGGCTCATTTACAAACGCACCAGACATATGAGCCTTACATCAGAACAGCAGAGTAACCCAGATACTGACAGACATCATGGCCACTTCAAGAATCAAGCTGAAGGAATGAAAGGTCCAATATGGTCCATTTTATTGTCTTTTCATTGCTCAAATTACACCTGAGAAAGGAATCAAAGTTTCCCGAGTCTTATCATTCCACTTCTAAAGAACTCTATTTCTCATCACAGAGCACTGGAGCTCACAAACAGAGCACTGTTGAAGAAAAGGGCTATATTTTAGTCATAACACATATTGTATTTAAACATCAGTGGCTGAATCCCAATTCATGCTCATATTATGCTAACTGGTTTGATAACATTATGATGTAAATTCTTCACTTTTTGTGGCTATTTTATGTGTGTAATTGAAAGGGAATATATTTTCCAAAAATAAATGAGTCTGGCTTATTTTAAAAATAGAACACTTTGAAACTGATAAGTGCACACAATGCACGAGTGGAAACAAACCCTGCGGAAGATCCACGATTCTGCTATGTCTCTGTTTTATCTCAGGGCACCTTCGCATACAAAACCCTCCCAGACGGAGCTTTACTGCCCTTTATTTTTAAAAAAGGAGATTAAAAAAAAACAAAAGACTCTGCTCTAACACAACCTGTTCAATAAAATAAACTTTTGAGAGGACAAGATCTACTGTAAACCAAACTATTTTACCACCACTATTACGTTCTACTGCAAATCAAACCTTTACTGCACCTTCTTCAAACTAAATATTTCCAACTCTCAACTTTACCGTTCCCTTGTACACTGAAACAAAACAACTAATTAAACCACTGTGAGAATGTGCATCACAAGCAATATTATTCAATATTACAATTATGGAGTCTATGACAACCAAGTGAACTATTGTCTCTGAGGTACTTCTGGTGGCCTCTAGTCGCAGTCATGAGCGTTATGAGAGTTGTACCATGGGACACCCTGCCACAATACATAAAATAATAACGGTATAGTGCAATAAGAACTTCTTCCATTTAAAACAAAAGCATTTGAAGAGCTGGGCAGGTGGCAGCGCAGAACGTTGTCTGTTCACTTTGTCTCATAAACACCTTTCAGTTTGTGAATAACCCAGGGGCAAGAGCTCTGAGCAGTCCAACCCTACAGGTAGCTGTATTTAATTTTTAAAGAAACTAGAATCCTATTCTGATTTGTACTATGTTTTGGCTCTCAATGGACTTCACTCGTAGTTCTCAACTAAAAATACTGTAAGTGTTGCATAAGTGCTGCTGCAGGACAGCTGAAATCGCTCAGGCAGGCACACATGCTAAGAGAGTTGGGCAGACAAAGCCCTTTACCCCACATCTGTCAGCTTTTACTCTCGACCTGCGCACGTCTCCCAGCAGCTTCTCTAATAGGGAAGAACAACAAGCATCAATCAAAACTGGCGTTGGAAGAATAATCACATTAGGGCAGCTTCAGCCACATCCTCCAAGTCTAGGAAGCTTCATGGGCAGCAGCTCAGGTTGGTCTTGCATTGAGCTGTTGTTCTTGGATGGTTCTAAGGTTTTGTTTGGCCTGTACCCTCGAAAGCAGCATGACATTTTAAATTAATATAAGCTGCAATTATGCAAAGTCCATAAGCATGACAAGCAATTTAGCTTACGACTGCTGGCAGTGAAAGTTATGGTGGATTCTGCTGTCGACTGCTCGCATTCTTTAACCACTGGTGCCACTGGGAGCCAGTTTCTGTACATCACACTCTGGACATTATGGTATCAGATCGCTTATTGCAGCAGCACACTGCCAGGATTTGTAAATGTACTGTATAGCAGCTGTGGCTAAAAGTTTTTGGAAAACCATCCATAAACACAATGGTTCAATAGAAAGTGTGTGGATACTTTTAATCTAGATTAATGTAAACGCTCTCTAGGCAGATCTTATGCTACCATAATTCAAGTTCTAGATACTCCTCATTTTATCAGGTTTTTGTGTGTTAGATCAAACAATATCCTTCACTTCACTGCACATAAACCAGGCTCAAAGGAAGCTGTCTGTGGCCATAGACTCCATTGAGTCCCACTGGGAATAAAATGCCATAGTAATGATTAAAGTATCATTACATGACTATTATAATATGCTGTATATTTTTAATCTTTCTCATATTCTGAGAATGAGCTTGCTGGTAAAAGTCTGATGTGGAAATTCTATAGTGCCTAAGAACAGAGGTTTGGGAGACAGCAAAAACAATTTCCATGAATTTTGAACATTAATATCCACAGAATATACAATATCGCTGAAGGCATTTCAATAGAAAAAGTTGATGGGTCACCCGCAGGAGATTCCGATTGGCTTTCCAAACAACAACAAAAACTCTTGAAAAAATTAGATTAGCCTACATTTCACCAAGAAGCCTTTTTATCACAACCAACAAAAAAACCCACAGCTCACGACAGCAACAACAAAAATAATCCATATTAAAACTGTCAGAAGATTTAGATTGAGTGCATTTGAGATACTTTTTAGTCTTCCAGGAGCAGCCAGCTGGAATTAGCCTCCTGTAAATTACATCTACGGAATCTGACAATGGAAGAACATGTTGGAGATTTGCAAGTCATTAAAGACATAAAAGGGCACCCTTGCATAAAAAGCTGTACCTCTCAGATAAAGAATTAGACCTATGGGAAAAAATGCACGCTCTTTAACGAATTCTACAAGGTGCAGGCAGTATCTGTCAAAATGAAAAGCTCTGATGTATTATTCAGTAGGCTAATTACTGGTACAGGGGAGCACCCAAAAGACTTGCTAGAGTTGGGACCATATTCCTCTCCTTTCAGACTGAAACACTAAAATACAGCTCGGTACCTTCTGGAAGGGGAGCAAGGAAAGCTCTTCAGCTGTGTATGGAATGCTACGGCAAAGCCCTTTCAGCATAACCATGAATACAGAATCAGAAATTCATTACTTATTAATTTCTTTACATTAATTTTGATCCTAAGAGACTAAATTTGTACCCATTTAGACAGCAGGGTAATTGGTGCAGCGATCTGTGTGAAATACCTTGCTGAAGGGTACATCAGCAGTTCCCGACAAGATCTGAATCCGTAACCCCTGACTATTGCTCCACACTTCCTTAGCATAGCATCTCCAACACTGGCACAATGCTAACAGTAATAATCTATAGTGTGTAAGAACCATACCTATACACCAACCACATTGTAAGTACCTAACATACAGTATCATCAAAGGAATGGACAGGACTGCTGGATCCCAGGCTAGCGAACACACCTTTCAGGCCTTCAGTCACAGCCCCTGCATCTCTATAGTTCTACCTACTGTACCTATGTAGCAGACAACACGTGTTCATTTTGATCTCCATAAGCAATTCATAACTTCTGGAGACCTCTATAAGGTGACTGAAACCAGCAATGCCAGTGTACCTTGGGAGATCGTCTTTTCTTGTCCATAAATTCCTGTCCCGCCTCCACGTCTGTGAGGTCTTCCTGTGGTTTTTCTTTTTTTTTTTAGCCCAAGGCAGGATGTGTTACTAATACAATTCAGGCATGATGTTGCCTGAAAAGACATTTGAACTGGTTATCTTTTGTCAGTATGTGTACATCACAGCCTGTACCGCATGCTGGCAGCCTGTATCACACTACACTTAAAGCTGTAGTAACTTTATGTAATATTCTGGGATCAAATCTTTGAGTTATTGATTGTTTTTTTCCTGGCACTTTGGTCTGCCATTATAGCATCGTTTATAATTGCCTGGTGAATGTTAGGAACTACATCTGCAAGGCAATCACGATAGAGGGCAAGTCTGCCTGTTGCTGACACTAAGAGTCACGTGGTTCGAGAAAACTCAAGCCTGCATGTCAGCATGTGAGCTGAACAAATGTGTATTACGCTCCCGGCATCAATGGGGATCACAAATCACACCACATTGCATCTGACTTCCCTGTGCTCTTCCTCAAAATACAAAAATTTGTATTCACATGGCTTCAGACAATACAACCTGCACATCAATCCGATATGTACAGTATATTGTTACCCCAAAATTATTCAGCAGTAACACAACTCATCTTTACTGGAACACAAGATAATCTAAGAGGGGACTATTTTTAATTTAAAAGAAAAATAGATCTTCCCTCAGGAAGATATTAGTCAAGATATGTGACACTGTTGAGATATGCTGCATTGCAAACAGAGTTGCTCATTAACAACTGCTGGGACCTGGAGTTCTTCCTGACCATGTGACCTTTTGGGTTCGTAACCCGCAGTTTAATCACTATCCTCCAGGTGTCCCTGTAGGCACTCTAAACACTGCTGAAAGAAACTACAGCGGAATGCGTCTGGATGGGTTTTTGCTGTGAAGCTGGAAAACAATTTTCCCAGTTAACACAAAGTGCCAAATGACATCTGTCAGTTTTTATCAATTCTATGGATTCTAAAAGAAGGGCTTCAGTGGATGGGCGGCTTTCATACAGTGACGTCAGTCCATCAGAGAAGAACAGGTTAACCTACTGTACTGTCCATAACATTTAACAGCAATAATAAGATAAGATCACTTTATTGGCCATATACAATTTCTTGTATTAGGAATTTGTCTTTTCGCATATCCCAGCTTGCTCTCCATGAGACACACAGACAGGGAGAGAGCACAGGGTCAGCCATTGTACAGCGCCCCTGGAGCAGTTGGCGTTAAGGGCCTTGCTCAGGGGCCCAACGGAGTAGGATTCCTCTGCCGGCCGCGGGATACGAACCAGCAACATTCCAGCCACAGAGCCATCAGTCCGCCCCTAACTGACAGCATTTGTTTATTATTGCACATGGTACTATGTAATATTCCTTTATTTTCTCTGAAATCCAATAAACAAATTGAACATAATATTTTACATACTGTACAAGACACTTCCACTGAACCCTAAGTGGCACATGCTCTTTATATAATGATATTACTGCACTCATTTTCTGATTTTAGTAGTTCTCATCTCTTCCTAAAAAGCAAAACTACGCAGCTGATGCATTACATTTCATTGGAAGTGTCTGATGTTATTATTGATGTTATTGCTGAATTGCGTAATACTGCTGAAGAAAACAGACGTGACTGTGTTAAGTCATATATTACTTGGTAATGTACATGCTTAATGATTACACACTTAAATTACAGCAATAAAATGAATCAATTTTATTCTTTAATAGTGCCTTTAAATATAGAGCATTCTCAAGGAGTTTTACACAAAAAATACAATACAAAATGACCAATTGAGAAAACTAAAATACTCTAATGGGATCACTATTAAAGCACTATTGACCCCGTACTGCTGGTTGACTGAAACAAAGGTTAGAGAACTAGTCAACACAAAAACCAGATCCCAGTTACAAGTAGCCTAGCTCGGATGTATGCACGGATTTGTATGCACACATTGAGGCCTCTTATCTCAAGCCAGTGAGAAACCACTGAGTTAATATGAGGCATTTACAGACACAAGCCAGTAAATCAGCCCGTGCAACGCAAATAAAAATCTGGGCTTTTCCTTTCTGAGGATGATATACTGTAGAGAGCTTTGCAGTATAAAAAAAATGTAATACTACAGTATATTAAACATTTTACTAGACCAATAATTTTCAGATTTATAGCAGACAATATGCTGCATTGCTTTGTGCTGGACAACCTGGCACTGAGAAAATGAACTTCCGAGTTCTAATAAAAAGGAGATATGAGGCCAGGCAAGCTGGTCTCCAGTATTTGTCCCCTGGCAGTGCTTTGAAAATGGGCTGCATCAAAAGCAATTACAATACAAGCGGCACGGCTCTTGCACTGTATCAATCACTAGGCAGCACTCACAGTGGATGGCCAGTACCTGGGAGGCCTGCGAGCTCTTGCCATGAGCCCAGCACGATCCTGCCGTGAAATTAAAAGGGAAGGACACAGCAAACGGCAGCTCGGGCTGGGGACTGTGAGCTCATTCAGTCAGAACTGGGAGAACATGGCCTCCAGACAAATGCACTTGGGATCCTGGCCACAGCGCATAAACCACCCCCATCACATTCACTGAGCGACCAGTCCTTCCAGCTGACCCACAGATCAGCAAAATCCTGATCTTCACAAAGTTCCCCTGCAGAATCCATCCTTTCTTCAGAAGCAAACTTTTATAGATTCAAGTCAACAAAAATAGATGTGCACTTACAACTGAAGATGTACATATATAAATATATGTGCATTTACAGCTGATGTCAGGGGTTCACAGTCCTGCTCTTGGGAACCCTGAGGACTGCTGGTGCCTGTTTCTTTTGAGCACTCAGTTAAGTCACTGAACCACTATTAGACATAATATTAGGTTTAAAATGAACTTGTTGCTTTCAGTTTCTATATGTGTAGGAGGCTGTCTTTTAACTATTATGTTTATTCAGTAACTTAATATCTCCCAACCCCAAAACAGAGGGAAAAAAAAACTTTAATGGGTTCGAACCAAGCAAAGTTTTGGTAAAGTCTTGGGTCAATTAAGCATTTCTTTAAGCAAAGAGTTCCATTTGTGCACAGAGCTCAGTTGTAATGGACACCAGCTGAGTGTGTTCATTGGTGGTGGCCTAAACAAAAACACAGCTGGGGGGAGCAGGACTGAACCACTAGAACTGAACTGCATGACACTCTAGCGAAGGTGGGCAGGATACCACACATTTTAAGAATGACTTCATTGCCCTTCTTTATTGAATCTTTCTACCATTGTTATTGGATCGTCTGTACCAACCACCTTCCTGCAAAGAGCAATGACACAAAGTGCTGTGTGATGTGCTTGTTTTCAATTAAATACTAAGGAAACGCAACATAGCTCCTAAAGAAGCACCAGGACATTGTAAAGCACTAGCCTCGGTGTCTTAAGCAAAAGAAAAAAAAAACTAAACCAGCAGCCATAGCACCCTGCAACTTACAACAGGCAACCCACTGAAGCTAAGCAGGTGTGAGCCTGGTCAGTACCTGGATGGGAGACCTACTGGGAAAAACTAAGGTTGCTGCTGGAAAAGGTCTTAGTGGGCCAGCAGGGGGCGCTCACCCTGCGGTCCATGTGGGTCTTAATGCCCCAGTATAGTGACGGGGACACTATACTGTAAACAGGTGCCGTCCTTCGGATGAGACGTAAAACCAAGGTCCTGACTCTCTGTTATTAAAAATCCCAGGGCATTTCTCGAACCCCGGTGTCCTGGCCAAATTTCCCATTGGCCTTTATCAATCATGGCCTCCTAATAATCCCTACATTACTCTGCTCTCCTCCCCACTTATAGCTGGTGTGTGGTGAGCTCCAGATGAATGCTGCTCATTGGTGGTGCTAGAGGGGAGTCCCCATAACCTGTAAAGTGGTTTGAGTGGAGTGTCCAGAAAAGCGCTATATAAGTGTAAGCAATTATTATAATTATAATTATTAAACCATCAGTAATGCAAAGCCAAGGCAACCAAAAGTCAAGCATTCAACGGATTATAGTTGATAATAATTCTCGCATTGAAGTAAGCAGCAAACTGGAATGCCTCTCACACAGTCTGATTGCCATGCTGCCTGACAGCAAACATCACCTAACCGTAAGCTGCTTAGACTTCCTGCCTGGAGAGCAGAGTGCTGACAGAAGGTCATAAAAACACAACAATAAAGCATCTGGATCCTCTCTCATGATGAAGGAATCCCTGCCAGGCACTCCTGATTTCATGTTCTGAGGGTTTACACTTCCCAAGCTTTGAAGGCCGCATTCTCCCCTGTGTGGAGGTCTCCTTATGCAACAAGGGACACACTGGGCTGCCTCCTCTGTGATGAGACTCCTCCTCATCAATGCCTGAGGAACACAGATGGCAGCTGGGATGCAGAGACTAAGAGTTAAGGGCAGAGAAGAGGAAACAATCTCCCATTTTTCTGTTCAGTGTTTACTGATGCCAAACGTTGAACTGGATACCGTATATACTGACCCCAGTATCCCGCACCACACAACGTAATGAGCCTCTAATTAGCAACAAGAGCACTTGAACAGGATGAGGCGTATATTCAACAAGGTCCTGAAACATTTGCAGGCCAGTTTGAGCACATTCTACTAAGAGGAGCGTCTTCATTAGCACAGACCTTCCCCATTGGCACTTCAGATCACTTTTGGAAAATTCGAAACATTTCTCAAATTTTATTTTCAACATAGTTGTGTGTAGCATGTCAATTAGTTATCCAAACTAAGAGCTACTGGCCTCACACCAATACCAGTCGCATTTAAATATTGCCTGCATGACTGAACATCACGTTCACAGCAGAATAACTTCTGGAAACAAGTATCGAGCACTGCTATGTTGAGGCATGGAAGGAAAATAACAAAACTGGCAAATAAATGAACTGGCATTAACAAATATTTTGTTATAATTGAATGACTAACTCATATTCTCTCTGCATTAAAACTGCACAGTAGACTACTTGATTGTGTGGCAAAATCTGGGGTGGACCTACTGTATATTACATTTACCAAATACATTTAAGCTCCAGAATAATTCAAATACAACTCTAAAAATGTGCTTTGAATGCATTTTACTGTACATTTGGCCTGAATTTCCCTTTTAAAAAAGCATTTGTTGACTACAGATGCATGTCAGCTCACCATATATGTAAATAACCATAGCAACTTTTCTGATAGTAGCTCCTGTGTATTCCTCTCTGCAGGCAGCAGTATACACAGTAGTTGCTCCTGCTCCCTGAATTGCAAGTGCGCTCTCAGAACCTGGCTGCCATCTGTTACACTTTGGGAATATTATCTAAAATAGCTGCGCTGCTGCAATTAATACCTCCCTCTCCCATGTCAGGTTGTCATGCACATGAATCCAGGCCTTCAAAGAGCAGGAGGGCAGGACAGACCTGACAGATGAATTGGGGTTCGACCTGATACAGGTGTTCAACCAGACACAGACGAATGGGATTTTCTTGCTTACTCTGTGCTTCATGACTGACAGTACAGACATGATACACACAGTAGTACCCAGCTTCAGATAAACCCCTAAAAATACTTTAATTAAGGATGTATTCATTCTTTATAGTCAACACAACTTTGCTGCTTTTGTTGCTTTTAAAATTGAAAAATCCCTCTGTCTGAAAGTTATCTTAAACCTGTAAGTGCCTTATATTCCAAAGAGTCATGTGTCATGTGTCATGTGACATTATGTGAAAAATGACATAATGTAGGGTGGTATTTTGTAACTTCTGACCAAAACAGAGTACAGAAATGATTACACTTCCATGTATGGTGTTATATAACTGAGAGCAGTACCATAAAAGCTACATTTCTCAGCATTTTGCCATCTTAAATGGTCTATTAACTGAAACCTGTCATAAACGGCAATACTAATCGTTCTTCACAAATCAGTAAGAAGTTCAAAAGACATCCAGCAACTTGGCGAGCGCTTCTCAGGAATCTGTTATTTCCAGAAGCTCCAGGTCGCTGTCAATCAGTGGCGCAAGCGGCAGCGTCGCCATGATCGTGCCGTGTTTGTTTTGTGACTGCTCGGGCCGCGTGGGAGCCGCTGAGCACCGACGTCATTGAAGCACGAAGGCGCTTCTCTGCACATCATCAGCAACATGGCTGGTGAAGTTCTTGCCATATGACAAACAGATTTCTCCACAAATTAATTAATAAAAACAGCAACACTTGTTAATATCACATTGGGTGATGCTGAATAATTGAATTTCAAAAAAAGCTGGAAACGCTGTTTGCTGTGTACTCTGCCTTTTAGATTCAGAGTTTGTTGTCACAGCAACGTAGGTAATGGATCAGTTACATACGCCCGCACACCACTTTCATGACAGTCCCATGTGGCTGGTATTGGCATTCATATTCCCCTCAAAACATTTACAGCTCCAAAAAACTAGAAAACAATGCGGCCAGTGAGTTAATAAAGAAGAGTTGGCCCTCTTTAATCTTAAAATTGGGAATGGATTTATTTGAAGTTCAGCATTGTCCTTAAACATGAACACCAATTAGAAGACTATTTGCCTTCAAAAACACGATGGAAGTTCTAAAAACACTAGCTTTTTATCCGAAAAACTCCATCAGAAACTATCTCCTCTAAATCACTTTTCTAACTTTGTGTATTCTTTCTTAACAGGTCTCCTTTCCTGTGATGGACAAATAAGGCCCAACTGTAAAATAATTGTGATATAATGAACCAGATTTAATCTGTTTCACTCAGTCAAAAAAATGCAATAGGGACAAAATCTGCCTTTAGGAACCAACTTCTAATTAATACTATTCAGTAACTAATTGCTTTTGTGTGGGTCTGTTTTATTGCAATTAATATTTAATGTGAACTCATATAGACCTGAAGTCTGTGCCACAGTGTTCATGACTGAAAAAGATTGAAATATGGAAAAGGTTTTAATGCAAAAGATACTGCTTTCCATTTAGACTGTTCTTACAATACCATTTACCTTTTTCAGAACAAATTTACCAGTTTAGACTAAAACTATATTCTATTGAAATATTAACTTAAACTCTTTTCAGGCTTTTGAAAATGGAATGCTGCTTTATCATTTTATCAAGTACAGTATTACCAAAGATTGTGTATGTTTTTATAGTACCATGTGCATTTTATTAAATGATTGTTTGATGGAAACAAAGGACTGTTTCTAAATATCTCATTTGAAGGTACGTTCAATGTTATGTAGATTCTGTCATCGCCAAATTTACTAATTGAAGTGAGCACATGAATGCAATGATGTATGCCCAGGTTCCATTGAGTTAATTAAAACACTTAAGCAGGACCATGCATGGCAAGTAAAATAATAATTAATGCTCCCCTTGGAGCTAAATTCCCTTCAAGCCTTCTCCCACCCCTAAGAGCAAAGATGTAGGGACCATAATGCTAAATCATGTCAGCATTCTGTACACATGGCAGACAGAAAGGGCTTTGAAAAAATAATGTTTGCAATAAAAGCCAAGACTATGATCAATGCCAGATTTTCAGGGCTCTGCACATCTGTCAGGCTTAAAATTCATTATTAAGTTCTATTAATCACCATTACCTCCTGTGTAAGATGCTGTAATAATTGCGGCAAGCCCCCAGACTCCTGTCTCTTCCTCTGACAGTAAGCATTTTTTCTCTATTGTGTACTGCTAAGCACATTTAGGAAAAAGAAGAAATACTGAAAGAGCTGCTCATGCAGACTGATGTGGAGACACTATTAAGCATTCAGAAAACACTGGCAGAACTTTGCCATAAACGAGTAACATATTTACCAAGTTCAAACAGGTGACAGACAACATGCAACACCCACTTGTGCACTGGGGTTTCAGCATGCAGCATCACGGCTATATTGGCACACAATGCAACCGTTACTAACAGCACTTTGATTCATATACTGCATTCACCAGCACAGTACCCAAGAGAAGACAACATCCCAGACCACGGCTTATTTCCGTGAGAAGTTCAAAACGTCAGCCCTTCAAGCCTGTCATTTCTTATTGCCAGCACCGTTACATTAAACTGAACCCCAGAGCCAAAACGACAGCGATGCGCTCCGCTGTTGAGAGAAAGCACCAGCTAAAAACCTAAGCTTCAGCTTTATTCGTCTGACTGAAAGGAGAGAAGCAAACGCATAACCTACAGGAATTCCTTTTGCTGCTGTCAGTAGATCCCGGAGAAGACATCGCTGCCTCAGTGGAGAAGCACGGTGCAGGCGTGACGTGGAAAAAAAAAAAACACAGTTCAGCACACAGCTCGACTGATGGGCATCTTCTGAGTGTACGAGAGAGAGGATGAGAAGAGCTGAGCAGAGTCACTAAGGAGACAGCCTGCTCTCTGCACAGCGCAGTGATATCGCCCTCCACGCTCCCTCGCTGACAGACTCTCAAAGACTTCCCACGAGCTGCCTGCAGTCTGTCGGGGGCTGGGGAGGCTGTACACGGGAACATACCACTAACTGGCCACAAACGAGGGGGAGGACCGTGGACCAAAAAAAACACACACAGCTCCGGTCCTCAAGCAATGCTAGCTCATGTTAAATCCACATTAGGCCAGCCGGTAATCCTGTTCTACTCAATCATCTTTACAACTATCACCACAGAAAAGCAACAGAGTTGCTGTTCGTGCACAGAGATCTGATGTGGCTTGCTTTTGTGTCCCCACCCATTCCCAGTCCATGACCTCTGATCCAGGTGACAGGTGTTTCATGTCAGAGGCTCCTTTGCTGCTTCCACTGATGAGCATCTTCAGCTACACTGCTCTTGTACGCAAAACTGCAAAGTTAGCAAATGAATAACAGGTCTAAGAAGGATGCTTGGCTGGGCTGTGATAGTGCTATCTCAAAGGGAAGTGCAGAGACTCTCTAAACAGATGTGATAAATGCTCCCTGCCCCCAGTAGAAAGAAAACAATAAACCCCTGTGCTCAGGCCACAGCTAGGCAGTAAAAAATCTGGCTCCTTATAAATGACGTCGTCATAACCTGGATGAAATCACCAGTTCAGCCTTCATGGTGGCAAAATTGGACAGTATGTCTTACTAGCACCTTTCAAATTTATAGGCAAAGTTAAGCAATGACAAGGAAAATAATCTTTGCAAGCCGTGAATAATAGTGCTGAATGAATGCAACTGTACACATCTGGGAAGGTGTGCAAAAGAGCTGTGGAAACATCTGCTTCTGTAGAAGAGATTTCCACAGCTGGTGACATCTGGACCAGGTTGCACTGTAACACAATCCCAGTGATTTAGTGCCACTGTGGCTTCTAGCACTCCATGACATCACAGGGCACGGGCCCAACATTTGTAATGTTGCGTGCTTTCAAGGGTATTCATTTTACTTAATCTGTCAAGTAAAGGGAGAACAGTAAAGGGCATTGTAAAAGCTTCAGAAATATGCTAATGAGAAATTTGCAGCAAATAAACCATGACTGATTTTCTAACAAGAAAAAATACGGACTTGTGACCGACCCAATAAGTAACAGCAATCCCAAGACCCTGAGTGCATTCATGGAGATAGCTGCTTAGAGCAGGAAAACAAAATAACTTCTTAATCAGCACAGTGGATCTGTGCCTTTAAAAAACTCCCAGTGGCTCATCCCTGGCCTGGCAGCTTCACGGCTTGCAGCCCCTCAGATCCACCCCTCCTGTTCAATCTTGCTACAAAAAGCCATGATGAACTGCAGGATCGATACGACAGTTTCAAATCGAGGTTGCAGCAGAGCGGAGCAGAAGAATCCCTTGCTGAGGTGCAGGATGAGGAAAGATGGGCAGGACAGGAGGACTGAGGAGATCACTCTCCATGGAACATTAAGATCCAATCCATGTCTATACTATAAGGCTCTCCAGTCTGAAACAGGAGTTAAGACAAGCTCTTGCAATGGCAATCCACCAGAATGAATAATGATTTCCTAGGCAGCTGCCTTGTCCCTTGGGCTTCGACGTAATTACTAAGCCAAAACAACTGAGGTCATCTTACATGTTACAACTTCCTCTTAAGTTAAATCAAGAAGGGATATCAGCTTATTACAAGTGAAGAAGACAAAAGGTCATTAAAAACAATATTTTGAAATCTGAGGTAATCCGTTTCTAATGTTATTGAACACCCACACTGGATAACAGAGCTTTGCGTTGTTTTAGCTTTTAAGTAAAAGACAAACATACCGCTGCTTGTCGCACTCAGCCCTTCCCATGACACACTGGAGCAGTCAGAGAAAGTGCACAGTGACTCCAGTCTGTGCTTGGTAATTTCCTGACGGGGCCAACCACAGTGTCAATCTCCATGATACACCAACTGAAATGAGCAGGGATGTGATGGGCGGATAAACTAGAGAGACCTTTGGTAAGACTGGCTTCCCTGTTCTCTACATTAAACCCATGAAGGATTTGATTCTGCCTCCTTCCAATTATGAGATAATAGATCTGAAAGTCTCAACAGACTAGCGCTAGACTAAAAAAAAACATGACATTTTAAGTTAATAATTCCATTTTATAAAGTGATATTGCACAATGAAAGGATCACTCACCTTTCACTGAATCAAGTTAAAAAAAGGTCTATCTAACCTGTTATACAATCAAAGACTTATTGCATTTTCTGAATGCAATTTCTGTATGTTATATGTGTTTATGTAAAAATAGGAGGACTGCTCCTCCCCTCCCAAAACAGACCACCCACTTTCCAGCAGGACTACTATTGAGTAAGGCTGTCTAATTCCATCAAGATAATCAGCAGGGTGCTGCGATATTGAATACAGAGTCCTGGCTCTTCAGACCATTGCTACCACAGCACAGGCACCCATTTATCAAACTAATAAACACAATAAATCAGAAGCCTGGCAAGGCGAGTATCTTGGATCACTGGTTCACAGGCCTGGAAGATGAAGCCAAAACATGCAAAACAGACTCATCTGCACAAAAGTGTTCTCATCTTCATGATGGAGTGACATGCGAACAAAGGTTCTTTACACAGTGTGTTTCACCGAGCGGAATATCTTTTTGCCAAAGGAAGAATGCTTTAAAATGTCAATATTAAAATGTTCATCAAAGATCGTTTTCTTCTTGAACATTTTTGTCATCTCCCACTTCTAATAATTTCATAGATGATCTTGGTAATCTGCTGCTGGGGAATTCTTCAATTAACATGATTCTGAAACAGGTTGAAAGGGGGGTTGCATTACAAAGTCTCAATTCTTTGCAAAAACTTGGTTTATCTTCTTTGAAATGACTAGAATAAATTATGGACTGGAGGAAAAAAAAAGAAAAAAATCCCTTTTCTGCCACAGATATAAAAAAAAGTAAAACCACCTTTTAAAGTAGCTCATCCAAATCTGACAAATTTACAGCATGCTCTAATTAATGGTACAATTATATACCTTACTGAAATGTTGTCTTACACCTTTCATGCTGATGAAACAAGCAGGATTTCTTAAGCTTTATATCGTTCTGCACTCCAGCTCATATTTGCTTTCTTAGAGTACATTAAAACAGTGGGTAAATCAAAGAGAAAACAATAACCATAAAAAAAATGATTCGGAATTTATTTGGAAATAGAAAAACTTTGAAAGAGTTTTGCAAGACAAAAACAAAACCACAAAAAATGAAACCAGTTCCTTATTAAATAACCCAAGCTCAATGTAACATTTAAACCAAGAAAAAAACCAAAACATTAATATCTTAACACAGTTGAGATAATAGTGCAATAATGGCCTAATTAAATACTGAGGTCTATGAAGTATATGAGTAATACTCACTATCCTTAACACAACTGATTGGCTTTCAATATTTATAGGTCTCAAATGCAGTCATGCATAAAGATCCACTCATTTGGTGTTTGCCCTAATGAGGAAGGCTCTTACTGAACAAATGATGTATTCACCGTGACACAATTTTAAAGCTTTTTTTTTTTACACCTCACTGTCCTCTCAAGCTTCTGCATAATCCTCCCATCTTTATTTCTGAAGGGAGAAAAAAAATGCTTTAGCAAAAGCTTGCAAATTGACATCACTCACAGCCTGGAGGACTGCCTGTGTCTTTCATTCCACTTCCACTGTGGGAATCTTTCAGGTCTGCCTCCCCAGCTTTTTCTTAACGGGGTTGAAGAACATTGTGTTGTTTATGGAGGAATGATGAGGTGCAGAAGACTGGCAGATACTACACATTTACAGTATGCCTGCATGAATGTTACCACAAGACAGACAGTTCTTATAGTTCCTGCCCTAAAACAACCTTAACAAAAGGCAACTGAAGCCTGATTGCGAGAAATAGCCAACTTATCTTCATCTATCTCAATTTATCTTTATTAATTTCTCCTCTATAAAGTCTGCACACAGGAAATGCAAATGGGAGTCTCAAACGGTCTTCAAAAACAAATGTGAGTCTATATGGAACCCTGTAACCTGAAAGAATAAAGCTTTCTCAATCATAATTTATTCTGTACACATATAACACATAATGTAAAAGGGGGAAAAATATAGTTATAAATCAATCCTATAAAATATAAATCAATCCTATAAATAGGCCCAGATTACAAGATAATAAAATTACTAAACCTCCTGGGTCAATTTTAAACTGCCATCTGCAGAGCAGAAAAGCATTACAGCCTGAAATAACAGCACAGCACCTCTCAGTAGTCACCGTTCCAGTTTCTCCTCCAGGTCCCACACAGGAATTAGAGACATGCGGCAATGTCGCCTAAGCCACGGTGGAAATATTAAATAATGTTGCGCACTGTTTAGCAGTTAATGAAGTTCAGAAGGCAAACAGAATAAAATCCATGCAATTCCCATCAGAGGTGACCTGCACACAGACTGCTGTGACAGAAGCCGCAGAGTAGCACTTCCACTTTCTGAGCGATTTAATTATCGGGGTTAAGACCACTGCAGACTCCATTAGGTAAATCCACTTTCCACTGCACGCAGATTAGCTTTTTTTTTCCTCCCGTCTAGGCCTGTCAGGCTGCTAACCAGCCCAGCAGACAGCTGAAGCCCAGTCACACAGCTGCTGAAGTTGCATTCCCTCAAAAGGACCGACTGGGAAACAACTGTAAAAGCACAATCGTTTTCCAGGGGGAACCGATCGTTCATGTTCCAAGACCTGTAGGAGCAGTTTTGTAAAAATTACCTTAACACCCGCTTCACAAAAAGGATACTTGTGTCACTGGATGCATATTAAGGAAGACCCAGAAAACCACACAATACTGTACATGGCATGTGTGATCAGGGGCAGCACATACCGCTATTGGTCTGAATAGGTTTGCAAAACCCCAAATTGTTAAAGAGATGGAAAGTTGCTAATGTTTCAGAACAAGGTCTCAGACCTGTCGTGACCACGGTTCAACATTTTTAACACAAAGCTCTGTTCTCGTTGCAGTCAGTGTTGCCGACTGGAGAGGCTATCCTCTATTGTGCAAGGATGCAGCATTTTAGAACTTCCAAAGGTATTTCAAGAAAGTTCTGCTGTTTCGGTTTTTAGCATCATCTCCTCTTGAAAGGATGGTACAACCCCTGCCTCTCTCCATCACATTGTTCAGCAATCTGTGGCCTAATGACCTGCTGCAGTGCCCTTCCTTTATTTGGCATGGCTACAGATTTAGGTTCACAGGTGTCCTAATTCCTTTTTACCCCACAACACAGCTCCTCATTCCCATTTCTTTATGTGAAAGGAAATCACATGGGGAGAAATGGGGTGAAAATGGGCTTCCTTAAAAAAAAAAACTTATGTCGCAGTGTAGTACAGAATAAGACTGTAGTAGTGAAGAACAATCCTGTTTCTGTCACATGAGGATGTCTATGAACCTTGTTGTTAAATACTAACTCCATAAGAGTGATTTATCATGATATTTCCACTGTTTCCAGACACAAAAACAGACATATACAGGAAGTACATAAAAAAACCTCTGGAATATCTAATCTGACATGCATTTCTCTAATTATTTCTTACATATTTAGTCAAATGGTATAGAAGCCAAGGCAATAATCACTACTAAAGAGGCAATACCCCAACGTGAACATTCGAGCAATTTGAACAAAAGCCCAAAAACCCCCTGAAATCTAACTATCTGAACCCGGTCACTTCCAAACTGCATTTGTTTCACAATTGCTAAAAAAAAGGGCATCAACAATGTGACCACCACCACTTAATTTCATTTTCCTAACAGAACGCATCCATAAGAATAACGTTGTGACAGAAAAAGAGTGCTTGGGGAACAGATTTTCTAAAGCAATTTACCTAAGCTGAAGACGGCTGAGTGTGTTGTGCTATGCTACATTATTGATGTCTTGTAATAATGCATTCCCCCTGTCTGTGAATCCCTAGCGCCTGGTTGCTTAAAGCTCAAGTGTGAGAGACAGAACACAGACACTGTTAGCTGCCCTAGGAGCATAGCACAGTCAGAAGGCCACAATTTCAGGGAGGTATTTAAAGGGGAACTGGACTATCAATTTCTCAGACCAGTTATTCAATCTTGGTAACCAAATAAATTCATTGACATTATAGCACAATTTTACAAATTGCGAATTAAGCACAAACCTATGAACTTTGTGAAAATTACTGTACAGTAAGTCACCATGTTGTTGCCTACTTGCATTCGGTTTCCCACACATGATGCGGCCCTTCCTGCTCACTAGTCACTGTAATGACTCATGTACAAGCGAATAAAGGTTGTGCAGCAGATATTTCCCACAGAAATGTTTCAACGTGATCAGCATGCAGAGCTATAAGATAAGATCACTTATTGGCCATATACAATTGTATTAAGAATTTATCTTTTCGCAAACCCCAGCTTGCTCTCCATGAGACACACAGACAGGGAGAGAAGCTAGGGGTCAAAGCGCAGGGTCAGCCACTTATACGGCGCCCCCGGAGCAGTTGGGGTTAAGGGCCTTGCTCAGGGGCCCAACAGAGTAGGATTCCTCTGCCGGCTGCGAGATACACACCGGCAACCTTCCAGCCACAGGCGCAGATCCTTACCCAAAGAGCCACCATACCGCCCATCAATTAAGTAGGATTTGTCAGCAAAACCACCTCAAAAGCAATTTTTCTATTGGATTAAAAGAGATGAATTCACAAGCCTGCTTCTTTATAATGAAATAAAGCCCCAGCACGTCACCGGACGATTTGTTGCCTCATTCTGAATCATAAAACATGTCTATTTTGTGATGTAAAGTAGAGATTTTACATGTAACTGTGTGCATTTTATGCTTTGTTGTGGTTTGAATGCTGAGTCTTTCTAATCCTAAAATTAAAAATAGAGTTGCAGTTCCCCTTTAAGGAGTTGTGGCAGATAGGGCTCCACTGAAACACAGACTTTAATAATGCAGCATCCCAGTTTTAAGGAGCCTGTAAATAATCTCACTAATACAAACACGTGTCATTTATCAAAAAATAAAAGTCCTAGAGAATTCAACCCGTTCACTATTCTATCCCTTAAAAACAATTAACGTAGAAGCCGTTAATCAAAGGTTAAGTGATGGGCTAATTCAAAGGGCAAACAGATACAGGAATTTAATATTTTTTCCATCCCTTTCATGCCTTTCTTTCCTGTTCTTACAGAAAGATAAGACGCTCAAGAGAAAGCAGTGGAGAGTCTGAGTGTGTCTGCCCCGCCGTGGTATTTTGTGAGCCATAGTGCTTTCTAAGCGGATATTGCATATGTTTCACTTTTCAGAAAAAGTTGTTTAAGGAGATCACCCCCCTCCTCTAATACTGTCCCTGCTTCTTCACAGCTGAGGACAGATGTAGTTGCATCTCTTGTGCCTTCATCAAATAAGACACTGGACCTGGCACAACCAGCATCTGTTGATCTGTCGAACACCCATTAGTTGTAGTAGCTCAACACGAAGAAGCAATTTTGAACTCATCAGCATTATGCTGCTGTTTCACATTGTACAGCATTGCTGGCATATCCAACAGCAGAGACAGCCAACCCTTAGTCTCCCGTCCCATTCCCCTGCAACAAGCCCCCACTTATCCTCAAGCTTCTTGGCAAGGTCAATCTAGCAATTAAGATTGATTGAATTAAAAACATTTTGGCTCGATCAATGTTAAGCGGTGGCACAGATATGGAAGCTGCCTACCACAAGCGGAAAATCACTATTCTGCGAGATTTACCCTTTGTATTGTAGTTTCTGTCAGGAACCAGCATCTTACCTTTTACTGTACATTGGACACTGATGCAGAGATGTGTGTGTATATACTGTTCATAAGAGACCCAAAGATCTCACCATTCAAAGCAATCCAGGGCAATTTGTGCATTCATAAAAACAAGAATAAAGAATAAAAGCCAATAAAGTGATCTTATCTTATATTGAAAAATGAAAGACATCTACTGTACAGTATGTCTTGATATAATTTATATTCTTTTAAAAATGTAATTTAGAAATTCCCACTATTAATGAAATTCAGTGAAATCTAACAATAAATTGGTTTAATGTTTGTTAGTTCCGCAAACCCACAGCTACAGAATGGTGGATAATGGTTTAACAAGTTACTGTAAATGTGCCAAATGTGAAACTGTGGAGTTCTACTGCAGGCAGTATACTGTACATACGGTGAAATACACTGCCATAAGGTCAAAAGCTGATCAGAGTAAGAGCACATGGAAAAATAAAAGTCTTCAACACATTCAGAGGAGGATTCCTTCCCAGTGCACATGCCATTTCTTCCCATTTCCTAAGCACTCTAATGTATCCGCAGACAAATACAGTCCTTAAGGGTAATAGAAGTCATGTTTAGTGTCTGCACAGAATTCCTATCACTATCTAACAAATGACAACGTGGAAAAAACAGAACACCACCAGCTCTGCCAAAGAAATGGCTCCTGTTCAGAGAGTGTGCCTGGGAGCTGGTTCTGTCCTGTGGCTTTATAACGAGGGCAGGACACACACACACACACACACACACACACACACACACACATAGTCTATATAAAAAAATTAAGTGGCTCACTTGGTGTTGCATGGCCAGTCAAGGACACTTCAATAGATCCAACCACCCTATGTTCATTTAGAACATAAGGCTCAAGAAAAGAAAATGAGCAGCTGTATTATATATACGGGCACCTATGTGGGCATTTGGTGGCAGTTAGATATGACTTGTTCATTAAATGTATAATGCGGTTCTGCCAGAGAAAGTAATCGCGTTTCACAATACCACATGTTTAACAGAGCAAGATGAGCAAGATTTGAGGAGTGGGGTATCTGATTGCTTAAGATGTGTCCTGACATGCATTTTCTCCATTGTGGGCATGTTTTTCCTGAAAGCTAAAACCCTCCTTGTAGATTAGAATTTTGCAATGGCCATGTATCCAATTAGAAATGATTATGTATGAGCTCGAAGACTGACAAGGAATTGCTTTCAGAACACATTCCACAGCGCCTGAAGACAATATGTGAGCCTGCTCACATTAACTAACAGAGAGACTTGCATTGTTAGACAATAGCCTGATAACAAGGTTTCGTCTTCCCTTCCCAAGACAGATGCAGATAGCACTTTTTATAAATACCTAAAACTAAAACCTCAGCAGGAGCTACAGTAGCATGAGCCAATATGATGCTTAACCATACATATAATGATCTGATAAAGAATGCACAGTATTAATATTTACAGTATGTGGCTGATGCTTTTATCTAAAGTAACTTACATTTGCACCCATTTATACAGCTGGTTTTTTGTAACAATTTGAAGCAATTAGGGTGGAGTACCTTGGCTCAAAGGTACAACAGCAGTGTCTCACCTGGGATTCGTACCCACAACCTTTCAATTATGATTCCAGAACCCTGACCACTGCTCCACACTGCTGACCCTGAACGCTATAGGAATCCCAGACAATAAGGTGCAATATTGCCTACTGTCTTCATCAAGTATTTTCTGGGTATCTAAAATCAGTAATATCACTGACATATTTGAATTAATTAATAAAGATTGGTGCCTTTCTACATTTTCTTTCAAAAGTCTTAATATTCTTCACAACTTTAAATGGGAATATGGAAAGGTAAACTGACAGACCAAATCCTCAATACTGACATTAAAACATTTATGAAGGATGACCTTTAAATCTCTCCAAAGTTTTATATTTCACTTCTCCCTCAGGGACGTGCTTGATTTTCCTGCAACATGTTGGTTTCCAAGAACAAAAGCTGGATTTGAGCAAATGAGATTGTCAAGCAACAACTATTCCCAGCTGTCAACAGGAAGCTAATTAGCTGAAAACTGCGTTACAGCAAAACCTTCAGCTTTTGAAGGCCTATTGACAGATAAAGATTAATTGTAGGCAAACACATTTACGCACGCTCTCCTTCTTCTTAGCTGTTTAAAGTCCACATATCTTCTCATTAACAAGGCAGAAAACAGGACTCAGGTCAGAGTCACCAAGTGGCAAAATCTCACATTTACAAAATGTCACCAGGTGCCAATTATCTCCAAAACAAAGAGTGAAGCTTAAAGGGGCATTTACCTTTGAGAGTTTCCAGTTCTCTCCTGCGAAAAGAGAAAGAAAGGTAGAATGTTAGTATTAACATATTTGAGAAAATTATTCATTGCCCCAGGTGGATTTAACATCTTTCCCCTGTTATGAAGCTTTTGGAACTGCAGTGACCAGGTCTAATAAATCCAGGGCAGCTCAATGTCCTGCTGATTTAGATATAGGATCACCTCTAGCAGACATTTGACAAAAAGAAAAGGCAAGAGCAGGGGAAAAAAGGAAAATAACCTCACAAAAAACACCACAATTATAATATTGCTTACACACACATATTTAGCAGAAGGCTAATGCTTTTGTACTCATAAAAACTGTTCAGCAAATGAGCATTTCATGGCATAAAACCTGAATTACTCAGCATATAAAAACCTGAGAAAGATTCCTCGTGTGGAATTTAATTATATTTAATGTCTTGCATTTGTGTAGCACTGCTCATCCCAAAGGACGAACAGTACACTTCACGTACAGGAGGGGACTTTATCCATCACTAACTAATCACCCACACCTGGGTGACAGACAGCATGGATTCTGTCCCAACATCTCTCACTGCACAGCAGCTCGGTCAGATGAGTGAGAAACTGGTTCAAGACTCTTATGAACAAGGATGTCTAAAAAGCAGGAAGGACAGAAGTATATATGCTGTAGTCAATGCCAAATTCATGTCAAAAACTCAGAGAAGGAACCTACAAGGAGTTACTCTCATATTAGCCAACACCACAGCAGTTCCGTTTGTGAACAGCACTGTTACAAAGACATCATGCACCGACTGCAGAAGCCCTGCATCTCCTTCCTTCTGGGTACAGCTAACCTCACTCTGAATCACAAACTGCTCACTTTTCACAGCTTTCTAAAAAAGGTGAAAACTCAAAAGCAGAGAGCTCTGTAAATTGGAAATGGTGAGTTTGTACCTCACTGGCTTCAGCTATTAAAGCAGATGGAAGCAAGCAAATATAAAACCAAGCATTACATACTACAACCTGGCAGACACCTCGCAGGTGTTTTAAGAATTTGTGCCTCATATCGTCTGGAACGTTCCTCCAGAGGAAAAGAAGGGAAGGAAATGTTTTACAAGGAGCAAATCAAAATGAGAAAAAAAGGAGCAGGCATACGAAAAGCAGAAGATGACAAAACTCATCGGGGTAAATGGGATTTTAATACAGCCACGCAGTTGGGTTCGGGTTGTGGTTAAACATCAGTGTGCGGCACAGGGGCAGCAGGGCAGAAAGATTGGGAGACACCTGTCAGCTGTCCACCTGGCCTTCAGAATCAGCAGATATGCTGCCTGGAACACAGGCTTGCACAAGAGCAAGCAGCCAGAAAGTGGGTGGGTGTTGCTAGGTAACACAGCATTGTACCACAGGCTTGATTTATTTTAATAAAAGCTTCTTCAACATTCATTATAATCTTAACATGCAAGGTGTACAGTATGTGCAATGTCCCTTTATCCTGAAACCGTAGATAAGCTCTGGACCTGAATTTTGCAACTGGAAGGCAGTTCTGCCAGAGAGACTTGAATTTATGCACTATTGGTTGACTTGCCGTGACTGCGCACAACAGAGAAACAAAACTAAATTGTAAGATTCCATATAATTTTGATGAAAATACAAATGGTGCTGAAAAATTCAGATTTCCTAAAATGAAAACAATTCCAGGAAAATGTAGAAAAGAGGCATCCCTAGTGCTGGCCTGCAGTGGTATACAAAATAAGTCTTGTTATCCAAAACTTTCATTATAAAACACTCTACATAAATGTAACCCCTTATAAGTACATAATTACAATGTCAACGTGTATTCTGGAGTAACTTCAGAATTAAGTCTTCAGTTGGCCCATATTTTTCTACAGGATCTTGAAAAGCTTTCAGACACAAACATGTACCGCATACAGTTTAAAGAATCATGCACTTTGTTTTTGTTCTGTTGATGGCCCAGTGCAACTCGCCAATCCTTTGTTCCTTAGATGGCCCCTACTAAGTTTCTGAAAACTGGATTTTTGTGAGGAAGTCCATTGTGACACACTGGTGTTGCTCAGGCTTCAGTGCACCACAGTTCAAACACGGGCTGGTGAGCACTGTGCCAGTTTCTCCATGATTTCTCAGTCATCTCTGACGATTCTCTTCAAAAAAAGCTGATTGACCAAAAGACAGAGTGAAGGCAAAGAGCAAGCACAGCAGAAACAGGCATAAAGTTTTAAAGAGAAAATACCTTTCTCAGCAAATGCTTTTATCCAGGGAAGGAAATGAGGGCACTTGATTCAAGCATTCAATAAAAATTCAAGCATTCACGTATACAAAAAGGGCAGCGACAACTTTAGCCCAATGGAAATTTGCAGATTAAGCTGTGAAATCAGTGGAGACAGGCAGAAATTAAGGGTAAAATTATTCAAAACTATTCAAAAATAGGAGGGTGTGGAAAAAGTCATCAAACCATGTTGTCAAAGCAAATATAATCCCTCTTCCAAGAAACCGCTGGATGATATCCTGGGATCAGCCAATTAATTAAAAACCCAACAAACTATATGGGCTGAATGGTCTCTTCTTATTTGTTTTTATCCAAAGTGACTTACCCACAAATAGTTGTGCAGAATCAAAGCAGCAAAGGAGCTATTTCTGAACTCCTAGAACTAACACAGGGAGAAACCACCGATATACCTTTTGAGAAGGTAATGGAATTCTTGTTTTTATAAGCTGCATTTCAATAAAATTCAATACTCACAAAAGAAACAAATCTGGTATGCTATCCTACCATTTACAGTTAAAACATCTTGACAAGAATTAAGGTTCCCTGCACAAAATCTCAAAATGAATTGCAGAGAACAGCTACAACAATTTAATCTGGAATGTCGGAAAAGAACTAAGTCGTGAATAAACTGTATTTCATTGCTTTCTTAAATGGAACTCAAGCGTGCTTATTTGTGTCAGTTGACTTTGGAATACAGAAAGAAATTGCTTACTTAATTCCTTACTAACTAATTTGTTGGGATAAACACATTTGACTTCAGGCTCTTCAAGGGGATCAAGAAAATTCCCTTACTAAGCAAGTCAGTGGGTCTTCCATGAAAGTCATTACTCCCGAAAAGGGGTTTGTAGTGCGTTCGAGAACAATGTACTGTAAATAAGGAAATGTACAGACTTCCAAGATTTTACATCACAAAAATGTATAGTTTCACTCATAAAAACAAAAATGTTATGAACATTTAATTTATTGTAAACAACGATTTTAAGGCTGTTTCTAGGATAATGTTTATTATTTTTTACTGAATTTATAACTATGCAGCAACAGTTGTAAAATGTAAATTTAGAAAGGTAACATGATATCAAGTCATATTACATTTTTTATATAAAACAGAAATGAATATTTTCAAAAACATTGACAAAGCTAACCTAAAGGACTGAATTTTTAATACAGAATGTACAATCCTTAGGTTCACAAACACAACATTCTAAAAGTCTATAACATCCTGAAAAAAATAATACATCGTTCTCCCAAATAAAAAGACTGAAAAAGGCCGATGTGTAAATTAAGAAAAGCTGCAATCGGCTGATGGCTGATACATTTTTTCCTGCAGTAACATTTGCTTACTGCTGTAACATTGACAGGACAAGTCAATGTACACCAAAAGCCATGCCCATGGTGAATTGTCTTATAATTTCAAGCAAAATTCAGAATGTCCACAACACTGTGTGGCCAGCCCAATTTTCCTTAAATAGAATTTTCTGCCGTGGACGCAAACAGACTGTGTACCATAAGAACATTTCGTGAATTCTAGGACTGATGAAAACACATCATGTGAAAAATTGTGAAAAGACTGAATGTGCCCATGTTAATAGCACAGAAATTTCAGCTCCATCTGTTCTGTTGTTGTACACAGGGCTGCATTTAAGATACTGAGATATATTTATGCATTAGAAAAACAGATGCCTAGAGAAGGGAGGCACAGTGGCACAGTGGCTAGCATTGGTGCTTCACAGCACTGTGGCCCTGTGTTCTATGTCTAGGGTGCTGCTATCCGCATGGAGATTTCATGTTCTCCCCCATGTTTGCCTGGGTTTCTTCCCACAGTCCAAAAACCTACTGGTAGGTTAACTGGCTTCTGGAAAAAAATGGTCTTTGCGTGAGTGTGTGTGTTTGTGTGTATAAAATCCTGCGATGGATTGGCTTCCCGTCCAGGGTTTATTGTTTTGGATAGACTCGGGCATCCGTGTCTGATCACTGGGAAAATGGCCAGGTGGGTGTCTAAAGAAATGTAAAAAAACACTATTCATGCATTCTTCCATCCGCTATAAGAAAGTGTCTTATTCTTGGTAAGGGCTGTGGCAAGGTGAGACATCACCTTGGAGAGCAGACCAGTCCATTGAACCAGCAGCACTAACTGCACTGACACCAAGTCACCCTCACACATTACTACAATAGTTAATTCACTAGGTACTGTACCTTCATTACTACTTGGCAGATTGAATGAGCATTCAATAAATGTAGTGGAGAATTGTAAGGCAAGTTAAGACTAGTTAAAAATCAGCTACATGCAACTCACAATTGTTGTTTGCTTGTAATCACGGTTAGTAATAGTCACAAGTAAATGTAGTAGTTTGAGGTAGCAGTTATATGTTGATGATGGTGCCTCAGTGTAACAGATGTGCACAGCACCGGGTCTCCTTTGACTGCGGGCTTCAGTATTGAGGCACAATCAATGCATCTTTAGATGACTGTCTGAAGCAAATTCCCCCTCTTCCCCTGTCTTAGCAGCTGTATAACATAACATTCTTCCTAACCACCATGGTAACACAGCTAGCGGCTACATAAATGGCATTACGGTAGATGAATTTTGCACGTGACCCTGTAATTGTGAAGGCAACCAAATCAGATTACTGGAGAATGCCGTTGTACAGTGTATATACTAATGATGACAAACAGCCCGCAGGGGCGTGTAGCCCTTTCGTCTTCAGCCAGGCAGCAGTTCAGCACACTCTAAAGCAGGACCTGTCACTCGATGTGCTTTGATGCACAAGCCTGACAAACCCCTGCGTTCTTCCTTACAGTCAGCTCTCCTCTCTCTTTATTTCCCTCCAGTTTTATTTTTATCTCCACGCTCTGAAGGAAGTCACGGGCTCCCCGTCACACAAAGCGCAAGCTTCAGCACTAAAGCGTAAACACTGCCTGTGCCGCCTCTCCTCGCGCAATTAATTAGTAAAATGGAAATCCTTTTACATTAGGTCAGCTAAGACTCTGCGAACAGCAAGCGAAGTCTGTCAATAACGGGATTAGAGAGATTAACCTCCTGGCAGCAAAGCTTGCTATATCAATACCACAACATGTTGCAGAGAACTGTACCTATAACGGCGACTCAGCTCTTCATGGCCCGGCATTCGTTTGATATGTCCTTTAGTTTGTCTGTTACACCCACTCAACGTCACTACTAAGGTGTGCTTGTTATCTCTTATACTAAACACATAGATCATTTACCTTTTGAGGGGTTAATCTCTTCTCTGTTGCCTGTTACAAGAGCCAGAGGTCTTTTCAGCTGAATGCTTCTCCTTCTACATTCTGCTCTTGTGTCCAATCTTTCCAGACACCAACAGATCGACACTGTTACCGCAAGTACACCCACTCAATCTAACACGGGCATCACCAGGCACAGCAACTAATAAAGACAGTGGTGTTTTTAGATAAAATGCCTTAGCATTGAGGTGCAAAGAAAGATTAATGAACGAAGAAAGGGTTAATGTATGAAGCTACCTTGTTTGCTCATACTGTGTACACCCAACACAAAGATTGGAAAAGATGGCCACTACAAATAGTAGCAATTTAATCGTCTAAAATCAAAGATTACAGATCAGAGAAACCCGTCTCGTACTGAAACTTAGGAGCATGCACATCACTGCCTTTATTCAAAGCTGCAGACTCATCAGACACCAGATTCGTGTTTTTTTTTAGGAACGTGTAATACAAACTACGGCTGGTGGCCATCTTCTATATCGACACACTTTAAAAACGCAAAATGTGTTTCCACTTATCATGCAATGCAAATTGATTTGCGTAGGATATTGTGAGAGCTTGGCAATTTATCTGTAGAAAACACAGGGAACTCAACAAAGCTAGTTCCTGTGAATAAAGAGGCAAAAAGCATGATAACACTTGTGTGATAAGAAACAAGTGTTAGGTGAGTTTGCAAATGCAGAGGTGATAACAGGCTCAGGTCCACCGCTATCGCCTGGCTCAGTGATAGAGCAGGGGGACCTCACCCATTGCATTGGTAAAGTTGGTGGAACGAGTACAGCAAGGTGATGCTGCAAAGGAAATTCAGGGCCCATCTATTCACCTCCTTTAGAAAAGTAGCACCCATGATCAATTCAAACCGCATCCTTCGCATGTAATAATGTCCCAGGTGGGACCAACTGAGCAATCTCTCCTGCAGTACCTCGGGCTGCTAACATGCAGACTCAAACAGACATTGAACTGAGTGTCATGCGCATGCCAAAAAATAGCAGGCACACAAAACATGCAGGCAATCAGGGGTTTCACAAATTCAGCTTACACTATGCCTAACAGTAAGAGCTGCGTCCAGACTAGGGGTTGGCAGTCTATGGCATGCATGCATGCATATATGGACACGCCAAGAGTCTTTTCTAGGGGCATCAGATTGAACAACAAATGGCTGGATGAGGTCACTCAGATCCACAAGGTACTGAGATTACCAAACAACCAAGATGGACCCCACACACGTCATTTCTGTTTGCAAGCAATTAACTCATAGGTCAACCTTACCACTTTAACTTCCTTGTTGCTATTTTTCTTCACTTAGACCTGAATTAAACTGAATGCCGTATCAGATGGTCAACAGCTAAACTCAACCACCTCACCTAAATTTTGTTCCTCTCCTTCCAAAGCCACTAGCATGTACTGGGCATAACGGGTTGAATCCATCCAGGAAGAACACTGACACAGGCGCTGACAGAAAAGCCACGGCTGACGTACCTTTTCTGCTTCTTGAAGGTTTCCAGTTGCAGGACGTGGTAGTGCTTGAACCGCTGCAGCTCGCTCTGGCCACAGAGGCTCTCCAGGTGCAACAGATGACCCTCCATCTCCTCAAAGTCTGCTTCCAGCTGAGCTGCAGACCAAAGCACAGACCAGCAGCGGCGTTAGATAGTGAATCTTTCTGTTATCTGGGTCTTCAGCTCCAGAGATAGAAATCTTAACATGCTCCAGCCGCGGCCTGCTGTTAGGCATCTGGCTGAGCAGCGCAAGATAACATTTTTCTTCTTTTGTTGGGACTTCCCCATCTACAGACTTGACTTTCTTTGTCAGCTACAGTACACTCATACACGGGGCCCCGGTATAAGTTTCTCATTTATATAGTGCCTCACATTTACAGTATGTAGCTGATTATTTGGTAAAAACATATCAAATGTTTTGCAAAACCAGAATGAGAATGATGTGAAAGCGATGTTGGAAGTGCATTCTACGCACATAAAAAATGCAGAACCTGTGGAGAAATATATTGGACAATGAAACTGATGATTTCAGACGTTTTTAAGCATTGCAACACAGTGCTCAATCTTATTCAGGAAGTCGACTCTTCCAATTAGAGCTGTATTAAGGAAAAATGCCATTTATAATTCTCTCCTGTGCACTAAAAATGGGTTTATGGAATCCAAATTCCTCTGGGTTACAAGAAAATATTAAAAGTGAGTGACAGTTTGAGAAAAATGTCACAAGTACTGTACACTGTGTAATGAAAATGGTTTTCAATTAATGCTTATAAAGTAAAATTTCTGTTTAATAATCCTTAAAACCAAAAGCAGTTCTAAAGTAGCATACTGTATGTCATTGCATATACTATACACCACACAAAAGTACTGTACCTGTACTGTATTTTAATATACCTGGGTGGCTATGAGTAATATCTTACCCTGTCTTCCAGTCCCTATTCCTACACTGATCCATTGTCATTATTGGGAGAAATGTCCCCATAATAAGTTACATAGGAGAATAACTGTACATAACTGAATTTGCTATAGTATACTGTATGTTGCACATTTTAGTCCCTAACATATCCCTGAATACACTTAATACAACATAAACCCATTGCCAAATAAGAGACATACTGTGCTGTACTTGTATAATGAGAAATAAAAGTATATAAAGTAAAATATACGATTGTCCATATTAAGCAGTTTAATAGCCATGGAAATAAAAGATTTTAGGACAGGTTCAATAATTGTCTTTTTAATTATTCTAATTGTCTTTAGAATAATTTTTTTTTGTAGTACAGATATTGAAAGAGCAGAGTTTTCTTGCGAAGCACAATAGATGTTGGCTCTTCTTACATACAGTTTGGCATTCATGTTTTCCTCAAAGGTAAGTTTGTAATCAACAACAGTGCAAAGATATTTGTAACCGTTGACAATTTCAATTTCTTGATCCTTAATGACTGTTGGTTTTGCAGCTGGAGGTTGCTTTCTATAACCAATGATCATGTCTTTGGGTTTTGATACATTATTTGGAAGGAAGGATAGGATAGTTGTTACACCATTCAATAAAATAATCTACTGCAGACCTGTGATCAAGTATCTACAGTACATTCTGGAGGAGACTGACAATGACAGTGTCATCGGGAAACTTAATGATGTGTCTGTCCTCAAAAGGGCTTCTACAGCTGACTGTATACAGAATGTATGGGGACAGACAGCCCTGAGGAGACCAAGTGGAAGAAAAAAGCTAATTTGATATGAGACAATTTACCCTCTATTAGAGCTGTAGGCAAATTGCATGGGATCCAGCAGGTGCTCTACCTGATGGAGCACATGCCTTTTAACTATTTTCTCAAATGACTACATAATCAATGAGGACAATACCACTGGCCTGAAATTATTCAGTGTCCTAGGGGATTTGTGTTTGGAACTCGTAGGATTGCTGCCTGTTTCCAAATTTTGGGTACTTTCTGCTGATTCAGAGATATTTTGAAAATAAAATGAAACACAGTACTGAGCTGCTTGGCACATGATCTCAGTACCTGCTCACTGACTTTTCATTTTCTGCATTGACAAATTCAGCCTTGGTGGGACCATTGAGATTCTCTTCCTCGATTTCTTCACTAAGGTCATGCTTGTCAAATCTAGGGTAAAAACTATTTGGTTCATTAGCCAGGTTACTGTTAAAACCATCAATATTCACTGTGTTTACACAGAGATTACCTTTGTCCTGCAGCCCCCGTTTTCATTCCTCTCCCTGCTCCTAACAACTATACAATCATTTCTGATACTTCACTTCACTGAAATACTTTGAAGTAAAGTATTTTCTTAGATCCAAACATCTTTTGGGATTAAACATGGCAAATATATGTGCAAGGCGTTATTCTAAACTTGTTGAGCAAGAGTATTTTTCACAAAAAATACAAAAACCTTGACCATGTGCATCGGAATTGTAAGGCCTTATTTGTATTGGATTTGCAGCAGTGTAACATCAAATATAACATATCGAATATCCCATTCATCATGTTAAACACTCTGCTTGCAAAGTTTTAGTACTCAAGCAACTATACTTGGAAAACTGTGCTCTGTAGAGCACCACTTTCTATCACAACATGCATACAAATCATTATGGACACACACAGAGATCACAGCGAGCTCACCTAGCGCCCTCTGGTGTCAACTTTAGTTCCCCACATGAACACTTGGAAGAGTTTGAAGAAGCTATAAATAATGTAGGTTTTTACAGTATGTTGATACAGCATTTACACCTTCTGTGGTGAAGCAATAACAAAGGTGACAACGTCAGCATACAATATATAGTTAAAAGTGCAGAATTTCAATCAAGGGATTTCATGCCTATATTGTACAAAGCACTCATTTAGAATATTGTGTTCGATTTTGGTCACCACATTACGAAAAATATACTGCTGCCCTGGAATCAATCCAAAGAAAGGAGCTACCAGATATATTCCCGGGCTTAAAGGAATGTTCGGCTCTCATAAGCTAAGTGAAAATATATTTTTTTAGTCTTGAGAAAAGAAGACTAAGGGAGGGATGCGATTCAAATATTCAAAATCCACAAGAGCGCAGGCCCCATGTATGGACTTCACAATCATCAGGGAAACATGAACCAGCTGACCAGTGGAAACATATCCTGGAAACAGTGGAAATGCATATCAGATTTTATATGAATATCAGCTCAGGAGGCACTTTTTTTATGCACAAAACATGACAGGAGTCTGGCATAGGGAGCCCAAGCCATGTTGTTGAAGCTGAAACCCTGGCGTCTTTCAAGAAATAACTAAATGAGATCCTTGGATCGCTTAGCTAGAGCACTAACTGCCAAACAAGCTTGATAGCCCAAATGGCCTCCTTCCATTTGAAACCTTTCTGCGGTCTGTATGTACCCAATGACAGGGGTTGGTAAAAGTTTTCAGTACAAATATGTCTGAGGCATCCATCGATCTTCATAAGCAGCTCATCAATACCAACGGATGTCTGGTCTGAATCCACAGTGCCACATGTAAAAAGTGAACCAGACATTTAATGGAGCTCCCTAGCACTTTTTACGTGATTACTGAGAATAAGCGGATAAATTGTACAATAAAAATCTATGAAAAACAAATCTATGGTCTGTCAGGACAAATACCTCATTCAACTTACCCAGCTGTGTTTTACATTCACATATCTACTGTACTACCACTGTTATTACAATCTCAGTGTGAGAGTTATTTTTCACATTACCCTTAACTAAACTACAGATGCAGCCATTCAAAATGACCAATGCAGTGTAGCAATATATGCGAAATAAATTCTGAAGATATCATTTATGTTCTAAAACACAGCCATGCCATCAAAAACTGTCTACGTTTTCCAGGAATCTTAACCCTAACCCTCGTTATGGGTTTGCACTAGGTAAGGATTGGGGTTCAAAATTTCTTCAAAGAATTGATGCAATGTTCCACTCATTTGAGTGCAAAATATACTTAACTGAACCAAAATATTTGTCAGAAATGGTTAATCAAGCACACCAAACTAAAGAGAACGTACTGTACATATCCAAGTTACTTCAAAACTTCCAAGTTTAAATGCCTCCCACACAAACAGGCAGACATTTTATATCCTGCCCAAGATTTATTCTATAAATCCAAAGCAAACCCCAACTGCTGTTAAACAGGAAAGCTAATACCAGTCTTCATGTGTAATACCTTATGTTCCTCATTTTAAAAAGTCTCTATATGTCAATCATATGGCTGCACTTGGAATCAGTTAGTGCTGGTATCTTTAAGAATTGTTTAATTTTCTTCCAGGTTCCATGGGTCACTGAGGCATTTTAATCAAAACGTCTTGCTAGCATTTTCTCTTTGACAACGTGATGGTCTACTTTAGTTTGGCCGCAGAGTAACAAAACAGTACTTGCACAGAAAGGACATGTGGGAAAAGCATATAAGCACTGGATTTTGCCTGCCTGAATTAAGTCACATAAAGGCCATTTGATAATGAAAACACTACGCACATAAATTAAGGCAAAACTCCTCTGCTCCTATGAAGAAAAACAGCAGCTGGCGAAACAACTGAAATATTTCTCAAGCATACAGAACCCATTCAGATGTTGCGATTCAGAATTATGAGACAGAAATATGGAATAAGACTGAATAATTCATCCATACTCCCACACGTGTCTCAGTGCGCACACGTGCAAGGAGAAATGATCAGTTTTACTGCTCATTCTATCAGCACGCGTTGCGTCCCACAGATCGAAGGTAAAGAAGTTTAAGAAGTGACAGTATTTGTAATTTGATCCCACATGATTGGAATCTTTAACAAAGGAGGGCTGCAAGCTCTGGTCCCAGCCACACACGCCAAGAACAGCTTCCGCCGAGACGGCTCTGATTATAAAAGGCAGTCTTTCTCCCAGGGTCTGGAGACTGGTACTGGACACACACAGAGAGAGCAGGCTCTGTTTCTTGTGACCACAGTGCCAGAGGAAGACAAACCCACTGTGCGCCAGAAGGCACCAGCATCACTGACATCACAATGGGCACACTGGCCCATCACAACAGAGGCTCCTCAATACCCCTTCAGGGTGGAGGCAGTGCAGGCAGAACAGCTCACAGCATTACAATGAGTCACGATGTTTTCACAGCTAATCGGATATGTTGGCAAGGATCTGATTTACATAGAAAATATGAGCCCCAGGTGCGCTAAAGAAGAGAACAGGTCTGGGCTTCCAGTTCTAATTGCACTCGAGTCAGAATCCATCAGTGTAGGGTATTCCACAGTACAACAGAGTGATTCTTGGTACATCTGTGTCGTCTTTTATTTGACCAAGGGCTTCACTGGCAGGAATATTTTCTTCCAGGACCACTAAAGACACTATCTTGAGTTACACAGCGTTCCAGAGCAAAAGTGGAAAAACAGCAGAGAAGAGAAAAGGAGATTATAATAACATTTTACCTTTTAACACACAACTTCCTTAATTTCTATTTACCACTCAATTTGGCTTCTGATTTTCTGTTTGCTGTTGCATTACCTTTCTTTTAGGTCTTTTCAAATTTAAAATGCAAAAAACGCTAACTACTGTAACCACCTCCAAACATGGTATGACATGATGCTTGAGTAGTTCAAGTATAAAGTGCCTTGATTTATATTATAAAGCACTTGCTTTGCTTTTGTCAAAAATCTTCTTCTACGCATTTTCCCACTTATGTGGGGTCTGCTTGTTTGCACCGATTTTTCTACTTCGTACGGTCTGAGGCGTCTCGGCAGGTGACTTTCGCGAGGCGCATGTCGTCTTTCAGCTGATCCAGCAAGCGCGTAAAAGGTCGTCCCCGGGGCCAGCGTCCTTCCACATTCAATTCGAGGGTGGTCTTTGCCATTGATGTGTCATTGCTGCGGAGCACGTGTCCATACCATCGCAGGCGCGATTCCCTCATTTTCTCAGTGATTGGGGCGACTTCGAGTGTTTTTCGCACCTCTTTATTCATGATATGGTCTAGTCTTGTCAAGCCGAGGGTCCATCGCAGCATCTTCATTTCCATCGTATGGAGTGCCTGTTCATGCTTCTCTGTCATTGGCCAGCATTCAGTTCCGTACAGGGCCACTGGTCTGACCACTGAGCAGTAGACTTTGGATTTTAGGCGCAAAGGGATCTTCTTGTCGCACAGTACTCCAGTGACCTCCCGCCATTTCATCCAGGCAGTGCTGACTCACATCTTGGCGTCTTGGAGGGTAGTGCAGTCAGAGTTGACACATGAGCCTAGGTACTTGAACTGTGTCACTTTGTTCAGTTGGACCCCACCAGCTGCGATTGTGGCATCGGTTTGATCAACGCATTCCAGGTACTCCATCTTCTTGATGTTCAATTTCATCCCGAATCGTTCAAAAAGCGTCTTCCACTCCTGTACTTGCTGTTCGAGGCTGTGCCGCGTTTCACTTGCTATCATAACATCGTCGGCATACAATAGTGTCCATGGATGCCTTTTTTGGATATCTTTGGTCACTGTATCCATGCAATGGATTTTGTCAAAAATGAACCAACATAAAAGCCTAAATCCAATTCGGAGGTTGTCTCATGAAGATTAGCGGGTCAATCATCTCGTGTTTCTCAAATTCATCCTTGCTATCAGAATGCCAGGAGGTATCCCATTAAATACCTGCTCCCTGTTTGAATGGGCTTCCAATTTCTATATTCTTGTTTTTGCTATTCATCAGCAAAGACCTCAACACAGTCTGTAACATGCAGGACTTCATAAGAAACCCTGCAGTATTATTTTGTGAACTGTTCCATTGAAAGAATTGGTTGCATTACTGAAAGAGCAACCCAGACAGCAGAAAAAATACCAATATAGAAATTAAGAAAAACACTTTATTTTTTATGTATAACAGTAGTGAATTACTCCTCCTGAAAGTTAAACTATAGACATAAAATGATGTGCATGAGAAGCTGCTTCTGAAATGCCATCTCTTCAGAGCTTCCTGTTTGAGAAGATCTGAATCTGTATCAGGTGGTTTCACATCTTTGGAGGACGCTGCAGGGTTAATCTCTCCTAAAAGGCACAGCTCACCATTCAATAGCTCTCAGCCGGCTGCAGGATTTACTGTACATAGCAAAAGAAAGCCTTTTCAGTGCTGTTTCCTTGATTAATCAATGTGTGTACATATTCCTGACGTGCTCCCCATGAAGACATCAGCTCCATAACAGCAAATGCAAGTAACACTTTGCATATTTCTCCCAAGATTAAAGCAAAAATCCACTAGGAGAAAGACTGTTGGTGCACACTGCTGCCAAGTGGTCATGCACTGGTACTGTCCGTCATTAACATTCAAGGCAGCTGCTCTCTGCTGTGGTGCTCTAATGTTTTTATAAAGTGTTTACTCACAGCTGGAAGTTATGTATGGCAATGCACTCCCATGTAAGGTGAGAGTAAAATCACAGACTGAATAATGACATGGGACAAACAAATTAGCATTCCAGTGATTGTGGTAAAAGCACAGATTACCTGTCCACAGTGAGCTGTGCTTCATCTCCACAACAGAACTGGTGGAAGAAAAAGACAGGGATGCTTTTGTTTACCTGGTGGTTTGCTTACAGAAACTGTTCTCCCAAGATGCCTAACTACATGTTGACCAGAAATGCTTTTGAAAGGCACATCTGCCGGCCTCCTCAGATAAGCATGCAGTGGGTCTAAACATCTGTGTGGATGAATCTAATGCTTAATGAACAGCAGACGTTTCTCACAGAGGCCATCCCACAGGGATTTGAAAGAGTCCCATTTTTCTTTGGTTAGAGGAATTGCCTTTTGCCCACCGCCAAATGGGACAATACATCTGCCTTGAACTATCTGGTAAAGGTGTACATATCCCGCTGTTCTTGAATTGAACATTTGTAACCAACTCGGCTCCCCTCTGTGACCTCTGTGCCAGCACAGATTTTCCTGTGAAGCCTTCTTTCTGGAAAGTTCCACATTTTATTTCTAAACTCATTGCTAAAAACAGTTGTAGAAATCAGCTTTGATGTGTGTGGTTTGCAGGGGACAGACCACAGTGGACTAAAGTCACGGACACAAAAAAAATGTCAATATGTGCTTTACAAGATACTGTGTATGTGTGGAAGCTGGGAGGTTCACCTACTTTTCTTTCATTAACATGCATATTTATTATACTGGAAAAATATGCATATAAGTATCCACACTGAAAATATAAGGGTCATAACCAGGAAAAGAAGACTGCAATGTTTTAACAGTAAGAAAGCATAAAAAGAAAAAATCTTTATAACCAGGTACTGTTAGAAAGCCAGTCCCTCATGGGATGATTAGGAAGATCTATAATTCCAAAAGGCAGAAACCCAGACAAGAAGAGAAACGAATAATCCATTACTAGGCTTAATTTTCTGCTTATTAATACTGCTATAAATTAGATACTGAATGCTTTCTGCACTGAACTAAGGTGTTTTTTAAACTAACAGTAAAGGAAAGGAAGTAAATTTTTCAAGTAAAGAAAAAAGGTAGGAGACAATTAACCTGAAATTAAAAAAGGGTTTTGGTTTTGTGTTGTCAGAGCTTTAAGCCGGTGAAGCATGATTAAGAATTAAATGACAGTACTGTATCTGACTAAGCCGCCATCTAGTGGGAGACAGGTATTGGTGAAGACACTAGTCGATCAAGTCTGCTGCACAGCTTTGTCTAAGACGGCTCTTGTAAATACTGTATATAATGAAAGTATGTCTCTAGAAAACAGTAGTATTTAATTATCAAGGGCACGGACTTTTAAGAAGTCTGGGAAGAGCTCTAGACGTACCATGAAGAAAATATTGATGAATGGTACTGGAAAACACTAATGAATGGAGGAGGATATTTTAATAATAAAATAATTTCAACTACATTTTTTAGAATATATATTCTTAAATCCTTTTGAACATCATGATAAATCTAAGCACAACAACCACAGTGCAATAGAAAAGGCTAACCACTTCTATGCTAAAAATAAAATCAGATTTTTATTGATACAGTATAGCGCCAATTCTTGTATCTCAAAGTCCTACACAAGAATACATTCAAACAAAATTAAAAGACATGAGAATAAATCTTTAGCTACTTTGAAAATATTCACAGAATCAGGACAGAATTTATTTTCTGTACAGTAAGGGCTCAGTCAGCCATAGATTTCAACTCGCTTTGTGGCACAAACAGCTGATAAAGACTTTCAAATACAGTGGAGCACTCATGTAAAGCTTTGCAAGGTAAAGATCTTATTACTCTATATTTCAGAGGTAGCCAGTGAATGCAGCTGTGGAGTGACGAGAATTTGACCTTTTTTTAAGAACACAAGCAGCAAGCCAGATAACACAGTCTTAATTTAAAAAGGCAAAGACAAATTTTCATCCAATATGGACATTGGTTAATGGCCTATATGAAAATACCCAGTAAACAATATTAATATTAAAATTTTCAGATTTTAAGGAGGTTTCCAAAGCAAAAATCAATCTGTGCCAATGTGTTATTCATTGAGGGTCATTGAGGTGCCACTCCAAATGTTATCAGATTTACTTTTCCTCCAAAAGCACAATCAATGAGTCCATTTAACCATCACTGATCAATGTTAATGCAATTGCTACCAATTCTAATCCTGATTTTCAAACCTGATGTGATCATTTAACAGCTAAGCTCTAAGTACCTAATTCAACTGTGTGCTTGCTACATCCCCCAGCAGTGCCTCTCTGATCAGCCTCCTTGATGCACAAACCTCTCCTTCAACTGAACAGTGTGGTACGGTGCATTTAGGAGCTAACTGAAGGATAAAAGTATATGAGGAAGGTATACAAAGTGATTGTATAGTGGGGAAAAACTGCTAGTATAAATGTGTACTGTGACCATCTATTTAACTCTAATTTTTCTGTTTTTGTGCACAGGAAACTTTAGGGGCCGTGCATTAGCCTACTCAGCATATATTTTGGAAGATCTCTTGATGAAAACCTACACAACCACCACAACATGCAAACTCCACCCAGATGACAAAGTTAAATCAAATTTAATTGTTTACACTAGCAATTCATCGAATTGAAATGCATTAATCTGATAGGAAATACCACAAAAGAAATCACATAAATACTTTGTAGTTTGCGGGCAGCTCAGACCACTGGGAGCTTTTTTCATTTAACTACTGTAGTTCATATTCAAACAGCTCTACCTAACAGTTTTTGAAGAAAATGACCTCAGCGACTCCCTGCTCGTCAAAGTATTTCACAAAACGGAGCAAGTGCTGTACCTGAATGAAATAATAATTGAAAATAATTGCTCAATTCAAATAATTGCTCTGTGAAATATGGTAAAGTTGATTTTCAAAATCAATTTCTGATGTTTAGATTTTTTACACCTAAAAATGTTCCAAAGAAGCATGCAACATTTTTAGATGCAAAACAAATATCAATATAAATTATGAAGGTATAAAACTATATATACAAGGTCCAAAAAAAAAACTTACCTCATGTACTAAATCCCAATGTCACAGTTGTGTCACTGACAAATTTTAACAAGTCACTTCTTTACAGTACAAGATTTCAGTTTGACTGAAGCTGTAGTGGATGGGATTTGCCTCCAGGAGGCAGGGAAGATTCAACTACAACACTGATATGTTGGTTTCCCCTCCTTGTCTGCAGCACATGAGCTCAGAACATTGTTCTATGACCTCATACCCCAGAGGCATGCCGCTTTATTGAGAGAACAGTTATTTTCAGTTCCTTCAATTCAGCCAGCACTGCACATTTGCCACAGTCCATCATCCAGTGCACTTCTTATTAATGTTTTTCAACATTTCTTCAGAAATGTACCTATATTTGTCTACGTATGCAACATCTCAAGGTACTATTTAACGATGTTCTATTTTCTTGCAGAAAACAGCGTGTTCATCATTTCTAAGTAAGCAGTGGATAGAACAGTACAGGAACCTCCTACCATGAAAGTATAAAATTGTCGGTGTGCTCATGACTCAAAACTGAAATCTGATTTAAGGGAAATTCAACTTGCGGAACACTAACTGAAACAGAAAACGCACTGAGTGCAGGGCTGTCTGTAATAGGGACAATTCCTACATTAACCAATGGTTAAAATATAAGACCTAAAATTATAATTAACAGAAGTCCCAATGCATTCCTCAAATCAATATTGTTCTGTGAATGTGAAAAAAAAAATATTTGTGTTGCTTGTAAGTTGTTAACCAGAAATTCATTTCTTAAAGATGAAGAGAATGTGAAATTTTGTATTCAGGACAAATATCCTAAGGACAATTAAAGATGAAAGAGAGATAAAATCAGTTTTATCCAAAATCAAAGTTCATTAAAGCGTACGAAGGACAGTATTTACTGATAACTTTAAGTGCTTTGTTTTAACAGAATGAACCCTCAAAATTCAAGAGAAAACCAAGAAGATGTGTTATAAATAAATAAAATGACTTCAAGGACAAGAAACTAGCGCAGTTTTCCTCTACGCTGTCATAATATCCTGCTGTTAAAAATAATTTCCTCCAGCTTGCAAACAGGACCAGAAATGCTGCATCAAGCTGTTTGTTCAATTTAATGGCGTCCAGGTGCACCTTACTGACCTGGAAAATGCAACTAGAGATTTAAAACATATTCTTCCGGCATGTACTTCAGAAACATTTCAACAATACAAAGGTTTCTAACCCAACAGATTTAACTGATTTCTCTTCTGAAGCTTGGATACCGAGGAACTTACTTTGTTAATACATAATTTATTTTCCTTTTGTCCCATAAGATTAAATTAATCTCTGCTCATCTGTATCATCATATTCCATTATCTCCATGGATACTGTAATCCACAGTTTAAGTAATCCCATTGCCCTTTCTGGCTTTGCATTGTGGAACAGGCAGACGGACTGCATGAAAAGGCTGAAGATACTCTGAAAGAAATTGAATTATTTAAAATATAAAACTGGTGAGATTCCCAAAAACTGTATTTGCCATTTTCAAGTTTAATAAACTTCACCCTTTTCCTATTGCCCTTGCAATGGGCACTAATTCAACTGAAACATCATGCCTGAAGACTTTCCTACAACAACCTGCTGCTCAGGAACAAAAGTCAAATTTCAAACCTGTTTTTGACATCTGGCGACCCAGCAGGTAATGGACAGATACTAGGAAGCTTGAAGCAAATCTATGACCCATTTCATGCACATCCCTGATCAGCTGTAGATTAGAGAACTGCTACACTAAACAATTAATTAACCACAGAGGTTAAAGCCAAAGTTAAGAATATCAAACCACAGATGGACAAACTTCACCTTGCATATGAGCTTCATAGCAACACCTAATTTGCATCTTTACGCTTTTTTTTTTTTGCAAAGCAAACTGAAAACTAATAAATCACATTCTGGGCTGCAGACACTAGTGCTGCAAGAGAACCAGCAAAGATTCATCCTCTGGTTTTGGCCCAGTTCAAGGATTAGGGTTAAACAAAAAGGTACTGAAGTTACGCGCCTGCTGCCCCTTACTGCCTTTTCCAGCTCCAACTGGCAGCAGCGATCAAATGTACCAGCTGAATCACCCCATGTGCCTTCTCCACACACATCAATCACGGTCATCTGCTGTGGCACTAACTCAAGCATTACAGCTGGCTGGCAAGCGTTTAAAGGTACTTTCATTGAAGGTGGACTCACCTTAAAATCAGACTTGTAGCACCTGTTACCAACCGACTGGGAAAGGCAAAAGCAGCAAGGTTTTTAGTCTAACTAAAAACTGCAGAAGTATAATAAAACTTAGTCTCTCTAACCTGCATCACATACAGTGCATACAGCAATTAACACCCTGACTAAGTTTCCTTTTTCAGATCTATTTACAGTTTCTGTCCTTCAGGCACCATCACTAAACAAAAATCAACAACAAAAGTTCACACAAAAACACTACGTCCCTGCTCAAGATGAGGGAACCTGATGTTTCTCCACCGTCAATCTATAGAAAAAATTGTGTGTTTCTGATCTGTGACCGTTTCAGGGACGTATACAGAAAACCACATCCAAGTTCCAGAACATTATTAGAAGGGTCTTTTCTGAAGAGTAGGGCACGTACCAATCCGCGAAGTGGCAGACTCCAGCTCCGCCAGGAAAGCCGGAATTTGCTGAAGCTGTTCCTGGAGCTCCAGGACCGCGGCTCTCCTCTTCTCCCAGTGGGCAGACAGCATAACCACTTCTCCATCCACAACCTGCGGTCAGAAGCACAGGGCACCTTCCTATTATGCACAGCCCAGCTATAGGCCTGCGATTCACTCATCGCGAACACTACACACTTATGGTACCTACAGTACGTAACCCCCAAAAAAAGTCTTATAGCAATTTCACATTGATGAAGCTTCTGAGAGTCATTCAAATGGTATTATCATCTGCTTGGCTGTTTAAGGCCTGTTTAGATGGAAGCACACAGACCACACAACAGGCATACAGTAGGTACCTGTTTAAATGAGTGGCACCCCTGGGTACAAACGCTCAGCAGTGTCAACAGGGAACGTATGTAAGCTTGCTTCAGGCACATTAAATAATAAGGGTGATCTCTGTGCCGGGTGGTGTGGTAGCCTAGTTAAAAAAGCCCGGTGTTAGTACTGCTGCCTGTCCTGTCCTGTGATGCACCCTCACCCTCGAGGGTAAGAAGTGTTGCTTCTATCCCACTCCTGTATTTTTCGTATTCTAACTCACAATAGGTCTGATGCCCCCTTTTAGAGCTCGCAATCGAAACCTCTTTATTCTGGACCTTTTTTAGAGGAAAGGATCTTGTTGAGAAGGAACTTTCTTGCCCTGCCAGTGAGTCACTTGTTTTGTCGAGGGTTTAGATAGATAGATAAGACTTTATTGATCCCAAAGGGAAATCAATGTGTTACAGCAGCCCAAGACAAGCAAAAAAAAAAAAACAGACATCAGGATAGACGAAAAATTAGAATACGTACAGTAATACAAAATAAATATAAAATAAAATAGATAAAAATAAATACATAGGTGTGTACAAAATATGATCACAGTCACTGTAAAAACAATACAATATGTGCAAAATGTGCATGGGTATATACAGATTGAGTGTCCAAAAAGTACAATGGAGCAACATGTTGTCCATAGACGAACAAATGAAGGGCTAACAGTCCTACCCTAGGGCAGCGTTATACACCCTGACAGCCGCCGGGAGGAAAGACCTGCGGAGACGTTCCCTTGAACACCGTAGCTGGAGCAGTCTGTTGCTAAAAGTGCTCCGCTGCCCAATAACAGTCCCAATTTGCACCTAGAAAACCTCTTAAGATAAGAAAGCAAACAGGATTCTAAAAATGTCATGCGTGGGTGTGCAAAAGAGAGAGCGATAGAAGAAAACATTCTGGGGAATTCTATTTTTTTAACAAACGGAAACAAAGAAAAAACAATTTCCCAACACTGCAAAGTTCTTTGCCTCCTGTTGTGCCTGTATTAGCAGTGCATTCAGGCATCACCTTCCACAACCTATTGGGCTGCAATCTCACTGAACATGCAGGAGATTAATGACCGAAAGATAAAGACGGAAACTATCTTTAGTTTCTTAGGTGGGAAACATAAGGAATTCACAATTTGCCAGCAGAAACGTGGCTCGGATTAATTTATTTCACTGCACCACAGCAGCCCTGATGAACAGTTCCCAGCTGAGGCCAGGTGGGGACCAAACAGGACTAAGTGCTTTCCTCCTGGGCTAAATGGCTTGGCAGAATGTGCTAATTTGGCATATCTGACACTTAAAAGACAGAAGCAGATGTTGGCGTTAGGGAGGCTCAGATCAATCTTCATCCCTGTCGTCTTGCACATGGATTTCAAGCAGCGGAGTAACATCTAGATTAGGAATTCCAAATTTAGAGGAATGAAAAAGACCAATTTTAATCTGAGAAATCGAACAAAGAGATTGAGACTTGTGAGCTGCATAGGGATTAAAGTTCTGTCTGGCCAAGAACTACAATGCCTTTGAATGAAAGAATTCAGTCTATTAATACATATGACTAACATGTTTGACTGTTTTCCACTAACAGATGAGGAGCACAGAACACCCTCCCATACAGCATCAAGGATAAAGGACGAACCTTTATCCGTGGGTAAAGGGCGACTGAAAAAAGGAGGCCGTAGCAGCCTACCTCCCCCATGTCGCTCAAAGCAGCTAGACATTCCAGGAGCCAGAGCTCAGCCACACAGCCAAAAAAAAACCTCATACCAAGTCACACAAATCACTAATATTCATGACTCTCAGCCAAACTATTTGTTTTGGTCTTCAGATGGTAGATTTTTTTATTTGCTTGCTCATTATTGCAATGACCTTGTGAATCCAAGCTACAGCTAAACTTACATCAGTTTATTTTTGAAAGGAATAAGATGTGAAATCAAGTTACTTCAGATTCGCTCTCCGCTAATATACCATCACACAAAAAAACGGATGTTTATTTCTATAATTTGGGGATGACATACTTTATTTTATAAGTAAAAGTTGTTGTCAAGATGCACTCTTATAGATTTGCGTACTGGGAGAACTCTAAGTTTGAAAAAAATGGGGAGAAATTCATTTTTCACTCACTTCAAACTATTACCTTTGTGTAAGACATTTTGAAAATTAAGGACCGCATAATGCCCCAGAGGCAATGAACCGGAAATCTTCCAAAATAATTAGATTCCTCAGCTGCATTATAAATCAGTCTTGACACTGACTTGAAAGGTGCTTTCCTGGAGACAAAATGTAGCACTACAAAGTAACTGATGCCATCTAGCTTGTTTGGCAGTTAGCAGTTAATTGATCCAAGAATCTCATCCAGCTGCTTCATGAACAAACCCAGGTTACAGGCTTCATCAACATTGCAAGGTACTTTATTCCAGAACTAGGGACTTCCAATTGCAGCTTTGAATACATTTTGGTCTCCATTTGTGTCCTGTGCTTAGCATTCTGCTGTCGGTTCTGATATCTATACAGTTAACGCCCTTGACGTCTTGTATATCCAAGACTAAAAAGTGGCAGTTTGGTAAGCACTGGAATCTATGTTGCGGCTCTTCTCTGGACTGATTCAGATATTAAACATACAGTAATGAATAACTTCAGTCTGATGAAAACGTACCATGGAATTATATACATATTTATATCTGACATTCACATTTAAGAGACACCACCTCCCATGAAATCAAAGCCTGTACACACACTCCGTGCTAGCAGGCTCTGGTGTTCTGTTCACAGACGGATGATGCCATTATATAGGTTTTTGATCACTGCTGTGTAAATAAATCCACTGCTGAGAAAGAGTGTTTTAGATATGGAGCTATACTGCACATTCTGCATTTAGGGGAGAAGCCTTACCTCTGCAGCTTTAGCACAATCCTTGGCTCGTTTGTGAAGAGTCACCCAGGTATCTTCATATCTAAAAAAAGAAGCACAAAGAGGACTCCTCTGTGACTGATGCGGTAAAGGCCTTTGCTCACAGGAGCAATCCCAGAAATCACCAGGTCTGAACCTGAGTTATGTGAATCTTATGTGGGAAACACTGGTTTACTGTAGGTGCTTGGGGTCTCAAAGTGTGAAAAGGAGCAGATGGCCTGACAGCTTACACAGCAGAGTGAAAGTACACACTGTCTTCAGATCTCTTTCTGTGGTATGAGGGGTGTGCCAGGGAGAGGAGAGGAGATGATTAACAACTCATTTAGGCTGATGCTTGGAGGAAAGTGACGCACAAAAAGAAAAATAATGTTCAGTTCTCAAGACAAAATAGACTCCATGGGATCCTTCCACAGATCCCAGTTAGCATCAGCCCTGGAAACGCTTACCTACAGTACATTTACATTACAGTATGTGGTCCAAAATTAGCGCTTATCTGTGTTTTTAAATCTAAAGCCATATATTTCAGGAATTATGAGGCTTACTCTCTTCTAAAGTTCATGAGCTACTCTGAAAAAGACAAATCAGTAGATATGCCTGATAATAACCTCCCCACAGTCATGCTGCAACCTGATCATTTTCTGCATTACAAAAATGCTGGACAGCAAGGTTTCCAGATATATGAGCCGTCTATTTGATCTGGAGAATTCTTTTGATAAGGCCGATTCTGCAACATGAGCATTAGCAAAGATAACGTATGGAGGTTTAAAGCAGTGTGAAATGATGTTTGGCGTTTTATTAACTCAGGAATGTTTGAAGGAAATGCTCATATGAGTGAAGGATGATATAAATTCAAGTAGGTCCTGTTTGTTCGTCATTATACCACTCTTCATCACAGTGATGCACTTCAAAAAGCATCTCACCACTCCAGAGGTTCATTAGGTGACTCTGCTTATCTGTATCCTCGCAGCTTTCAAGATTTTCACACTTTTTCCAGCCTGGCCCATTACTTAGGTTTTTCAGCAAGAGATTCGGCAATCAAAGGAATTTCTCATGCTAGGATTTTACAGAATCTGAACAGGGCAGCATTCATATCAGCTTAAAAAAACGAAACCTTCTTGTGTGATAGTGCCTTTATTAAAAAAAACACTTTTTCACGCGTGTGCCATCTTAACCATCCTAACCACCACACACCCATATTACCAAAGTATCATAATAAATTAACCCACAGTAAGGTAGACATTCAAGAGGAGCAACTCGAGATTAAGCTGCCTGCTGTTATCACTGCCATTTTTCACGAAACAGGAAGAAGCAGCATCATCTGATAATGTTTCTTATCACTCTGGCCTTTTATTCAGACTTTGCTTTCTTTGTTACAATAGTGTTGCAATGCTCAGTATGCTTTAAGGACATCTACAGCCCGATCAACAAGGACTACGCATGAAACACTACTGTACGGTAATGCAGTGATCCATTAACCCTGCCCATCTGGAAAACAAGATATGACAGGGATAGAGTTACTTAAAGACATACTAGTGGCCCAGCAGGTTTTAAGAGCACAACCCCACAACAAACAATGACCTACATCCACACACAGAAAAATATGGATGCCGCAGCAATCATTTAAGAGGCAGGCAACTGTGCACAGCATGACAGACTCTATTCTCCATCTCAGTGTTAAGCACTTGTTAGCGGAAGAGGGACTTTTATGTGGCTCCTTGTGGCTGCAGTGTAATAAAAATGATCATCAGAGGCTCAGTCAGGGGCAGCGACAGCTTCTTTTCTGTAGGAGGGCTGAGGTGGGCCAGATCTAAAATTGAGGGGTTTGTGCGACATCTCCTGGCCAAACTCTTTTTCTTCACAAAAACAGAATAAAAATCCAAACTCTAGGCACAGAGGTCAGCTTTTACCCCGTCTCCAAGTCAGCTTGCTAGTCGAACGCCAAAAATAGTTAATTTTCTGGTGAGATGGCGGCACTTTCGGGGATTTGAAAGCAGATAGACAACACCTATAGAGTATATAGCATTTTGTAAAAAACATCGACATCCAGTTCTCTCTTATGAAGCAAGACATACAGTAGCATGTGCTGAAGACTTATACAGAACTTCAAACACTCAATGCAAAAATGTGTAGGGCATGTACTGAGAATAATAATGAAAAAAAAACTTTCAGATTTAAAAAAACACATGCTAAAAGATTTATTTGGCTTAGCGGGCAACATCAAAGGAAATCACACAGCAGCCAAAGGAACTAACAGAGCTCTGAAGAGCACGTTTACCCAGAGTTGCTAAATATACCAAATAAAAAAAACAAACTTGTTAAATAATGAATGCCCCTACAGTGGATAAGTGACCCTTATTCATGACCCTTCTCTTTTATCCTACATCACTTTCTCATATTACTCGACTCATCAACACAAAACTGTGTTATTCCCTTGCAGATGAGGCGTTTGGGTTCACAGCTGCAATGACGTCATGGAAACAGCCTCAGTGACATCATGGTATTTCAGCCATCTTTTGAACAACTTTTTCAGTGGACTGATATTTACCATATTTACCAACAAGTAGGGCTGGGCGATATGGCCAAAAACATTATCACGATAAAAATTTTCATATCAGTCGATATCGATAGTTATCATGATAAATGTCAAATCATTATTTGTTCCAAGTTTAAAGGCAGATTTTTTCTCCTGAATGAAAGTTGAAGAAACCAGACAGTTAATTGGGAAATTAAACAACTCTATTTTAAGAACACAACAGTTGCCAAACAGCAGAAACATTAAACAAATCTGTCAGCTGCCCGGTCTGCAATAGGCATGCGCACTGGCGCAGTATTTTGTGCGCATGCGCATATCATGCGCAAAGCATAAACATATATATCGAACATTTATCGAACTTTTGTTAAAATTATATCGAGGAAAATTATATCGTGATAATTATCGTTATCAAATTATCACCCAGCTCTACCAACAAGCTGTAAATACACCACAGGGGCAATACGATCTCTGGAAATTTAAAATTGGACCTTGAAAATTGAACTGGTCTTTCAATGCATTTGCTTTGTCATATCCAAGTCTCTCGCTGTGTGCAATGGATGAGGGAAAGAGCAAAGCAAAGTCAGCCTCTTCTGCCTTCTATTGAAATAAAAATGAAGGCCCTCTTTTCCAATCAGATAGCATGTTGCTAACAATGCATACCACAGTCTCATACAGTTCTTGACTAAAAAGCCTAATGTAAGAAACCAATACAATACTACATCAGTCCAAATGTTCTGATGATAGGTAGATACAGGCACTCTATAAAACCACAAAGTGTCTGTAACCACGGTTCAAGGTAGATCTGAAGACATTAGCAGCCAACCAAGTTCGTTGGGCCAAATGAGATCCTCCTGTATGTAGCCATTTGTATGTTCTTATGCAATTTAACATAGGCAGTAAGTGGCAGAAACCCACACTAGTATACCATCACGACTACTCTGATAACAGTGCAATGACATTTTTCCATAGCTCAGAAGTCTCTGTTATGTTTGGAAGTTAATTATTTTTTGTAATTTTTACTAAATATAGACGTTAATAAAAATTCCCTTAACATCTTTTGGTCCAGGTTTTAGCCAAGAAAAACCTTTATGAATGCCAAAATAACAGAACATGAAAATTACATTAGGAAATGCTGACCGTCTTTGCTTTACTATATATCATGCACCACCCTGCCGCAGCTACTTCAGTTCCGAAACCTTTGGTAAAGTCATTACAGCCTAGCTCATTAACTGAGAGACAAAAACTGAATTTGTAAATCTGTTCCTCGACAGTTAACAGGCAGTTTCTTAACTGACAGACTGCATTACTTCACACTTCCTACAACTTACGGAAGAGCACTTCTCCAGATTTCACAACTCCTTCAACTGTTCAGGAGGGGTCTCATTCACTTGCTCTACACAGCAGGTTATGACAAAAATGACAAAACGAGCTCTTACAGCAGGTGTTCTTTATCTTTGTCCTGGGGGGCCAGTGTATCTGCAAGTTGTCCAAGTCTCAAAGCACCAGCAACTTAAGAGCTGCAAGATGCTGCTAAGATAGACTAATTAAGCTAATAATGAGCGGATTCTGGTCATTAAGAGCCCATTTAGTCTAAAAACCTGGAGAGACCCAAGAAATCCCTGAGCAGTACTGGGAACATTCACTCTAAATGTTAAAAACAGAAACATCCATGTCCTACATCAGAAAAAAAGATGTTCTGTCTCTTCTTACTTCAGTTATCAACCAGCACCTCAGTATGATTAGAGCACATTTGTCTGATCATGTCTAAGGAAGGTAAAACATATTAAGCAGCTGGATCAAATTCATTCACTTGTAAAGTGGAGGACATATCTAACATTTTGTCAATTTAGCTTTTGACTTGCAGACAAACACAACTGGACTCAACACAGGCTAACTAAAGCCCCTGTTACAACTTTATTGCTTGCCTTATCCTGGTGTTTCTAAGTAAAACCGCTTCTCCTTTCACTAGGGAAATCAAAGGACTCTTCTGACTCAATAATAATGGGTAAGTTCTGTCATTTTTCAGTGCCATGCAACACACAAGAAAGGAGGCATTCACAGACAAAGATATTCACCACAGTATAAGAAACAGAGCTAAGTAGCACTCATTTCCAAGAGTCTGTGGTAACATACTGTAACATATGGCCAGCTGAATCCACACAACAGGTTTACACTTTGTTCAATCAAATATATTTTGAAGAAGAGTGTAAAAATAAACTTGTCCCCAGACAAGTAGCAACAGGCCTGGTGGATGTGACAGGTATGAACAAGTAGCACTTGTGTCCAGACAAGAAGAAACATGTCGACTTGCCTCCGAGGCAAGCATCAGTGTGGAGATTTACTACAGGGGCAGGTTACAACATGAAAACCGGGTGCTCGGGCAGGTTGCAGCATTCCAGCGAACTCCGCGGGCTGAAAGCTTTTCCCCATTTATATTCCAAGGCAGGCAGCAACGTGAAGAGACAAATCTCCTGCAGGCTCAGACATACCGGGAGCTCCAACAGAGCGAGAGATACAATGCTGCACAGAGACTGCTGCAGCTGCTGCCTGAGCAACTCTGAACGTAGGACTGGAACATCAAAAAAGCACTGGAAGCATAAAAATACACTGGAACATCAATATTTTGGAAGAGCGTATTTGAATACCCCCAGGCAAAATTGATTTTCCAAGAATGTTAGAGTGATTTTTACCAAAACACTGAATACCCCAACACAAATGAACAAGTTTTCTTAAAATACTGTATATTTTCTAAGAACACTGCTCGGCTACTTTTCAATGCCTGTATATAAGACTTACCTGGTGGTCTTCCTGACTTCCTGTCTATTAACTTTACAAATCACAAAGAAGCCAAAAAATATTACCTGAGAGGCTGTGGCAATCTATATTTAATCAAGAAAACCTCCAAAACCAAGGCACAGATTTTGCTTAACTAATCAAACAGCTATATATCCGACTGCCTCAATTGTTGTTTAAGGGTCACATGCTGTTCACCTTGCTAAAAGGCTAAGACATTGATCTTTACCTCTGGCCACGATGAGACACCATGTTTTCTGGTTTTCATTCCACTGGACTGATAATGACAGGTTGTAAGTATTTATTGGTAAAGTCACTTATAAAATATGCTGGACTGTCCCTCCAGGATCAGATCTGAACATCACTCAATCAAAAGTGTATAAGCCATGAACAGGAGAGCACCAATGTCTCTCATTTCAGCTGGGGGCAGACCTGAGGGTTTTTTGCTTGGGTCTCCAAAGGAAGACAGGATCGTTGCTCTATTTGGTCAGAAAAGGAACAAATCAGTCATTGAACCAGAGTTCGATGACACAGAGCCGATGAAGGTGAAACTGGCCTGCAGGTGTAGCGATGACTGCATGGGTGAGAGGTCACACTAGTCTTCTAACTGCAGATTACAGAGGCTCAGAGAAACAGATAGGAACTCCATAGCGATTAATCCCATTTTCTGTTTTACAAGCTGCAGAATCTGTATGTGAGCTACCATCTGCTTGAACACATTCACACAGAAAGATGCAATAGGTTTCAAATAATATTAAGGGTGCTCCTTGGTGTGCGAAATCTGAGGCGTGTTGCTACCCAGAGGCGATTTCCCACAGGACACCACACAATTGGCTGAGACCATGTCAGAATGACAGCCAGGGTCTCCTAGCGGAGCAGTTTGTGGTGTACTCAGCGCCTCTGTCCTCCAGCAGCTCTCCAGGCTCACAGTGAGACAAGAGCTGGATGGCTTAGAGGGGAACTGCAATCCCGATTTCTCAGACCAGTTATTAAATCTGGGCAACAAAATAAATCAATTGACAGCCTCGCAAAATTTGACAAATTCCGAATTCATTACAAAAGAATGAACTTTGTGAAAGCGCTCCATATTCACCATGGTGACACTCTGTATTCACCATTCATTGAGAGTTTGGGAGAATTGCAAGAGAGGACAAGTGGCTCACTAGTCCCCTCAGAGACGAATGTAATGTGATGCACAAGCAAATAAGTACAAGTTGTGCAGCAGATATTTCACTACAGAAAGTTTCCAACGTGACCTAAATGCAGATCTAAATGGAATAAAGCTCAATTTATTGGCAAAACCATCTCAAAGTCGAGAGCAATATTTCTATGGGATTAAAAGAGGTGTATTCATAAGCCTGCTTGTTTACCATGTAATAAGGCTGCTAGTTCTGAATCGCAGGATACGGCGCTGTGTAAACATGGAAATTAAGTCTATTTTCTGATGTAATTTGGAGGTATAAGCCTGAAATATAAAAACGGCATTGTAGTTCCCCTTTAATTTGCACAGACCTTCAGTAACAAATCAAGTAGATTCTAAATTTAAAGAAAAAAAAAACTATTTTAAGAATCCGTACAAGAGCCTGCAACCTGAACTAGACCAAACTGCCCTCCACTGAGGTCTTGCCAGATGCCAACACTTGCTATTTGTTGTTTCCAGGTATTGAATTAATATAATGAAATGAATGCTCTCCTTTGAAAACTCCGCTCTGAGCCAACACCCACACTGTTACTCGAGTTTTGCGTCTGACCAGGAAACAGCAGATCTTATTTTGTATGTGAAAGTATTTCAGATTTTTGTGTAGGATATAAAATGTTAATCCTCAAACTACCCCAGCCTTGAACACTTTTAATCAATTCACCAGGGAGAGATGCGTCTTTGCAGACTTGTAATATTCTTCCACCGGCAGAAGGAGAAGATGAGGGTTATACTGAATTAAACACTTGCTATTTTGTTTTGCAAAAGACTTGAACCATTCCTGAAGTGCTACTTGCTCCCTGTTAACAAGACTGCAAATTCTTAAGCTCTACAGATGCCCTTAACAATTAGGTTCATACCAGCATTTTAACATTTAAATAAAAAACAACAGCAGCAATCCCCCCTGCCCGGCCAAGCAACTGAACAAAGATTTTAAATGTGAAAAAACATTTTGGGTCATGGAGAAAAGCACACAGTAAGAACAGATTCATCAGGTGCCGATAAATTATGAATAATTATTTCCTCGTGATTGAGAACACATTCAGTGTTGTATGGAAATTAGTCTCTTCAGCCACTACACTGCATCTGTAATTAACAATTAGCATCCTCTCCAGAATGACTTCGGAAGGCAACTCTGAACAAATATCTTGCTTAAAGTGCACTGATTTTACCTGGAATAAGATCAGTTCATGCCTATCATTTCAAAGGCTGTGCTTTGAAACACCCATTTTTGCATAGTTCATAGGTGTCAGTTATAGGATGGATGATTGAGGACTAAAAACATTACATTACAATATTACATTATTAATTGATAACATCTTAAGAATCCACAGCACCTACTTATCTTAGGCAGGATGCATTTTCCTCTGAACAATCCTGTTTTACTATTTAAACCTGACTGTAGCAGCCTCTCCTGAACCCTTTCATATTAAAATTAGTTACAGTTTAACATAAACCTCCTTCAAACTCTTTAACTCCCATTAAACAATTCTACATACAGTATAGCTGTAGATTAAATCAAGCGATGTTATGTAAATTAACAGCTTGATAAACATGTCATATACCTTTTAATTAGGCAGACACTGCTGTCTCCCTTTCTAGCAAAAGGAACACCAGTGCTTGTGGTGTTACTGTACATCTGCAAACCTGTGCTGTAAATGTTCAATTTCAGATTTCAGTACTGTAACTGAATTTGGCTTCTGTGAAAGACAAAGCATGCTCCTTATAAGTATCCATCTATCATATACCAGACCATACAAAATCTGCTCTCAAAATATTCACTGGTTTGCAAATACTCACTTTTTTAGCCTACCCACAACAGATTATATTCTGCTTGGCTGACAATGAATGGAAATTATTCAGAACTCACAATAAAAAACATTTAGGTGGCACACTGCCAGTCAAACATAAAAGGCCTTGAGATATGCTCTTTTTGCCTCCTGTCACTAGAAATAAGCACAATGAAGAGCACATTAACTCAAATTTTTAGCCACGAGTCTCTGAATCGGCAGTCATGTGCACCGCTGCAGTATTCTGATCTGAACTGAATTCCTCTGGGAGTGTGTAAGGTCCATGACACTAACAAAGCTCGACTAAACAGGCTGTGAAAAAAGTTCAAAAGCTTCCATGTCCTATAGATCAGAGAATGGTGATAGTATCTATAGTGCTCAGAGATGGAATAAGTTTCAACAGGAGCATGACAAGAGCTGTATTGCCTGCTTTTTCCCCCATGTTTCCTATACAGTAAACCCTTGTTTTAATGGATTCATAGGGGGAAAAGGGTGTCCATTATTGCCGTAAGCCTGTTAAATCACAAATGACATTTCTTCAGCCCAAAAACACACTATATATAAGCTCTTAACGTGTAAAAAAAAGTACCATATAAACTTTGCTAAAGCATACCAAACAAATACCACCCATCATATGAAATTCTTCTAACCTATTAGGGCACTGTTGATATTCCTTAATTTTACACATATTTAGTATTTACTTTTACCTTGATTTATTATTTGTGCATTTCCCTGATTTTGCATGGAAGTCCGGTATTTCTGATTTTACAGACCGAATTCCCCCTTTAGCAGATTTTGTCCATTAAATCCAAATTCCTTTAAACTAAGGGTTTACTGTTTTCTACTGGCAGCATTCAATGCCTCTGATAGCTCACCTTCCACGCTTATTAATTATTCCAACCAATTATGTGAGGTCTGCTCAGATTTTTTTAATTTTTTTTTTAAAGAAGCAAATTGAGATTTCTCAATCCTCCAGTACTAAAGTGTTTCTTTGAAAATGGGGCTGTGGTTCAGTTAGTCATTCAGTCATGAAGCACGTACTGTTAATATTTGTTCTGGGTTTTTTCATTCTTATGTGGTGAAAAAATATAGCACTTTTAAAATTAAAATACCACAATTACGTGGTACAGATACGTGCTACAGATTCGTGCAGTTACTTGCCAGAAACTGTAAAAAGTGTCAAAGAATAGGTCACTTTTTTGAGAACATACTGCACCTCTGGGTTAACAGCACACTACTTCTTTATTGCATCGCTTCACTATAAATGTGACGAAAAAAAGAAAAATCAATCAAATCAAACTTTCAAGAATAATAAGGACCATCACAAAATGGTGTGAAATATATCAGGAACACATCATATATATCAGGAATATATCTGTAAACAGTTATTATGTGATAGAAATTAATTGTTCAAGTCTCTCAAGTTGTGATTTTGTGAACATTGCTTCAACATCAAGGTTGGGTAGCTAAACTTTTACAGGGAACGGAGGCACCACTGGAGTTATTACAAAACAAAAGTGTTAGTCATTCTAACAGACTAGATTTTGAACCTGTCCACCATTATCTTAAATATCTAACTTTTCCCAAGGCCCATACCTAAACACAGGCACTTCGCACTGAACCACATACCGGTTTAAAAGCTCGGTTCCAGCGGAGAAGAGAGGCAGCTGATCCACAGTCCTGCAGGAACAGAAGAAGACGGATTAGACTGAAAACCACTAAGCTGGAGAAAAGATAAATTAAAATGAAATCTGCCCGAGTCTCCCTTTCTCAAAACATGAATGACAAGAATACAGCAGCCTCTTATAAAAGAAGAACCAAGTTCGTACCAAGACGAGCATTTTTATCATTTGCTCTCAAAATACAGGGCTCATGCACTCGCTCTCATGTTTAATGTATTAAGAGGCTACAGTATGTGCACCTATGGATTTGTCTAAATTTCTTCCTCTGTAATACCTTTATACAAATTATTTCATTCATTCAATTAATGTTATACATATGGTCAAAAAGAATTGTAGTTAGATTGGATTGTAACAAAACATATTACACTAATGGAGGACAGCATTTGGGTACCACACTTTTCCCTTCCAAGATGCTTACAAAGTACAACTGTCCTGCAGAAATCTGCTACATAATGATGCAGCAATACAATACAGTACAATACTAAAAAATGGACAAATGGGCTTTGCAGTATCCATTCCATTGTTCTATTATGGGAGTCAGCATGAATATAACAAGCTCAGAAATATAAATCACATAACACCCAGGGAAAAGAGCTCAGAAGCAGAACAAACTGTTTCTGAATCAAAGTGTGCTACTTCGCAGATCTTAATAGGTAAGCACTCTCCCACCCTAAGGGACTCAGGGTAATATTACAAAAATATAAAACTGCACTTGCAAGAACAACAGTACTTATCTACCACTGTATATTACTAAACAGACATTAAGAAAACAAGATGGAAACATCTTTTCTAGATGACCTTCTTTTCATTCTGCTTCAGTGATTTCCTGATAGCTACAGTGCGTCGTGCTCAGCCACTAACTTTCACACAGCAAACCCAACCAACTCCATTCATGGGGAGGAAAGCCAGAGCAAAAAAAAAATCCTAACATGACAGTAAAAAAGGGGGAACTAACTGCATGACCACCGTCCTTTTGGATCTGCGGCACAAGGGGGAGTGAGTGTATTTTGATGTCCCTGAACAGACAACCACCTCTTTACAAACACAGCAACCATAATTAACTGCAACTATGAGGCTACAGCCTACAACACGGTGCTTGTCCTGTTAAATGAAACTAATTATCACTTTCAAGAATCAGCCTACTGAACTTTCCCCAAACTGGTTAAGCTTTTGCATGTCAGGATAAAAAAAGAGTCGATTTTGGACTTGTAAGATGGCCTCCTCTTCACCTTATGGCTTCGACTCTTTAAAAGAGTGTAAGTTCACTTCAACAAATACACCAGGGGTTGTTTTAGATGGCCGCCTTTAATTGGCAACACACCTGCACAGAACACACCAAATATCACATTTATTACCTCTGTTTCTTCTTGATTTTTGCCTCCTTCGACTTGTCACTCAAAGTCTTGATCCTGAAACAGAGCAGAGCAAGAGGACACAGAAACAACAGGATTCATTCTCATGTGATTTAAATGCAGTTTATTCTTAAAAAGAAGGAACATATCTGAAGAGATGAGATATGCAAAATAAATAAATGAATATTCTGTAAAAGATGTTGTTTATCCACACACAGAATTACATCTACTGTTAATCATTAAGTTTGCATTGAACTTATTAACCCAGCCAGCAAAGACTTCATGCTTTGATTTCAATAGGGTAATTTATAATAACTGAAGAAATTCCATCAAATAATATTAACCAAACAAATTTCCTCTTCATTTATAACTCATTGCAAAACAGAAAACATTGTCTTTCCCCCCACCAGGCTTAAAACTGGATACTAAAAACATCATCTTACAGTAAGGAGAAGGTACAAGTTTCCAAAATGCAATTAAAATATATTGGGGGGAGGTTATTTTTGGATTTGTTTCAATAAGATTAATTGTCTTTACATAGCAGTTTTTTATATCAAAGGATCACAACATAGACACGGTCACACACATTATTTTAGTGTAATTCTGTGAACCGGGGGGGTTGTGCTTTAACAGATTATCAGAGATGTTAAATTTAATCTTGCGACTCAACTATCAGAAAACTTTTGAAATGCGTTGTTACAGTCTATATAATACTTTGTACCGTATTCCATATACAACACCGTACAGTATCTCGGTAGCTCAGCGGGATCTGTGCTGCACGCTACGATTGTTAAATAGTATCATTCGTCAGAAACTATTCAGATTTGACATTACAACACTTCCGGGCTCAAAAGCATCCGATGTCCTTGCAGTGTCGGGTCACGTGTAATTAGAAAACTGTGCAAAGCACTTTCACCCGCACATCACATGACAGCCAGATGCAAGTGATTTTAGAGATTGTGCAACAAATGCAAAACCATTCACTTGCCGTTTTCCGCAACAAATGTCAAAATTCCCTCATCTGTTTGAGTTATGACTTGTTTAGCAAACATCTCCAATACATCTAATAAAATTAGCTCGAAACTAACTTTAGTACAACCGAAGTTTCTAACGTAGGAAGTTTCAGAACATACAGTACGTAACACGAGTGTTGTAGTTTAAGGTTATCGTTTCCCCATAAATAAAAACAGCAGTCAACCTCCTCTTTTTTTCCCTTGAAATATTTCCCCTTATACGTTTTTAGTAAGAAAATGAAATGCTACTGAGCATGGAAAAGAACGCACGTTTTGAAAGGTTATTTACGATTTTAAAATACTTTTGTTTCTTGTGCTGTCTTTCATTGCTTAAATGAAAGTCGAACATTTCATTCCTTTTAACAACGCTGACAGAGTAAAAAAAAGTACAGTACTTTGTAATACTCAACAACTGAAACACAAACCCTGTGGTGAAGTCTTGCTGCACGTTCTGCAACCTCTCTCTAAAATTCTCAAACATCTTCAATTTCTCAATTTTATTATTATACTGTCGGTAAGATTCCTGAAGTCATGTCAGTTTCGATGCTCTGTGACGCGGCTAAAGCTGTCTCAGATGTCCCGTCTCGGACTTCAAAATAAGTCCATATTGACAGACTGCAGCTTTACTAGTCCTTCCCCCTGATCGTCCTGCAGCACCATCCTGACCTCCCGCCGTCTACTTCCTGCTTCCTTCACGTGTCACCATCAACCAATGACGTCAGCGTGTTGTCACCGCTGTATTAGTGAAATATCGTGGTGCTATTTCTGTTTTCCCTGCTTGTTGTATATCAACGTTTATCTTTTATGTAAATAGAAATTTACGTAATTGACATTTACTTGGAAGTATCCTAAGTGGAAAAGGACTCTAAAGCAATATCGTCGCAGTACCTTCTCCTTTAACAAATAATAGGAGCGAAGGAAAAAGTGTTTTTTAGGTCGTTCTATTTTGTGATACAGTATGCCTCCCAGTATGATTCTGCAAATTCCCACACAGAGAAATTCTCCTATGTGATTTTGAGGCTGGTGGTGGACAGATGAGCTAATTAAGAATTGGCAGGATTCAGCCTAAGGTGAAACAAGATAAAACAACAATTCAGTGCATTTCAAACCAGTTTTCAGTATTAAACTTAGTTTCACTACTGTGTGTTTCTGTAACATTGTCTGAAAAAAAGAAAAACCGTGTTCAACAGTTTGTAACTGGTGTAACAAGCTTACAAAGCCTTTCCACATTCGTACTGAAAATATTAACTTTTTATATTCATTTGTGAAAAATGGACTGTCCTAAATCTCGTGTTGGGAGTTTTTATAGTCGGCTATTGCATATGTGATTGTTTTCCTAGATCTATGAAAAACATGTGACTAATGATCTTTAAAGCAACGTACAAAGCTTAATTTGTATTCAGTACAATCTAGATTGTTTATGTCAGCATTGTTCCATTGTCATTGCATAGTTGCTGAGTTTTTTACTGCATCAACGATTATATTAACTGAGCTACTGCCAAGCTGAATCTCCTTTCCCTGCATTATATCAGTTCATTACCTCTGACAGAGAAACTGCTCCCTGTCATCAGATACATTAAGGGTTTTCAGTACCGACCGAGTGGTTTACAAACCATAGGCTCATGGCCTGTATTTTCAAAAGAAAAAAATGTTTCTTCCCAGAAAATGACAGTCCCAGCAATATCTGCCTTCCTGTAACATTTTCCATAAGAAAGAAGGTATAATTTAAGGAAATCAGTTGATCTATATAAACCCCCAAATGTATAGTAATTTAATAATCATTCTTATCACACAGTTAATTCTCTGCATCTGCACATTGTTGCCCTGTGTTGGCAATATTGGTCAAATTACTACTTGGTGTTTACTGTAAGACTCAGCAGTTACTGCAAAAAGTTGCTTGAAGAATAGAACTACACGAACATCCCATGAGTGTGGGTATTGTTATTGGTTTGCGTCTCTTCTCTTCAAAATCTACTTATCTGGGTCTCAAGATTAATTCTACATTAGGGTCTCTGGTATATTTTTGAAGGGGAGATATTTATTCTTGGATATCAGCAAAAGGCAGGGATCAGAAATGAAATGTCTGTTCTGTCATCTCTTTAACCATGTCAGATATGAGTGTATTTTTTTTTCTCAGACACATCATCAAAAACTCTTAACAACACTATCATGCTCAATACTTAAATATTGTAACGCTGGATACTTAAGCTTGTACGGTGTTCTCATTTAAGGGTGCTTTAGAATTCCCAATGAATTATCAAGATTCAGTCACACACTGTCCAATCTTCAGTTTTTTTTTCTGGGAAGTTCAAATAGCAAATATTTTAGACAAGAACACTCATATCCACTCTGTTTGACCAGCTAGGGGCTGCTATGTTCTACAATGTGGGAGCAGGGTGAAAGTCTGAACCCTATTAATTTAAATACTAATCACAGAGCAGAGTAGCAGAGCAGAGTTTTTACACAGGAGTCTGTTGACGCATAGTTATTGAAACAATAGAGCACCTGCACTGCAGAAATGGGAGTTTTATTCATTGTATAGCTTGGAACATTCACCAAGTGTCCATCCAATTTATAACATTAATGCTGGATTAGGTGCTACAAATATTAGCATTATTGTTATAGATTGTTTTCACAATTCTCCATGAATTAGCCCAAATAAGAAACAGCTCCACTACTCTCTTGAGCATTCTGCTTGCTGGGGTCTTATGACAGGTCAGGCAAACACTGTTATCAAACAGCAGCTTTAATGTCTTCCTATTATAAATTGGCAATGGTTTAGTTTCACCTGTCACAAGTAATCTGTGTCAATATTTAACACTCATGGCCATCTCCAGTCTCATGGTGGTGCCTTTTCCTTGCCTGCAGCTGCTTTTAGAACTATAACATTGGTTCAAAATACCTCCGTGTTGAGATCATTTTCATTGCAGCCAAATCTAAATTAAACATGGATCTTGTATACGAATTCTCTCTTGAGTGTGTCGGAGTGTGTCATGGCAGGATGGTTTCTGAAGCGGAATTTTATATAAAATCCAAGCTTCAGTTACAGGGTTGGTCAGTTACTTGGAAGGGAGACTTCCAAGGAAACCCAAGTTGCTGCTGTAAGTGGCATTGGTGGACCAGTAGGAGGTGCTCTTCCTTCCAGATCAGACTTTCTTATCAAGTGCTCCAATATAGTGACTATAGTGACAGGAACACTGTGCATGAAGGAGATGCTGCCCTTCAGATTAAATGTTAAATCCAATGATGGAAATAGTGAGTCCCCCTTCTATAAATTAAGTGTTTTGATAGGAAAGTACTATATAATGTTCAGTAATTACAGGCATTAGAAACATTACAAACTGAAGGATGTGGTGGTTGTTGCATTCTAGTAGACTTTGTGTCTGTCTGAAAGAATTTAAAGGACATCCAGCATGAAATCACAACAAATACATGAGATTAGGAAGCCTATCATTTCCGAGCAGTAATTCACTGAACCCTTCAACAGTGTGTAGTAAGTATGGTGAATAAAAGTTCAGCTTTAATAATGTTCTGCCACATGTATGATCCATTCAAACTGGTAGTTTCAAACCTCCTTTAATAATCTGTTGCCATATAAGGATGCCATAATCCTGTAAGAGAAAACCTTCCTCATACCTCGGTCTTTTTATTACGGGAATTTGCCTCAGTCTTCCCCTGCTTTATTCCAATAGTATAGCTCCCAGCTACGGAAAACATATTAAAATCAGTATTCTAGTCTCATTTCACCTAATTGAGACTGGAATGCTGATCCTAATATTGTTTACTTACTTGCCATTACAAAAATGTATCAGATGGTTAATTTAAAACTATTAATTATGTTCCATTAGTACAATTAGCTATTTAAGTGGCTTGCTGTTTGAGTCTTCATGTATTATTAAAATATTAATGGAATATTTTATTCCTCTACATTCTTAAATATATTGATTAGTTATCTCAGATTCATGCTAGGAAGCATGTAATGCAAAAGGATTACAAGTTTGAGAAGGTTATTTATTTCATCTGCTTTGCAAGTGGCTAATTGATCCTAAATTAGTCAGGATGAATTTCTGAGTGTCACAATCCACAACTAAAATGGCCAAGTTGTTCCCCCTCAGTGTAATGAAATTTCTTTTTTCAGTCATATCTACACTTCTAATTTCACTTTGGAATGTCATGGGCATATTTAGTGTTTTAGGATTCAGTTCTTCTGAGGATTCTGAAAACTTGAATTGAAACCCCTCAACAATCTCCTTGATTCTAGTCTAAAAGGATATATTTCCTCCAGTCTGTGCATAACATTCCTTTGAGACCACGCATTCAGGATTGGTCACAGACGAGCAGAGAAACACTTTTTTTAGGATGGAGGAATCAACAATTACAGATACATTGATTTAACTACCAAGCACATTTTACTACACACATTTATAAGAATCAGCAGAAAATAGTGTGGAATTATTATTGTGATCCCCTTGGTTATGTCTAAATCAGAGAGAGCAATCAGCTATTGTGTTGCAGAGGCATTAAGACAGCATGCAAGAGAAAGAGTTTGTGGTACATGCAGTATATTTTCATGGATCTGGAAATGCTGTGAATTTTAGCAAAGCCTTCACTTTCTCATTAGGACAGGCTGCAAATTTACATTCCATTAACTTTCTAATGTGACGTAGGTTATGTGCCAGATTTTCAATGCCAGAGCAGCTGCACATAATGGAATCCCTGGATGGAATGTCTGTATTCTGCTCCTCGTTGGTGTAGCCAACAAGATAGTCCCTATAAATATGTGTGAGCAATTCAAATCAACTAGTTATTGTCTTTCTGAGCCCTATTGTATGTATCCGATCCTTCATCTGCCTTGAAAACAAATCTCAAGAGGACTGTTGACAGTTGCAAAGAACTTGTAAAACCTGCTCTTTCCTTAAGATCTCATGTACAGTTATTGCATATTCCTAGCGCTCTCTTGCATCCTCATTATTTAATTTTCTGATCATTTCAACTACTGCGTAAAATAGCTTATTCTTGGTTTTGGAAAGGCGGGAGACTAATTTGTTTCACACAGAGCTTGTGCTCATGAATGAGGGACGTTGTCTAGTGGAGATGCTCTGTGGCGTTGCCTCTCTCTCTGTGTTACGTTCTGGTTTCCTGTTAGAAGGAGGACGTCACTCACAGCTTTGACATTTTCTTCTTTAACGTCCTTATCTTCATTAATTATTTTTGCGCCAAATGCGTCTCTGCGTTCTGATTGGGAATCCTCTCTTTCATTTTGTTTTATTCCATTTTGAAAATTCAACATGTGGGAGCTGGTTCTGATGGAGCAAGTAAAGGATAAGACTGCATATAATAATAATAATAATAATAATAATAATAATAATAATAATAATAATAACTACCAATGTACAGCCTTCACCTGGATGATGCAGCAACAGCCAAAGTGTGCCACTACACTCACCACACATCAGCTATTGCTGGCAACGAAAAAGTAATGGAGCCAATTCATAGATGGGAAGTATTAAGAGGCCATTATTAGTAAAGGCCAGGGGAAAATTTGGCCAGGACACCGAGGTTAAAACCCCTTATCTTTTGGGCAAACGTCCTGGGATTTCAAATGACCACAGAGTCAGGACCTCGGTTTTGTGTCTCATCCAGAGGACAGCGCCTTTTATTACAATTTAATGTCTCTATCACTATACTGGAGCATTAGAACCCACATAGACCACAACATATAGGGTGATCGCCCCCTACTGGTCCAACTAACACCTCTTCCAGCAGCATCTGTGGATGTACAGTTTTTTGCCATGAATATGCTTTATACCATTTTTATCCTTATATTTTTTCAAAATCTACCATTATGCCATTTTACCATTTATACCAGATTTCTTGTCAGAAATGGTATTTTTAGTACCATAGACCATTCACCTTTTTTGTGTAAATTTGCATGCATTTCTCATTTTCAAACATGAGCGATTTATATATCCAGTCGAAGAAAAAGATGAGTTGGTAAAGTATCCTTTGTGTATGATTAACTTTCCTCTTTGGCCAGCATGTTTCCTCAGATGATTATTGAATCCTACAACTAAACAAAACTACCAATAAGCCCTGTAGTTTTTCTAAATGTGCTTAAGCAGCCTCATCAGTTCTATAACTCCACATGAGTTACTTGTATTGGGTCCCTTCATTTGATTCTAACATGCCCTCAACCTGTTTACTTATGGAATAAACTAACTGTTCCATCTGTGTAAAAGTGATCGAGGTATCTATGAGAAATTTCACTGCTTTGACATAAAAAAAAGATTTCTTTATAAGAACTAAAGGCTAAAGAGAGTATTTTGTGCAAGACATGTGGTACAGTATATGATATTGTATTGGTGTGTTTGAGACAGATGAAGCTATGGCACTTGAACGTGAAAATGTCAGTTAATAACAGTTAATATAACAGTTAACAAGCCATTTGGTAATACTCTAGAATTTGCACTTAATGAGAGAAAGGAAGAGATCTCTATGTGAAAGCAGTTTCAGTATTTACTTGGTTTTGTACATCTGACTCATTAATTTCACTGTTAAACTGTAACCCATGGGCTCTGCTTACAACCTTTATAAAGACATATTTTGCAAGAGTGAAGGGTCAAGAGTGCTCTAAAGTCATGACTCTGCCACAGAAATGAGATAAGTTTATTCTTATCACCTGTTTTTAGACAAGGTAGAAAATATATTTGCTTGCCAAAACACAGATAACCTATTAAGGTCAAAATTCTAAATGTGTTAATCATGCTAAATACACCTGAAATATGTTTTCCAGTTCACTTGCATATTTTAATGTGGACTAAATATCAATTGAAGTGATTTACTTAACTGATCCAAGGTGAGCCATACTGAGACTGATCATTTTTCTATGGATCTTGTGTATTAAAAATATTTTACTGACACTTTCTAATACGGATTTGGAAATGAAGGAATCTACAGGTCTTGCTTGAGGTTTGCTTTGTAATGTCACAAAGTCAGGCAAATGAAGTGTTTCTAAAGAGCAAGGAGGCATGAAACATCTTTAAGAAGGACACAAGGTCAGGGGTGTGTGCAGCTTACAGGGAGACTTTTGGGAAATGTCAATTTTTCCCACAATTCAAAGATTTTAGTTCCCCTCACTAATCAAGGATCTGTGCTCCTGCCTAAAAAACTATGAAATTGTGAGAAATCAGGGCAAACTCTACTTGTAATAAAGTTACAGTTAGTTAAGATTAAGTTTAACCTGCCAGGTTTCTTGGCTTATTGAGTTGAACATTGGAGGTAGAATGAAAGCTATCCACCCAGAAGCTAATTATTCAGTGAAGTGAAATAATGAAAAAACAAGAATAAGTGCAGTGTTTTTATTATTTATGTTTTGAAACTGTTTTTTGAGGTAAATATTTGGAGTGGCCCTTGGCTAATTCATCTTTCAGAGAAGTTATCCTCCATTTAAAACAGCAGTAAAGACCACTTGTTCTAAGATCACTCCCAAAAGAGCAGAAAATGAGACTGTTTTAGCTGTTTCGATTTCTGCTCAAACCCGGTGTCTATTTTGCATGAAGGCCAAGCTTGATCTGTGAAGGTGTTATTTTCAACAGGCTTTGGACCCACAAAAGTGGGAAATAGCAGGCTAGTCTTCCAGGCGCCATGAGCACAATTCAATACTGTACAAATTGGATATCGATTGACCCTTTCATGCTGAGACATCAAAAGGATTCATAAAAGGGAACAGCTGCTGAGGCAGTGCTAAGCCTCAGGTAACACAAGCGAATGCTGAGAAAACATCTCAAGTTCAGTCTCAAGCGGAGGAAGATAAAGAGGAGATGCTGTTTTTCTGAGTTATTACCAGTGGGAGGGAAGGGAGGATAGCATCAACTAGAAACAAATTTGCCATGCAGAAGCATATTATTTTATGCTTCATAACTTTATTTTGTTTTCTGTTTCCATGACAAGTATGGAACTAAGCTGTGTATTTCCAGAAGTGCTACCTGTTTTTTAAAAATCCAATTAAGTGTAAACTTCATTTGTAAAAACAGCTTTTTAAGAGGCAGTGTTTTCAGAAATCACTCCTTCCAGAAAATACACATATGGGTTGTAAGCATTTTTTAAGTGTCATTCACAGCCTTTAAATACATAATGCTCCTGATGATAATAAGAATAATCATGAGAATCTAATTATGAATATATATTCTAATCATTTTAAAATGCCTGATTTGTAATTATAAAAATGTCTTCTTGCAGTAAGCATATCATTTCAGTAATAATATTCAATGCTCATTATTCTAAACTATGCATTAATAATAAGTGTTTGAGACTTTTCTTTAAAGAAGCACAGGTTCCTACTTTTAAATGACATGAATAAATGGGACTTTGGAAACCGAAACAAGATTCTGTTTAACTAACATTAAAATGGACAAGTGTTCCCGTGAGACTGAGATTTTTTTTCTGTTCACCATCACATGAGCCAGGGTATATAAAACTCAAGGTTTTGGTCACAGCAGTGAATAAGCAGACTAATTGAGCACTTTGACTAAAACAGCCATGTTACAACGACTAAAGTTACAGTCGGGGTCATCTCTCACAAATGGATTAAGATTCCATAACTGTATCAGGTGGAGCGCTGCCGCTCATTAGCTTTGATCGTGGTCATTTATGGGCTCAGAGCCACAAGGCATTGCTCCACAGACAGCATCAGGCTACGCTACACCACTTGACGCAACTGGACCAGCTAAAAAAACTCAGACCACTAAAAGGCTCTATTGTTGATTGTCAGCTGAAGCTAACAACTAGCAGAACCTGTGGACCATAAAGGAGACCCAAAATATTTCTGGTTATCTTTTGGGAAAAGCCTAATGGGAAAAATATACACTGTCTCAATTTAATAATAGTATTCTGATTGTAGTTTACAGAAAACCATTTGACCTTTAAGATCTCCTTTATAAGCAGACATGAGATATTTATTAAAATCTCTCTCCTTCTAGAATGACTTGAATCCTTGTGCACACAGGGGAACTGCACTGTGGCCTTTTCACATATTCCTGCTGAGATTCCTGTACTCCCTGCCTGCCAGTGCTGTGATTTTTAAGCAAGCTTAGCAGTACTGCCAGACAGATTTCAACTTAAAGTGTAAAAAGTCCAGTCCCTCATAGCAGAGATACAATTCAACTGCTTGGCAGCTCATAAAGAGCAGAAAGGCACGCACAATCCACAACCCCAGCACGGGGCTTCCAGCTGACAAATTGCTGTGAGAAACTGGAAGGAAAAAACTCTAATTAATAAACGCAAAGCTTCGATGTGTGTCCAATAAGTATTCTTTCTTGGAAAACTCCCAGATCCTGTTTATTTAAACATTCACAGTCAAGCACAACCTATCTGTAGCCTATTATTTTCAAGTTTCCCGTGATCAGATTGATGTCTCACATTTGCCTGTTCTGGGGCAGCCGAATGACGTGGGAGTCCACTACCATCAAAGATTGTTTCAACATGTGGTGCCCTTCATATCGGAAATACTGGAAATAACAACACAGTGCTCTCAAAATCTGTATAATTAAAGAGCATGGTGCCATTTCATTTGTTCTCTGCAAAGGTCAAACAGAGTGGGAAACAGCAGTCAGTAGGAAACAGAAGATAAGGCATTTTTCTCTACAAAATCAATTTTTGATATAACACCTCACAGGACTGAACAGTGCAGACTGGGCACAAGATTCTGTGTATTGTCTCAGTCTACAGCTCTGTGCACCCTCACAGCAAGCTGGATTGGATCAGAATGATACTATACACTTGCAGACAATGGGAAGTATGTCCTCAGCAGGCAGGTCTCCATGAACTGACCTCCTCTCTAGCCCTAGGAATGAAAACTCCAGCCCTTAAGGACCTGAAAGGTCCTCAGGTTTATACTCTGATCTTTTCTTACTTTCAAAAACTAATTTTTAGGGTGCGAAAGATGTCCTGTTTTAATCAGGTCTTTTAATTTAAGTTAAATTTATCTGTTTTGAATTGGAAAATAATAAAACCTACATGAACCCAGTCCTGTCCACTGTCCAGTCCTTGTTGAATCCATTGTGATAAACAATTTCATAATGACTTCTTGGTGAAAGCCAATTCTAAACTGGAGTAGCACTGACTTAGTGTAGAGTAATTAGCTAGTATGAAGCTACATGTGGTAATTGTGTACTGGAAAACAGACAAAAAAGCTAAAGGTAAAGGTTTACCAGAAATCAAGGCAACAGCAGTTTCCAAAATAGAGAGACTGAAGTAGCTTACTCAACAGCAATTGTGGCGTCAAAGGACGAGCACTGTTCACATTTCCATTGCAAGCTCAACTTAACAACAACCCACTGTGTGTCTCCTATTATTTCCTATGTTGCATTTTGTGCTGAGCTTTTTGTTTCTGTGGTTTTCATCAGATTCCCCCCAGTGCATTGAGTAATTGTTCTGTCCTGCTGAAATATGAAGGGGTGAGCGGTCCTGTTTCCGCCAGGCAGTGTGGCTGTAGTGCCGAAATAGTAGCAGCAGCAGTATTTGTGTTAGTCTCACACTGAGCGCTGTAGGAAGACAGACACTTCTCCCAACACTCAGAAGGAGTGCATGCAAACACAAAACGCAGCACCAACAAAAAAAGAAAATCGTAGCAAGGAACATAATGAGATATCAACTATGTGGTGGAGATAATAGGATTATGTATGAAAGGGTTTTCAGCTTTGATCAGAGAGTAACATTGTCTACGAGCTATTGATTCAAATGAGTGCATGGTGACTTAATTGAAATCTTAATTAAACAAATTGTTTGTTTAATTAGAACTGAAGTAGAAGTAACATGTGCATTTTAAAAGTGGTGTCAAACAAAATACTGTTCAGTAACCATAAACAGCATTTAACATATTTAGTTAAGCCAATAATTAAGAGTTGATTAAGAGCTGATTAGGCAGCTAAGGAGATCAGTTGGAAGGAAAACCAAAAGACACAGTTGTCCTCCTATACAGGGTTTGAAGAAATACTCAGTATTGTACTGGTCAGCACTGGGCCAAGTGTGTTTCACTACATACAATAGATTTGCAGCAAGACTGCAGATCTGCTCATGCCCAGCTCACATGTTCACCTACTGGGGAAGGGGTCTGTGGAACTGTGAACTAAACACTCAGGTGTCCCACGCACTACCCCTGAAATAGTGAGCAATCCCATCCCTTTCAAACGGATCCCTAATTGAAATTCCATAGGCAGCTTACAATACTTGCTAGGTATAATAACTATAATAGCTTATTTTATACATTCTGTTTCTTGTAACTCAAAAACCACAACACCTTTATTCAGATTTAAACAAACAGGGAGCACGCTACAAATCATCCAGGTGGATGCTGCACATTAGTGGTGGTGGAGGGGAGTCCCCATTACCTGTACCTGTAAAGCGCTTTGAGTGGAGTGTCCAGAAAAGTGCTATATATAGTGTAAGCAATTATTATTATTATTATTATTATTATTATTATTATTATTATTATTATTACAAGCAATCAGAGTTAGAGAGTCTGCTACACTTGCAGCAGAAGCACAGCTGTCTCTGGTGCCTTTACTTGCCAGTTTGTGTCCCAGCTGTTCAAAATAATGAAATAATGAAATAATCTGAACTGAGTCTTTATATGGTCTCTTGTGTTCAGAATCAGAGACCAGGTGCACACTGTTTGGTGTCTATTGACTCAAGGTCAATGTAATATCTGATCTCTCCAGACACATTTATAAACTGCAAATGCTCTGTCCTGGATTTTTTCTTTTGGGAAGAAGTGAAGTATGTCTGCCTTCAGAGCTAACATAATGACATGTCCATCAAAGGAGCTGTGAATTAAACACATTCCACTTACTGTACAGTGCAATGCCAGAGTTTAGGAATATCCCCAGTATGTGTTTACTTGATAAAAGGCTTTGGTTTGATGTGTTTGCTTAAGCCAGTTCATTGTTTAATTTCGTGCATCTGATTATACAATGGAATAGAAACAAAAGAACAAAAAATCAGGCCTTCCATTTCATAAGAAACTTACATTTAAGTAAAATACCAGCAACAGTGAAAAACAGCTCCAGTTGCCAGCTGAAGCCATCTGTATTGAGCAGATACAATGTTTTTTATTTTCACTGTAATACGGGGTTATCCAGAGAAGTGTGGGCACACTTAGCTCAAATTCAGGAAACAGCTGTAAGAGAACAGAACAAATATCCACAGTGAGCAATCATTTCTCCATGGGATTTGTATGAGAATTTATGGAACTGATGTCAAACCATATGTCATGATCACCACTGTCAAAATATTATGGACACTCGCCTAATTACATGTTGGGCATCAACTATTTGAAATATTTATCAGTCTAATGTCATCCCATCTTTCTGACATACCGGCCTTCAGTTCAGGTTGTATTGAAAGTAATGAGATCTGAGGATTGCCCTGGCCAGGAAATTGATGGTAGTCTGTCTGATGTTCCTCAGGCCCCAACTACACATGATTCTGATGCTGATGCTGACAGAGCCTGATGCTGATGCTCACTACTTTCATTTACAAAACATCCATAGTATTTGTGGGATTACGCTATGTATTCATAATCATGTATTTTGTATCTTTTCTAAGTATCTTTCCGCAACTTGCTGTTTCTGTTTGATATTCTGTGATATACTGTATATTATGTTTGTACCTGTTCAATATTTGATGCATGTTTCCCAGTATGACATAATACAACCAGCTATGACATCATTTGATTGTGTAATTTTGTTCTCTTGAAAGAATTAGAACATTATTGATTGGTTTCCAGGAAATTACAATAGAAAGAAGTGAAAGACACAAAAACTATGATGATTTAAGTCATAATTCTCTAAATGCTTTATTTACACAACAATTAAAAGTGAAAACTGTTCACATTGAACTGTCAAGTAAGTGAATGTATGAATAATCCAATTAAAAATATGATATACTGTATGTCCAGTTTGCATGTCAAACTGTGCAAAATAAGTGTATCTGTAAAGTTCTGATGTTCAGTATTTAACTTTCTTTTCTGCTGAAGACAGCAGCATGAAACCTGATACAATAATAATAATAATAATAATAATTGCTTACACTTATATAGCGCTTTTCTGGACACTCCACTCAAAGCGCTTTACAGGTAATGGGGATCCCCTCCACCACCACCAATGTGCAGCATCCACCTGGATGATGCGACGGCAGCCATAGTGCGCCAGAACGCTCACCACACATCAGCTATCAGTGGGGAGGAGAGCAGAGTAATGTAGCCAATTCATAGATTCAATACACTTCTCTTCTAAAGAACCACGAACCATGAACCTTATCATGAAACTCAATCAGCAATTCGCCATTAATGGCATCTCAGACACCTACCTGGTTGGGTTTCTTCTCTGACATGTGGTACTGGGGTCCAGATGCCCTTTGCCACAACCTTTCCCCTGCTACTGAGCTTCCATCTGGCCTCATACTGCTGGTCTCCTCCCTCTAGCCCAGGGTCCCACAATTCCACATAGAGGGTTTCATCTGGTTCATAGAAGTCAAAGATTGACCATGACTCCTCCTGCCCTGACTGTGGGAAATAGCCTCCCCTTACTGTCCCATGACAGCAGGGGAGGGGAGCTCCACTGGGGTCAGCTGGTGAACCAGTCCTCTGGCTCATATCCTCTTGTACAAGACAGGTACAGGAATTTTCTTTCCAGTGAAGGTCTTGGCACAGGGCTCCAGAGGGACCTGGTTCCTTGCAGGTTACAGTTTCTTTATCCGGGCACTGGGCCTCAGATGTCAGGATCTCTTCACTGCACTTGGACATCTGGACAGGCCAGCACAGGCAGAGACAGTCTGCCACAGATGGGCAGCAAAATTTTGATTTTGAGTCACTAATGTCACCTTGCTTTTTAGTTAATCCCTCCTCTTCCTTTTTCTGGCCCATTTCAGTTCTCCTCCAAGTTGCGTTCTGTCTCTTTGTCCCTGTGATTTCTCCTTTCCTTTGTTTCAGTTCTTCTGGCTCTCTGTCCTTGTTCCCAGTACAACAACCACAAACCTTCAGACTCTTCCTCATTGTGAAGTACAGACCAGCCAAGCTGCTGCTCTCAGAAATGGAAACTGTCTGATGCTACTAGGGATACATTGCACTGGGGATCACATCTTTATGGCATCATCATTGTTATTGTGATTCCTCATTGTTGTGTTATGGAAATGGTGGTGATGTCACAGGCCCTTGGTGCTTTAATATTCTATTCCCATCTGTGCTTACAGTGGATGATGTCACCCTGATGATGTCACTACCACTGACACAAGGCTGTATCTTGCTGTAACATTGTGAATTTCTGTCTCTGATCATAATTAGTATCTCAAGGAGCTTTCTCTCTCATTCACTGCTCTTCTGTTTGTCTTCTGTTTTGTAATAAGTACAGCAACAACTGTCTGAGCAACATTCCATCTACTATCTGCTTTCCATATTTGTTCTATGCATCATCTTTCATGATGCAATTAGCTCTTCATCATTCCAGAACTTGAATTTATGCCAGGGAGTTATTTAATAATAAAGCTCCAGACATTTCATTTTTCTTGCTGTAGTAATATTATCAGCTTGGGAAGAAAAATTTACAATAACAACACCAAAACTAAAATTATTCACATGATATTCCAGACTAATTGCTTATGAAAAGACCATGTGATGTTACTATTTTTCGAATAGTTTTCTACTTTTGTTTGGATTTTGTCCTATAGTACATGTTGCACTCTTTAAAGTGTTGTAGGGGGCACTTTAAAGTATTTTACAGAAAGAAAGGCAAAATGAAAACACCAGGGGGCAGGTGGTCTATTTTTACACACACCCTAGAGCCTGTTTAATGACTACGATTACAGGATAGCTAGAAAAGATTACAGGAAAGCATATTGACCGCCTTATCCCCTGAGATTACAAATAACCACTGTGAAAAACATCTGCTTGCTCTAGAAGCAGGGCAAAAATATTATTTTACTCATTGAAGTAAAGTAATGAGAAGTGTAGTACAGTGGGTAAGTATCTCGTCTTGTGCATTGTGGGTTCAAGTCCCTGCTGCAGACAGTACTGTTGAACCTGGATTGAGGTTCTTTACCCCAATTGCTACAGTCCACCCTTTTCTGTAACTGAGAACCAACATTGTTGGGGGCTAAATTCCTGTAATGGAAGGCATCCTGTCCGGGGGGGGTGTGTGCTCTCTACTCCTCCTTACACCAGGAAAAAAATAAGGATAATCCCTGGCCTGATGAGCTGCTGTGGCTCAGATAAGAGAATTACCTTCTTAATGAGAGGATTAAGGATGGCATGGTGGTGCCGTGGTCAGCAATGCTGCTTTGCAGAACTGGGGCCCTGTGTTCAATTTCAAGGGTGCTGCCTGTGTGGAGTTGGTGTGTCGGCCCTGTGTGCATGTGGGTTTCCTTCGGGTGCTTCTGTTTTCTCCCACACTCTGAAGACATATTGGTAGGATAATTGCCTTCTGGGAAAATTGGTGCGGTGTGCATGTCTGTGTTTGTGTCTCTGTGTCCCCTACGGTGGACTGGCATCCTGTCTGCAGTGTGCCCTGCCTGTGACTAGGCTCTAGCTCTGTCATTACCCTTTTCTGAATAAAGTAGTTAGAACATGGATGGATGGGAAGATAAATGTTATCACCTTTACATGTATCATTTCATACATGACAACTATTTCCGGGAACTTTAATGAAAATATCTAGATATTTTTTTCACATTCTCTTTAAAATTGTTTACAAATAAGCATACAGTGAACTTGATTGCAATCCAAGATAGCAGCCATATCACTCTGCAATGCATAACTGACACCCCACTAAAGCTAAGCAAGTGTGAGCCTGGTCAGTACCTAGATGAGAGACCTCCTGGGAAAGCTAGTGTGGTATTGGGGCCAGCAGGGGGTGCTCACTATACTGTAAACAGGTGCCGTCCTTCGGATGAGATGTAAAACCAAGGTCCCGACTCTCTGTGGTCATTAAAAATCCCAGGGTTCCTCAAAAAGAGCAGGGGTGTAACCCTGGCATCCTGGCCAAATTTCCCATTGGCTTTCATCAATCACTCTGGCCTCCTAATAATCCCTATTATGAATTGGTTTCTTCACTCTGCTCTACTCCTAGCTGATGTGTGGTGAGCGTACAGTACACACTTTGGCTGACATCGCATCATCCAGGTGGGGCTGCACATTTGTGGAGGGGCGTCCCCATTACATGTGCTTTGAGTGGAGTGTCCAGAAAAGCACTATTTAAGTGTAAGGGATAATAATAATAATAATTATTATTATTATACCTCCATTCTCTGTCTGTGTATGCTTGGGGTATAACACTAGCCTATGGAACTTGAGTGTTAATTTCTGTAATTACACTAAAGTTCTGTATAATATAAACTTTATGGATAAACTTTTTATATTGACACAGGCTATTCTAACTGCCTTTGCAATGGCATTTGGTGACTTGGTGAACCACAGATAAGATTTTCTTTTAAGGTGGGACAGATGCACTCAACAGTATGATCAGTCATCCTTTCACTAAATATATTATTATTCAACTGGAATCCTCATCAATCACTCCGAATGTACTAATGGACTTTCAAGTGCTAAGCCATTTTCCTACTTTATATCTTTATTGATATTAATATTCAGCAATTAAGATGGCTGGAAACGTGTCTCTCGTTTTATTTGCCATGCTGATTAAGTGGGATAAATTATGGCATTTGAATTCATTGGAGCAACTTTTCTAATGGGTTCTCCAATGTAGAGTGAATATCATTTACACATCTTATTTACTTAAATTACTCTCTTATTGCAGAGCTAATTACACACACAATTATTTGGCCACGAATGAGACCCCATGTACCATTGTCCATTACTGCCTAAGTTACACTGTTAGCAAATTAAGTGCAGGGAATGTCAATGTTGCTTTTTAGAATCCCTTGCCATCTTATCATCTACTAGGAAAATTGAAATAATTAGAGATAGAAACAACAGTGATTAAAATGCTTGTTTTAAGGTTTGATTGAGCTAAAAGTGTTTAGAATACTTAAAAAATATTAATATTCACAATTCTGTTCCAAAAGTCTTGTTGTCTTTAGGGAATGCCTGTCCTCTACATAATTCTGCAAAGTTACATCAATATACTAATTTCTAGTGGAATAACATCATCATGTAACATCTCTAAAAACAAACATTCAGCTCTAAATGCACTTCAGCAGCATCCTGAAATGCAAATCTGTTTCATGGATCAGGTGCTGGTAGCATACCTAGTATATGTTCAGGCATAGATTACTTAATAAGTCACCTGAATAAATCAATATGTGCTGTACAGACCTATACAGTTAATTTAGCTAACCATTTAACTTTCCATTCCACAAACAAGGCTGGTTTATCAAAAGCAAGAAGACAAATGACATCATAAAGGTGAACTTGAAATGAGTGCTACAACAATCTGGAAGAGGTGAGCGACACTGCCCCCTAAGGGTCAGTAGATAAAACACATCCCCTGAATGTTGCCTGGGATGATGTGATGAGGAGCCTAATTTAATTCCATAAATCTGGAAAGAGGAGAAAACTGAGCCATGATCACAAAATCAACACCCCAGTTTTGAAGACTGGATGCCAGATGGCTTTAAAAGAAACTAACTTTCAATTGTCAGGATCCTCCAGTCACAAGTGAGAGGAGGTAATTTGATCCATCTAGGTCCAATTGGTAGTTAGCAGCTGATTGACAGAATTTAGCTGTTTCTTGAAGGATCCCAGGGCACCAGCTTCCGCAACATGACTGGGTAACTTGTTTCACACTCCTACAGTCTTTGGTGTAAAGAAGTGCCTCCTGCTCTTAAGTTTTCAATGCACTACTATTTAGTTTCCACTTGTGTCCTCTGGATAGAGTTTCATGGTTCATTCTGATGTCCACTAGGTTGACACTGTCACTGACTTTGAGGATTCTGAATACTTGCATCATGATCTCTTGTAGTCTTGTAGTATATCAAATTCACCTAAGAATTAGTCGGTTTAATTTTTTTAATGAGTTAGAGGCATAAGGTATGGTCATTTCTCAATAAGAGTCCTGGTGCCACAAAGATAAAAAATATATATTGGAAAACGTGTAGGTGGAAACATTTCTCTCCATGTGATCTAATCTACTTTAGAATGTAAACAAGCAAGAGTAATCGAGTTAACTAACTTAATTATTAGAAAACTGATAAAGAACTTAGAATTTCACTTTCACACAATATGCAGTAAAACATTTGTTTGGTCATTTCAAAGGAGTGGGTAGGGCTAGTGGTTGTGTTTTTGTGGTTATAACCTGAGAACTATAAATCCTCCTGGATACGTCTTTAGGCCATTGTGTTTTTGTATATGCAGACCCTTGGAATTGTCTACAACAGTAACATTTCAGATGGTTACATATTGTAATAAATACACATTATTACAACACAAAATGCATTTGCCCACACAAAGAAGTCTTATACTAATATTTGCCGGTTACAGAAAGGAATTGTTGTTTAGCTTCACAGTGGTTACTCAAATAACACATAACCACAAGAATGCATGTACCTTGGGTCCAATTGAACTATACTGATATTACCTAATTATGATAAATGTCCTACTTATTTCTTTTTTGTTCTATTCACAAGTGAACTGTTTTGAGGGACCCAAGATCCTTAGACAACGCTGGAATGAACTGGATAAAAAATGCAGGAATTTCAAAAGTGTTGTTCCAGATAGTAGTCTTGTTATATATTTATTATCAGCTCAGCAGAAGAAAGCGATTGCACTCATCAGCTACAGTGGAATAAAATTGCCTGCTTCTTTCGAGCAACCCATGTAATACATTGACAATCAAGGGGGCTGATTGTGAATTCAGTTTGGATCACAGCAGGAATACCAACAGGACTGATAATGAATTACAATGGAAGTCATAATTAAAACTATTTGTATTTCATTATTTTCTTCACAAAAAGTTTCCACCTGAGTGCCACAGCCCCTGACCTCTTTCTTGTAAGAACAGGTTGCGCGATTCTGCTCATTGACTGCCAGGTTCCTGCAGGTTTTAGAGCTGCCTATCATCTGTCCATGTAGTAACTGCTTCATCCAATACAGGGTCGAGGGCCAGGTAATGGAGGCTGTCACAATAAGCAACGGGTGCAAGGCAGGATACACCATGGACAGGACACCAGTCCATCACAGGGCCATCTGGCACAAACACACTCGGGGCTAATTTTTCCAGAGGCCAATTAACCTATCAGTATGTCTTCGGACTGTGAGAGGAAACTGGAGCACTCAGAGGAAATCTGTGAACATGAGGAGAACATGACAACGCAGATAGAGAATTGAACCTAGGGCATCAGTGCTGGCAAAGCTTATCACTCTGCCACCATGCTGCCCAGCATTCAACTGTCTCTTAATTAATACTTTATTGAAAACACACTTACCCACTTAAAAAGTTCAATTAAGCAACTAAGACCTGAGACAGAATGTGAATCTGGAACAAATGCAGAATTAAGGATTTGAGTTTCCTGTGCCTGACTTAGAATTTACTAGGAGGTTGGTGCTGCTGATATAACGAGGGTCTAATTGACAGATAAATAAGGAGAACAGGTGTGAAAGTGTCCATTTAGGCTTTCAGGCATTCATTTCCACAGTTACTGTCTGGAAACTGGCTTACACCCATGCATTTGTATGTGTGGAAAAGGGTTCTTAGGACAAGCGACGTTCATTTCTGTTGAGTGAAAGGCTTGTTTTGTAAAATATAGTAGGCATAGGTGGGTCCTGCATACAAAACATACTATTAAAAATACTATTAGTATGTAAAGAACATTCAAAACAAAGTGTTGAGATAATGAAGCAGTGAACAGGAAAGAACAAGCCCCAGAGAGAGAATTATTCTCTGATACAGTATACTGAGAAAAATACAGGGACGTAACATCTCAAAAAAAGATGTAAGAGATCTTGTTAAAATAGACTGTTCAGGTTTCAGGGTCTTTAGAACTGCAGATTTCAAACAGAACTCTAGTCAGCATAGAGGGCTCTCTAGAACTGAAGACAGTTCAGAGGCTTTTCTTAAAAGTCTTGTTGTTAAGAGATCAAGGGAGAGTTACAATAAATTTTCCCTTCCTTTTTTGAAAAAGAAGGAATAAAAGCTCCTGATATCTCAAAATACAAAATGTATTTTTGGAACTATTAAATAATTATTCCTGGAATCATTGGAATTATTCCTGGGAGATTTATATAAGTTTTCAACTTCTATTGGTGATACTGAGGTTACCATAAATGAGGTCAACTCTAATTTAACCTAGGGTAAATTACTGGTTGGCCCACTAATATTCTCATAGTGTTGCAGCAGTGGTAACTATAGGCAGTATCGGTGCACCCAAAGGACTAAATGTTGATTTGGCAAGGCTATATGGGTATAACATTTTTCATGCGCTGGATCCAGCTATCACCTTGTATGAAAAAGTTCTCTGATACACTGACATCTGAAACAAAGGTACCCACTAATTTATTAGGTGAAATGAGGTCATTTTCTACTGAAGTTTTTGAAAAGACAAGTGTTTTCCAACCCTTAGCCAAACTTGACTCCAGAAGCATAGTTTCCTTCAATCTGGGTGTGCAAAGGAGAAACACCTGCACCATAGTGCAGAGGAATCCTTTTTCTCCACCACTGACAAGACACATATCAGCTGTTCAGCAAGAAAAAAATTGAGCAAGAGAAATCACATGCATGAAGTTCTCCCTATGTAAAGGCACAGTTTGAGCAAAAAGAGATTTACAAGGAAAAACAGCACAGAAAATAAGAAAGGGCGTGAATTGAGGAGACAAGGAAATAATATATTTTCACATACCTGTAAGAATAGCAAAGGCAAAAAAGCACTTTCACAGACATGATGCTGCAGGCACACTTTGCTCTTACCAGCAAAACTTTTCAAAATAAGCACCACACCACGGGTATATTTGTGTGGAGAAAGCCTATCATGGAGAGTACAAACCCTCTCCTCTGATCCTTTTAGATTTATTACTCTTCGTAACTTAGACAATCTTCATTCTCACAGAATTCAGTTCCCAACCGGGTCTGTTTTAACTGCAGCATTCAGAAAACCTTGTCCTTGTAAAGCACTCAGAGCTGCACTGTTTCACATAGTCCACAACACGGGGGTGAAAAAAAAATTCTAACACAGCAAATTTTAATTAAATGGATTTTTACCATGCCCGTACATCTTTAAATTAGATTTTTATTGAATAACATAAGCAGCTTGCCAAATGAGAACAGACCATTCGGCCCATATTGCTGGTATGGCAGTTCAGCAGCTAAATTAATTTATCCAGTTATTTATTGAATGAGCCCAAAGTCTCAGCCTCAACCGCTTGGGTGAGATGCCTGTCCCAGACACCCACAGTGTGAAAAAAAGGGTTTCTTATTCTCCATTCTTAATGAATTCCCTTGTAGTTTCCAGTCGTGACTCTGTGTCCTTACTTCGCTACTGACTGTGAAATAATTGAAATAATCCCCTTATCTGACCTTACCCGTTAACTCCTTAGTTTACAATGTGGCATTTCACCATGAGCAACCTCTCCCCAGGCTCCTTTACATTACAGTAATTAAAACATGTTTTAATAAAATAAGGGCACGGACCTTATAAACACTAGTCAAATGACAAAGTATAAAGCATTTCAAAGCTCAAGTGTTTACAGGAAGTCTAAAATTTGCAGAAGGGTATTGATTTCTGAGCCATGTTACAATTTGGAAAAATACAGGAAGGATTACAGAGAAGAAAAATTACCTGTAATCAGTAAGAGGTATTTACAGTATGTAAGGACATAAATTCAGCAGGACAATGATAGCTATGGAAATCAAACATGGCCCTGGTTTAGTCTGGCACAGGAAGTGGGTATGAGCCCCCACAGGAACAGGGAGAGAAGACCACAAGGAGCAGGACCACCATGTCTAAGAGGAGGTACAAACGGAAACTGTCAGAGAATCTCACTGACGTCATAGAAACAAAAAGGGTCAGCAGCCTGGGTCCCCGGAGTCATTGAAGTGTAATTAGATTAGGAACAGACTCAGTGAGTGCCTGTAAATAGACAGTTCCTGGAAATAAAGACAAAGGAAGTTTTTAGGAGGAACAAATAGGAAATAATGTGAATGAATACTTAGGATTTGCTGTGAATGATCCACATGACTGACTCAACTCATGTATGATCACGGTTTGAATGGATCATGGAACCATTATTGTAAATCCTATTTATTTCATTTGCTGCAATGGGAGCATTGTATGGTCTGTACATTTTCTGTAAAAAAAATTTCTGCTCTCAGTCTGCGTAATACTACAGAAACTAGGATGAATTCTGGTAAGGACTTTACCTTCTACTTTTTTAATTCAATATAATGAAAGTAATAAAGTAAGTTATATCTACACTAGAAAGGCGGTGAATGTGTAAAACTGTGGATATGTAAAATTACTCTACCCATTAAAAGTAAGAAGTACCTGTAGCTTTCTTTGCTGGAGAACTTTTGTGTAGTTGCTCAGGATCCAAGCTTACAACAATTCTTTCATTTAACATGGCACCCATTTCAGATATCTGCACGTCTAAGGTCCAGAGCCACTATGTAACACAGTCCCTTTCACATCTCTTTAATAACGTTAGCCAGCTGCCCAATAGCTGCTCTTTTAATCAAAAGAGTGCACGGACCACGCTCAGCTTTCTTCAAAGATTAACGTCAACCGTTTTATAACTTCTCTGTCTCTCATCGGCCCTTGTAAAAATGCAAGGTTGTAAAAATGCAAAAATAACTTGATTTTTTAAAAATAGTGCTACAGTATATTTGAGTGTCCATGAGCCAGGAGGGCACTGAGACCTCTGTTAGTATTGTTGTGACAATGAAGAGAACATACAGATAATAACAAATGCCAGTGAAGAGTGTTCTTCTGACAATAGCCCACAGCACAGCACGTTCTGTAAGGACTTACTGTACCTGTACCATGTAGACAATAACACCCTTCCACAGTACTGCAGGAGAACTGAAGATAGTCTTCTGTGGACATTTTAGCTGAAATAAATTCTAGATAGCATAGACAGTACCTTTAAGATATATCACAGTGTTAACAATACTGTAGATCACTGTAATATGTAAAGGATTTTGAACGGAAAGGTTTCAGGTGGAAAAGGAATTTTTCAGCATACATGTATCTATTGGAGGCAACTGTTTCCTTACAGCAGCAGATTCTAGAGTCCTCTGGACGTTCTGCGATCAAGGCTGCGCAGTGACGAATCACCAATCTCCCTCACTCGTTTCTGTCCGCACGCTCTCAGCAAAGACAAGGAGCCACAAGGAGCACATTCTGTCTGACCAGGACGGAGAGCACAGTCTGCTACTGTGCGGACAAAACGCACACTATGAGGCATTCTCTTGAAAACGACTCCTCGATTGTTCATGAACTGCATCATTGTAATCACTGCATGTCATCACAGCACCCTATGTGTAATGCAGTTTATAACCATCATCATCAGGCTACAATATTAGGTTAGCAAATGGAACAGGAGGATTTTTCTCAGTCTTTTCTGTGTCCCGCGTTCGTCTCCATATGTTGTGTTTTCAACGTGACAGTGGAAGTTGAATTTGAAGGATTTCTATACTACATGTCCTGTAGAGTTTTCCATAAGGATGTTAGGCTATGTAATGATAATAATAATTATAATAATAATTACTTACACTTATATGGCACTTTTCTGGACACTCCACTCAAAGTGCTTTACAGGTAATGGGGACTCCCCTCCACCACCACCAATGTGCAGCTCCACCTGGATGATGCGACGGCAGCCATAGTGCGCCAGAACGCTCACCACACATCAGCTATCAGTGGAGAGGAGAGCAGAGTAATGAGCCAATTCATAGAGGGGGATTATTAGGAGGCCATGACTGGAAAGAGCCAATGGGAAATTTGGCCAGGACACCGGGGTTACATTCCTACTCTTTTCAAGAAACACCCTGGGATTTTTAATGACCACAGAGAGTCAGGACCTCGGTTTTACATCTCATCCGAAGGACAGCGCCTGTTTACAGTATAGTGTCCCCGTCACTATACTGGGGCATTAGGACCCACACTGACCGCAGGGTGAGCGCCCTCGCTGGCCCACTAACACTTCTTCTAGCACCAATATTAGTTTTTCCCAGGAGGTCTGCCATCCAGGTACTGACCAGGCTCACACCTGCTTAGCTTCAGTGGGTTGCCAGTTGTGAATTGCAGAGTGATATGGCTGCAGTCATCTACAGCTTCATCCTGATTCGTGTCAGGACGACTCCACGCTGGCCATTTAAGCACCCCCAGAACACCAGCTTCCACTTTGATTTTCAAACTCTGTTTCCACTGTATCTCAGATTGCAATGGAGGAGTTAGATCTAAAGCAAATGTCTAAACATAAGAGTAACCCAAATAATTGCACAGGACTTCAGTTTAATATGTCATAGGTTTGGGCAGTATATAGGTAGGAGTAATGATATTCAGAGCATTCCCATTCCTCTTGTACAAGGGTGATCAAAATGGCAGGGAGTGTGTGTTTGGGTGTGACATGAGAGAAACCAAAAATACTGTGAAATACTAATGATTTCTGTTTCCTGTTAAACTGTTCTGTTCTGGCCACTGCTCTCAACATGAGTTTTGGTTCTTTTGTTCTGTCTCATACAGGTTGGGCAGCAATGTCGTTTTCCACCCAAATAAATGCTTGAAGTTATTCCCAGAACCTGCAAGAGCCACAGCAGCACAAATATGCTCTGACAGAAAGATGAGGTCCATGTGCAGTCTTTCCTCCATGTGAATGTGTTGCCTGTGTCAAGCACTATTCAGGTTTCTGGTCTTGTAGACTGTAAAGTTCAAAATGACTGCTGTAATTCCATGGTTCTTTACAATCTTTACAATTGGCAACAGTAGCCACAGTTTAATTTTAACACATTTCATTGACAGTACGTTCCTTACTTATCAAGACCGTCTCAGACACACAGAGTCCCAGGCAGTCTTTTTAGAAGTGTATTTGGAGCTGCATAAATTAATATTCAGCTACAAAAAAGAGCAGTGTTCACACATAGCATTCTTGCAAGCATGGCTCAGTGTCATTCGCACACCTCCTACGCTTCAGGTGCCTGTGAATGAGAAATAATGTAATTATAATTAACGGATTAATTGAATGCAAGCATATGCTTAAGACATATTTGTTTTCCTGTTTGCTGTCACTCCAGGTGACTTTATGAAAACCTTTCTTCCTGTCTGTGGGTATCATTTTTGGTGAGAATGCACATGCAAAAATACATCACTTACACTTCATATTTATCTAAGTGTCACTGTTCATGAGAGGCACAGTAGCGTGATGGTAAGCCCTGCTAAATCAGGGGACCCCGAGTCTACAAGAGCCCCCAGAGGTCCCTCACAAACCTGGTAGCAGACAACCTTTTGCCTTCGTTTGAAGCGAGGTAGCTTGGCAATAATACCTTATAATTATGCAGCACATTCACATCTATACATTTGGACAGCTGGGTATTGTTCTGGAATAGTTCAGGTGAAGCGTTGCTCAAGGGTTCAACAGCAATGTCTCACATGGGAATTTAACCCCCAACCATCCGCGACGAGTGCAGAACCTCAACCGCTGCTACCCCTCCGCACCCACCCGAGTTGACGCGCTACCGCCATTATTCTCCGGCAGCCCAAGTTTTTTGTTTCAACAACAAAATCAAATGTTCCCTGCTGCGTTGAAGCCGACGTTTGAAAACAATTTCTCCACTTTCCGCATGAGGGCTCCACAGTAAACCCATGCTTTTTTGCTACTCAATGTTTTTTTTTCCCCTCTTAGATAAGACAGCACTTGTAGTTGGCTCGCCGGTTTTGGCCCGTATGAGTAGGGTGGTAGGATTGGTTGGGCTGGGGAAAGCTGACGTCTGCGCTGTTTTGCATCGCAATGCATTGAAATACAGCTGGGAGACGGACAGCAGAGAAGAAGGACTTGGGAAGTGAATAAGGGCTGGATGTAGGGTTTTTCGAGGAAGAGACAGAGGCTCGTTTTGTTATTTTCTAATAAAGGAGGGGAAGACCAAAGATAAACATTGATCACCAAAATGCTTTGCCATGTTACACGGCCGGATTCGGTGGTAATGGAGGTGGAGGTGGACCCGAAGGCAAATGGAGAAGACTGTCTGAATAAGGTAGGCTTTTGTCGGGTAGGGGTTTGCGGCTCTGGTTTCGCTTTCCTTGAGAGAAACTGCGCCTCGGCTGATTCTCTCCATTCCAGCTATGATTGTGAGGGATTCTGTTTCCATTCCGAACGAACCAGAATCAAGAATCGCTTGAAATGTCTGTTTTTTCTCCCCGCAACTTCAGACAATCGCTGCGATAAAGTACATTTCAGCGCGTAGTCTTTCGCTTTCCAAGTATGCTGGACAATTTCACGATCATTATTATCATCGGTCAAAATGGGAACATCGGGTTTTCTTTCTCTTGTGTATTTAAATCTCTTCAAAGCTTTCTTTTGCTGTAAGTTCGACTTTTTTAGGAAAGGGTAAAACTTTTGAAAAACTTTTATTGACGGTGGGGTTTATGTGCTAATTTTAAGACTTTCCGTGTGCCCGCTTTCAGCACACTTTCTGGTTAGGATCAAAGTGAGTGTAACGAAATTAAGTCTTGGAGCAATTAAGATAGCTAACTCTGGATTATTTTATCCGTGGTGTACGTTTTAAAGAGGGGTTGTTGTAATACTATTGTTTAATGTTTCTCTTTTAAACTGTAACTTTATGCGTTTTTTATCTCGTCCATTACACTTAAAAAAGGTCACACTATAGTGATGGGGTTACTACGGGTCATTCCGCAAAACGCGTTTTATTCTTTTTGCTGTTTATTAAAAAAAAAAGGCAGGAAACATCTGGCACATTTTGAGATTTAAAGTTTAGTTGGCGTTTTCTTTCCACCTTAGATTGTAGTGAAACTGTTGATGTTTCGAGAATATTACACGTTATTCCTGTGCCTGTGTCACAAAATAGTCATTTGTGGCAGTTTACAGGTCTTACCCAGTGCAGTACCTTATTTGGCGGTCTACAGTTTATGGCAAAAGATGTAGGTAAATAATACGCAACTGAATGAGACAATGCCGTCGTCTTGTTTAATTTAAAACGTTGCGTTGATTAGCATGGCTCTGGTTTCAATTAAAAAGGCCTTCGGATGTAGGATGCAGCGACTGCTTGTCTATTTTTAGCCTGTTCTGCTTTGATCATGTGCATTTCTGATTAAAAATTGATACCAATGCAGAACGTGTGAAATGGTTTCCGAATCGTGTTTTATTAATCTATCGTAGCGGCTTCAGAAAACAGTCTAGTTTAAAACGCGTTACATACTACCAGTACATGTTCAGATTGGCAAGGCAGTTACTTAAACTGAGTTTAATGATGGTTACAATTTTTAGCAAAACTATTAGTATTTAAATTATTTATGAAAACAATTCAAATGTCCTCTTAGTATTAGTGTGTATATATAAGGTAACAGCTGAAAAATGTAGAGGAAATGTGCAGAATTTGCGCTTGAGGATTCGTACCGCCTGCTTTTCCCAACCAAAAGTCTTGGTGTGTAAACTGTAGACTAAGATATCGACTTAACTGCACAAATATAGCTTTAAAATAAAGGACCTCACACAGGCATAACCATTTAGCCTTCCGTCCTTGTTAGACGGGATGAAACCGTGCACCTGTTGAGAACATGCAGACTCCACACAGACGGATCTTCTAGCTCTGACTCTAACCCAAGGACCTACCACCATACCTTCCTAAAAATAATACAGATTTCTTTTTAAAAGACCCAATGCTACTAAAACTAGCATTTAAAACTTTACCATTCTCTTCTGTTTTTGTCTCTTAATTTTTAGGTTTGCAGGAAGTTGGGCATTATAGAAGTGGATTACTTTGGGCTGCAGTTCTCAGGCAGCAAAGGAGAAAACCTGTGGCTGAATCTGAGAAATAGGATCTCCCAGCAGATGGATAGCCTGACACCCTGTAGGCTGAAGTTGAGAGTCAAGTTTTTTGTGGAGCCTCATCTCATTCTGCAGGAGCAGACGAGGTACAGCAGACTTCTTGCTCTCTAAGGTTTTAGTCCTTGGTGGGTGATGTGAGCTACCAGGCTCCCTTTCGAGCAACGCATCCCAACAGATTGGTTTAACGGAAGCTTCCGGTCAAAAAGAAACTTTCTGGTCGAAATGATTTTTCAGCATTTTACTAAGCTCAAAGGGTGTAAATATACATTCATCATTCATTACAATGCCTTATTGTTTTGTTTTCTGTTTTATGCTGTCTATTAAAAGTTTAGAAATTGCATACATGCGTTCTACAGATGTAGGAGACTCCTGTCAACACGCGTAGGCTGAATTCTCCAGACAAATGTCATAAATAGTCAAATGTGTGGCAGAACATGTAGTACATCTAAAGTTCTTGCAGTTTGCTGTACAGTAGAATGCCCTGTAGTAACCTCAGTCTGTGTGTTATTATAGGTCATTCATGAGAGCCTCAGCAGGAAGTACAGCCTCCCTCCTACATGAACTAAAGAAATCCCCCAGGGTCCCAAAGCCTCCTAAGTTTTCTGCTTTAAAAATTGCCATAGGAACCAGTAACGTCTTCCATATTTTATATTTCAGTTTGGTGTTCGTCATAACTTATATTCCGAACCCTTTTGCTCCAAGTAGAATTGCAGGCTCCTCTGTTGTTTCAAATCAGATTCAGAAGTATTCACATTACTGTTCGGCAGTTCAGGATCAGATCTGGCTCTTTTGTTGTTCTTCCGCTGTAGGGATTTTCTAGTTCTTTGATCAAAGAACGTGTCTCAACAACTGTGAGATGGGAGGGAATTGTTCAGTCTTGGGGACTTGCTTGCACATTTGTAGTGGATTAAAAAAAACAGAAGTGGTTTAAAAGACTGCATTTTTAAAAAATAAAGCAGCACAGAAATAATTGCCTGTTAATCCTGCGCTGGACAGCTGCCCTAATGGTTTCTTTTGTACTACTTAGTCCATGGACATGATTAGTAGGGTGCTGCCCTATTATAATGAGATTTGTTCTAGCATATTGAGGTTGTAGCTCCCTTTCTTCCTGTGATGATCTTTGATTTGAATGTGCTAAATGAGCAGCAGAAACTGGAAATCTTCCTTAGAAGGCAAAGAAGCCAGTTGTGGTGAGCAGAGGTAGGAAACGTGAAACTCAAGTGGTGTTTTCTGTAGATTCATGATCAAGGTAAAATCGAGACGTTCAAGGAGAAAGCACAGCTGAATTACACCACTTCAGTTGTGATTTCTTTCGGAACATCCCCAGGTGATCCCATTTTGGGACGATATTGTGATCACAGAATGAGAAATTTAAACGGCACTTTTAGGGGTTTGCGCAATTTTAAAGCAAATGTGGGGGGGCTGTCACACTTTAAAAAGAGGCATTAGGTGGGGAAATCAGCCGGTGGATCCTTAAGCTTTGGAAAAGTTTCTAGAACATTCTGAAGTTACCTGTGTGACGTTATCGTAAGTTATGGTAGGAAGGGACTTGATCCTATTTGGATGTCTATTTTTATAGCTGTTTAATTAAAAATGTTTAGGTTTTATTGCTCCCCTCCCAGTGTAGTTAACAAGTAAAAAAAGATGAGTACTTGCGACTTCAAATGTTGATCTTTTAAAACTGGTAACACAGGTATTCTGCATTAAGCCCAGGGAAATGGATGCTTGAAAGTTTTTGAAAATATTTGGCCAATCCCCTACCTTTTGGCCAAAGACTCAATATTTTCCATCTACTGTATATCATTGGAACTCGAGTGGTTTGTAGTCTTTCAGTAGTTAGAAATCTCTTTAGTGTGTGACAGGGAAGGATGATTGAGAATAGTTTGGTGCTTCCAATGCCCTTACATGTGTTGTGTAAGTGTATAAGAGCACACAAGAAGCTTAAACTGTTTTTAGTTTGCTGCTTTAAAGTTACCTGGTAACCACTGAGTGTCTGCAGGGGTTTCATTAATGGTCTGACAAAAACCAATCAGTTAATGCTACCCACACCAGTATGGAAGATAAATTGTTCTCTAAGTTCCATGCAAGGAAATTCTTCTCATAAGAGCAGGGATATAGCAAGACACACACACACCGTTGGTAGTCTGTTGACTGCCTTTTTGTGTTGCTGGCTCATTATGTATTACTTTTTTCAAAGTGGAAGCATACATAGTTGAGAAAAGAATAGCTTGTGTGTCAGCAAAGGAGATGGGTGTTTATGATCCTTGCTGAGAGAGTCGGAGCTGGAACGCAGATGGAGACGGCAGTTTATTTTCCAGTTTTGAGTCACTGCTGAACTGGAAGGCGAGCTGAGAGCATTTCAGCCTCCTCAAAACCCCCTTTGTTCTTCAGCCTGTACAAAGCTCCCTGTCCTGCTGAGGTCTGGTGGCAGATTTCATAACCCTCTTTGTCTCTTCACCTTTGACCTACATTGGGCTCACAGGAAAGAAAGACAACTGTTTTGATGGCTAAGCTACTTTTCTCCACAGTGGAGGAAGGTGACTTTTTAATGTTTTCACTTTAAACCGCTTTTTAAACTACTTTGCACAATTAGGTCTTACCAGTCCCTCTGTTGTAGGTCAAGTTATAACCAGCCCAAATGGTAAAAGAGCTCCGTTTGTTTGCTCTAGATCTTTAAAAGGACAAGGACCATCTGCTCAAGCAGATATTGACAAAAGTAGGGATTTGCATAAGTTAAAAGCAAAATTTAAACTTTTAAAGACTGTGAGGAAATAAGTTTCATTTTATGCTTGTAGCTTTTTTTCCCACAAGATTAGTGCTATTACTTCATGTGGGTTTGTCTTCTAGAACCACACCACACTATAAGTGAAAATGCTTCCTTTTTAAACTACAGTGAAGTTTTTCTGTTGTCTGTTTATTCATGACTTTTAAGCGTATGGCTTGAAGGGCTTGGTTATACACCAGCAGTAGGGCTGTCAAGATCCATTGTATGTCCTCTCTATTTAATCTCGTCTCCAGAATGATTTATCATGACCCTGAGTTTAACAGGAGCGCTTTAGGGCCATAGCCCTGTGTGTTCACTACTAAATGCACAAAATTACCTTGAAGTGCGGACTTAAAATAGCATTTGTGACTGGCATGGAATTTAAACTGGTATATGGTAAATATAGGACCAGGTCTGTGGTCCTGTGCAGGCCTTAAACAAGACTTTGTAGCTGTGGTTTTCTTAAAGAAATACCACAGCATTGATACCAGTAATGAAAATTTCATTTTTGGTTTTGCTGAATGTTAATGCATTTAAATTATGTTAAATCAGATCACTTAATTGGAAGGGAAGATTATATCAAGTGTAACAGACCTGTTTGCCAGTAGTTTCCAAAAAATACTTGCTTCTGCTAAGAGCATTTGGCAAATGTTTTTCTTTTGTTATTGCAGCTGATGCAGTAGTAGTCCTAAAACGTGGGAAAACTTGACTTCCTTCTAAGAAATAAAGGGATTAAGCACCTGTTTGATATTGTTTTGAAATGTTCTTGTCTGTCCTGTTTGTGAATACATAACACGCCCTCTAACCTTGAGTTATGTCTGTCACCTGAAGGAAAAAAAAGTTTTTTTTATTAGCCTGTAGTTAAAGATTACTTTTCTCATTCTGTGTTCTGACATGGTTAGGTTTTTTTTTAATCGCTGCTGGCATAATCTGGTATTTTGTGACATTCTGAAAAACAATTGGCGTATGGCCATTGCTGTATGTGAGAATTCATTTTTCCATAGAAATTATAGGGTGTTAACACCTGAGCATGTTTTTTTTTTGTTTGTTAAATGAAGCCAGGAATAGTTTCTCTCAAATCTTTTCTTGGACACAATTATGTAATTCTTGGGAGGAGGGAAGCGAGAGACAATTTTTGACTCTAGTGATCGTTGTGTGACTGATCGAGCTGTTGAACAGCTTTCAGCCGTATCCTTAATGAATGCTGCATTTGGTTTGTAACCGTTGTTCAATTCTTTGATGTTTTTCCCCATTTGGAAAGTGTTTAACATTCTGATCAGCGTGCACGTTATCCTGAGAGCGCCCACTATGTTAATACCGCCTCCATCTGCAATGAATAAGCTGAAAAGAACCCCTTCTTAATTAATCTTTTACTATCTAGCAGGTGTAAACTTTGCAACACTTTTATATCCTCTGTTGCACAGCAGGTTTCCTTACGAGTGTGTTGATCTTGGGTTTTTATTTTTGCCAGAGCTATGTGGAGTATTTGCACGGAAGATGGTGTTTGCCATAGAAATGCAAATTGCCTCGTCTGCCAAGCATAGTGTGTGGAGTGTAAGGCATGTGATTCGAAGGCCACTGTGTAAATCGCTGATCTTGCATTGGGGGTCCGTAGTCTTGCAACATCAGGCAAGGGGGGCTTTGTTTCTCCAGTGTAAAGTGGCTTCGCTTTTGAAGAAAGCAGCCTGGGCCTTTCGTGGCTCTCCAGCACCCCTTCCTCATTCCTGGAGACTGGGGTACAGCACTTCACCCTCGGGGAGAGGACAGAGCCTTAACTAGATCAGCAGACACTCACTTGTATCGGGTCTTTCAGCAGCAGCTTACTGTACCTGGCTGCAGCCAGTGCGAAACTGACGTGTCCAGTGCTTGTGGTTAAATGAACCCAGCTGTATAGGGCAGCGCGTGAGATGCCATGTTTTTGGATACTCATTGAGCTCCCTGAAATGATTATCCACGTATGCTTTTGATCAGTGAATTTTCCTCTGGGCCAAAATATCTTTAACATTTTTTAAAGTGCAGCACTTTAATGGTCTTGCATTATTATTGAGCCAAAGGTGCTGCCCTCTTTTTTTCCCCTGTTTGTGTTCTCTTTTTGGGAGTCTCATTTTGGTGCATGTTCTAGCAGATCTCTGAGGTAAGGTAAGGTTTCAAAAGCTTTGAAAACCTATTGTTGTAATAGAATGTTTGTTTTTTTTTCCTGCGGTGTGTTTGACTGTTGGTAACCTTCAGTCCTCGTTTATTTGCAATGGAAATGAGGTGCGTGATCAATTAAAATTGACTTGGAAGCATCGTTGTTGTTGTTGTAGCAGGGCAAGATAATCACAATTGCTTTGTGGATGGGGAATACCTGCTTATTCCATTTCATTTCATTTGAAATATTTGTGAATATGGTTCTGTATTTCTTATGGCATCTGAAACGGCAGTTTCATTTTCCTGCTGTAGCTAGTTTGAGAACTGTGCTGTGAAGTGTGATTAATATCTTTTAAATCCAAAAGCACTGAGGCTGGAAACTTGTCAGTTTACCAAACTGTGTTGCTTTTTAGAGGACCCAGCCATGGTGTTAACTTCCCTTTGCAGGAAACTATGACTCGATCTGCTCATTAAAGGTGACTGTTTTTGTATGTGTCAGTGGGGTGGCTTAGAGCTCTTGGTGTTACTTCAGTTCAATGACTCCAAGTAACCTCTGGCTAATAGCTCCAAGATATGTTATTTGACTGCTCTGCAGCCCCACTGTTGGAGCACAGCCCAGCAAAGTATGAAACTTCACTCCTGATTGGCCCACACCTTCTGTCTCTGGGCAGAGACTTCTGTTTTCACTTAAGAGGGACTTTTTGTCGGGGAGGGGTGTCTCGAGTTCTGTGGCTTTAGATTAACAGCCGCAGTTGTTTTCTTTTTTCAGCGACTGGCCACTTGTGTTTCTTTCCCCTGGTTATTCTCCTCCCTCCCCCCCAAAAAAAAATTAAAAAGCTTTTTTTTCTTTTAAACTTGTTTCTCAGTTGTATGCTAAGCCATTCCGCAGAAAAGAGGTGTGCTTGTCTATTGCTAATTTTCCATTTGTTTCTTATGATTCTAATGTGCATGTGACATGCATTCTCAGGGATGTATCTATATAGATATATTAAGTGAATAAGTGTAGTCCCATGACTTGCCTGCATTGTCAAGTCCTAACTCTTGGTGAGAAGAGACCTCTTTGGCAGTCCTTGTTGCATCTGTGCTAAGAAATCCATAAGGGTGAACTTTGTCACTTCAGCAGACAAAGAAATGTATGCGATGTGCTGAGCCAGTCCAGTGTAACAACTGTGTATTGAGGTTTCCTTTTACTAGGGTGGGAGGAAGTTTTCATAAAAAAACAAATAATGAACCTGTGTCGAATGAATGGTTGGTTTTCATTGTGAAATGGGGAATTGAATATTCCCTACTGGTGTGAAGAATACACCACACCCTTGTATGTTGCTAAAAGCTGTTGTATTAATGGGCTGGAATCGGATTCTTAACTCCAATAACCCTTCAGACATGGACCAGTGACCTGGTCTAATGTGCATGTAAGTCTATGGCTGTCAAATTGAATTAGCCCAGCTCTGGACATGAGTTCAGCATTCCAGCTGAACAAAAGATGACCTGTCAACACAATGTTTTCAGTGCTTTAATCTGAGCCATCGTTTTATTAAATATGTACAACGTGGCACCCTGCTTAACAACACTCGAGCATGTAAAGAACTGCTTTAAATAAACTCTCTGAACTCTGACTGGGAGACGTCAAAGAATAAGGGTTTTTTGCAGGAGAGTTAATTTGTTAGAAATTAATATTCCTGACTGGTGAATGGATTTGAAGCCTATTAATGACACTTCCCGAAGATGGCTTCTTAATTGCTCAAGTGATTGTTAGTCATAGTTGCCTACAGTGTTCCTTTATTTCTGTATCAATTATACTAGTGTGGATGAAAACAAAGGCCAGCCACTGAAAGCGGGAATAAACCTTTCTTCCACAAGCTGAATTTAAAGCGCTTAAATGAAGTGGAGGTTAACTTCTCTTCTTTTCTGTTCAGTCTCCTTTTGTGGTGAGGCCACATTTAAACTCAGGAGCTGGACGAACTGTAAAGCAGTCTTTGAGAAGATTCTTTAACATGCCCAGCACTAGAAAATTTGCATGAATGATCAACTAGTTTCCATCCAGCTCTTGCTCACAATTCTGATTTTAGAAGCTCTTGGTAGCTGAAATGTAGCACTTGAGCTACTGGTTGAAGGCGGATTAGCAGAGCCTCAGTTAGCTGAGCAGAACTGATGTGAAGCAGATACTGTTGTGTGATCACGTCTGGAAATAAAACTACAGCTGTTTGTTTTATTTTCAACAATCCGCGGGAGTTTTTGTCTTCTCTCATATTTGACTATGTACATTTCTTCCTTAGTGTTCGGGTACAAAATTCCTTGGAAGGCTGTTGTAACTTTTTACATTTTTCTTCCTTGTTTTTGTTTTAGACCTCTCTATATAAAAAGGAATTAGTTTTTCCAGATAACTCCCCAAACCAGCATCTTATTGTGAGCTCTTCTGTAAGAGTGAGCAGGGGTGATCTTCATGTGAGCAACCATCTTTCTGCCAGAAGGTTGCAGTGGCCGAAAGGCTGGATCTGTCTTCACTTCGGCCTTGTGTTAGAGAAATTAAACGGAGGTTATGCATCTGTGCTATCAAAAGGCTACTTTTTGAGCCAGCAAAAAATGTTTTTGGTTTGCTGGGTTATCGAAGCAGTTCTGTGGATGGTAGTGTATGGAAATTGCGCACAAAGCAACTTGCTAGCATTTTGATCTGGGTATGCACCGATGTATAAAAGCAAAAATGATGGTTGTGGTCATCTATGTCCTTTTATTTAAATGGCCCTGGTGTGTTCACTATGGCTGTCTACTGTGTCTAGTCTCGCTATCCCCTTTTTCCATTCAGCTTTAGTAAAACACCAGGTTCAAGGCTTGATTTCCTATTGGATTGATCCAAGACCTAAAAAAACAAGCATTTTCTTCAGACCTCACCAGCAAATGATTCACCGCCTGCTCTTTCTGCGTCTCGGATAATCAAATTTAAACTGACAGGAATGTTTCTTGGTTCCCTGCAAAGACAAAACGAATTGGATTTCCATTTATATGATGGAACAAATCTTCTGACACCTTATTATGTCGAACAATTCATTACAGTCTCAGGGCAACAAATAAAAGGAAATTCAACATTGTTTCGAAAGCAGCTCTGCTGAAACCGTTTCAAATTCTACTCGCGCAAATCTGAGGATTACACAGGGAGTGAGTCTAGCTGAAGAATATGGGAAATGGGCCTCTCTCTTAAGAGTCTTGATAAAGTGAAGATGCCGAGGTTCCGTAAAATGGCTTTCTGCTGACATTGCCTGTAAATCTTGCTACAATGGCAGGGCAGATAGTTTTACCGTTAATCATTGTGAATTCATGCTTCTCCCTTTTGGGTTTGCCATCTGAAGGACCTTGTTATTTCAGACTGGAGGGACCAGCTCAAAGAATTGAATGAAACTAGCTGGGGAGAGTTGTGTGCTGACTCTTCTTACTGCTGCAATGAAAGGGCCCACTGTAGAGACAACCTTTGAACTTTAAAAGAAAACAGTGTGAAAGAGGACAGATGAGTGGCAGTGTGATGGCTCATCTGCATTGTCCCTCTCTCTGCATTTCAGGTGCCCTTTCATAGTCAAATAGTCACCCATAGTGGGGCCTTCAGTTAATTTTAATTAAGGAATTTTAGCTGCATGTGTCCAGTGAGAGCTGGGATGTGCTTATTTTCAGGCATTGTTTTTCTTCTTTTGTCCAGCTTTGCTATTTTTTTAAATGTAAATCTCTTCATAAATACTAGTATCCGTTTCTTAGGTAGTTATCAGTTAACCGTGGTGTTGGATACTGTTTCAAGAGTTAACTCAGTTCTTTGTAATACTGTAGCTTTGTGATTGTTTGGTGTCTTTGTGTGCCTGTATGCTAGGGTTTTGCGTAAATGCAACCAGAAGCCAAATCTTCTAAACAAGATTGCTTTTGAAAGTGCTCAATCCACAAACACTGTTAAAATTCCAGTGTTCTTGTTTTATTATGGATCGCAAGAAAAGCCATTCAGTCTACCCGGACTGTTTGGTGGTAGCTAAATAATCACAGAAGCGTTAGTTTCTTTCAAGAAATAACTAAATATTGACTGGGACAAAATGCGGGAGTCTAAAACTACCCAGCCACTACTCTTTGTGTAAAGTAGTGCCTCTGTTCTTGGCTTTTATCTTGTTAAAGGTGATCGGTTTTGCCTGAAATGTTGAGTGTTAGTGGTCACACCGACTGCTACGTGATCTGGTTTGACGGACAAGCAATGATTTCTCGCCTTTTTGGGTGAACTGTTTTTGCTGACCCTTATTTTTTTTTAATCTGCTTTTTTTCCACTGCATGATTGGAATTGAACCCATGACTAAACCGTGCATTGTGCTGGACATCTACTTTGCCTCAGGTACTCGCAGACAAGTGCTGACAGCCATTTTTAGCACTAGAGAAAGTGCTATTTACTGCTTGATAGGACTAAAGTGGTTGTTTGCTAAACTTTAGAGACAAATAGCACACACATTGTATAGGAAAGTAAATTTAATAGTCCTTCTCCTTATTATGCTTAATAAATGAATGGAGAACTGTTTTGATACAGTGTGCCAGAATTTTGGTTTGTGTTTGATAATGGGTTGAGAGACTTAGCCTTGCTGTTTTCCAGCCCCTTTTCTAGCTGAGCGCACCAGGTGACACCAGAACGGTGAGCTAATCCATTTGTGTGCGCTCTTTCCTGCAGCAGTGACCGAGAGTGACCTTGAGGTGTCTGTTTTGTTTGCCAGCCAGGTGATTTTAGGTGGCTGCATGCTTTGGCTCTGTAACAGTGGAGAACTGTTCTGTACAGCTGTGAATCGCAAATAACAAGCGGGCTCATTTGCACAATCTGTATCTACTAGGACCTGGCCTTGGATATCTAAAGCCGATATTTTTTCTTCTGTTTAAACCACACAAAGCCTAGCTTTATGTTTCATAACCACTTTTGTTAAGAGGAGGATATTGAATTGATCTGAAGCAGGACGTCAGACTTGCTGCGATGTGGACTACATTTTTCTGGGGGGGATTACAACTCCTCCGAGATGGGTATTTTCTCTGTGTGTTTGTGTGGGTTTCCTATGGTTGCTCCAGTTTTCTCCCACAGTTCAAAGACATGCTGGTAGATTAACAGGCATTTGGTAAAATTGGCCCTGGTGTGTGTCTGTGTCTGCGCACGCGCACGTGTGTGTGTCCTGCTATGGACTGGTGTCCTGTGCAGGTGGTACCCTGACTTGTTCCCATTACTTGCTGGGATAGCCTCTGGCACCACTGTGATCCTGCATTGGATAAATTGTTAGAAATTCTCTCCTTTTTGGAGAAGGACAGGAGTTCAGAAGGGGCTTGAGTTGACGAGAGGACTGGAGGTTTTGCTTTGCAGTGTGTGGTAAAACTGGATTGCCGACTCCTGGGTTATAGCTGGAGATGCCACCGGTAACCCCAATCACCTCCTGCATCGAGGCTCTGAATAACTCGATGCTGATGGGGAAGAAAACAGTGTTTTGCTTCAGGGAAAATGCTAGAAACTGGTCTAGTGATGTTTTCACTTAATCTCTGCCTCTAGACAGGCTGGGGGAACTTTTCTCAGCCTGTTTGTTTTCTCTCTCCACCCAGTTCTGTTGAAAAGGATTAGGTTACAGCAGTGTGGGGATGTATGGTGTCTGAATATTCATTTTCATACTGAAGTGTTTTGTTTAAAGGTTCCGTATTGGTTGAGCTCTTTTGAACATTTCATCTTATGTGTGGAAATTGTTCTTGCTAATTCCTGATCTTTTCACTTGAAAAAAGATGAATTCACTCTGTATAGCTTTACATAGTTTTGTTATAGAAACTTAGTTATATAAAACTTAGTTTCTAGTAGGGGAAGCTGTTTGCATGCTAAACTGGTGGAAAACGCTTTCTGTCCTAATTCAAAACCTAGTTAAAGCTACCAGTAGTGAGCACAGTGTAGAGGTTTTTGACAGCGACGAAAGGTATAATCGTTGGTGTGTGCAGAATTGTTGCATTTGGTAGACTCGGAGGAAATGCAACAATTCTGAAGTTTTACCAAATTAAGAGATTTCAAGATGTCTTCCACCATACCCAGGTGTCCAAAGCACATGTTAAAAATGGTAACGATCCAAATGCAGCCTAAGCTCATTTATACTTGTTTTATGTTGGAGGAGGCCATGTGCTTGCTGAGAATGTGGTATGTAGTTTATGAAGATGATGTTGAATCGTAAGTACAGGTACACATGAGAGGAAGCCATCCATTAGCTTGGAATCATGCTTGAAACCCAATGCTTTGTCAATATTACCATGCTTTGCCTGTACACAAATGCTCATTTATGTTGGTAAAAGACATCCAGATTGAACTGTGTTCTAACTAGAGTGCGTAGGAGGAAAAACCCCTTATTGCTTTCAGGGTTAATATCTGTGCATGTGGGAGCCGTGCTTATCTGTTGGCAGCATGCTGCAGGGGTCAGGAATAGCTAACAATACAGGAACGATACTAGCTTGTAGATCACTCTACCTCTTGATAAGAGCTGCAACTGTTTAAAATGGCAAACTGTAGCCTTTCTCCCTTTAACTATTGTAACAATTCTTAAGCAGGTAACAGTTACTGCTGAATTAGTAGAAATGGAGATGCAGGATATGGTTAGCTGGTCTTCCTCATTTACTTCTTTCAAACATTACACAATATGAATATAACTTACCCTGAGACTTTTTACAGTCTGTACAAAGTAAAATGTAACATTTAAAACTTAAAGTATCCAGTTTTTGACTGCAGAAATCCCCAGTGTAATTTACTTTTATAATAAAATCCACATTGCCTCAGTTCATCATGGCAGAATTTGAGTAAAGCAATGATTGACTATTAGATCAATTGCACATTTATATAGACCTGAGAAGCTCTGAAGCAAACTGCGGAACATTTCCCTCCTAGCTAGTCCTATGCAAAAAAAAACTTGATGGGTTCAGACGTGTATTCTTTACTGATTTGACTTTTAATAAAAACTGGTTAATGGATAAAAAAGCCTATACCATGATCTGTCTTGGGAACTTGGGACCATTCCTCTTAAAAATTGGAGAATTGGCAAAGAAAATTCAAACACTATACAAAATACCAGGCATTTGCTCTGAATTGAATATAAGTGTGGAGTGTTACTGAATATGAAAAGAACAGCTGAGCTTGAAAAAGCTGCTGATTAAACACTTTTTTCATGTTTGTTTGTTGCCATTATTTGCATCTTCTACACTGACAAACTAGAAGAACTGAATCTGTGAACAGATAAGACTAGGGAAACCTAGTAGAAGTATTTAAAAATGCCTCAAAGCACAAAGTCAGCCTAGTGGTCCAATTTAGAATTTTTTTTGAAGTTTTTAGAAGTGAGACCAGGAGGCACTTCTATTCACAAAGGGTTGTGGGAGTCTGGGACAGGCTATCCTGTTTTGTTGTGGTAGCACACGACTGGATGAGATCCTCGCATCAGCTGGATTCTCGCAACCAGACGAGCAAGGTGTGGCTGCCCGACCTCGTGCGTGGCTGAGCAGCGGAAGGCGCGGGCGCGGAGTCTGGGTGTTGAGGCCCGTGGTTTGCTCTGAGCTGTGTGACCGGGGTTCCCCTTAGTTGAAGTAAAAATTGGCTGAGCTTTGCATGGGCTTGACTTGAGCCAGGGGCGACCTGGGCTTCCCAGGTGCCCATGGTCACGCAGTGCCGCTCGTGCTGAATAGAGGACGGACTCGGCACTGCCGGGCTGCTCATATATTCCTGAGGAGCAGGCTCTGTGCAGAGCCTTGGTCTTTCTTGCTTGCAGTGTTAGCCGGGGAAATGGAGAATTGGTAGTTTCCAGATTGAGAGTCAGGTGATTCCTCTTCCTCCTCCACAAATGCTTAACTTCCTCTTTGCTGGAGGACTGTGGGAGTTCTTTCTTGAGCTGTGGTATGAAGCACCACCCATAATGAGGGGGGGTCAGGAAGGTAGAAACATTGTTCAGTGGTTTTCGTTCAGGGTCCTTTGTGCCCAGCTCTTCCTCTCATTGTGAAGCAGGGTTCTCCAGGCGCTGGACTACTCACCCATTTATTGGGAACGTGAGATGGGTTAGTGGGTGTGAGGTTAGTTTTACCCAACTGATGCCATGTTGTTGCAGCAGTAGTCCAACAAGAGGATCCACAGGTGTGGACATTTGCCTGAGGAACCAAGAGTGCAAAACTACGGTCTGTGGGATAATGATTGAACACCTCAAAACGGCATCCCCCATAAACGGAGGACTAGGGTCTCCTTGCTGACTCCTCTCCCTCCCTCCTTCTTCAGGCACCTGTTCTTCATGCACGTGAAAGACGACCTTCTCGGGGGGCGTCTGCGGTGCGCCCCGGAACAGGCCGAGGAGCTGGGCGCGCTGATTGCTCAGGCGGAGTTTGGGGACTACAACCAGAACACGGCCAAGTACTTCTACAAGGACTTCTGTGGAAGCGAGCCGACCACTGCGGTGCTGAACAGGTGAGTTGGGACTTGTGGCTTCATCACCTCTGTTCCGTTCATTCCCTAACTCTGTGCAATTTAAAAGGATTCAGAGCGTATCATCCGATTGCGAGTTGCGTCACCCTGTACTTTTATCGGATCTTGTTTGGAAGGATACTTTTCGGGTGGTGCTATTTAGCATCCTGGCTACCTCTTTGCCCAGGAACTGCAGAGATGGGGAAGGCAAGCACTGCTTTGGCAGTGGGTTTACACACTGTTCCTCTCGGGTTCTGGTAAGCTTGAGCAAGGCTTCATGCCAGAACCTGCATGAGAATTAGCACAGGAAATTCCAAGCATGTAGATGCATAAAGTGAATTGTGTAGAGCAGATATGGGATTAATTGGGGTTGTACATGTTACACAGCGCATCATAGTATTTTAGCTGTTATGGAGAACATTGCAATGGCCCTCTTGTCTTGATTTAATGTGGATTTCTTTGTTCGTTTAACGTTTTGTGTAACTGGGTGTGTGGTGTAAAGGATGGCCATAGCTCATATCGTGGTGTTTTTATACTGTTAGTCTTGGCAGGTAAGTCTCCAATATTTGTTGTGAAATGTGGGTTAGTATGATGTAATAAGCGACTGTTCTCTTGCAATAGTTCTCCAAGTCTGAGATGAACAGATAGTTGTTTCTCTATTAGTACAACAGAGCAATGATGGATAAAGTGGACGGTTATTGTCAATAATGAAATTGTGAACCAACCGGTCATAAATGCAATAACATTCAAAGAAAAACAATATGAAATGGATTCTGTTTTTGAAAGATGTTCCACATTGACATAACTATAACACCAAATCCCAACCACCCCCCATATGATTTCTTATATTGCCAAACGTTATGATACTTCAGATCAGTAAATAAAAGCCGTTACGTGCTTTTATGCATGTTTACAGCCAATGTAAAAAAAAAACATTCCAAAGAGATCAAAGGAGCTTCTTGTCATGATTTATCTGGCTTTGTTTTCAGTCAGCAGACCAAAGCTTTTCGCCAGCCTGGCATGTGCAAAGGAATGTACAGTCCTGCTTGGGCCCGTCTTCGGAAAGTGACCTTGTTTTAGATCTGCATGTGTAGAACCGGATTCAGAGAAGCGACATGCGCCATCTGGGGTTTCTTCCATGTTGGCCGAACTAGAGATCGGCATGTTGCTCGGGTCTGTTTAAATCCTGTGGGAGGAGCCAGTCTGGAGCCACAGCAGCCCAGCATACTTCCCTAGCTTCCTGTCCGCCCCTGGCGTTTCCCCATGATGTGATAATCCTGCTGGCTGGCAGGGAGGTGTGAAGGACCTTTGGTCATGTAGAGGTGGCCAGGGGGCAGCCAGCCGCTTGGAGTATTTGCTCGATTTCCTCTTGGAAAATGTTGGCTGGGTGCTGACGGGCGAGTGTTTTTTTTTTCTTTTTGCCTCGACAGCATTGTTGCAAAGCACAAAGCACTGGAGGGAATGAGCCCCGCGTCGGTGGAGTACCAGGTTCTGCAGCTAGTGTCTTCGCTGGAGAGCTACGGGGTGGAGTGGCACTTGGCACGGGACGCAGAGGGGCAGAAGCTGGCGATTGGAGTGGGGCCAGAGGGCATCTCCGTCTGCAAAGAAGACTTCAGCGTCATGAACAGGTGAGACAGCACGCGGAAGCTTATTTTTTTACCAAGTGTGACATCTCAAATGAGTACATGAAGTAGATTAAAAAGCATTGCCTCCGCTACTACAGGGAATCAAAAACTGTAGCTTTCAATTCGGAGAATGTTGTTGGTTTTTTAGTGTTAAAGTAATAAGCATGGGTTTCTGCTTCGGTACGGCGCTGTGGGGCCTGTCCGATTATAAATTGACTGAAGAAGGGCTCAGCTAAGCACAAGAGACCCCAGAAAATTAGAAATTAGAATGAGGCTGTTTGTAAGTAGTTTGCTGCCGTCTTGTCTAGCTGTTTTTTGATGGCTCCTGGGCTGCCTGTTGCAGACACCCACCCCTTTTCGTGTACAGAAATCCCACCTGCTTTTTCTCAGTGCACCTCTCAAGTTTCCATTTGGGAAGCGTTTTGTACATTCTGAATCCGTTTCCCTTTTTCAGGATCACGTACCCAATCATTCAAATCGCAACTCAGTCGGGAAAGAACGTCTACCTGACGGTCACGAAGGAAACCAGCAACAGCGTGGTTCTGATGTTCAAGCTCATCAGCACCAGAGCTGCCAGTGGACTTTACAGAGCAATAACGGAAACCCATGCATTCTACAGGTACTGCCAGCTCGTTAATTTTTAACTTGCACCTGAAGGGGGGGAAAAAAAGGTGTGCTTCTGTCTGAGGAAAAGAGAGCCTTGCACTGAATTATGCATGTTGACTGACCTTCTCTCGTGACAAGTTTCTAAAAGAAAGCCATGTTACGTTTGCTATAAATTGTCCTCATTGAGGCGCAGTTAAATCGTCCCCAGCTATTCCATCTTTCCTGCTTTAGTTTCGTTCTACTTTTTCCACATCAGTGGACAGGATTACAAAATGGGCATTTTCCTGTCTCCATAGACTCAAGTGCTTCTTTCCATTACTTTCATCTGGATTTGTGAAGATGGCGTTTGAAGCGATTTGTGCGTGATAACGGATTACTTGCTGAAACTTTCTGTTCTTCCCATGCGCCTCCTTTTTGTCATGTTGCAGAACCCTTTCTCCCTCTTGCAAAGACCACCCTTGGGTGCCTGGCTATTATTCTTCATTAATTAATGGGTTATGGGGAAGCTAATGTTGCATAAACTCGAGCTTTCAAACCTGAGTTTGGTGCAGGCGTCTCGTGAAGTGACAGAAGGCCTATCTTAAGAAAGGTTACAAACGAGAGGAGACCATTCAGCCTGTCCTACCTGTTCTGTAGTTCTGCAGTTTATCGAACCCAGAATCTCATCCAGCCCTTTTGTGGAACAAATCGGGTTATCGGCTTTATTCCACTCTCCCATCACACTTTATGTAAAATAGAGCCTCTTGTCCTCAGTTTTCAGTACACTGTGGTCTGTACCCATGGGGGAGAAGAGGGGTTAATGAAAATTAAGAGGAGGGGGCGCTGAGAACGAGAACTGTCAAATTAGGGTTTCTAATTGCACTCAAAACATGGTAGACCGTAGATGCCAGGCATGTAATAACCATTGCCACAATTTTCAACTCATCTCGGCCTTCAGACGCGTTCGAATCAATTAAGTGCTGGGAAGCTTCTTGAATTTTCTTGATTGCTTTGTTCATTGAATTGCTAGCAGCCATCAAGGCTAATTAAAGCCCATGCAAATGACTTGGCTTTGCCTGACACTGGCAAAGGAAGAAATGACTGGATTGTCTCCTTTTTGGAACGTAGTGCCGGTGTCTCAATTTATTTAATTTAATATCCTGTCGCTCCCGCTGCCATTTGTTATGCATAAGGGATGCTGTCCATTTCAGGTTTTGTGTCCGTGAAGAGAGAATATTATTTTAAAAACAGACACCCGGCATTCCCATTATTCACCTTGGTGGTTTTCATCAGTGCGATGTTAATATTCTCCAAAACAATGCCCGTGTCCATTCCAGCTTTCCAAAGTGAGACGAGTGGTACACTTGGCCATAGGCTCCTTTTTAGGCTGGTTTAAACGTCGATTCTGTGCACTCGCTTGAAAGAATAATATGTTCCTTGTTGAGTACAGCGTGTTAACTAGTGCCCTTAGCATGTAGTAATAATAATAAACTTTATTTTATATAATGCCTTTAAAGGTGGTTTCTCAAAGCGCTTTACAGAATGACAACAATTAAAAATACACAATAAATACACAAGATAAACACGATGAGAATACGCAGAGGAGACAGTAGATGGTGGTTCTAAGTACAGTAGGAGCAGAGGGGTAAAGAATGGAGCCGTGGAATGTCTCATTTGTGCTGCTCTTTTCTCTGAAGTCATTAGTGAGACTGCGGTTCCGTTAGCATCCCTTGCATTCACTTTTAAATCCAGAATGAACCCAGAGAGCAGTAACAGTAAAGTAAAGTTGGGAAGGCAGCAGACGGGGTGAAGCTTCAAGGCAGAAGCGGAGGCCTGACGCTCGCTGTGCGGTCTGGGTGTGTTGCAGGTGCGACACGGTCACCAGCGCGGTCATGATGCAGTACAGCCGGGACTTCAAGGGCCACCTGGCCTCCCTCTTCCTCAACGAGAACATCAACCTGGGCAAGAAGTACGTCTTCGACATCCGGCGCACGTCCAAAGAGGCCTACGACCACGCCCGCCGCGCCCTGTACCGCGCCGGCGCGGTGGACCTGGCGCCCCGCGGCGGGCGCAGCGCCCCCGGCTCGCCGCTCAAGGGCCCGGCCGAGGGCGGCCTGACCTGCGCCAGCTGCGAGGGCCTGAGCTGCCGGCAGAGCCGGGCGCTGCAGGAGAGGCTGCAGAAGCTGCGGGAGGCGCTGCTGTGTGTGCTGTGCTGCGAGGAGGAGATCAACTCCGCCTTCTGCCCCTGCGGGCACATGGTCTGCTGCCAGTCCTGCGCCAGCCAGCTGCAGGTAAGCCGCACGCGCGCCCTGACTGATGCCGTACGTCCGGCTGCTTGTACTCCTCTCCTGGAGAGGGCCTTCGGGCTCCCAGCGCTTCCCCCTGCAGCGCCCGAGCATTTCATAACGGCTGGAGCAAAGCACGCGTGTCTTTTCAAGCTGCGAAATGCGTTTTGTTTCTTTTAAGGGGAGAGATAACGGCAGCCAGAAGCTCAAAGAGAACAGTGGTGACATTAGCCGGTTCTGATGTTCAAGCTTAATTGGTCCCCGCGCCAGTTATCTTTCTCGCCTAGTATTCTGCTGTGTACCGTCTGTCAGTTTGGATCTGAAATCCCTCAGTTTGGCCTGGAGTAGAATTGTGGTTGTTTTAATCCCATCGTTTCTTAATATTCTCTAAGCTGTGATTGAGTTTCAGATCCTGAAGTAGGAGTATTATGCTGAGGTAAAACGATATGCACTGAAAGCCGTGCTTGAGGATGCAACGGATAACATAGCATCTTTTGATTAAAGAGGTGCTTTCAGTGCTCTTTTACGCTGACATTCCCCATTGTACATTCAAGGGCACGTGTGCTTGTTAGTCTGTGAAAATATAGCCAGTCTGGCCGTCTTATGTACTTGTGTATCTCGGCAGCCTTGTGTTGTGTGGCGTTAGTCTTTTTACAGTTGGTTTTCTTCTTTTATAGTTGAAAGAATTACTCATCAGCCTTGGTTTTGAAGGCTGATTTTTCTCCCTGTAATAAGCTCAACGCTTTCTTCCAAGTGTTGCATTGAAGGAACAGTGAAGCATGGACCACAGGGAAGTCATGTGGAAGTGTCTTTAAAATGGAGAACAGGAGGCACTTCTTTACTTACAGGGCTGTGGTAGCTCGTTCCAGATGCCCCTACCGTATAATTTAAGCCGATACCCTGGCTTCTTTCAGGAAACAGCTGGATGAGATCCTATCAATTAACTACTAACTACCACAAGGGCTGGAAGAGCCTAGTGGTCTTCTCATGCTTATTTCCGTTGTTTTCAGCCAAAAGTAAAGATTTACAAAAGTGTAGCCCTGTCTACGGGATAATTGCAATCGTAGCATTTTGCATGACTGACATCCTGCAGGCCCCGTGCAGATGAAAATGAAGGACTTCAGCTGATGGTTTTGTTGAAAGAAATGCCTGCGCGGGCAAGATTTAGCAAAGGGGCAGGGTTGCAGTTTTCTGGCAGCACAACAGTTTACACACGAGGGCTGACGTGCGCTTTTCGAGTCTTCATCTGTCTGTTCCTTTGTTCCGCAGCTGTGCCCAGTGTGCCGATCCGAAGTGGAGCACATTCAGCACGTTTATCTGCCTACCTGTACGAGTCTGCTCGACTTGGCCGTGACAGGCACAGCACCGCTACCGATCCACAGAGCGGCCGGACCACAGAACTGTTCTGCCAGGGAGTTCAACGAAAGCGACAAGATGTGCCAGACATAAAGCCTTTTTTTTTTGTTATCTTCAGGCTAAAACAATCTCAATCAGTCCGCAGCGCCATCTGCCTGGCACTTTCGGCATGGCAATTAATTGGTTTCTGTTACAAGAACATTCAGGAATGCCAATGAGGAAAATGTTTTTTTTTTAAATGTATAATTTTTTTTAACAAAATTGTATCAGTTGACCTGATAAGATTTAGTGGAGTGAATCTTAGAATTGTTTCTTTTTTGGTTTCAGAATTTTGCCTTTTATTTTTGGCACACTGCCCAAAACGTTTGTAATGAGAAGAGGAAATTATTTTATTCTGTAATGGAAACATACTCATGCCTTTTACTCCTGTTAGAGTTCATTTTAAGAACTTTTCTTTTAATGTTTTTGTTTTATGCATACAATTCTTGAGAGTCTATTTTCTGTGAGCTGCAATATTTACATGTACATTTTGTTGCATCCAGTGTGTTTTGATATTGAGTTTTCAACAGTAATGGTATTCTGGGAGAGAGGGTACAAACCTAGTACAAGATCAATCATCTGGAATACAGTGGACTTATCTACATCAGTATTTAAATAGGTTTTCTTTTTGCCAAATACTGCCGAGGTCTGTGTTTGAAATGTGTCCTGTACACTCCAGGTGTTCTATTAGTCAGAGACTGAAACTCTCAACTCCAGCTTTACAGTAAGCCAACTTCACACTCCTAGCATAGGTGGCGAAATGCTTTTATGATGCTCAGATTCTGGTAGCACATTTCGTAGACGGAGCTGGAATAAATTTGTGGAAGCCTAACTAATACAGAAAGACACTCCATTAACAGAGACAAGCAGAGACCACTTGAGTGGAATTCTAGTAAAAATGCTGTTAAACCAAGATCAAGGTCCAGATGAAATCGGAATTTGATAAATCCCCAACCTGTATGTTTGTTTTTGCTCCTTTTTTTTTACCTTTTATGCAAGAAGATTTCTATTTGTAGAACAAAGAGATCCTTATTTTTAATCATTTCTATTCAGAACAGTTGGCAGGTGTGTACCTGTAACTCCCTCTTATTTATTTATTTTTGGTCAGCTAGTGAGATCTTTATGATGCTAGTAGATCTGCCAGTGCAATACTAGCTGCTTTTGAAGGCTAGGGGTGAATGGGAGAAAAAAAAAAGCATTAAAAAAACTACACTGTCACTTTACCAAGGATGTTTCCTAAGTGTATTATTCTTCATAGGGTTTGCCTTAATGTAGCAGCGATGTGTTCCGTATGCATTCTGTTTCTTTGCACAGACATATTTGTCAAAAGTATAAATAGAAGAGGAATTCCTGTCTTTTCTGATGGCACACAACTGTATGGCCATTGCAGGGGTCTTTATTTTTTCACTTTGTACAACTAGGTTTTGTTTCCATTTTTGAAGCAAAAACTATGCTGTCCTGTAAATTTGGAAATAACTCCAGTCTTTTATATTTCTTTGAAGAGAAAAGTATTAATAAAAGTTTGTGTTTTTTAAAATACAAATGGTGGATGTTTTTTTTTTGCGGGTTTGGGGAAAAAAATGGAGCTTGAGCTGTTTTTACTTTCACATGTAACGCTGTTATAGTTTCTGTAACCTGCTATAAAACTTTTATAACCTCTCGTCAGGTGAGACGTACTGCACAAGAGGGAAAAACAATGATACCTCCAAAATAAAGGCCCTAGTATCTATGGGGAAATACGGGCTACAAGTTCACTGGTAATGTACCCTAAGCCAAAGCAGGGACTCCTGACTTTTTAGTAGTAGTTTCTCTTTTCACCGTATCCATAAATTTGCTGGATTGAGCTGTACACTGAGCTGCTGGAGCCATTTATAATGTATGGATTTGTGGTCATTTTAGTTTTGTATACCATTTGGATTTCCTGAAAGCACAGTTAAATTGAAATATTTGTTTTGCATATTTTAAAGTAGATGAGGGCTTTTGAGTGCTGTGTGCAGTCTGTGAGATCTCTCGGCTGTATGTCATGAGATCCAAAAGAAAATGCTTCTGCGTCCTATTAAATGCAGGCATCTATGAAGACAAAAGGGGGAATTAAACCGCAGCTTATTCTTTTTATACGCCAAGAAAGTTTTGCGTGCTTCTTGAAAAGATTATAATCACAGTTGTTTAGTTTATTACTAAACTGTTCATTGAATCCTCTTGTTCACTTTTAATCCTATGCCAGTCTATGTTGGAGTGGTGCTGTACTACAGGATTGATGGGTGTTTTGCCTTTTACAAATAGATGAAATAGAAATAGATGCTGAAATAGATGCAGGTTACTTTGGTGTCTTCTATGGAGCTCCTGCTTTGATGGTTCATTAGGCTGTGAAGAAAGGCGGTGATTAGGGGCTCTACAACAAAGTACTTATTTGAACCTTGCACTTAAATTTCTTACCCCTAAAACATTACAGGGTTCTTAATCTCCACTTTAATGTAAAGATTTCCATGTCTTATCTCATTTTCCTCCATGTTATCAGATGTGTTTACAGCTTACAATTCCAACATGTAAAAACATGCTTTTTGGGGAAATCGACATACTGTGTTTATGCATACATCTTCTCTTCCTTTAGTATGCTAATGGTTTTGTTGCCTACTGACTATCCAAAGAACAGCACAGTTCTCCCAAGTGAGTATGTTTGCAATTCTGTTAATTTGCTCATTAGAAAAAGAAATTGGTGTCTTTATTCATTTGCGTAAATTAGACTTGTGCTATTGTGTTAATTGGATATATGACATTTTATGCATCATGATTAAGTTTGCATTTAGAAAAGTTAACTTTTTTATTTAAAAAACAGTTCTAAAGGAATAACACTGCTCTGTTACGGGGAAACTATTGTGAATGCCTGCCTCTGTGAACTAATTGTTTCGGTTTTAATGCATCGGCCCAAAACACTTTCTGAAGGCTACCATTTCCAGGGCAATGTGGTCTCTTGCAGGTTACAGATGACTCATTTCAAGATCAGTTGGAGGTTTCTGGTTCCAGGAAGCAATGGGTGCAGCTCTCTGGACTCTGAGTCCACTCATCCTTTGCCAGTGTTCAGATCTCCAGTTAGCCTAAACAGCAGTGTATCACCTTCTGCCTTCTCCTTGGTGCCATTCTCATGAGGGGCTTAGAAGTCGGGACACTTTTGTACTTTTATGATTCTGATAAATCTGAAATATAACCAATACAGGATTTTTAGTGGGTTATCTGGTAAGTTTACTGTATGTCAACACTGTTTTTATGTTCTCAGAGAATGAGAGTCCTCTTCAGTGATGTTTATCCTTTGCGCTGATACTAATCCATTGCAGCACTGCTCTCCTGGAAATGCTGGTACCCTTTTGAATAGCTACAGCTAGATGGAGTCAATGTGTTGCTTAAGGATACATCATCGGTGTCTGTAGTGGGGGCCTCAGCCAGCCACCTTCTGCTATTGCAGCACCCTCCCATCCCTGTTTTCTGGAAGTCCAGAGCGAGCTGGGGGTGGGAATCCACCCCCAGTTAGAGAATGTCAACCCTCGTCTTGCTCCTCTTTCTCTCATTGGCTACCTGCACCCCAAAAAAGCCTTGGTGCCAGACCTTGAGCCCACAGTCTTTTGGGTAGGAATCCAAAGCCCTTGCCACTATTCTGTGCTGTCCTGTTTTTCACCCAGTGCAGCTGTGGGAAAATCTGGGAAGTCGCACATTCCTTATGAAAGTCTACAATGATGAGTTTGACTTTTCCTGGGGTTTGCCACAGTTCTACCATGCCTTTACTGTGCATTTCTACGCTGGACCATGGGTATGGTCCATAGTCTACAGAAGTACAGGTAATGTAGAGCAAAGGCATATTAAAATAATAGGGAATCACAGTAAGAGCATAGTATAATAGTATAATAAGTAACAAAAGTGTCATTGCACTAGTCTGTAATTTTGTATGTGGGAAGGACGAGACATACCTTTATAGAAAAGGTGAGGGAGTACACTGAGGGCAAGTTCTACCATTTGTGACAGAAAGCCAATCTACTCTACATGCTCTAATCATGCTTAATAAAGGGTTATGGTGATAAAATTAGCTGCAGGAAGCTGGCCAGAGCTGCTGATAGTCTTGGCAGATTGCCAGATCTATATGGAACATACCTTTTAACCCTGACGGATTGATTAGGTAGTGTGAACTGTGCACCCTGCCAATGACTCATTACCTAATGTAAGATCTTGATCTGAATTCTTGATCTGAATATGATGTGCATAATTGAAATGGTAACCTCTAATGCAGACAGTTCCCTGAAAAATCAGCGCAAATTAGAAATAGCAATAGATTTGTTCTGTGCATACAATATTCTGATTTGCTGCATTTCACTGTTTGTCAGTCAACTATACTCTATCATGATAATTAGATCTAGAAAAACTAGGTTATTTGGACCTCTGCAGACACTACTTCAAAAACTGAGTCAAGATCTACAATTACAAAACGTTAGTCAGCATATTGAAATCTGGTAGTGGAGTTACTCTCTTGAGTAGATCTCAGAAGCTGAGCAAGGCTGGGCCTGGGCAGTATTGGAACTGAAGAAAAACCAGGGTGCTGCTAAAAGTGGCAGTGATGGGCCAGTAGGTGGTGCTCTTCCCTGTGGCCAGAATTTCAAACCCAATGCCTCAGTGTGGTGACTGGGGACACTGGACTATAGGAGGTACCATCTTTAATACAAGACATTAAAATCAAACTGTGACTGAACGTGATCGTATGAACGCTGCCCTGTTATCCTTAATGTGCAATGGAAGTCATTCCAATGATTAGACAAATTTGTTGTGGTTCAGTTTAGAAGCAACCTGAAAAAACCTCCCCCCCCCCCATCACTCAGCAAGATGCCCTAACGACCCAATACAAGCAGCTGACAGCAGCACAGTCTGTCTCGGAATAGTTACCTTCTTATCAGTGGTTAAGCAGTGGATGTGCCAGACACCAGTCTATTCTCCTCAGTAAATTATGATGTCCTGGCTGGCCCTCACACTGGGTGCGCTGTTATCTTTATTGTATGCTACACGCAGACATGCAATACAGCTGTTATCAATCGAGTGCAACAGGGCTGCCTCACGCAATTGTCGGGGGTGGAACATTATAATAAAGGCCTTTGTACAGCAATGGCCTTCTTCAGCATCTGTGCCAGGCACTGCCACATCACTCTTCCAGGGCAGAGTCCACTGGTTACAAGCATCGGCTTTCAGGGGATCCTGACAAAGAATTTAGTATGATAGAAGATAGTTTGGTGATAGCATCTTGGACTCAAAACCACAATAATTTTTTTTAGTCTGGTTCCTGTAAGTGGCTTGCTGTAACGATGGTCTTCCTAGAATTCTAGCTGTTCTTTCACCTTAAATTCCAAACACAAAAAAACATTTTCCATTTCAGTCTCCCTTCAGACATTTCATTATCTTTTTAGCTGCCAATTTGGAACCACCATGTTTTAAACAAAGAACCATGCATGTTTGTTCTTAGTAGTTCGGGTGGGTAGCTGCATCAGCATGTGTGGGCTGCAAAGGAACAAGTTATAGATTTATTCCATGCTGAGAAGAGAAGAAAACACAACGTTTCGGCTGTGGAGCCTTCTTCAGGTGTAATGTTTGTTCTTAGTAGTTGTAACATGCTCCGCCCTTTTAATCTAGAATGATTTAACATCATCTTTGGGTTCTGTTTAGAACTCACCACGTTCATGTTCAATAAGAGAATACAATAAAACTCAAATAAGAGCCCTTATAGGATTGCTTGATGGAAGCAAACTAATAAGACATTTTAGGATTTCAAAACGTCAGTGATGGTTCCTCATGTGAAAGTTTAAAATGTTTGCCCCTTTTAAAAACCATCATTTTACCTGGGCAGTTACTCTTTTTCCTGGATCGCCATTGTACCCCAGCAAAGATGTAGGCTCTGTAGATAACTCCTGTCCGCCTCCCTCTGTCTCTCTGTCTCTCACACACCTGTATTCCTGTCTTTGTGAGATTCCTGTCCTGTCTCCTGCTGACTCCCTTTCCATTTTATCTACTGCCTCTTCTCAACATCGAATGATTAAGTATCCCCAAAAATATTTTTGTCAGTTGCAAAGATTTTAGAAAAAAGATTTTAAGTAGCTACTTGTAAAAGAAGCTACTTGTTTTCTAAATAAGGTTTTGAAAATCACAGGGATGTTCTCACCTCATTCTGTTTTTTGGGAGTTTCAATCATTCTCAGACTTAGTCTCCTCATCAGTATTGATAGTAATGTGTTCTAAAGAGGTTTATCATGCAGATGTCCACTACACCAAATCTGTCACCACATGACAGGAATAGATATTTAATTGCTTTAACAACTCTCACCACATTCCTCAAACAGAGATATTAAAGAAATAATTGAACATATACTTAGGATCATTTGTGTTTATTACAGTTTCTGTAACTGTATCATATATGATTCAACACATTCAACAGAACAATGAAGCATGTGCCTATGGACTGTGTAAAACAAAGTTGTAAATTAAGCAATTTGAATTAATTGAATGTGAAAAAAGTAAAGACACCCTATTGAGGATATTCTCATCCAAGATGTGTACACGGCAGCACAAGTGAATAGTCTTGCTGTTATGGATCTGATGATAATGAACATACTATGCTGATATTCAGCCCCTCTCAGTCTGATGAATCCCCCACTGATCCAGACTACTGCCTGAGGGGCAAACACTGAGCCTGCTGGAATCACATGATCAGGTTCAGGGAGATGTACCCTCACAAGATGAGGATGCACTGTGACTCTGTAATTCAAGGATTTGTCCCTAATGCTGGGGACCGGGTGGTCAGTGGTATGAGATGATGGTGGCAGGGGTCAGTTAGGGGAACTGTGGACAGGAAAGCTGAAAGCTGTGTATTTTAGCTGATCAGTGATATCACACGACAGGGGCATCTGGGGGAAAAAAAGGTTCCGTTTCAGGGGAATTCACCTTAACTTGTTCTTTCAAATCCAGGGCTGTTGCCTCACTGAAGATGTGCATAAGGATATCTAGACGGTCAGAACAGCACTTAACCCTGCGGCGTCGTAAACGTCTCCTTCGGGGGCTTTCCTAAAAATCCTTTATTCTCTACCAAGTACAGTAAGACTGTGATGCACACTTGCATGAACTTTTCCTCTATGAAACACCGCGTTTCACGCGTGTGGTGAACAGGACACTTCCGTAAATACAGCAGTGCTTCCGCTAGAGGGCGACCTAGACTGATGTGTGAGCGGGGCCGAGCGAAAAGCAGCCCGGAGTTGTAAAGCTACATTTGAAATTTTGGGGGGAGAATAATGAGAAATGTGTCATATCGAATATAAGTGCATTCATTTTCGTTTACATCTCCAGAGTAAGATTCATAATACCAGAGGTGGAGCAGTTCCCCTAGGGGTTATGTTTCATTTAAAATTCCACAACACCGCCTAGATAAGACAAACATGTATAAGCTAAATTCCACTCCCGGCTCATACAAATTACTCCTTAATTCATTTTATAAAGTAATTTCTTACTTCTTTCCAGGGATTAATCTGACACGGTTACTCCACCCGATCCGCTGTGGGCGTCACTCACGCGGTTGATGCTCTTCACTGGTGGGAGACATGACTCCCTCTCTGCCGGTAAAGCGATTTAAGGATCATTTGGGACGAAACGTTTTATATATAAATGCACTATTATGTCAATGTTAACCTGAAGGCTCTGTTAAACAAGCAGACAGTCAGCGGATGCAGTTGCACAGAACTAGACCAAGAGGTGATTCATTTCTCAGTAACCTCAGTAATAACTGTACATCTGCATATTAAAACGTCAGGCACGAATGCTCTACAGAAATGTCATTTTGTCGAGTTGCACGATGTCGTATGGTAGGTGGCACTCGTGTAGTGGTTGAGCAATTATCAATATTACCAAGCGACTACTGCCTGTCGAGTAGTCGTGGCCGAGTGGTTAAGGCGATGGACTAGAAATCCATTGGGGTCTCCCCGCGCAGGTTCGAATCCTGCCGACTACGAGTTGCTTTTACCAGAAAACCACTGTAAACTCTAAACGACCGCTCCCCATCCCTATTGTGAATGCTGATTATTAAGCACGCCATCAATACACTGAAACCGTGAGTGGCACAGTATTTTAACAGCGATATTTTAATTTTGTAATCGTCCGAAACTATACAAAACAACACTTCTTTAAAAAAAAACAAAACATCTGCGCACTTTTTTTGTGTTGCCATATAGTGGCGAAATCGACACTGAAATCTTTTTAAACCCGGATCCCGAATACAACAAATTAAATAAGAACTGCATTTCCCTGCTGGTTTCTCTTGATCTTGACGGACGGGAGGGCTTTCCGTGCACGCCGCCGTACTCCGATGAGTGCGTGCGCGCACCCGCGGCCTCCTGGCAACAGTCAGATAGTGTACAAGGCGAGCACGGCTGCAGACATGGCGGACGATTTGGACGAACTGCTGGATGAGATCGAGAGTAAGTTTTGCAGAAATGTTCCTGTCACATCCGAGATCTGCCACAGAGGAGACAAAAGCCGTCCGCCAGCTCACGCCGGAAGTAAAACTGAAGACGCAAAGGGGAAACAGAGGTTTGTCTTTACCAACTTTCAAGTGTAGCTGTGATTTGTGTTCACTCTGATCACGGCTGTGACACGGCCTCCGTGTGGCTTGGTTATGTTGTGACCGCTCAGGAGCGGACAACATGTTGCACATTTCCGTTTTTTTGTTTAAATGGCTACTTATTGTAGTGAATTGCTTGCACTCCAGGCCACGCTTGCTTGTGAACCGTAAACTGCTGTTAAGAAAACCGTGTGCCTTTGGAAAGCACCGTCCCAGAGAAATACATTTCCTGTGACTCTACTGGAATACTGGAAATAAATCAAAAGGAGTGCAGTGAGCGCACTTTCAAAGTGTAGTTCAGTTTTGTTCAAGGCTTTTGAAGCTGTCCTCGGGGATGAAGATAAGATGATCAAACCTAAAGCTGGATTCGCTGGCCCTGTGCTTTTCTGTACAGGTACATGTCTCATGTCAAACGTGTGGGCTACCACTTGAGCTGTTAAAGTTGAATTCGTTTTTTTTTATTTCTGTGAAGCAATACGTGTTGTGATTGTCCGTAATGCTTCTATTAATTACTGCTCTTTCTTCAGTGTTGTTACTTCAGTCCACATATATTTTTGAATCTTGTAAACTAGGTATTTGAATTGTGTAACTGTTCCTAAAATTGGCAATACTAAGCTCTTTGCATTCGAAATAACTTTCCACTGTTAACCGCAAGGTGTCAGTAGAAGCCTGGGTAAGCGTTCAGTTTTGTCATGTAACTTTCAACCATAACAGCTTTGCGAGTGAGTTTATAAAAATCGCTTTTTATATATCACTTGTAATTAAACAAAATGGGACAATATTGAAAGGGGATAAAAGCTTTTGTGAGGCACAGAATGTGGGTTATGTACAGTAAGAGGATTTTGTCCTGGTGAAATATAGGCTGGTATTACAATTTTAGACCTATTTCTCAAATTACAGGGACCAAGGGGAAGCATCGCAGACCACTTTAACTCATTGTCTTTTTTATTTTAGTTGCCGAAAAGATGCATCCACGAGTCACGATGACGAGGACATTGATGATCTGATTGAAGATATATTTAATGATGATTTTGAACCACCTAAATTCTGTGAGGATGTAAGTTCTGATAGTTGTCCTTGGGCAATTAAAAATGTATTTGCCAACCCATCCTGAAACTAAAGTGGCTGCATCTATAGACGGGTTATTAATGTGTCCATTCCATTCAAGTACTTCGTAAGTTGACAACAAAAATGGATCTTAGTGGATGTATCAGTCACAATTTCACACTGTCTCCACTGCAGACCTGGTTGTAACTGAATTTATGCTCCATGCCTTTGATGTAGGTCTGCTATGACTTGTGTAATTTGATATAATTTAAAGTAGCATATTATTACAGCACATGTAGAGTACGTAATGTTCATCAAATGAACTGCCATTTTTTATACTTCTCTTCTGCTTAAAAAAATGAGACTTTATTGCTCTAGTAATTATTTTTTTACACTTCACAGAAGCATAAGGCAGCAAAGGATGACACCAGGAGTTCATCTTTTCTCACAAGCAGAAAGTAAGCTGGCTCTCCATCTTTATAAGACTGAAGTGAAAGACAGGTATCAATGACCCTCCAGTCGAAGGTGAGGCAAGGAAAATCTTCAGCATCTACCACTCTTTTGTTTCAGGTGTTGTCCAGTCTTCCTAGGAAGCAGTGCTGTACCTCTTGGTGTAGGAACAACCACGTCGCAGAGGTACACACAGTGCTAGATATTTTGTTTTCTTTGCAGTATTGGCAAGTTTGCATTTCTACTTACCTCAGCTGTCTTCTCCTCAGAAGGAGCCGCCCCCTCACGTCCTAACATCTCAGATACCAAGAATTCATTTTTTGTAATGTATTAATTGGAATGAATTATACTCCTACTCAAACGAACGTCTGTTGCTTCATGATATTTATAAGTCCTGTAAGACTGTGGTGTTTTCAGATGACTGTTTTAGAAATTTGGAGTAATTCTGTCTTTATCCGAGTTTTTCATGTGTGTGCAACATGGCTGCATGTTGATCAGTGCCAGTATGTTGAACCAGACGTGAGATGAAATCCCTTTTTCAGTCCGTGTGGTTGACAGAAGCTTTTTTTACTTTCGAAGCTTAATGAAGCCTGACATTTTCAGTGTTTTCCATTCCAGATATCGGAAGAGAAATAAGTCTTAAGAGAAATTTGGGTCTTTCGTTTTTTAACTAAATGGTGCTTTCCTCTTAACAGCCATGTCAGCTGTGGGGAAAAAATCTCCTTGTGATGGGATTTGATGATATATCTATAAATGGTGTATCTGTGTCTCTCCTCTCACTTGTTACTATTCTTATGTTCCTAATTAGTTCTTGGTTAGTTAACTGGTATTTCAGAGCAGAAAAGGGAAATCTGACATCACACAAGAGACACGAGAAAGAGAAATTTAATATCAGATATCGGTCAGCTCTGTCCTGGAATACACAGACTTGTAATTGATGGGGCCCTTTAATATAAAACGTTTTTTCTTAATTAGTCTTTTTGAACTATTTCATACACCCTGTCCTGCTGTATGTGAATTGTCTCCAAGATGGCAAAGAGATCTATGGACAGATTTTGTTTTAAATGGTTACTGTAGGTAACAAGTTACCAGTAAATGTCTAGATACTCCCAGAGTAAGATGAGATCTAAATGATAGGAGTTCAGAGACCCCAAAAAACTAATTTCTCATCCCTACATTTTTTTAAGTGCTGAAGTCATAAATATTAAATGGTTTGTATAGCCTCAGTAATCCAGAGCTCAATTTCAAATAAAAACCAGCAGTTGTACTTCGGGACTGAGAACCAATAACCAATTAAAAAAAATAATTAGAAAACCACATGCTTAATGCTTAATCTGATTTTAATTTCTCTTTTTTCTTTTTTTGACCTTCCGCTTTATTATTTTATTCTGCCTTTTCTTTTTTCACTGTGTTCAGAAGAAAACTTTTAGAAAACAGCAATCCTACACAGATGCATCATTTTGTCCAGAGTTATCTGAAGCAGGGAGAGAGACTCGTTTTAAGACTGTAAAGTGAATGGCATTGTGACATCTTGATGCTTTGAAACAAGCAAATGTGAATAAGTAAAAGTATTCAAAATTGTAGTAAGGAATGAATTTGCTCTTCATCATTTTATCATAGGTCAGCCTAAGCATGTTGATTTAAGACTACTTTGTGGCATGACATTTATATACTGTACAATATGGTCTTTCAGCTTAAATACCACTTTAGCTGGAAATTGGTTTAAATATTAATTAAACTAACCTTTCTTATGACAAGCTTTGTTAATTTAGGAAGAACCGGAAATGCAGCCAAAGATCACAAAGAGATGAAAAACAGCTGAATGTCTGATCAGATGTAAATGTTAGAAGTTCACAGGGTTATTCTTCCACAGACACAGTGACTAGTAAAGTGATTATCAAATCACACTTCTCAGTAGCTTGCTATTATTTCCCACTTATACTCGCCACCTTAGAGAAAACTCAAGCAAGCCTTTCTGCAAAAGGCAATGTCCTTTCGTGTTTTTTAACTTAAACATTGTAACCTTCCTTGCTGTACCCCCACGTACTTGGAAGGCTGTTTGGGTTTTACCGGAAGGTTACAATGGTAGATGTGCCCTCGTGTGCTGGAGCCTGTTGAACAAGTCTCATGCTCAGTTAGTCCTGATGCCAGCTTCATTCCTACAGCTGCTGCTTTTCTGCAGTGGAGGCAGTTTCTGTGCTTTAAAAATCCACGTGTTGCCCAGCACTGTGTTGTTTGTATTCCATCATCGTAAGGGAGATCCACCTTCCTGCACAGAGCATGGAAAGCAAGAGGTTGGCAGTGTAGCGAAGGCCACATTCCTGTGTCAGATTAAGGTGATAATGCAGTACAACAATTATGCTGTCCAAGAGTCAAGCTCAATCAATGAATACAACATGGTGTACAATAGTTTGAACACAATAGCACTGCAAAATCAGATACATTGCTTGGGAACACCTGTTCACACTTATAACATTGTCAGCCTTAAAGATAACAGTTGGCATAAACTGAGTAGAGTGTCACTGCCATATAGACAGAAGCCATGACTAAATATATTTCCTAAGCAGGAAGGTTCTGGCAGTGACATACAAATTGCTTTTTATGTTGGGAGCAGCTAAAGAATATGATGCAGGCAGAAGGGTTATTCTTCCAAGCCATAATGCTGCGACAAAATCACCGCTTTAGTTTTAGAGTTTATACAAGAAATAGGTAGACAGGTATCACCAGTTGTCAGTATTAATGAAGGGGCTCCCCAGTCCACAGTCAGACCAGGAAAGCAAGCAGCTGGGGTCAGTGTCAACTTCAAGAACAAGGAGTCAGAGTACAGTATGTTTGTTGTGTGTCCATGACAAACACATTGAACTTCAATCTATAACATGCAGCACTTACACAGCATCTGTGCTTGTGCGGCACTTTGTTTCTAAAAGTAATAACTGTGACTTCATGTTACAAAACAGGTATGACGTTCATTATAAAAACTTAGGAATTTAATAAGTGGTATAGATTAAATTTTTTAGATGGTGGGTGGTTTCTATGGCACAGAGCTTACAGAGAGTCTTCATTACCTCCCTTCTTCCTCTCCCTAAAGTACAAAGATAAGCCTGGCAAATAGAAAAATAAAAGATTAATGACTTTATTGTGCTTTATGTAGTATGGCAAAGTCGGCAAAATGTCACTTTTATTATTCTGCGAGTTATTGCTTGGAGTTTCTGAGCAAACGCAATAAATAAGACTAAAAGCTATATTTGCAAGTTCAGAAAGGCAGTTGAATTTCTCTGTGTCTTTGAAAAAATGAATTTTGATGAAGGTGAGGTATACGAAAGCACTGCATTACCAAATACAACTGTGTCCGCAGGGCATGTGGCCTGTTACGATGCACCTCCTGTGATTTCCGTGTCCTCACATTTGATGATCATGAATGGGACCCTTCTTGTGATTACCTGTTTTTTAGGTAAGGTCAATTTTTGATTTAATAATACAATCAAAATAATAATAATCCAATAATAAATGAAAGTGACCCATAATCCTGCACCTGCCTGGAATCAGTGGTTTTCTGGCCTTCAGACATGACAATAGTGCAAACGTTATCTGGAGAAAAATCATCACTTGTTTTATTTGTTCCAAATCCACACGTTTTCAGCTCCATTCAACTTTCCAGAATAGGCTGTGGTACAGTTGTAGAAATAATTTTACCCGCTGACAGGTTAGATTTCTCTCATTTCCTCTGTAAGATCAACCTGATAAACAACAAAGACATTTTTAATAGCCTTTTTTGCTCATCTTTACTAAAGGTGCCAATAATTCCGGAAAGGACTGTATAACATCTGTGTTTTGTGGTTTGACCTGACATTTTTAAGCAGAACTTTACCAGAGCTGGTTAATTTTAGTGCAAACAAGAGCAAGCTTTCCTCCTTGATTAGCGACTCCATTAAAGAACCTGACAAAATTTATATTTTATTTTTAGAAGAGTTTATTGAGAATAATGGGAAGAAACTTATATACATTCCAGTGGTGCCGTATCTGGGGGGGGGAATCAACCATCACCTCTGTTTTTCCCATGAGTGGCTTAATTATTACTACCAAATCCTTAAAGATAACCCACACCTTAACTGGGTGCCCAAATTCAAATGAGCTGTGAATAATCAAAGAGCGTTCTGCAAGATGTTTATCAGAAAGCCCTGAAGGAGGGCCAGCTGTGCAGGCTGTAGATGCGGTGCACTGATTTATCCTTCTGCAGCAACCGGCACTGACCAAGACCCGATGGAACGAACGCCTGCCTCATTCCCAGAAAATCCCAGTAATGAGAAGCTCACCCACACACCCCCTGAGAAAGTTTAAAGCACGTGTTCAGAATGTGAGAAACTAGCATCGGGCACAACTGAGTTCAAAGCTGTTTTTTTTTTATTATGCAGCACCATCTGTAAAAATGAAGATTTTAAATTTTCAAAGGCTGTTGCTGCTGCTTAGCACGCCTCCTAGATAAGTTGTCTTAGCAAGATCTGATAAGATGTGTGTCAGATGCCGTCTTGGCAGTGGGAAAAAGAGCTGATTTCCAAAGCGAATGCCAAAATGAATCTATTCAGATTACATCTAAGCATATCCATGTCTGTGACACAGAGCTTTTTAACAAGAGCTTCTCAATGGGGAAAAAAAGGAAAGAATCTCATAACTGATGGAAAATGATGGAGATATCTGTTAGGGAAACTAATATAGGAATGGGTGTTTGCTATACTTAGTATTATGTCTAAATGTCGATATACATTTGTTTTATAGTTTCTTTTAATTTGTAATTTGATTGTAGCAGTTTTATTTGACTATAATCTAGAGCCATGATGAGAACATACATTAAATTATTCCTAAATGTGAGGAATATTCATTCATTAAGAAAGAGGAGTTGCAGATGGTATTACTGTATTTAGATAAACGTTTCTCATGTGTATTATAAATCATCTCTGGAACAAGAGTGCCAGTGATCAGTAGAACACAAATCCAATGGCATGGCCTTCTCATTACTGAGCCCAGCCGCCACGTTATCATGGGGCAGCACAGAGGTACTCGCGCTGTTTGCTGTTGTCATTGTGCACTTGGGCGCTGACGGGTGGAGTAACCACTGCCCCACTGCTGGTGGTCTTGCTTTCAGAAACAACATGCCGGACTGCCACAGGCTGAAGGCCAAGCTGGTGACAGCGCCGGGAGTGCGGGCCCACGCCTGCCAGTGCAGCTGGAGATCTGTCCGCAGCCTCACTAACCTGCGGAGAGAGCCGCAGCTCAGGTGGGTCTGCGGGAAACACCACGCGTGAGCTCTGCCCTCCGTTTTGGTTGCCCTCCGTGCGTGTTTGCCTCTCTGTCAGTGGCGAGGTATCGGAGGTATGATAACAGCTTCTCTGCCGTCTTGTTGTTTTATACTGCGTCTTATTTATTTATTTTTTTGTCTGAGACGCGTTTGTCGATGAAGTAAAACGTCACGGCGTTTGCAAAAGTCGCCACCTGAGCCGTGAATTTTCTTGATCCTCCCGAAAGCAATAAATTGGATTTTCTGGTTAAACGAGGAAGCCAAGTCATTTCTTGTCTTCGAGCAGCTTCATCTTCACCTATTTTTTTTATAGGTCAGCGAAGTGGTAAAGGTGATCTGTGTCGGGGTTAAGGTCACATTGTCAGTTGTCATAAGCTTGCCGTTACTGGATGTGTTAAAGTGACAATTACTGACTTATTATGCACAATCTACAGAAACCACCATATGTTTGAAAGCAGTTAATTTTATAAAATGAGCAGCCTATAGTGTTCAACTACATTCTTTACAGCAGAATATTGGAGTGCTATTAAAGCTAAATAAATTAAGAAGTATTAAAGGCATTTTAAGAACAAAGCAAGATCATATTTTAACGTGGACAATTGTAGTAGGGAAATTACATAAAGAATATATTGCTTGTTTAAAATACTATGGTTTGTGTATATTTATTGATATTTTCAGATTCTGCATTGTACTTTGACCTTTTCCTTTATGAGCCTGTGTAAAACTATATATTGTACTTTTTTGCATTACCATGGACAGATGATATTAAGTTAAAAACATTTTTTGAATTATTCGTTTTGAATTATTCACTTGAACTATTCACTCAATTCACTGAGATTAAAATGTACAAAAGTCATTTTGACAATGAATGAATTTGTTCATTAAAGAATATTATAAATATTAAAAAGGTTGTATGTTGTTTTGTGTCAAGATTGTTAGAAGAGTAAATTGTCAATTTCTAAAGGTCTGGAGTATTTAATCTACAACCAATTAAATAGGTGGGGTGTTCAATTATATTTGCTCAAGATGACTTGATAAATTGATCATTTGCTTCATCAAGCCTTCTGTACCTACAAATAACATTAGATTTAGGGTGCCCTGTAAGAATGACTGGATTGTGACTCTCTGGGACCAGTTTTGGAGACCCCTGGACTACATCATCTTTTGGCTTGAGGTCACATTGCTTCTATGTGGCAACTTGGATATGAGGCAGAGGTTAATCAAAGCTCTCCTGGTACCCAAGTAAGACCTACAGTGGCAATGAAGGAGAGAGAGCAATAGGAAGTTTGGAATTTTGGGAAAGAAGAATTAATGATCCTTTTATGTCCTGATAGCATGCTGTAGATACGCAGCCCAGGTTCAGAAGAGTCACGCTGTCTTCTGGGCTAGATATTTCTTGTGTTTTTACTTTTAGACTGTCAAAGGGTGCCTATAACCCAGCAGGACTCTCTCTTTCCAGGAGTTGCAGACCCAGATTTTAGGATAAATTCATGGATTATAAATGACAACATACAGTGCTCATATGGCAAATGTGTCTTAAAATTGCTCCAGTGAAAATGATCAAAAGCATAATTAGGCAATCAACTTAAAGCTATAATTATATTATAAATCCACAATAATGTCATCTAATTACACCCCAACAGGAATATATCAGGCATCTGTTTAATGTTTGTCTTTAGGAAGAACTCAGTTTATATGCACTAATTTCAAGGTGATTTAATTGGGTAAAAATAGTTATCTGGGTGAAGCTGCCTTTTTCTGGCCAGATGCTCATGCCTAGAGGCTTTAGAGAAGGCTCCCCATCAGTGTTCAAACTGTACACGAAACTTGAAACTTGACAGTCTCTGGGTTTGGAGGAGGTGTTGGAATTGGAACCTGACTTTTTTTTTTTAAAGAAAAGTGAGCCTCACGTTTATCAAACTCTTTATTATACAATTTTCATAGTTTATGTTGAAATGTATAAACTGTACAGCCTTTCACATTTGGTAATAAAATACTATGGTAAAAAATTGCAGACATCAGTGTAAAGCACATTTAAACACATTGTAGTCATTTGACTTGTCTAGAAACTAAGAGGTTTGTAAGTAATCTGTTTTATTATAGTTTTTGATAGCTTTGGGAGGTTTTGTGCAACAGGACTTTCATTACACTTCAGTACACTGTCAGTACACTTCAGTAGACTGCCAGAATGACCTTAAATGAAGACCTAATTTTCCCCATTACATAATTAATATGATACAACACTGCTATTATGAGCAGCAGGGTAGCAAAGTTGTTAAAATTGCTGTCTCACAGCTTTGGGGCTCTGAGTTCAATTCCAGTCCACTGATGTGTTCTGCATGGAGTTTGTATGTTCTCCTCGTGTTTGTGCGAGTTTCCTCCGGGTGCTTCAGTTTCCTCCCACAGTCCAAAAACACACTGGTAGATTCACTGGCTTCTGGGGACATTGGCCCCGCTGTGACTGGCCTGGTGTCTGAGTGTTTGCCCTGCAATGGTCTGGTGTCCTGTTCAGGGTGTACCTGCCTTGTGCTTGCTGCTTGCTGGGATAGCTACTGGCTCCCCCGCTACCCCAAATTGGAAGAAGCATTTAGAAAATGGATGGAGGAAACACTGCTATTGTGCCACGTTGAGAAAGAATAGGAGCTGACAGAGAGCAACTTCTCAGGTCACCGTGTGAGTAAACATTTTTCCTTTACTTCTGTCGGTAGTAGGAACGTTGAAGACAACAGATGCTGATAAAAGTAAAAGGTCTTTTTTTATATATATATACAACACAACCTGTAAGATTTGAAATACCCGTGCAGCTAAAAATGATCTTGGCTTTGTCCCCTCAAGCAGAGTGTGAGGTAGGGCAGCCAGCCTCAAGCTGAACATTTAGGTGTGGTAGTTTGCGATGTCATCATAGTCATCATCAGTTGAGGACTCTCCAGAATCATGAATCATGACAGGTAAAGCCTGGTCATTATTAATGGCTGTGTTCTCGTAGCATTCTCCTGAAGACGTGCTAGAAGAATCAGCAGAGTCTCCTGCAACACAATTTGAGTATCTGAGAATTAAGATAAGATCACTTTATCAGCCATATACAATTTCTTGCATTAGGAATTTGTCTTTTTGCATACCCCAGCTTGCTCTCCATGAGACTCACAGATTGAAAGAGAGAAGCTTGGGGTCAGAGTGCAGGGTCAGCCATTTATATGGCACCCCTGGAGCAGTTGGGGTTAAGGGGCTTGCTCAGGGGCCCAATGGAGTAGGATTCCTCTGCCGGCCGCTGGATTTGAACCGGCAACCTTCCAGCCACAGGCGCAGATCCTGAGCCACAGTGCCACCACTCCACCCATTACTCCATACATTACAATAAAGATGGGTGCAAAATGACATGTTGGGATAATTTCATTCACCTTTCAAAGTGAAAATACATACATTCTCTCAAAATGTCAGAATACTTTTTGCCATCAATTGACAGCAAACCTTTCGCATAAAAAACCTTTTAAGCGAGACCAGTGCATTATGTTCAAAGTTTGTTTTCTCTCCAATTTAAGTAAAGAAAAGGAAAGCGGCATTTCAGAATTGATGTGCTGGTCCTGAGGCCGAAAAGAAATATGGAAATATTCTGTACTTAACGATAAAGTTATGTAACCAAATATTCAGCGTATGTGATGATGATACCTCTGAACATAATTTAATAGGTGGTAACAAAATGCCTGTTGTGTTTTTTTTTTTACCCTTCATTTTCATATAAAATACTGCAGTTTATGGTGGTTTGTTTGGATTTATTTACTTTTGTGTAAGACTGCCCATTATTTTTGACCTTCGTTAAAACAGATCCACTCAATCATTACTATTTGTTTTGGCTATCCAGTTACACACAAAGCTTTACAAAAAAAATTACCACTAGGTTTGTATGAAAACTGGTAATTATAATGTGTACAAGATATTAAAGAGGAAAGGGTAAGTGTTAAGAATAAATCAGTGTATAATATGCTCTCATGTTTCTGAACATGCTGTGTGTTCTTTAGAGGGCACCCACAATTTTGTGCACGAATGCATTGGTGAAGGGGGAAGCACACCGCGTTATGAAGCTTCACTCTGTATGATAACTTACTGTATTGTGTGGAACTGGAAGGAATCATTATTGCTTCATTTCAACAGGGAGTTACTTTTCAATTACTTTTCAAGCACTAAAATAAGAGCCTAGTGCTGTCATTCATATGGATTTGATAGTCTCTGTGTTCTGATAGTCACAAAGTTCTGGTACTCTTTTAATAAAGTGCTGCTCCAAATTCCTGGTGTGATCCCTAAAATACTTATTGGAGAGGAGACCTGGATATTTACCTGGATCAGCGCTGGCTGTGGGGCCTGGTGGAGGACAGCTGTAGTACTCAGGGTCATTTGTCACAGGGGTCATCAGGCAGTCACCTGGAGTCAGGTAGGAGCAGGGCTCCAGCAGTGTACTGGTGTCCTCTGACCATAAAGGACCTGCAATGTCTTTTAAAAGAAACAACGAAGAAATCTTAAACTTCACCACATTCTTCAGCACTTACACAATCTATAAGTCTTCTTCTTGAGCAAACCAAGGCATTGTAGAGAAGCTCATTATATCAATGCAGAATTAATAATACATTGATAGTTTTAATTGCTAATTAATTGCATTTGTATAGCAGTCAAGTAGAGTTGAAGAGAAACTGCTTCACCAGTTTAAATTAAGGGGGAACTTTAAGTAAGACATATTGTGGAAAAAAAGAGAGGGGAATATAGCCATGACACTGGGGTTTAGCAAAATAGATCTCAGTTTAATGACTCATAAAACAGCACCTCCAACAGCAAAATGTCCCCTGTCACCATGCTGGGGAATTGGTTTGTAAATTCTGGTCCAGAGGGAAGAGCGGTAGGTTATGTTTACATGTAATACATGTAATATAACATTAACTGGCCTGGTCAGACAACATAACAATGACTTTTGGTGGACATACAGTACTGTTGGGTTCATGAATAATGACAGCACGCACCTGTCGCAACCAATATAACAGTGTCCGTTAGAGGGAGCTAGTAACACACATGTCCAATAGAGGGAGATAAAGTTATACATATTCACCAGAGGGAACTGGTGGAACTGGAACTGGTAATATAATATAAAGTCCACCAGAGTTAGCTAACATCACACATGTCCACCAGTGGGAGCTAATTACACACATGTCCACCTGACGTTGGCTCCACAGGTGGATCCCAAATCCAACACTCCAGGTCTTGGAGTGGAGCAAATTTGTTTGTTGATGTGATGTTGAGATGGGGTGTTGAATTTAACAGTTGTTATAATTTCACTGTGCACAATTCTGACAATACTGTTGTTTGAATAAGCCAACAAATTTTAAACAAAAAAAATATCTGTAAAATGTGTTTGTATGCCTTCAGTACCATTACTGTACCTTCAACATAGTTTTAGAATGCCTGTAAAATCTCTTAGTTTTAGAATGCCCTCAAAGTAAAAAGGGGGGAATCTCTGTAAGTACACACCTGAAGAAGGCTTCACAGCCGAAACGTTGTGTTCTTCTCTTTTCAGCATGGAATAAACCTATTACTTGTTCGTTTGCAGATTACGCATGCTGACACAGCTACCCACCTGAACTATCTCTGTAAGTATTCTTTTAATTGGTACAGCAATGAAAATAAAGTAGGATACCGAAGGTTCATTATTTTGTAAGTTGAGCTATTGTCCTGCCCAACACATGCCTTCTAATAATCACAGCTTCTGGCTCAGGTTCTTCATTTGTTTGTTGCCTTCTGAAGAGCTAAACCAAGTCGATTCCCTTGTGCATTTAGAGGAGTAAACAGCAGTTAGGGCCACAGTGCCACTTTTAAAACCCAACCCCTTTAATTGCCCAGGTGGTTTGTCATGGCTGGGGTGGGCTGCAGTAGTGCACAGATACTAGGAGGGGGTTGTCTTGTCACGGTCAGTGTAGTATCTGGAGAGCGTCTCATTTGTGCAGAAGCAAAGACATAATTTCACAGCTGGAAGAAGTGCTCTCAAAAAAAACAAACATACAGTGGGACATGCAAACAAAATGGGAAATGTGATTTCTCTTAATGAACTCAGTGGAATGAATTGAACAGTAAGGTTCATATTGGTTTCTAAGAGGTGAGGTGTGGTCATTCATGTGGTTCCTGTTCTGCATGCAGGTTGGACCCTCTGGTGCAGAGATCACTTCCTCAGCTCTGAGCCGTGGCACCTGACCCCTGGGTCTGTGGCTCAGGGAGGGAGACCCCTCATACATTCACTGAGCATCATCGGCGCTGAGGTTTTCCTTGGCTGGCCACACCAGAGAAGCCCTGTGGTTTTAGCTTTCTGGGTTACAGGTAACCTCCATTTGCTGCCCCTATTGTGGCCTTTTGGTGATCAAAGAAGCAAGGGGCCTTGACCCACTGTGCACATCGTGGTCACTGCCTGGAGAACACAACGTCTGGTGAGCTTTGACAGAAAATAAACAAACAGTGGGAGACCTGGTGCTGGCAGCTGGTCAGCGTTCTGGTCTGTGTTTTCATAGCATTCTCCTGACGAGGTGCTGGAGGAATCGAAGGAGTCTTCTGCAACTGAATGAGACCTGCGATTAGGACATTTCTACACCTCCATGACAGCTGTGGGCTCAGCTGCAGTCACGCAGCACAAGTGTCGCTCTTGTTAGCCTGGTAGAATCAGACTGGGAAATGTAATGTACAGTTCTGCATCTGCTTTTTGTGTCTTGTATTGGCTTCATTTTTTTATAATTGTGTTCAGAATAATGTAGAATAAAGCGTATTTATAATCAAAACAAAATAATCTCTCTTAAATCTCTTGTGCACAGATTTATTTGGGGGGCACTCAATCATTTCAGTCCGACTAATTTTATTTTAAAGTAGTAGTTCCGTGTTAAAACATGTAGTTATTATTTCAATAATAATAATGCTATTATTTCAAATGTATTGTAACTCACACAAAGATGTTTTATATTCTAAACATTGGGGCCTTGTCACACACAGTCAGCTACTGTATATAAGTGCATGTAAAATGCAGTACATGTAATTAGCATTTATGCCATACATCCATTTAAAAGAAAACTGGCCAATGTTAGTATCTCAATACCAACGGGACACAGAATTTAATCTCAGACACAATGACCAACATCAGTACCCCAACTGAAAGCAGCCCTAGAGGAAGGGGACAGAATTAAGCTGTCTGTATTTCTCAGCCTGAGCTGGAGAGCTGGCTATTTCTGTCCAGTTATTCAGTGGGTTATTCTTGTGTTGTGGCCACTGAGTGCAGCTGGTGATCTCCAGCTGCTGCAGGGTGCCAGTCACTGTACTGAGTGTGAGATGAGTTGTAAAAACCAGAAGGCTCTGTATCTGTTCAGAACTGAACCATCATGGTCACAGCATGGTAAAGTAACATTTCCAAAATGTGAGCCATCAATCAGCGCAGTAAACTCAAAGCTTTCATTATTTTATCTTGATTTTGGTGTACATGTTAGGAGGCTTTCAATATATTTCTGGATCACACATACTGTATGATGCTTACATTTTTGGATTTCTTAGTTTACCATGCTAATCACGACTTCCTATTGGATATTTTCATAAAATGAAAACCCAGAAATGCACTTTGGCATTATATAAAGTATACTGTACATGTCAACATTTCATAAAGATTCAGTGTCCATCAGTGTCTTCTGATAGAGGATTCAGTTTTGTTAATGCTGTGGCAGTATTTCATCAGAATGATGAATGCTTACCTGGTAGGCTCAATGTTTTTTGTTTCTCAGAATTATTATAGAAATTGCTTTCTCCAGAAGAAGTGCTTGAAGTGTCTTCATTTATGTTGGGATTTGTACATGTTGGTACCTGGAGAGTGTTTGGAGTTTCTGGAGCATAAAATACATGCATAAAACAGAAAGGAAAAATTATGTTCTGTCAGCTGTGATCATTTGAATTCTAGAACATTTATTTAGTGAAAAAATATAACCTAGTTAGCCCATGCTGATGTCAAAGACAAAATTAACAATTATGGTGACGGATTTCTAAAAGGTCACTTATAATCCTACAGTTATGGAAAAAAGACAACTGTTTGAAGTTTTGTACACCATGCTAGAGACAAGGTTGGTGTCGGTAGTAGCAAGTAGTATTGTAATTATAGGATTTTACTGCATCAGATTTCAAAAGGAGGTTTTAATACAGTTTTGAAGTAAAACAAATTCTTCTCTTTGAATTAATAATTTATAAGATTTATGAGATGAACTCAGCCACCTGAAATACAATAGAACCTTACAAATGTTTGAGGAATGTTTTTCTTGCCATCACCTTGACAGAGTTTGGGGGATCTAGATAAAGAATTGTTTTTAGAGTCATTAAGACTCAACTGACAAAATTATTCAGTAACATTCTTCATTTTTTTCAGTGAGTAAATGTTTTATTTTTTCATGAAATATCCTGTTTGATACTTGGTGAAGACTGATCCAAAAAACCACTGACACCTGAAGGAGGAACCCAAAAACATTTCTTTGAAATAGCAAGAAAAGTGCTGTTAAGTAGAGAAGAATGGACTAGAGTATAACATGGCTTTTGTGGGGCAAGAACAAAATGAAAAGGAAATGGCCCTGCACCTAAGAGCTATAGATCATCGCTTGAAAAAGACAATGTTGGACACGGTCCTTAGATCTGGAAAAAATAGACAAGGATTTAAGTGAAATGGCAACATGAAATGAAAACTCATGCTGTACTTGGAGAGCTGAAGAAAGAAGATTGTGGAAAGGTCATGAGAAGAACTCTGACCTGAACACAGGCTGGTAATATGTCTGAGACTTCTATTGATCCAGATACATTTTTGTTGAAGACCTTTGGCCTTCTTTGATAAACAAGTGAACTCACCTTCTTCGGCCAGACTGCACAGTGGTATGGAATTAAACATAGGGCTCCTGTTTTCCGTTCTGTTCCGCAAAGAATCTGGAAACCATAGTGGTGACAAAATAGAAATAAAAGTAGAATGGTTACTGAGTGATCTTCCAGAAATAGCTTTCAAATAGTGCCGACTAAAGCAAAGAGTAATTACATTCATTTCACTATTGAAATATCCCCCTGCAGGATTCATGAGGAGCAAGCTACCAGTTGCTCCATTTGATGCTTGGTGTTTTGTCGAATACATATATCTGCTGTATCATTTAACTAAGCATTACTCTGCGAAAACATGGGGTATCCCTGAAACACAGCTGGCAGAAAGTTTATGGCTTGAATTTGGTTTAGAACTGTGTGAGAAACAGTACAATTTGGCACATTTGGTTTATAATGCAGAAGCTGCCACCCACATTGTTACAGTACATTAAGATAGCATTTAGTGTCAATGACAACCAAAAACAGAGTAAACAAACAATCTGCCAGCTGTCTCCGCAAGCATCTCTAAATGGGGTCCTACCCCTGCTAAAAGGCAGCTCGTTTTATTTTGACAGTGTTTGACCTTCCAAAAATGAGCTGTAGGCTTTTAATAACTAACCTGCTGCATCAGAACATCAGAAACAAGAGAAGAGAAGCAGGGCAACACAGAGGCTGCAGCTGCTGGCCTCTTACTTTGAAAGGTGGACATGGCGGCAGCAGGCTCTGCGCTGAAGTCATAATGCTCGTAATCGGAGTCAAATGAGGAAGTGTCATCATTGCTCGGGGCTGTTTGAAGTTCAGGATTCACTGGAAATCAGCATGATGAGGAACAGCACATTTGTTTATCTGTAGGAGGACTGTTGAGTCTACAATTGCAGAAAGCCTTCTCTTGGCTAATTTGAACCACAGAAAAAATAAGCTCTGACTGTAGGGGTCTTAGAAGCAGAGAATCATATAACGTCTATAACGTCGCTGTCACAGATGAAAAAGCTCCTTCTTGTTCACAGGGTCTTTCCTAAGATGCTAGCTCAATTTAATCTGAGCTCACCAAGAGCGAAACACTCGCTAACAAAGTGTGAACCAATATGAATAAGCTCAGATGCACAAACTGCAATATTGTGTGGACACCAAAAGAACTTCCTGTAACCAGATCACTAAACTGTTGCTACTAAAGGTAGAATGTATGAGATGAAAGATGAAATGAAAGATACTCAGCTTTTTCCTTCTCCATTAGTGGGAGGATGTGTGCATATGACAGTTTTCACGATTACTCCATTTCACTGGAATTTCATACTACTATAAACAACCTAGTGTTTCAGTAAATTTATAACAGTAAGACTTGAAAGTCTTGAAAAATTAAAGACCACACCAGAAGAAGGCTTAACAGCCAAGTTTTTCTTTGCACTTTTCTGCTTTTGTGTGGAGTTGACCTCTGCTTGTCCCTGCTGAAATTTTAACCCGTTTTATCGTTCCCTTAGTAGAGACCCAATCGCTTAAATAATACTGTCGAGGTCGGGAGCAGAAATTAGGAGCGTTTTAGAAAACAAAAAAACATTGAGAAAATGGAGCTTCTATTCTTCAAATTCTGTTGACCTCTTTTTGATTCTAGTGGGTTTTTTTTTCAATTCTAGGTTTGAGCCTCAGAGGGGATGAGCGGAGACTGACCGTGGCCATCTGGGTTGTTTGCTGTGACTTTGATGAGGTCCACAGACTCGTCGTAATCATTGTCCTGTCTTTCTGAGGTAATGTGGCGGCCAGTACTGTTCAGCTGGACAGGCATCACTGTGGAGACAAGGAGAAAAACTCCAGTAGCAGCACTCTCAGTTAGCCACAGCAGTCACCTCATGTGTTTTTCAAGACATCCCAATACATTTTGGTACAAAAAAGGTTTAAAAAAGCACCCAAAAACCTTGAAATTTTGCAAAAGTGCATTTTATTGTTTTCCGTAAATGAAATAAAACACAGCTTGGAACAAAGGAACAATAACAGCTGGTTTGCATTTACAGAACTGAGCAAGAAATTCACAATTATCAGCTGATTGCAAACATAATGCAAAATCAGTTTTGAAACTTTACTTGGAAGGGCTTATTCACACACATTAATACTGAAGCTCATAGAAACTCATATCCCTCCTTCCCTCACACACCATGCTCAAAATTATTTTTTTACTTTCTTTCACAGGCAATGAAATCGGTATACAATACAATGTTCAACAGGACAGGATTCCAGCCTGCTGGGGTCATTTGTATGATGAGGTATGTGTTTTGCAAATGCATAGCAATATTAACCTCATGACAAATACAATTAAAACGATGTCTTAAAGGAGACAGCTATCACAAAAAATTATAATGATATAACATCATATATGAAACAATAAGGATAATACAACTACAAGAAAGCACAGAAACATAAGTAACACAAGGAATACACAATTTCAGAACATTTGTTAATTAATAGTTGAAAATCATTCATCTACAGAACATTCGCATTTCAATTAGCTGAAAGCCTGGGTACCTATCATCTTGTCAGTGGCAGGTCTAACTTAGAAAAACAGCCTCTGAACTTACTTAACAGGAAGCCTTTGCCAGGAAGTCATGTTCTCTTTGTTTTTCATTTTAAATGAGACGCAGAAGAATTAAGGACACCAGAGGTGGGGCGGGGAGGAGCGCAGACACAAAGTTACTCATCTGCCTGCACTTCCTGTGTCGCTATCTCTCTAAGTAATTACTCCCTGTCATTTTTTCTCTGCATATACTGTATGGCTGCCCAGCTGTGAGCTGTATATACTGTAGCCTTCCAGTCTTCCACCTCAAGCTGACCTTATTTAGAAGATGAATTTCCCCCTGCACTGCTAACAAAAACCGTGCTTTGAAACATTTGTTTTGCTCTTTTGCATTGTAGAAGGGAGCAGCTATTGCTACAGATTCTTGTTATTTCACTTCCTACTGGTAAAAGACTTGCACCCTGTTTCCACTGATATTTATATTGCTGCCTGCTGTTTGTGAACAGCAGCCCTGAGGAAATGTGATATTCTAGCTCCCAGGAATTGTGTCCCATGTGTTCGTCTCATGATAGCAACTTTTCCACATCTAAGGTAATAGCCTGTTTGTGAAACAAATTTTCTACAAATCAACAAGTCTTGTCGTAAGCTTGGCTTAGTGAACCGAGCACTTACAAATCACATCTTGTACAGTATTTTTCAAAAACCAGTGGTGGAAGGCGAAGAAACAGAACTAGATATCTGGTAACCTGTTAGTGAAATACATGTAAATCCTATGAGTTAATTGTATCCAGTGTTTCATTTCGAATTACTTTTCTCCACATTAATGGAATTGTTGATACTTCTTCAGATTGTGAATAATAAAGGGTTACAGTATATCTGAAGTATTATTTTTGTCTGTTGTGAAAGCAAGGAAAGAGGTGTTCAAATAATCAAATAATTTGGTCTAGAATTAGTCTTATTAGAATTAGGCATGTTACAGAATTGGTGGGCCTAAAGTACATGTTTGAAACTTAAGGGGAAGTACATTTGAAACTCAGAATGAAAGGCAGCTCCTTACAGAAAGAGTTGTGGGTGTCTGGAACAAGCTACAGTACTCAGTCGTGTTATCAAAGATGATATCTTGGCTTTCAAGAAAAAGACGAATGAGATACTCAGATTAATTACAACAATCAATTCCTATTAGCACTCAAGAGTTAGATGGATCTAGAAGGACATTTGTCATTTCTGTCTTATTTTTTCAGCCTCTTAGGAGTTCTAATTCCTACTGAATACTTAAGCTACAGCATATGCCTATTAATTCTGTCTAGAGTGAAAGTGTACATGCGTTTTAGGCAACGGAGGTTAATTTGGAGAATATATTTTTCATAAAGGACTCCCTGTTGGACTGTGCTGTCCTGAATTTCTTTTAGATGGATGAAAACTGGAAAATAAAACTAGAGTTTAACTTTTCCAAGGGCGATACACTGTTTCTGTGCCTAATGCAATCAGCTGCGCTTTCTTCAAATGTGAAGAGGTTTTAAGTTACACCAGGCAAGTTTGAATAGAGTATACAAACTCCAACATTATTTTTAAACAGCAAAAACTTAAAAAAACTGTAACTTTTACTCGGCATTAAAAAATGTACACAAAGTTACATTTAGTGATGAGTGCAATGAAATGTAGAGGATATCTAACGTTTTACAGTAACATGAGATAATTATATAACCTTCTGCCTCTCTTACACTTGTAAGAAATAAAGTAATTGGTTTTCATTTGTGATTTTTTATAATCTTAACATTGTTTTCATCTACTGTATATGAAAATGTACCAGAGTAAACAAATGTTGTAAATTATTTTCTAAAACTACTTTAAACATCTACGTGTACAGTTTTAATTAAGATTTAAGTATAGTTAGTTTTAGGTACAGTTTTAAGTTTCTCCACTGTGATTTCAATATGATTATTTAACCAGTTTTACATGTATGATTTTTCCAGGTAAGAGATCATATATTAATTTAATGAAAGAAAGCACTGGTGTTTCTGAACTATTACAAAATCCTGTCTCACTCACCCTCTTTTTTCCGGTATCTTCCGAAGAGCACTGCAATTACTATTAAGGCCAGGATCAGAAGGAACAACAGCAAAAAACAGCCCAGCAGAGGAAAGGACAGAACGAAACCTGTGCTTTCAACTTCATTACTTGCTGTGGTCACAGGCCCTGAAACAGAAAATAACGTGCATTAATAAAATAACAAAGCGATTTGAAAAAAGATGCTATCACTGGATTTAGCTTTCACCAACTCATCACAGGGTTATTAAAAGAGATTTGCCTCTTTTTTCAGGTCTATTCAATTACAAATTATCTATACAAATTTTTAAAGGAAACATTTTAAATAACACCTGGAACGCTTACTTTCAAAATATTTATGGGTGAAATATCAGCATGATATTTAACATCAGTTAAATGTCAGCAAAACTGCAAAAAAAGAATCAAAAGCTAAATTATGCTAATTTCATAATGTACATATTCACCCCTTTGTATGGCAAGCTTACATTAATTAAGGTGCACACAATTACTATAAGTATTTTAGATCTTTCATATTTTTTTATTGGGGGTTTTAATACTAATTCTTTGTTGGAAAAAAGCTTAAGATGTGGATTAATTTATTTCACTGTAGTGTCTAATTACAACACATTGGAATTACTGGAACTTTTACCTGTTGTATAATTGTTGGTAGGTGCCGGTGTTGTAATATTTGGGAAACCAAGTGATCCTGCAGAAGATAAAAAAAGAGCCCATCAAACAGTGACAGACAATAGACCCCTTATTACACTGAAACTGGCCTTAAACACATGTGAAGAAGAGATTTAAGTTCTGTAAAGAGGCAAACTGCAGATCATTTTTACTAACTGCATCTTTGAATATGTGCAACATATCTTTCAGAACACTTGTCACACGTGTCTTGTCTCCTAGTCCAATGTCTTTCATTTACAATAGATTTGTTTGCCTTTTCTCACAATCATAGGCACAGCACGCATGACATGCACCATGTGATGAAAGGAAGAGACAAGACGATCTGTTCTTCCCTATCATAATCCCTAAATCGAAAAAATATCTTTGCATCCCTGAAAAAGGTAACTTTCTCCTCTTGGAAAATATACTGCACACATGAAGGAGTGACACTGGCTGCTTTAGACCAAATTCACTTAAAATGTGATTGTAAGTTTTTAAAGTGTGATGGCAACTTTATGTGTTTTTCCTTTATTAGGACGGCTGTAAATCAAAGGATGGTGTGAATTACTTGACAAATACATTTAGAATGCTTGAAAATGTATTATTTTGTTGCTCTGAACACGGTTGATTTCTTCTTTCAATTAAGCAATGTTTAAAAGCAAAAAGTACAGTGAGATTAGGGAGTTTGTTGGTAGATCTTTTTCAATCATGTCACTAATTTATGAATGTATTTGTATTCCTGAATGGTTAAATGATCCTTTGCCATTCCAAAGCCGCATGGCTCATTGGGCCAGGGCTTATCCTGGCTTCTGTAATGTGATTCCCCCACCCCGGATGAGACACCAGTCCATCACAGAGATTACCCCTCAGTGGTCACTGTTACATCTGTATAGAAATGGTTGGACAGGAGCAACTGGGGTAAAGCACCTCTCTTAATGTACAACAGCAGCAGTGTCTGCAGCCGGGGGTCTAACAACTCACACTACACTGCCACCAGGTGAGCCTTTTTAACGATTAATTGCGTAGTTATGAACTGAGGTCACATATGTCGTCGTTTTGCAAGTGTGCCTGCAGCCATATATGTGCAACTGGAGGGGAGGAGATAGCAGTATATCACACATCAGCTTATATGTTTCAGATGATCTGACTGTTGTCACAGTTAGACATACCTAAATGGTAAATGGTGAATTTAGTGAACATTAGCAAATGTCATATTACTCAGTAAAGCTTCCTTTAGAAAACAGCAACTTCCATCTAATATTGAAAGACAAAGACTCCTTTAACGTTTTAGGAAGTGGTTGTGACAAGACTAAGCAGTATCAACAAGTGGGAGTCTGGGTCCATTGGTGGGTTAAATTAATGTTTTTTCGTATGGGAATCAGCTCTTACAAAAGTAAAGATAGTCCACACCCCCTGCTTTTCAGCCCTTCAATAAAAGTCTCTATTTTCCTCCCACCCAGCATAGGCTAAATCATGAGTCCTGATCCTTGGGGAATCTTGAACCAATTGGTTTTCGATCGAGCTGAGCTGCTGATCTCTGGAGATAATTGATGCCTTTGATTGTCCTGCTACCTTGTTTCCATTTTTTTTGGCTGGTTCTGAACTCAGTTCAAAAGTCCCCAGCTTCAAGTGTATTGTTCCAGTTTGGCATCTAAATTGCATTAAACCTGAAGACCCTAAAGCAATTTGGGAAAAATGCCCCAGATAGACAACTGAAATGAATTAGCTTGTGCTAAAGCTTGTGCTCGGCTGGAATAAGCATCCGAAAAGACAGGGGACCTCCAGGATCAGGGCTGGGAACCCCTGGGCTGACTGCCTGATTGATTGTGCACTGAGAACACCATGCATCCACATTCTTATCAACGGGAGCCCTGCACTCCAGCCTGGCTACAGTTAGTTTAAGATGGGGTAATAGTCCTGCTGTTGGACAGCCCCATTCAAGTTAGTTGGATTGGTCACCTTTTGACATAGACTCCAAACTTTGATAAATAAGAGGTCACAATTTTAGTGCCAGAGGATCAGAAGGTTTCTGATTTTCCTACTGCCTCAGTCATTAAAGACCTAACTGAACTCATTATTTGCTTAACGAAGTTGAAGCCTTACTTGTTCTTAAAATGCTGGAGATTTAAAAGAGGCCTATAAAACTGCTGGACAATGTCTCTTGAGGACCAGAATTGGCCTCCCCTACCGTAAGTTACTGTTCAATTAAGTAATCTTAATTACTTGACTGATTACAATAAAATAGGTCACGTGTTTAGAAACTTGTGATTTATTGATGATCTTTGAAACCTGTTGGACTAGGGAACCCCAAAAATAAGGACTGATACTGTGTGTCTTTGAAGAATTCAACCATCTGCAGGTGTCTTTTATCACCATTTTTGTTAGGTTGTATGTGGGTTTGGAAGTATAACAGAGGTGTCTTGTTAATTTGTAACCTCTACTTAGTGAGTGACAGGAATTTTCTCAACCCAACCTCCTATTAGTAAAAACTGTCTAAAATGTAGTTTAGAATGATAGTTTTAAAATAAATTATGCAAATTGAAGATACAGCAGTTCAACATAGATAATACAGTTTGAAATTTTAAATAAATCTTCATATTTGAGAACCTAAATCCATTTTTAGATTTTCTACCAGTCAAGAATATTTTGTTGATTTTGTTTCATGTTGGAAATGTAAGTGTGAATTGTATTTCTTCGTATTAAATAATTACTGCAGGTGATGGGAAAACATTTCATTTCTAAAATATATAACCACGTTTTCTATGTTATATTCAGCACATGAATTATTTTGTGCACAAATACATTTTTTGGAAAGATGAGGTTCTTAGTAATCGCCAGAGGTCAGACATTCATTTTTCAACAATACATGCGATATTTTGAATTTTGTATTCTTTTTACATTCGCAAAGGAATCTTACCTTCAAGCAAGCAGGAGGTACCAAATGCTGAAGTTTCCACACAGCACTGAAACAAATGCCACACTTACCTTGACAAATGAGCCCTGCAGCATTGGAGTCTGTGCAGGCATATACGTGATTGATGAGCTCCGTGCAGTCCCACAGTTCGATGTGTTTTTTTTTGCAGTAGTAAAAAAACTTTAAGGCACTCTCGTGTGTAAAGGGTGGATGAATTATGTACTCCTGAGGGGGGCCACAGCCTAGCAGGGCACAGACCATGCCTGATTCCTGCTTGTCCCACCCATTGTCACACACTGTTCCCCAGCTCCCATTCCGGTGGATCTCCACTCGCCCGGAACAGCGGTCTAACCCACCGGTCAACCGCACGGCCTTGTGCTCTGGGGAAGAGGCAGAAAACCACATCAGAACTCACACAGCGCATCCTCTACCGCCTCCACAGACACAAGGGACATCTGTCTGTGTGTATCGTAGATGTAAGTACTATGAAAAGACATTGGCACAGGATATTTGCTGAAGAGCAAATAGACATATACCTAGAAGTATAGTATTTTACTGTACACAATAATGCATTTCTAAAATGTTTTCAGTAAAGCAACTTATTACTCACTGTTTAACCCTTTTACAAGTTGCAATTCAACAGCTTTCAATGCAGAGTGCAGGGGTCAAATGGGAGGTTACATGGTTCAGGCTCCTAAACATCAGCTGTTTGTACCTGAGCACACAACTCCAGCATCTTCTTTGTGCCCACAGTCCCCACTGAGCTTTTGTGAAGGACACCTCCATAGATTGGGCTCCGTGCCGGTGCAGTTGACGTCGTCCAGTAACACTGGTCCCAGCCCCTTTCCGAAGGGAGTGGCATTGTGTGTCACCTCCACAGCGAATCCGCAGCCCAGCTGGGCGCACACCACATGCCCATCTTGGATGTCCCACTCGTCATCGCACACTGTTCCCCACTGTCCCGCCTCCCACACCTCTACTCTCCCAGCACAGCGCTCGGAGCCTCCCGCCAATCGCACGGCCTGGTGTCCTGAGTGACAAGCAAAAGACCAGTAAGAGAACAGCAGTGTGTCATAACCAATAGCTCTCTGGAGCCCTTGTTCAAACTCGGTCGTATAGTAGAATTACTGGTGCCTATTTGAAGATTATTTCAAGAAATGTACACTTTAACTAAGAAATGTGATCTCTTCTCAGATTATCGGCTAGAACTCTGGGATATGGGGAGAGCTGTAGTATGTCTACATGTCAGATGCTAAAAGCCTAAAATTAGAAGAAATTAAATAGGGTCAAAATATTTGCGTTGTGCTACATACATTTACAGGCTGGTTTTCCTCCAGCTGCAGTCATATGCAATGCAGCCCCCAATTCCAGAATCTGTTTTGTGATTACTTTTATTCTGCTGCAAACTTGCTAACAAGCAAAGAATTACAGTATGTGGATGGAACATAGCGTGTAGGGGGATCCTACATGTAGAACATTGCCTATTACCAGCAGAACCAAAAAGTCAAACTAATGATTATTGGGGTTACTGTTTTGAGCTCAAGTATGACTGTGAGAGTGAGGGCTGATTTGGAGATCCATTTCTCTCGCAGGTTTGCCTTGATACAGGCCTGTAAGAATCATTACACTCATTATGGGTTGTGTTTAATCCTGCAATTGTGTCTCAGTCAACTTGCTGGTTAGTAAAAATCAATCCCTGTTGTAGCTCAGCAACATGTAATTAGAGTGTACGCTCTACAATGTGAAACATCAGCATTTTCCTACCACCTCATTAATGCAGGGAGGATATACAAACATTAAACATGCTACCTCTTTATATCTGAACAACCTTGTTCTAATGGAAATTCAGGACAATAGCCCTTCTGTTTAAATTATGGAATGCGGCAACAAAGGACATAAAAACTCTGATGTTACCACAAAAGATCTCTGTCACATTTGTAAAATTTCTTTCCCAAACATGTTTGCATTTCAGAACATCCAGGCTCTCAAAGATACATTCCATCTGGTATGAGGTGTTCTGGACTTCTCTGTTTTCTCCATCAGTGTATTGTGATGAATTATCATCCCGGTGAAAGTATTTTCCGCATCCCAGTTTTTTACAGATTCTGTTTGCAGGTTCATTACTAGATCCTGGAGTAAGTATTACTGGAATCCAAGTCCCATTGTGAAGAACCTCTAGAGTCCCAGAGCATGTCTTTGATAATTTAAATATAGAGATGAGGTGCTCAGCTGAATGGGAAAAAGCAGAGGAACAATTTACTTCCTAATACTTGTTTAGCAGTAATCGGACATAATATTCAGTCTGTATAACAATGTCATATTAGAAGTGCCAGTTACGCTACATTCCCACATCAAAGCAAATACAGTACATACGTTTCCTTGAGGGGAAAGTCTTTCTTACTTTATCAACCTGTGGCACAACACCAGCACAAAGAAGAGCAGGCACAAACACATCAGTGTCTGGCAGTGTGACCTAATGAGTCCTGGAGGCCTGATGTGAAGCCATGAACAGCCCTAGTGAGCAGAGCACAGAAACATCAATGGAAGCAGTGACAGAAGATGATTCAAACCCTTTGTATTTTAACAAAGGCTGAAAAATCTTGGACTGTTTCTGCAACTTTGAGAAAATGGTGAGGATTTAAATATTGCAGAGGTGACTCATAATATGTGAAGAAGGTGACAGGTTTGTTTCATCAGCTAAAATTCCAGGTACAACAGCTTTCAAAATGTGTATGTTTTTCCACTCATACCTGGTTAGCAATGATGGATGTTATGTCTAATATCTAAAATCTTTTTAAAAAAACAAATGTGATTTTTATGCATGATAACTCACTTTGAAGCCTGACCTAATGAGAATTCTTAGAAACTCAGGAAGACAACATCTAGTCAGCACTTTCATGGCAGAAAAAGGATATCAAAAGAAAACAACATTACTGTGACATTAGTGGACCAGTAAGTGGCTCTGTACTGTTTGAACAGAAATTTCAAACCAGTGCCTCAGTACTCGGCACCAAATAGTCAGTCTCCTTAAGATACTGTACTTGAAAATGATTTTCTGAAAATAACATTTTTGTGTGAAAACAAATACGTTTCTCTGTAACTGGATTGATTTAATTTGTTCTCTTAGCCACCTGTAGTACAGTACCATCGAATGTGATCTTTCACATTTTCCAAGTTCTTCCTGCATGTCACACAAGATACACACTGTTTCCTCATCTAACCAATAATACCAGTTACTGGGATGTGAAACCTCCTGCAAAACAGTCAAATAGATTATGGCAAATTCCACAGTATATTTATCAATGTTAAAAGAGTTATTTGGACACGACAAGTAGGGCAAATAAAAATAATATTACTAAACAAAACAGTTTTTGGGACAAGCCTATAACTTGTTTGGCCAGGAACTGACGGTCTGATGTTTGGCAGTTTGTAAAAAGTGTCTTCTAAGGATAGAAATATAAATAAAAAAACAACTCTTATTGTTTCTATTAACCTTTGTTGCTGTTATTGTCCAATAATCTAAGATGACAAAGACATCCTCTATACAGTACATGTAATTGAACACATTTGGGCAGTTTGCTCTTCCCAGTCTAGCCAGGCAGTGAGTACTTATTAGAGGATGGTACTGCGTGAGGTGAGACCTTCCATCTCCAGTGCCCAGAAGCTTCCTTTCGGTAATACAAAGATTCTTGCAACGGCAGAGTATCAAGATAGAATTTGAATTTGTTGCAGCTCACCACAGCTTCCTGTGACTCATTTCCTGCAAAAATGTCAAAACGTGCCATTGTCTGCAAACTACAGAGGACATGGGGTGAAAATGCTGTTTTTAGAAATTGAGCACTCCAAAGCTTCTGGTGGTTTTAAACCATAGAATACACTTGTCAGGCACACCGACAGGAGTAGTTATAGCAGGGGTGCCCAACTTTTTTTAATGTAAGATCTACTTTTTCATTTGCCAGTCCAGCACAATCTACCAATGTAAATTTGAAGTTCTGATATAGGAAAACAAACTGTGGGCACATCAGTACAATAACGATACCCATCACTAAAATTACAGCAAATAAAAGCAAGTGACTCCTGCTGCAGTGAACCAGTAATGTTCCCCATTTTAGAAAAAATAATATCCTACCTTAATGTGGGCATTGGCACTGAGAAGCTTACTTGAGAAAACTTGTAATTTTTTTTTGACACTGCTGATAATGTCGATGACATTTTTGTTTTGTCCTTGCTCGACATTCAGCTCATTCAGCGGTTCAGTCAAGTCTGTGAGGAATGCTAAGTCCAGAAGCCACTGGTCATCCTCTAATTGGGCATATTCACCATGTTTAGACCACTTGAGGAACTCTTTGATTTCAGGCAACAGCTGTCTGAACCTTGCCAAAAATGTTTGTTTTTGAAATCTCCAAGCAGCAAGTCAGCAGCCTCAACAAACACTTTTTTTATTACTTCTCAATCCCTGAATGACTTTTTTGTGTTAAGCCAGGACGTGGTTCACACAGAACCCTGCGATGATTGCCGCTTTCCATCTTGTACAGTATTAGGCCTCGTGAAAACCGATTGCTGCTTTTCTGTAACTTACTTTTATCGGGAAAGTCCACATCATACGTTTTGTGTGCAGTTTTGAAATGTTTGCTTCATCATTTTCACTCAAACATTACCACTATCCAATAGGCAATCAAACTTCTCAAAGTGTTGGCGAATTTGTCACGGCCAGTCTGTTTCGCTCCACGATGAACTGTAGCGAATCCAGGGTTTGTGCAGTAATAACCAAGAGAATGTTCTTGGGTAGCACACACAACACTCTCTATTTACGGAGCTCCTATAGCCTTTTTTTCCAGTGTCAGCCAGCACTCAGGGAAGAGACTTTTACAACCCATTCAACAAGGGTTAAACACACACAAGGGCAGTAACCATCAAATGGACTGTTGGAAGGGTTCAAAAACTTGATTTCTTATCTTCAAAGTTATCGTGTATTACCAAACAATAGACAAATATTATTCATATACTGGGGTATATAGTTGATAGATGCAGATGTAAAGTGTGGTCCAGCTGTACACATAGTTTGTCTCCTTAATTATCTCCTGTCATTAAGTATGTTGTTAATTCTGAAAGGAGGTAGAGAGTTTTGTGCACTTAGTAAAAACTTTTCTCTCTTTGTGTAGAATGTGTCTGATGATTTGTCAAATGGAGTGCAAGAAAGTTTTGTCAATTAGATTTATTTATCTAAACGAGTGGAATTACCTCATTAATACCTAAATCATGTGGCCTTTTCCATGAATCATAAGTAGAAATGCTCCTTCGGGCTAAAGAGTGAAAACAATTGATGTGACTCAGACCAACATCTCTGTCTACAGTTTGGTTAAAGCATTGCATCACCTCAAAATGTGTCAGAACCCAGGCAGATTTTAAAAAACAAAAACCAAGGACATTTTAAATTCACTTTTAAAGAACAAAAGATTAATATCTCAGAAGAATTAAAATACCATAACGGTCTCCATAGCCTTGAATGTATTAAGATCATGAACCCTTTAATTTATTTTATTTACTTTCTTTATCGCCTTTTCACAATCGGAAGTTCAATATTTAATAGTTTAGAATCGTAAATGTTTTATCCAACAGCGCCCTGCTTGGTGTCTTCTGTCTTAGTCCAAGGAAACGCATTATTGCTGAAGTAATTGTTTTATGAAATTAAACTGAAGCTATGCTCATAGTTTAACTTATTGTATAACCCACAAAACCAGAGAATGGCTCTAAAGGATTAGGAACTGCAAATAAGGTCATTTTTTTTAAACAAAATAAAATGAAAATGTTTTCAAGTCTATGCAGAATTACTGTATGTTAAATCATTACACAGAAAGCCATACAGTATACAGTATATTGTCCATTGGAAAGACTGTATTCTTAAATTTGAAAAATGGTATAGCTATATTCTTATCAAAATACAATGAAGAAACTTTTTAAAAACATTTTACTAACACAGTATACAGTATGGGAACCCAATATCTGCTCAGAAACTGTTCCTGTTGTTCACTTTAATGATCAGTATTCAAACTCCTCAAAGGCCACTGCTAGAGCCACTGAATGCGTTCACAATCAAGAGTGAAACATGAACCAGGTACAAGTGGAAACTGCATGGAAGTGAATTTAAAACTGGGAACTGGAGACACTTTTTTACCCAAAGGGTGGTGGGAGTCTGGAACAAGCTTCCCAGTCATGATTTTAAAACCCCAAACCCTATTTCTTTCAACAAGTGGCCGGATGATCCCTTAGGATACTGCCAAAAAATCAGACAAGCTAGATGGGACAGATGGCCTCCCCTTGTTTCCAATCATACTCGTCTGACTCAAGTTCCCAGCTTCTGCACTTCATGACTTGAGTGAGTGTTTGTGGGCTATAAGGAATGTCATCAGTGTGCATGTGGATGTTGTGATCATCAAGCAGGACTATTGTCAGGTAGTCACGGGTCAATAAAGCCCAGGATCTATGATGGGAGAAAGAGGCAACATGAAGCGTTAAACAGAAACATTTGCAAGAATCAAGCCCCTGTTTAATAAGGGTATGTCACTTTAATTTAATGAAAAGCAAACTTACTTTCGTTGGCAGTGTCTGTATGGTTAGCTGTCGCTTCGGATGTGTTGTTTTGAGGGTAGTATGAGTTATTTTGAAATGCTGCAAAAAGAAGAATAGAAGTATAAATATCAGGGCCCAAGAGTGTTCACATTATTGAAATTGTTAGATCTGCCATTGATACTCAGGCCTTTCTTTCTTTTTCAAAGCTCTGTTTTAATCCCCCCCCCAGAGAATAGGGGCCGTGTGGTGAACGTGCTGGTTTGCCCCTAGTCTTCAGTGCAGAAATCAGTGGTTTCTCAATAGGAACGCTCAAACATCTGCTGTTTACTCTTGGCAAGACTTTTGCAAACAAAACTGTTTATTACTGATATATAGGCAATAAAGTAGAACATTTTTTCCCTTTTTTCAACCTTGAGGGGTGTAAGTCCAGGGTCATAGGGTACTAAAAATCATTTGCTGCTCAAAGGTTTATTCCTTATAAAGGATTCAAGCTATTTACATAACAGGGGGTCTCGTAGTTTTATATAAAAGGGTTTTAACAAGGTGGTCTGTCTGAGAAGATATAGTTAACTGAGTGTTACAATTAGAATATCTAAAGTATTTCTTCCTGTGCATCTTCATGCCTGTGTTATTTCTTTCTTTAGTCTTGTACACAAGCTTATAAAAATGCCCAGTGCTGGAAACTAATGAGTTAGAAGCCACATGTTTATCTAAATATACATCAGAATGAGAAGCGGTTGATAATGTGATTCCTGTCTTGTGCAACTTTCATTCTTTTTGCACAAAGCACGCCTCCACTTTGCTCTGTCTGCTCTGCTTTGTCTTCCCCTGAGATGACTTCTCAGAGGCTTAAAAGCGATGAGAAGTTATTATTCACTTCTGATGAAGAAAAAACTCCAGCTCCCGATATTTGTACGATTCAACCCTTTTGGAATAAACATAAAGGAAATCTTCATCTGGATTTGTGCGGCTTGAACAACCAACAAGAATACGCACAATTCATTATTTTCTAAAGGTGGTACTGCTGCATTTCAATTCTTTGCAAATGCTTATGACAGACTTAGGTTAGGAAGCAGAAATCTACAGGTGAGACACGTTCTGAAAAACTGAAGACTTATTCATTACAACAACAAGCAATTCCAGTATACATCCATTGTCAGAAAGCTGCTTGTACCTGATAGATAACAGTTATAGCAACTCAGAGCTGATCCCAGAAACAAAGAGTCAAGATTTGATGACACTCTGGATAGTATGACAACCCATCATCCTATCACACACAGGGGCAATTTAGAGACTTGGCACTCTTTACAGAGGGAGGAAACCAGGTTTTCAGTGACATCCCACAGAAACACTTGGAAAACATGCAAACTCCACACAGAATTGTGGAGAGTGGAGAATACATGTTTTTCCATGCCCTGTGCAGAATCTAATCCCAAACTCAATGGCAATGAGGCATCAGTGATAACAGCCACACAACCACGCTTCCAAATCTAGTACAGACTCGTTTTTTGATCCATTCCTTGTTGCACAGAATGAAGATGCTTCTCAGAAGCCTTATATAGTGGGAACTGACAGCTGTCAGTCTGCCTGTGTATGTTCTAAACTGAAGTAGAAACAGAGAATCACTGAGCACTTGACAGGATACGTAATCTGAGACCTTTCATCTCCTTCAGCTGGAAATCCCGACCAGACAAGGGAAGATGTCTCTCCCAGTTTCCCCTCTGAAAGCCAAGCCTCCAAGCCTTTAAGGGACTTACAGTACAGTATATTAAGAACACTTGTGCTTAGGTGTTTTAGAATATAAGGCCCCAAGTCCACAGCTATACAAAACAAGGATATAGCACTGAAACAAAATGGAACAGGACCCTGAGAAGAAATGGAACAGTAAAACACAGCACAGAGTATATGAAATGGTGCAAAACAAGAGCCCAGACAAAGTGACACAATTACAACTTAGTCTGCTGCTAATTCTTTACTGATTCAAGAACCTTCACCTCATCATCTAATTAAGAACTTTTTTTTATCTTTTGTAAAGATAAAAAGACTGTGTAGATAGCACTGCATCCTCACAGTCCAAGGATCATGGATTCGATTCTGACCTCAGGGGCCTATCTGTGTGGAGATTGCATGTTCTACCCACCTTGTGCAATAGGCCCCAGTTTGCCAACTCCACAGTTTTCTGATGATGGATGGGAAGTAGAAATTCAGTATAAAGAGAACTCAATAGCTCAATAGAGAAGGATTAGTCTCTCTGCTGCCACATCATGTATTATTATTCTTCTTCCCCTGCTTTGACAAAGGTGAGGCTTAAGAAGTACTGTGAACTGCATCGCTGCAAATGTATCTTATATACTGTATAGTGGTTAGCCTTTGCAATTTACAGTGCCTTGCGAAAGTATTCGGCCCCCTTGAACTTTTCAACCTTTTGCCACATTTCAGGCTTCAAACATAAAGATATATCTTTTTTATTTTATGTGAAGAATCACTAACAAGTGGGACACAATTGTGAAGTGGAACGAAATCTATTGGATTTTTGAAACTTTTTTAACTAATAAAAAAATGAAAAGTGGGGCGTGCAAAATTATTCGGCCCCCTTGCGTTAATACTTTGTAGAGCCACCTTTTGCTGCGATTACAGCTGCAAGTCGCTTGGGGTATGTCTCTATCAGTTTTGCACATCGAGAGACTGAAATTCTTGCCCATTCTTCCTTGCAAAACAGCTCGAGCTCAGTGAGGTTGGATGGAGAGCGTTTGTGAACAGCAGTTTTCAGCTCTTTCCACAGATTCTCGATTGGATTCAGGTCTGGACTTTGACTTGGCCATTCAAACACCTGGATACGTTTATTTGTGAACCATTCCTTTGTAGATTTTGCTGTATGTTTGGGATCATTGTCTTGTTGGAAGATAAATCTCCGTCCCAGTTTCAGGTCTTTTGCAGACTCCAACAGGTTTTCATCCAGAATGGTCCTGTAATTGGCTGCATCCATCTTCCCCTCAATTTTAACCATCTTCCCTGTCCCTGCTGAAGAAAAGCAGGCCCAAACCATGATGCTGCCACCACCATGTTTGACAGTGGGGATGGTGTGTTGAGGGTGATGAGCTGTGTTGCTTTTACGCCAAACATATCGTTTTGCATTGTGGCCAAAAAGTTCGATTTTGGTTTCATCTGACCAGAGCACCTTCTTCCACATGTTTGGGGTGTCTCCCAGGTGGCTTGTGGCAAACTTTAGACGAGACTTTTTATGGATATCTTTGAGAAATGGCTTTCTTCTTGCCACTCTTCCATAAAGGCCAGATTTGTGCAGTGTAAGACTGATTGTTGTCCTATGGACAGACTCTCCCACCTCAGCTGTAGTTCTCTGCAGTTCATCCAGAGTGATCATGGGCCTCTTGGCTGCATCTCTGATCAGTCTTCTCCTTGTCTGAGCTGAAAGTTTAGAGGGACGGCCAGGTCTTGGTAGATTTGCAGTGGTCTGATACTCCTTCCATTTCAAGATGATCGCTTGCACAGTGCTCCTTGGGATGTTTGAAGCTTGGGAAATCTTTTTGTATCCAAATCCGGCTTTAAACTTCTCCACAACAGTATTACGGACCTGCCTGGTGTGTTCCTTGGTCTTCATGATGCTCTCTGCGCTTTCAACAGAACCTTGAGACTATCACAGAGCAGGTGCATTTATACAGAGACTTGATTACACACAGGTGGATTCTATTTATCACCATCAGTCATTTAGGACAACATTGGATCACTCAGAGATCCTCGCTGAACTTCTGGAGTGAGTTTGCTGCACTGAAAGTAAAGGGGCCGAATAATTTTGCACGCCCCACTTTTCATTTTTTTATTAGTTAAAAAAGTTTCAAAAATCCAATAGATTTCGTTCCACTTCACAATTGTGTCCCACTTGTTGGTGATTCTTCACATAAAATAAAAAATTTATATCTTTATGTTTGAAGCCTGAAATGTGGCAAAAGGTTGAAAAGTTCAAGGGGGCCGAATACTTTCGCAAGGCACTGTAAATTTCAATAATTGAGCAAAAAGGTTTCAAATTGTCCATTTTACAGGTGGAAAGACTTGTTTTATTAAGGCAATAAATTAAGCATGATTTATTTCTTACAAAGGATGTGAAGTGCAAGGTGATATCACTAGGCGATGGGGAACCTCTTCAAGATGATATAATTCTACACGTCAGTGTGAGAAAAATACCAAAGGGAAATACAGAACTTAAGGGCTGAGATTAGAGAACCCACAGAAGAAAAGGGTTGGTTTCATTTATTTTCCACTGTGAACACTTTCTTGTCTGCTCTTGAATCTCTTTGGCAGTGACGTTGAGATCACAAGGCAGACATAATATGAAAAACAGAAAAAATATTTATTATAAATCTCCATTGTAAAGAAATATCTAAGTGAACCACAGCCCTGTGTATGTAACTTTGGGAACAGCTCAGGAAACTAAGATTTCCAGGAGCACCAGGGAACCAAATTAGGAAAACTGATTAGTAGTAAGCAATCAGCAAAATAGGTCATCAAGAAGGTGGCTTCATTTCCGCTCTTGTTATCTAAGACGCTTAAAATCCGATCTTCTTCAGAATGAGAGCAGGCCGGTTATTCAGCACATCTAGCTCTTCTGAATACTAACAGCGAAACGATCGGAAGATCTCATTCGGCCATTTCTTGAAAGAAGCCAGGGAATCGACAATACTGTACGGCTTGGCAGCTCGTTAACACTCCCTCCACCCTCTCGCACTCAGTCCACTTCTCAACACAATTACATTACTGTCCGGTGACACCCTTTGTTATTTGATCACTCGGCATCTTTTTGGGAAAAGTAGGCCCATTGGAAACTTTTTGGTCAGTTTTAAGTAAACATTTTACAGTTTCTGCCTCACAGATCTGGGGTCCTGGGCTCAATCTCAGGCAGGGATGTGGTGCTCACATGCTCAGATTTTCCCCAGGAGACGTAGGTTTCCTTTCAGCTCCCTAATGGGTTTTTATGTATCTGTTTCATGAGGAAAAGGATTGGATTATGAGTATAGGTTTCTGCAATAGGGGTTTTTAATACATTTGTTTATTTTCTGACTGGCTCTTCCAATTGAGGGTCACAGGGGAGCCATGGCATATCCCAGCATTTAATGGGATGCCAGTCCATTGCAGCTCACACATAGACACACAAACTGAAACCACAGCCAATTAACCTACTGTACCAGTGTCTTCAGACTGTAAGAAGAAACCAGAGCATCTGGAGGAAACCCACAAAAATATGGGGGGAACATACTGTACAAACTCCATGCAGATAGCACCCCAGGTCTGGAATTGAACCCAAGGACAATAGTAACCACTGTACCACCAAGCCGCATAACTCAGATTTCATTCACAAAAAGTCAGAAAGCAAACAAGGTTATTAGGCAATGACTAAATATTTTTAATCAAGCTAAACAACTTATCATTTGGTCTTGCTGTCTGTTATCGTTTCAAAGTAAAGAAAAACTGTGTTAGTGTTCAATAATATAAGAAACAACCAAAGCAATATGGATGATTTTTAAAATTATTTTAGATGAAGTACAGTATGCAACAGTAAGAATGCTGAGCTATTATCAAACAGCAAATCCATCAAATAAATAAAGTTTTAGTTGATCAAATGAACAAATATGCTTTTTAACAAAAAAAACTTTCAAGGCAAGAAATAGACAAGAAAGTGTTTGCTATACTTCTGTAACATCTTTTGGTTATTTTGTACATGGGTATTTCGAAATAATCCATTTTTAAATCTGTTTCTTCACCCAAGACTAGAGTCACTTCATGCCTAAAGGACCCTTAATGATATTCTTATGTCATGCCTCAACAGACGTGAATCTTTTTCTGTTTTTAAATATTTAAACAATGACAAAAATGCAAAGATGACTATGTTACTTTTTGAAAGTAACCACTGTACATTCAAGTCATGTTGTGGTTGTGTATTATAAATTGTTTTAATGAAATGTTTTGCAAATTATTTTTTTCCAAATAGGGCTTCAATCCTTTCTCCTAATGAGTCTGGCTGTAGGCGTTACAGATACCTGCCGAACCTAGGAATCTTTACTTATAATCTTCAGGATCAGGAGACTGTGAGCCCCAGGTTTGTTAAAAAATGAAAATTTATATTGGTTTAGAACTGGACATTTGTAAGGACATTTGCAGGACTCCTCTTAAACTACTTTAGTTGGCATTGCCTTCAAACAAGTGATTAAAACACACCAGCATTTCGATGTACCGATTAAAACAATGCAGTGTTAAAAAGCTACTTGGATTGTGCAAGGATGAACTCATTTATCTGAAAGCTGTTTTGTACCTGGCAACATGAAATTTAACTTTGCTGTCTCTAATTTTCCAGTAGGGACCCCTGGTAAACGGGACAGGAACAACAGGTTTTCAGTTTGTCTGTAAAGCGACATATTTTAACCTGTAAATGCTATATGACCAACGATCTGGCCTGTGTATTTTCTCACCTTAGAGTGGCAAAATCTTCTACTTACTGGACAATGTGAACAATCCAATGAAATTATCTAACTCCTGGAAAAGGTTCCGGGAAAGCTGCCTGATAGATGGAATTGGTTTTCTATTTTTAATTCATATTGACTAGTTTACTAAAATGGAAAGAGCAGGGGTCATGTCCAGGCTGATAAACAGAAAAAGAGAGAACATTTGTCGAGCCTTCTGTGGTGTGTACTGAAATTCGCCTTTCATGCAATGTAATGTGACTGTCGGTTTATCGAAGAATTAACTCAATCTCACTACAGCACTGACTTTTAAAACCTGCTCTTTTTCAGAAAAATCAAGGAATCTGCAATCACCCTCTACCCCATATCCTAATATTTCCAAACATAAAATCATCTACGGTAGAATCTATCTGAATAAATATATTTTTACAGCTGTGAAGGTTTGGGAAAATTCAGTTTTATTTTATGGAACTTATAAGCCACACTCACTGTGGCCAAGATGTACTTTTTTACCAGTTTTAATGTAAATTATGAAAGTGTGAGCAGAAGATGTTAGAATCTGAAATGATCTCAATGCATAATTATTTACAGGCAGGTATAATTTTAATTACAATGACCTCATAAAGCTTGAATGCAGAGATCTAGGCTATAAACATAAAATATTGGATTGCATTAAATAAAAAATTGAACATGGTTGTATCTAGATCACTTAGCTTTTAGTTAGGTTTAATCAATACTTTGTAACAGATATAATAGTTTAAAACCTACAGTATGGGAACATATTGACTTGTTCATGTATACAATTAAAAGGGTATTTAAAGGAATGCAAGGGATTTAAACTAAATAATTGCGACCACTTAATGTACTTAAGCACGCTGCTGCGATACCAATGCAGTCTCATGTGGATAGCCTTGTGATAGCCTTCCCTTTGTTTCTTACTTGTCTTAAGTACAAGAATAGAAAACACGTTACATGATTATTTAATCAATTTTCAGAACATACACAAGGAACACTGTAACAGTAACCATTACATCAAATATATGTTAGGTTTTAGTTTTTTTAAGTGGTCTTTCCTCTGATAAGAAATTACAAAGTTTGATTTTGAAGTTTAACAAGGTTTTTATTATTAATTATTATTATTATTATCATCGATCTTATTATTAATAAAAATTAAATAATGAACTAAAAGGCAATCATTCAAACGAACTATGTTTATCACAAATGGAAAAGAGATATAATCAACGATATAAGTTCTCCAAAATTGTTGATTGATTTGCACAGTTTTCTATTGAAATGGCTTTCTGGTTTATCTCTATTAGAACTGAACTGTGTCATTTAAATTCTGAAGGTTGTGTCAAGAAGGGATGTTGTGAATGTAACTGTTTTTGTGATTACAACATACATATAGAACACACTCGCAACCTAGATCGTCCACCTTTACTTAACAAATTGTGTTTGGTCGGTCCTTGTGGCCTTTTTGTATGTGATTGCACGTGAAACCCGAGCACTCAAATGCTCTTTTCTTATGCATGAATGATTCTCACAAACATGTATGACTGAAATGTTAGGTTTCTTCTTCTTCTTCATGATAATAATAATAGACTTAATTTTATATAGCACCTTTGGTGGCTTCTCAAAGCTACGTCTCAAAAAATAAAACGGTACCAGACCAGAAATGTCCTTAAAAATACAGGTCTCCATTCCAGAGAACAAAAACAAAGTACAAAGTATAAGAGAAGTGTATTTCTGCACTGACTGAGAGTGTCACTTTCAGAGGCTATAGGTAAAGGTAGCTGGTTAATATACTGTACATGGAAATGTGCAGAGCTGTGTTGTTTTTTATTGCTGTTATTCTCAGACAGTAATGAAACTGATACTTACTAAGACTCACAAGATACGGCAAGTACTGTAATCTGAATTTTCCCCACATATTGTAACTATATTCCCATACATTTTCCATGTGTGGTTCAATTACAAGAAGCAGAGGAATGAAGCCGTCTGAGTTGTTCTATAAACTAACATTATAAAAGCTTCTTATTCTTGGTGCTGTATGTATCGAGATGATGGAAATTCATTTGTTCCTTTATTCTTCTGTCCAGTAAAAAAAAATTGTGAATTTTATTTAAGTAAAGTTTATCTTGAAAAGGTTCAGAGCTGTGTTTCTTACTGTTAAAAATTATTCATATGGACGCAGCTTTAAAATGCAAGTACCCAAAGGACAGATCCTCTGGACGTTTTTGTTAATGAATGTATCTTCAAAATACAACAAAAAAACATTTTTATAGAAAAATGCCTAGTTATTGCATCTTATATTGTGTTGGGATTCATTTTGAAGAAATGTAAATGTCGCTCGCACTGGAGAATAAGCACCGAGTTTTGACTACACACATTTGGTGTGTGACACGCTGGAGTGTAAAGCTTTGTTTTTTGAGTCTTATTTACATAGTTTTTTGGAGTATTTTGTAAGTAGTGAATTTGTGATGTTTGGAAAAAAAAACATATGCAGGGCTACAGTTTCACGATAGAGCATTATGCTTGCCATGCTCTGTGAGAGGGGCTTCTTTGGGGAGGCAAGTTGCTGAAATGTTACATTCGGAATTGTAGGGCGAATTTAGCCATTTTCCAGAGCAAAACCAAACGATTTTCTTCCGTTTGTTACCTTTCCTGTCAGTAGGTTTGGTCACACACAGACAAAAGATTAGAAACCTGTATGAGATGTGGGAAGTATGGGCTTCCACTTATCACTACATTGAGAACAGCTATGTTCCCTATCTAAGAATACAAGACAAAGCAGTCTATGATCCATGTTCTGCTCACATATTTCAATCTCTTTTGTATCCTCAAAAGGCTCTGATCTTATAGATACTCCGTATATAACTCAGATGCTTATCTTTCCCCTGTGTAATTTTCACCAATTTACCAATTAAACCCTAGCCCAGGATTTTAATTTAAACTCTTAATCTTGCCCTCCTTTTGTCTTTGATGCCTGGAGTGCTCATGCAGTTGCTTTTGGCTTCTGTTCTTAGCAGTTTACTTTTAATAAATGTCTGTCATGCTATGAATGGTGCTGTAGTATACAGGAATAATTCTAAACAGTGCAACTTGCCTTCAAACTAACCAGTTGACCGGACAACATCTTAAAAGCGGGAAATTTTAAATTATTGTAAACTGCCTTGAGATGTTGTGTCATTCAAGCCCCTTTTAAAATAAAAAATATTTTTATTGAAAAGGCCAAATGAAAGACAAAGGTCAGATCTCCCACTTCCTCAGAATATGAGTCAGAGAATGCCAAGGAATCTGCAGAACTTTTGTTTTCTAGATCAGTGTTTTAAAATAATGTTGGATTTCTTTCTTTGATGTAACAATATGCCAACATTGTTAACTTTCACATTCTCTAGTCTTAAGTTTTTTCAAAACAGGATTTTCCAACAGCCATCTCTTTTTGAAGACTACTTTTCTGCTTGTTAAATTACATTTAATCACTTATAGCACAGGCACTTTCAAGGCATAAAAACAAATTCAGTGGATTCTATAAATATACACAAAATACCAATAAAGCTGTGATTAAACAGAACTGTATGACTTATCTGAGCGTTAGGAGGCCATCTGGAAGAACAATGAGTAAAATATTAGCACCACATGGTGCACATTTCCAGCTACAATTCAATTAATTCTGAAAAATAAGGCTACAAATGGAAAGTTGTATCCATTACCAAATTGTATGAGTTTCTGCTCTTTCCAACACCCTCAGTTTTCATCGACACATTATTTTACACAAGTCGCTGCACATTACTGGCAGGGAATCTGATCTTCTTCCTCATTTGTACTGTGTACATGTGAGTCTTGCCATTCGCTCTAAAATCGGTTGACTGGCATGGATCAACTTAACTCCAGTGAAATCTGCAGTTAAACAATGCAGAACCAGAAATAAATGTGTGCTTCAACCAGCCTTTCTTTTAGCTTAAACAAGAAAGAGAATTTGAGTACATCCATATTCAACTTAAAGTTATCTTGTACTAGCACAAATGTGTGATAACATATGCGACTATGAAAGATAATAAAATCCATTAATCTGCCTTTTATTGAAGATAATGCTGACATTCTTGTGATTTTGAACTGTGGGGGAGAAAAAGGGAACCACTGTGTGCGTAACAAAAAAACACAAGAAAAACGATTCAATACGTTTTACTGTTTAAATAGCATGCGATCAATGTAGATAATGATTTGTGTTTTTGCAGACAATTATTGGTTTGCATTAAACAAAACATATACGAAATAGCAGAGCTTTGCATGGGTCTAACTTACTTGAACTTTGTCCTCGCAGGTTGTGAAGAATAATCTCTTTGATTTTGTAATGTTAACAGGTTTTAACCAAACAACATTTTCCAAATTAGCTAATTGCCATGTATGAAACAAACAAACTCTTTTCTATGACTAAAATTCTATTAATAATATTGAGGATATAGGCTATTCACAGAGCAGCCATCTACACAAAGCATAGTCACATGCTAAAGTTTCAGAATCTCTGCAAATTCCAACTAAAGTCCATTAACGAAGTGGAGCCTGAACATTAAAGCACCAACTAATTATTCTGTGCCACTGTGAAATAAGTCTGCCTGCGTGGATCCCCGGATGAGTAAAATCCAAATTTGTGACTAATAAATGCAAGCATTCATTTTTCATTGCCAGAATAAATGTATAAGGAATTGAGTAAAATTGCAATAAAATGTTTGAAAAGATATTTAAGGTTGGTTGCAATTGGACCAATACTCAAAAAACAATGCTCACAAGAAGCCATTGAGTTAATGAACGAAATTTGTTGCTCTCTTATAACATGCAAATGTTCAAATACATTTTTGATATGCCTGTCTTCTCTCAGAATTTTTAATTCAGAAATTTAGACCTTTACTCAATTAGATTTCAGGAAAGTTAAGGAAACATTCCAGGAAGACAAACTCTGAAAACAGTCATCAAGAGCCAGAATAGTACTTACACTGTGTTTTCCTTTTAAGTTCATTTTCACTTTTAACTGTGTTCCATACAACATTTCACCAAATGTTTTGCTGTGTTAAGAAGTTATTCATTTCTACCCTTTTCACTTTGTGTGTTTATTGATCCCTTCAGTGTTTAAAATTGAAATGATAGGCACAAATAACAGTGAGAAGTCAACATGGCCCAGACAGCTTCATGTGACGGTGAACTGAACCATCATCAATCCAACAAGAACTTCACTTTCCGGAAGAGATTCTGGCATCTTGGTCTCCAAAATCTGCACTCTCCTAGAGAAAATGCAACCTGTTGTGATTGGATTAGGTGCCAGTCATGCATTAAAAAACAATTGTGAATGAAACAGAAATGTAGACCATCCAATAGAAACGAAAAGCACAATGGCAACAGTGTATTTCTGCTGATCGCCATTTTGAATACTTAAAATCAGACACACCGTTTCTGTGCAACAATTCAGTATGTATCTGGCCGCACATACTGTATACGCCTGACATTTGCAGTGGATTTTGCACTGTTTGTTGTTATTGTCGGCTACCCCATTTCCCAAAGCAAATTAATGCAATTAGCTGTATCTTGTTAGGAGTAAAATTGAATATACAAAATTCTGAAATAAAAATAAAGGTGAAACAAACTACAACAACAAGCTGTTCTTCACACTTTTAAAAAATAAACGTTTCTCTTAAAAGTTTTTTCAGATAAACGGACATTTTGTGTGATACTCTGTTTTCCATTTGCTGTTGTATAGCTCCTTTTTCATGGAGTTGTGCATTTTGTACAGGCGGTGCTTGAAGGAATCAATATTTCCTTAACCTGAAATCAGATGCTCACGTACATGGATTTCTCAATTTCAGAATTGCTTCTTTTTATTTAAAATAGGAGACACAAAGTGAAAATTAAAATGATCTATCCTGAAATCCTTTAGTGCACAGTTAAGATATAAGTATGACCTTGTATTGGATGTTATAAAGCCAAACTATTTTGCTTCTTAATTTAGTTTTTTTTCTTTCTGGTATTTATTTGATTTGTTATAACGTGCTATCGAGAACATTTCAGGATGAGTGCCTTTTTTCTTAATAGTAGGAGATTTGTTCTGACCTTTAAAAATATACAGAACCCAAGAAGCATTTGTGTTTCCATGACAATAGACAAATTCCCATAAAGTTAGGAATGATTTTTTTGGTTTCCTTTCTTGTTTTTAGTATATTTTATATGAGAAAGTATGGACTTTCAAAGCAAGCAGAACAATTTTTTTCTAGAAGCTCTGTAGTGTCTTGTATAAGACTGAGGTTGAACAGAACACAGTGAATATTATAGGAAGAAAAAAACATCAGCAATACAGCTATTAAAAGATGCTTTTGTGTGTGATTGTATGGCAACATATTTTAATACCAGCACCAAAGAAGGAGAAAAACAGATTTCACCCATCAAGTGAAAAATATAAAATGTCAAATTTTGCAAGTCTAATCCCATTAATGTGAATTAGTATCACATTAGAAATGATTAGTGTTCTGAATTCAAAATAGAAACTCTCAACTCTTGAAAGAACTACGCTCAATTCTCAAAACCCATAGGGAACCAAACGTAATTATTGTAAAATAAATGAATTCAGCTTGCTTATACAATCAAATGGGATTTTAAATATAACTAACATTAACCGCTCAATTTACTCATTCACTCCATTTATCTTACAACAATTTTAATAATATTAATTAAATTGAATATTACAAAAAAATGACTAAAAATAGCTTCTTAGGATTCTCTTTCGTTTACTTTAGCCCTGTAGTAGGATTATCATTGCAGTTTGTGATAAGAAGCCATCCTTCAAAGTAAGCATTTAATTTTATTTTTTCTTTTCTCTAAGGTAAAAAGATTGAGGTACAAGTAGCATTACTATCATCCTAATTTGGTAAGAAAAGCTTCAACTGTTTTTTCATAATCTTTGATTATATACTTAAATATTTAATTTTTCTATTTTATCACAACACAGTAAAAACATTTAAGACAATAGAATCTCTTACAGAATTTCAGAAAAAGCACAGCGAAAGCCTTGATTTCTTAATAACAGTTTTTAGCAAAGAAATACCACAACTAACCCATTATATACAGTAGATTAGTTATACGTATCTACATGTGAGTTTCCCTTAAATTGAAAGAGTTAGAGAAGGGTCCGGTTCCAGGCATCCAGCAATGAAAGAAAGAAGGAGCTACATTGAACCAAGACTAATAGCGACAGTCACAGGTGAAAAATTAAGAATTTAAGTTGTGTTACCTTGAGAGAGAACCACAGCTTGAATTATGAGAGTCAGCTTTAGCAGTTCCATTTCATGTCGAAACAGTTAGCAGATGTTCTCATGTGTCTTTGTTCTAGAAGTTAGAAAAAAAACTTTTGTTTCTTATCATGAAAGCGTCGTCTCCTGCTGGCATCATTTATTCTTCTTTGTGTCTGTGTGTCTGCAGAGCGTGGTTTCCTCTTTTATCGACAGTTGTTCTTTATTAACCTGAGTGGATTCGCTGCAAGCACTTCTTTCCATAGCACATGACTGCTTCTAGCACACTGCTCAAAACTGAAGTTTTCCTTTTGTTTTGCCGTTGTCTTCCTAAAGATTGAGCCATTTTCAACACACTCACACTTCAGAATTTCCTTGTAAATAATTGAATTAAGACATAATTGACTCTCAGTATAATACCTGTCAGATGACAAAGACATCAAGCTTTAAGATGCATTCGAAAGAGTATTTTTATACATTTTAACGTATAAATGTCTCTGCAATTTTACATTGTTCTGCTTATCACATTCACTTTATCCTTCTTTATGCAGAAAAACAATTATTTGGTGATTTCCTACAGGCATTTTAGTCTTTTGGTTTTAAGATAACAATCATGACAGATCTATGTTTTGGAAACAAAAAGTAGACTTTATCTGAACTTTATGTGGACATGGATGGTGATGTCATGTTAACACTGCTGCCTCACAGCTCCTGAGTCCAGGGATCAATCCCAGCCTATGGCTCCTTGAATATGAAGAAGTGAAGGAAGTTTATGGACTGGGGACATGCTAGGAAGCACATTCGGAGTGTGATTCTCCTGACATAAACACATACACAATGTCACAGGTGTTTTGGAGCTACAAAGCCGGAATTGCAGAAGATTGTGTTAAGGCAAGTTGACAGAAGGTACATACAGAAGAGAACTGATTAAGCAGAACAAAATGTGGAAAATAGTAAGGTGACAAGGATAATGGTGGTTCAATCAAGTGGTGGTGGTAAAGGTAATGGTCGGAGTTGAAGTAGTCCATACCCTAAAGATGGCTTTAGGAATAGGACTGGATTAGTTGAGGCCAGAGGCCATGAAGTCAGCTTCCAACCTGTTTTCACGAGGAATGACAACGCCCCAAAATCATAGAGTGGCGAACTATTGTGGAGTGAATATAGGACGAGGAGGCCAGGACGCCCCCGCAAGGTAACCAAGGTGGAGTTGGGGTGGAGGTGGGATGCAAAAGTCGCACGCGAGGGAGAGAGATATCGCTTTTGGTATTTATAGCGTTCAGTGGAGGAAGGACGAAGGGAGAGATTGCTAACCGCTGACGGCTGGGGATGATTGAGCGTGGTTGTTGTCATTCCTCCCGAACTTTAGTTAAATAAACTCCATTTCACAGTGTAGGACAGTGGAGAGTGACAGAGTGACACTGACAGAGGACAGTGTAGGAGACATTGTTTGTTTCAGAATAGACAACAGGAGGGACTGTCGTGAGAGGAACAGAAGAGAGCCCTGTTACAGCTGGCCATGCCTCCAGAGATCGGAGGGAGCAAATGCCCCAGAATCCTTTTAAAACCATAGGATATGCGGGCCTCTGTTAGGCCTTTGACAACAGTGTCTGGGAGAGGTATCTGGGAGAGGGTTGAATGTGAGGTTGGAGGCCTCCCCACCGGATTTCTCTTGGATACAGGAGCTACTGTTGTGCCCTCTGAATATGATTGCCCAACAAAAGGCAAGGTTTCACAAGTGTCAGGAGTAACCTGTCAATCTGTCAACCTGCCAACGTGATCTTTTTGACTGGATTGTTGGACATTTCAGCTCCATAAATTCTACAGTTGATATTGAGAATATTTCTGGGGAAAACTGGGCACTCCAAGGTCAAATATGGCAAATGACTTGGGCAGGGCAGAATGGTTTACAGGCATCATGATATTGGGCAGCAGGACATCGATTAATGGCTCAGAGCTCATACATTTATTACTGTTCGCCAGGTTGTTTAATGTGTCAGCTGCAGGATTTAAGCAGGTTCCAGATGCTTTAAATCGCTCTCTGCTTACAACAGCCTGCCAGGCTGCTTTAGATTGAGTAATCACACAGCTAACTCGAGACATGACCCCAATAGCTGAAGGTATAGTTCCAAGCTCTTCTGGCCTGCAAGCTTACAAATTGCTTCTGAATAGTAGTGATGAAGTCAAGGTGGGCTGCTGGTGGTAACAGACTTTAGTTTTTTTTTAATCCCTTATTAGTAATTGGTGTAAATTTACTTTTACTGTGTAAAAATTAGTGCCAATTGGTGTTATGCCCATTGGGGCCTGGTATGCTGTTGTTTCCATCCCTTTTGTCATTTCCCCTGCTGGTGTGGACTGGATGTGCAGTGGGATGATGGTCTTTCCCTGACCACTGTTCACTGAGCACAAAATCTGACAGCATCTTGGTGTCTGGTCTCGGAGCCTGAAGTGGACAATAGTGTGTGATATAGTCCCAGCTCTCCATGGAAGGAACAGCCCTGGCCTACACAGGTGTCGGAGGACACGTGGCGCTTTCCAGAGCCTTGTGCTCCTGCCCAATAAAAGAGCAGTCTGTGATGTTCTGAAGACCTGCTCCTTCTGCATCAGGCTGAACTGTAGTGGACACCACCCTGCTTCTGCTTCCACCCTGCTTCTGTATGGTCCTTATGTTTTTCCCCGTCTGCCTCATGTTGAAAACAGCTGGGCACCATGAGTGGACGTCACGAGTGGCATGCATTTAAAGCTGGTCTTCAGGTTGTCATTCAAAGTTAAAAAGTCTAAATTTCACTACTGCAGAGCAGATGTCTAGGGCCATAGTCCATGTTCGACTGACAATGCACTATGCTAATCATGCTCAGGCTTGAGCATTTCAAACTCAGATATGTCTTTGTGATGTACAGCAGGCTTCGGCTCTATATAGTTTTGTGGCTGGATGCTTTACTCGGTTGTTTTGGCACAAATGGTTTGGCTTAGGACTTTACCTACTTTATTTCTGAATTATCTTGTTTATCAGCTCCTTAAGCACCTTTATAATGCTTTGCTGTGTGCTAGAATAAGCCAGATTGCTCAGGATGCTGTGTGAATGAGATTCTCCAGATTCCCGAGGCCTTGACAGGAGGGAGTGAAGGCATTCAGAGTTCGTCTTTGTTATTATGTTACGTTAAAAAATTAAACTTGCAAATTCTGCAAGATTTGTTTCTGTGCTCCAGACAGCCAGGGTTTCACGAACAGTGTTTTTTTGTGTCTTGTGTCTGGTTTAACTATACAAAGTGGGAACAGAGACTTTGGCTGATTGCCAAGGTTGACCACAGTTAACTGTCTGACTTTGTACTGTATTTGGCAACAGACTATCACTAACAAATCACAAAATTGTAAGTTTTTGTATGGAAATGTTGCTCATCTCCAAGAATAAAAGTGTGCTGCTGTCCCTTAGAGAGCGAGTGAGGGGCGAGCTGCTGGCTGCATCTGTATTGTAATAAAGAAATCTCCAGCTTGATTTCTCAGAGTTGTGTGGTTTTCTGAGAAGTGTCTAACAATATGAAGAGGATTAGCTGTCTTCATTGACTGATGCCCTCATTTCCAAAAAGCTAAGCTGCTGTATTTGTTGGAAAGCATATCATTTTCATCCAGGTTTCCATTATTATTGATTACTAAGGCTGTTTTTACAATATTATGCTTGGATTGATCTGGACTTCAGTGCATTGTTGTCTAGGGAAGAGTCTGAAGGAGAAAGGCTTTTACATTAGTTTAGAATCCTGGTACAGGCCTTGTCTCTATCACTAAATCACTGGTTATAATATTGATGATCATTGAATATCATCTTTTACACTTTATGAATGATTTTAATTCATCTCCTGCTTGTGGTTAACTTATTTCTGCACTTCAATCTCTTTGTTTCCAGCTGCTTCAGTCTGCGGAGCTTGTCGTAGTCTCTACATAACTTGCAAACCCTAATTTCCAACTGAACAGCTGTTACTAGCTGATCAGTTGATGATGAACAGACAGGGGGTGACACTGTCTCCAACTGTTTCTCCCAGTGTTTCTCCCAGTGCACATGTCCAGATGGATACACTTCAAGGGACACACTTAAATAAGGGCAATAGTAAAACTCCAAAACTGGTACAAGGCTGATGTCATTCTCATATCCCATTCAACCTTTCAAGAGGTGAAAGCAAATTTAAAAATAGAAGATTGAAACCAATTAGCTATTAACATCTCAACTGGAGCACAAACCAGAAGTAGCATTCTTCGCTCACTGTTCTGTGACCACGTTTTCCCCGGGAGAGGCAGGTCAATGTTGGGAATCCCAGAGAGCCCTGTCTGATTAATTCCAGAAAACAACAACTCCAGTCACTTCCTGCAAGCTTTCAGTGACATCACTTCGAGCTGTGCCACTTTTCCAATCAGGACTCTCTTGCCTGTGAAGGCAGAATGGAGCTTACACATGTTGCCACAGTTGATCAAATGGCATGTCTCCTAAGAGGATGTGGGAGTCATTTCCAGAAAGCTTTAAAATAACTGGCAGTTCCAAACTGAGTGATATATAATAAATGGATGGTGATTCAAAATTTGAAAAAAAGGAAGCAGCAGGGATTGCCTGTATCGCCTGTAGAAGGTTTCCTACAGGCTACTTGTATTAAGATGACAAAGGTGACAAGTCCAGGCCCTTCAATACTGACAGAAAGGATGAACTTGTAGACAAAGACTAAGACTAGTGAGAGCATGGAAATGTAGCCTGCTCTCTGACACCAAGCAAAAAACACTTCAGTGGGAGGCTTATCGCAGGTGATGCTCCTGACAGCACAGATGAGCTTTAAAATTAAAGTTACACTAAGATAACAAATTTCCCTGTAAGGGAGACATGCTGTGGAAACTGAAGCACAGCAGTCTCCTACTGAGACCCATCAACAGATCCAGACAGGGGGAAACGCTATTGACTCTACTTTGCATTTTTAAATATTCATAGCTTTAATTACAGATGAAGAAACACAGCATTTTGTGTTTGTTTGGTGGGTACAAATGTAACAATGTAGTTTAGCTTAAGATTTTCTCATTGAATTTCTAGAGATTCAGAAACTCCCCTTACTTTCATTCCACTAAAGTCCTCCTTTAGTTGGTTTACGTAGGTAATTTTAGAACTTCAGAGCGTTAAGAACATAAGAACAGTTATAAATAAGAGGAGACCATTCATCTGGTCCATTGGTAGTTACTGTAGGAACAAAAGAAACGTATTGATCCGAGGATATCATCCAGCTGTTTCTTGAAGAAAGAGTATCAACTTCAACAACATTTTGAAAACCAAGTGCCTTTTCAGTTTTCCAGTTTATATTTGATTTAAACTTTTCAGTTTTAGATGCTCTTCAATGTCATTTCCACTTAAATCCTCTGGTGTGTGTTTCACAGTGTACTTTGAAGAAGTTCTCTGCATGGACTGGATCGGGACCTTTGAGGATTTTGAATACTTGTATCAGGTCTCATTCTTCTCTGCTCATTTTTTAATCCTGCCAGTATAGGACATTCCATTAAGTCACAAAATGCATCTAGTTCTCTTCTGGACTGATTATAGAGAAGTGATATCTTTTTTAAAAACTGGTGAACAAAACTGCACACAATATTCTAAATGAGGCCTAACTAGTGCAATATGATCATAGCATCACCTCGATTTGAATACTGCACTTTTGAATATATAGTTTTAAATTGCTTTTCCACGGTTTCTAGGAGATTTAAACGACACGTCAACGAACATCTAAGTCTTTTGTATTCCTAGCTTGTTTTACCTTCTGTATTCTAAACCCTCCTCTTGTCTACAACATGATCTGCCAGGTGTTTGCTAGGTCTTGAATTATATCTCAGAATTAAACTGAGAAAGCCTGAATCCCATGTGGGTCAGACCATGCTGAAGGCTCTTCTGGAAGCTGACTGAGATATACCGTACCAACAGCATTGAGCCAAGCTGTAGTGGCTGGTCCAACACTGAAGGGACTTGCAATTGCTACAACAGCACCTTTAGCTTTTGCATAATCAGAAGAGGCTTGTGGGGAGCTGAGGCCAAACTCCAGCATCACCTGGTGGTAAAGAGAATGATTGCATGTGGCAAAAACTAAATACAAAAGAGACTCAATCCACTCATTTTCTAACTGCTTTATCCAACACAGGCTCTTGGGGGAGACAGATCCTCAAGGTTTCTTTGCATTGTTCATTATTTTAAGCTGCTAACCCAACACCCCTTTAATTTCTTTCTAATAAAGGTGATGGAGCCTCAAATTCATTTTCAGAACTGGGGTGCTCCAGTATATGGGTGGAATTGGTATGTTCTACTCATATTCACATGGTTTCCCCCCACACTCCAAAAAATATACTGGTAGGTTAAATAGCTTCTGGGACAATTGGTCCTGGTGTCAATGTGTATGTGTCTGCGTGCGTCTGTCTGCCTGGCATCCTGTCCAGGGTGAACTTCAGATCACTTGTCAGTTACTAAACAGTTAAGCAAGCCATTTGTTCAATTTAAGAAATGTTGACCCTTGAGGGACTTCTGCCCAGAATGCACTCAAAAGGGCTTAATTTAGAAAAATGCTGACTAATTAAAAAGCTAAACTTAAGAGCTGATTACAGTTAAATTATTCTAGCTCTTTGGAAATTGATGAGTTAATGCCTCTCTGTAAAACCTGCTGGGCAGAGCTGTCTTGGAGCAGGGTCAACCATTTTAAAACCCTGATAAAGAAACGTTGCTTGACACAAATACTTCACCAAAAAATCTATTGTTTTACTCTGAACGTGTAATCTTGTGCTCTCATTTAGAACTTATATAATTTCGATTTCTGCCATGAGACTTAGACGATAAACAAACCAGTGTTTTACTTTGCCCATCACAGAGCATCAAGATTCCTATCATTCATTTACACATGAAATAAAAAAGCTAGTTGAGGAAAAAGTGTTCACACTTTGGAACAAGTAATACACTGTATGTATGTTGTGCATGGTGGTACCATGGCATTTTTCAAGAGACAGTCTGAGCTGCAGCTTGAATTGCATTCAATTACAATGCTGATCAGCAACCAAGATGGACCACTGATGACACCACTGGTTGGTGTCATTGTTATTGAATGGTTGCAACATTGACCTCTTGTGTCTTTTTTCTGTGAGAGAACAGAAGGCAGTAAAACCTACAGATTTCACACAACTTTCCAGGTTTGACACAGTAGGGGAGTTCATCTGCAGCCATGTACTGTAGTTCTTCATTATAACCAATATTACTGAGCCTTTTTACCTTGAAAGCTCAAATTAGCAATAATATCAAAGGAGCCTGCTAAATATAAAGAAGTATAAAGATAACAGCTAAGTATAAAGATGGCTGCACAAGTGCGCAGTTAGTCAAGGGCTTTTGCAGTTATATAAGCAACACTTAAAAGATCCCCATGCCCCGAATGAAAATCAGACTGTGTGTCAGATATTATATGATTTTTATCTCAAAACCAAATCAGCTGGTTATTAACTGTATTCTCTGATCTTCAATATACAAGGCATAGCCCTTAGTATAATTGAGATCAGCACCTCCTTTAAATAGAGATGTGCTAAGCAGATATCTATTGCTTACGAATTTCAGCTGTTTGAAAGGGGTGTAAAGGAGTAGGAGGAGGAGTTAAATTGTCCAACTGCCCCAAGAAAAGATGAATTAGATTACTGTTCTAGTTTGTGTATTTTATCACATATTGTATCACTCACTACTTCTGTAAAACATATCTTACAACAGTATCAGGCAACTGAATTGAATGCTAACTACAGTCTGCCAAGAGCAAGTAGAGTCAATGATCAAGAAACTATTTTTATGGCCTGGCTAGATTTTGTTTTGGGTCTGAAAATGTCCTCCACTGCAAAAAGTCCAGGTGGCAGCTAATTCCCCCTTCAACTTTTACCACAGTGGTAAAATGTGTATTCCTTTGTTCTTTCAATATGGGAAAAGGAAGGATAATTATCTGTAGGGAGTTAGTGACTATAGAGAACAGAAGAGTTTAAATGCCCTGTCTTCTGAGAGTTTGTGAGTCTCTCTACTAAATGCCAAATTGCAAATACCTGTATATAGGTAATTATAGGATCAAAATGCAATCTTCAGTATCCAAGGGGAACACTTATGTAAGGGAGATACAGAAGGCATCATAAAATTATAAAAGCTCAGGCAAAGAAATAAATTCATTTTTTCTATGGAGACGTGACCTCCAAAGTCTTAAATACCGTAATTCAGTGATCCCTGGCTTTGGCTGTTTTTATTTTAAGTGGTTCAGAAAATAATGTGTTAAAATTAAGTGTGTTAAAAATAAATTTAACAAGTTCTGATAGCTAGGGTGCACTTCTTCCTCGTACTGTACATTTGAATGAAATTCATGATGCACCCTCTTAATTGAAGTGTCAATCTGGATGTGCTAGATTTCTATTGCTTCTTGTTCAATTTATTTTTAATTTTCATTTTCCTGAATGAGATATCAACTTCAAGGCAGTAAAAAGCTGTCTTTAAAAGCCTTCTTTTCATCTCCAGTTGGTGGTATTAAATTGTAATCTGTTTTGTGTAAAACAGTTACGGTTGCTGATTAAAAGCTTTTTTCTGTATATACATTTCCTTTGTGTCACTATGGATACTGGCTACAAAAACGTGAGATCCTAACAAAAGACACAATGATTTGTATATCAAAGTAGCATTTGTAAGAACGATATGAATATTACTTTCCTTAGTTCCAATATAATCTGAGAAAAAAAACTCTTGAATGAATTTGAAACACTAAGTATTCTGATAATTAAAGTGTTTCACTGCAGGCTAATTCACCATGTATAATACAGTTGCGTCATGAATAAAGAACTTGCGTGGAGGTTCAAAGACGAGCCTTTTTGGGGAGAAACTGCAGCTGCCTTAAAGAACTCCTCCTCACCTGTGACGCTTGGTCTTGGAATTCCCCAAGTGGTGCTGATGGGATGAGTCAGTCAAGGCTTTCTACCTTTGGCAAAATGTTGGCTCCTAGGACAACCCAGTTGCCTGGGGCCTTGCAGAGAAACTGCTGAGAGATCCCCTGCCTCATTGCCAGAAGGTCTCCTGAAGGCTGTGTGGGCCTGGCAGTGTAGCAGATCACAATCACCCCAGTGGGTGAGCAGTGGGTGGGTATGTCTGCCTTCCCCATTCTCCCCTGGCACTACAGGAGCTGCTGCTCTGTGCCGAGACCAATACACTTAGCTGACATACCTGAACCAAAAATTAGTTCAAAACTCAGAGGCTCTAAATCTTTTAGAATGTTTTTATCTTGATATTGACGGTTGTTCCCCCTGTCACTTCAGCTATTTCAAAGTTGTTTCCTTCCGACAGTTTCTTTTGATATTGGAATGGTACAAAGGGAGACAAAACTTTGTTTTTGAAGAGCCTTTTTGAACTTTCTTGCCCAACTGTCACTGCCATGGTTTTATGACAAAAAAAGGCCAAAAATCACTGTTATTGCTGCCTTGTGTGTGTGTGCAATATGATTAATCATAAAGTAGACAGAACAAATTTCCCCTGTGCCACTGGTATGTCAGTGGAATCCTAAATTATATTTCACTGCCTTAAACAGACAAAAGAAATGTTTTCCATCTGACAGAATTCTCTTTTGGGGAAACTGCTGTTTTTAGTGGCAGTGTATGAAACTATTATAGAAAATCTATTATTGAAAAGTCTTTTGGTACAATATTCTAAATGCAATTCTAGTAGCAATATCCTTCTATCTGATCATATTGAACATAAAACGTGTTTTTCTGATTTTTAAATATGTATATATGGACAAAATATAGATTCTCTGCTGAAACCTGTAGCGAGTCCTGTATCTTTGATATGTAATCAAAGACATAACAAAACAAACTTTTACTCCCAGTAACAGGTAATGGATATACAATTAGTTTTCTTTGGTTTGTGGCATCCCACAATTCATATACTGTAGGATTTTATCACATTGATTGTTAATAAAAAATCATCGCCTCAGATCAACAAGGAAACAAGGGGATTCTCAGTCTCCAATGTAGGATCTCTAATAAACAACAGCAGTTTCCTGGATTGTAGAATGAGATTTTTAAATTGTAACTTGTGTGTCTGACAAAAAGAGGTTTATGTGGGTGTGAAGACTTGGATTGTATTCCAAACAATAAAAAGGACAGCACTCTCCTGTTATGCTCCCACCAAGACAGGCTTTGACAAAATATAAATTATTAATTTTCAGAGGGGAAAAACTTTTTTAAATTTGTTGTTGCCACAATTCTAAGGCACAAAAACAAAAAGGCTATCAGAGTATTTGTTTTTTTGCATAAAATGTCAGCCTACTGTTATACAATAGGCAGTGCCTATTGTATAACAATTGTCAGCCTACTGTTATACAATAGGCAGTGCCTATTGTAAAGCGGTATTTCTATCGTTTTGGAAAGTATCATTTATTTTATTAAATAAAGCAATTAGATCTAGATCATTTGCTTTTTCGTTTTTAGTTTTTGCACCTGTACTACCAAGTAATATTTAATTAAAACTTGAATAAATCTGGCACACTGGTGTGGGTATAAAGATTTCAGCTGAGACTTAGTTCATAAAAAATGCTGAATCCAGTTTGAATCCAACTAAAATCCCATCCCTTAGGACAGAAAAAGTTTTAATTTTCTTGCACCTTAAAACTGTTTTTACCTCGTCAAACTTATTGCATTGAGATTTTATGTTTCAATTTTTCCTCCTTTGTGTCAATGGCACACATCAAGATGAGCCCTGTGTGGCCACCATTGCCTGAGGCAGTCCGAAGAACATCTTTGTTCTTCCGGTAGTTTGTTTCATGTAAGAATATTGACGGAGTGTTTATTCCTGGAGACTTTACAGTTCAGCTCTGTTTTAATTTAGTTTCACTTCAGTTTCATACACATTCATACTCTTATGCTGTGTTGTATGGGATGAATGCTTCAGTATATGCAGGCACTGCACTCAGCTGCTGACATTACGACACTGTACTCCATCCCCAATCCAGCACATCCCAGTCTCCTTACCTCAGTGTCCTCATATAGTTTCTTACTAGTATCCTTGTGGTTCTGATTCAACTTCTTTTCAGTTTAGCCCAAGCCACCTGCTGCTATATATATAAAGAGTATAATCTGTATTTTCTACAGAGTATAATTAGAATAGAAATGTGTGATTATGTATGTGTGTGACACAGTGGCCCTTTGCTTCTTTGTAGTCCTGCAGCTGGGGTGCTATCTACAGTAGATGGAGTTTGTATGTTTTTGCTGGGTGCTCCATTTTCCTCCCACACTCCAAAAACATACTAGTAGGCATGTGTGTGTGTGGCCAGCAATGGACTGGTGTCCCTTTCAGGGTGTATCCTGCCTAGCACCCATTGCTTGCTGGGATTGGCTCTGGCTCCCCGTGAGCTGAAATTGGATGAAGCAGCTAGAAAATGGATGGACTGATTATTTATGTATTTACTCTGGATAAAAAGAGTAATTTAAGAGCTGATTACAGTTAAATTATCCTAGGTCTTTGCAAATTGATGAGTCAATGGCTCTCTGTAAAACCTGCTGGGAGGAGCAGGGTTAACCACTTTAAAACCCTGATAAAGAAACACTGCTGCTTCATCCAATTTAGGGGCGCGGGGGAGTCCGAGCTAATCCCAGCAAGCAATGGGTGCTAGGCAGGACACACCCCGAATGGATGCACAATACACGCCGACTAGTATGTTTTTGGAGTGTGGGAGGAAACTGGAGCACCCAGCAAAAACATACAAACTCCACACAGATAGCACCTCAGATCCAGAACTGAACCCACAGCTCCAGGACTACAAGAAAGCAATGCTAACCATTGCGCCACTGTGCCACCTGCATACATAATCCCACATTTCTGTTCGTCTCTAGAATGTATCAAGCTGCCATGTTTTGGTAAGCGAATCCTGAGATGTAGAATGCTGATAGAGAAGATTTATTCAATTGTACAGTATCTCACAGTGAGTTTATTTTATTTATTCATAATAAGTTAATCGACTTTGAAACTGGGTAGGAAAAGCAATGAATATCTACAATATTGAACCTGTCTTTCTGTTGGAAGATCTGTTAGAAGAGCTGTGTAGATTAAAATACAAGTCAATACAATACAATCAATACAAAATAATTATAGTACTCCATTTGGTTGCCCAGATTATTGCTGCTCAGAACTACTCATTAACTACTCATTAATTGTAAATAGAAATAGAAATCTAGTAGAAATACTGCACTCCTTGTACGTAGCTCTATGTCAAAAATATATTGTTTATGTTCTGACTGCTGTCCTGCAGCATCACTCGGCTCGCGGTTGCCCTGGGAAACCGGAGCATTCTCACAAGCGCTTCTGCCCCTCTTTCTCCAGCAGCCAGAATCCTGACCAGGTCTAGTGCAAGTGTTCACGTTACTCCTATCCCGGAGTCCTTGCACTGGCTTCCGGTCAAATTCCAGGCTCTGCATGGCTTGGCACCTCATTACCTGTCTGAACTATTATCGCCCTACACCCCACCTCGCAACCTTCGCTCTTCTAATTCTGCTCGCCTTACTGTCCCCCAAGCCCATCTACATTGTATAGGTGACGGGGCCTTCTCCTGTTATGCCCCCAAGCTCTGGAACTCTTTCCCCAAGGATATAAGAGAGTCACCTTCTCTAAACTCCTTCAAATCCAGACTCAAAACCCTCTTCTTCAGAAAAGCCTTTACTGAACTGGTTTCATTCTTCACCCCTCTGCTCTTCTTAGTACCACCTTCCACGGTCTCCTCTATATATTGTAATTGTGTTTTATCTTGTGTATTCTTCTTATTTATTGTTGTTGTCATCCTGTAAAGCGCTTTGAGAAGCCACCTTTAAAGGCGCTATATAAAATAAAGATTATAATTATATTATTATTTCTGGAGGTTCCTGACTTCACCCCGGGGTGGCGCTCGCCTTGCAGGACCCCAGGGCCGTCTTCCTGCTGCCTTCAGCCCTCGGCCATAGCGTTCCCACTGAACGCTGGCCCCTCTCTCCAGCCACACTCTTCTCTGCCGCCCTCCTGGCTCTTCTTCAGGGCAGCCTTGCTGTCCAGCACGTCGGGGCTCTTCCTCACTATCGTCCTTGCAGCACCTTGGCCAGGTTGCTTGTCTTTTCTTTTTCTTTCCAGTCTCCCCAGCCGCCTTCCAGCGCCCCAGCGGAGCGCTTTTCTTTCCTGGACTCCGGCGAGCGCGAGCTCTGACTAGGAGCTCCTCCCACGGCTGTGTCACCGCGAGGCTCCGGAAGCTGGGAGGGGACCAGAGGACGGTCACGAGCATGACCTGGGTTAGGCCAAAGGGCGTCCAGGTATCTGGTTCCAGCCGCACCCAGGCGCTTCCGTCGGGGAGATGTCTCCTGGGAGACTGGGTTGACAGCATACGCTAGGCCTGGTCTCGGGATTTGGGAGACTGCCCTTCAGGAGGTCGCCTTGAATCGGCCAGCTCCCAGGCCCTCTGAGGGTATCACCGTGCTGGTCGGACCCCTCCACTCAGTGAAGCCTTTCGGGGGAAGCACAGCTGTGGACCTCGGTGGCTCGTCCCTTGCCAGCCCGCTGGGCTATTCTAGTGGGCTATCTACCAGGACCGTGCAGGCACCTTTCTAGAGTGACATCCCGATAGCCTAGGCTCATAGATTCCAGTCAGCAGAGTTTGGTGGACAGATTCCTGAAGGTTGACACTGTAATCTGCCAGCCTTTCTCATCTCCGTCTCTGATGCACAGAGCTGGCCTCTCCCCAGATTGAGTCTTTTCTTTTAACTACTGACTGACCCGGTTTAAGTTATGTCAGATTCGACAGGATTCAATATTCTTGCTATCTGCAGTACGTGCTGTTCTCCTGTCAGACAGCAAGAACCTGGCAAAAAGATGTTTGAGGGTGTGCGTCTGCAATAAGTTTAATGACCATGTCAGGCTCTCTTTTTTTCTTCCAGAAAACTATGTCTGCATTCCTTGTTCCGTAGGCACCAAATGATTCATTTCTTGTTTTGTTTTAGCCTTGATATATACAGTACAGTATAATTAGCTAGAACTTGCACAGGACTTACAAGTGATGACGTGACCTTTCTGAATGAACACAATGTCAGAGTTTCACTCGCTGGCCTTGGCAAACTCCAGGGAACAGCACAGCAGGGTCTCATCGAGAAATATTTTCTTTGGCATGAAAACGTTCTCCAGGGTAATTTTAAGTGTGTCAAGGAAGTGCCAGCCTGTCAAATAATTATTGAATTTCTTGTCCAGCTTAATTTTTATCAAAAGCTCAAATGGTTGCCATGTTGTTTGTATTTATTTGTAGCACTCCAGGATTCATTATGTCTTAAAATAAGAGGCTGTGTTCTTAATTTAAAAACAGTAATTATGGTCTTGCCACACAGTTCCTTCACATTGCAATTTACAGAAGACCATAATTTTCATTTTCAGAGCCTGTGAAAATTTTAACTCCCATTGATTTGAAGCAATTTTGCATATACATGTTTTGACTGTGTCGGCAATCTACTGTGAAGGAAAAGGGACATTGTTTCTACCCTCATTCCTCTACTTTTAAACTAAAAACCCTTTTGTAGGTATTTTATTATTTTCTTGCAGTGTTTTTGCATTTTCTTTATGTGAGTTCAAAGTATTCTAAAAGCTTCTCCTCAATCTATAGCATCCCCAATCCCTCTGAAAGATCAAAATATTCTAATCCCCCACAAAAACAGATGGCATTGCATTCCCAAATATTTGCTGTAGTGTGTCAGGTAAGTCTGTGGTCTCACAGTTTGTGGGTTCAAGTCTGTTCTTCAGACTGTTATTGTCTGTTCGGTGAGGTACTTTACCCCAGCTGTTCCAGTTCACCCAGCTATGTAACTGGCCAGTAAAGCAGGAGGATTATCCTGTAGTGCACTAGTGTAGGACGTTCGATCCACTTAAAGCTCCAATAACCAGAAAAATTTGTGGCTCTGATAAGGAAATTTTCTCCCTAAACTTGCTTCATTAAAAGATAAATTCATTGATCATTAATAGATTTAATTTAAAAAAATAATGGCCCTTAATGTAATAAGACATCAAAGCGTATCAATACAGTAATATATGTTTCATACTGTATATTGTTCATTGGGTGTAGAATTTTAATAAATGACAATTATAAATTAATAAATTCTCAAAAGTACATCAGAAAAAGCTGAATTGTTTGTTAACTTTTTAGATTTCATGTTATAAAAACAGCAGCAATGAAAACATAGAAAACTGGCCTTTTCTCATCTTCATGAATGGAATGTATTTGGTTTCTATGTAGAAAATAACACAGTCTGCTCGTATTTGAAGTATATTTTTCATGGTCTCTCTTTCTTGTCCTCTGTATGTAATTCAGTGGTTCATTTCTGAAAGCTTCATGTTTGACCCTCAGCCAGTGTCAATTGTTCTCCATCAAGTGGAGATAAATGTACGAATATGAATAATTTTTACTTTGCCGTTACCCTAGTAACAAAAGCCAGTGAAAACGTGAAAAGGGTTTATTAAAGAGAGATGTTTGAGATCTTCTGCTATCGAATATAATTTTTTCCAACATCTCTGAAAAAGCTATTTCTGACAGTGAAGCGTCCTGAATTCCTTGTGAATATAGGTTTATCTGGGCAGGTGTATTCATTCTCCACTGCCTACAGCTGTGACAGAGCCAACCTGCTGGGTTCTGGCTCCTGAGGCTTTGAGCTAGGAATCCTTGGGTCTAGATGATAGCAGACAAGTTGTGAAAGTGCCTTTCCTTTTTGGAAATCACCTCCAGCCCCCACATGCAAATACAGCAGTTCATTATGGTTGTTTATGGTGCCTACTAAAAGTTATCATACTGTAGTGTGGCCCAGGCTTTATTCTGCATGTTACCAATTCATTGAGCTAACACTAAAGAAATACAAAATTGGTGCATTTGTTTCAGTAATGTCAGAGTCAATTTGGAGATGTACAGAGTTTCAGACTTTTAGTAAGTGCTATGATATAACTGTGTGTTCCACAAACAATTCATCAATATTTCATTAGGATCCTTTTAAATTATTAAGAAGACTTAAAGGGTCAAGCCTGAGTTGGGTTTGTAGTGATCCCAGATTCTCTGAGATGGCTTATTTAACTAAAAAGACCCTACAAGAAGATGTATATTTTAACAAAATCATGTTTTAGTAATGTCTCTTGCACACAAATTGTAAGTTGGCTGTGTATGTTTCCTTTGATTTGGAAACTTTGGAGCATCTGGCTTAAATACTTAGCTGAGTTATTAAAATATGAGATGGAACTGAGGGAGTTTAGGATGTCTTACAGTAGATGTTTCTTTTCCTTGTGCTAAATTTAGTTCAATTTATCTCACAGTTTCTCATAGACATTTATCCACAGTACATTTACTAAAGAATTTTAGTTTCTACAATCTGTTTGCTGTATTATTCAATGGTTTCTAAATAACATTACTATGTTCTATACTGGACCATGGAAAAAATAAAATCTATCTAGAACTATTCACCTATGAATAGCTATATCTATTAATCTAGTACTGTTTATCTACAACAATTCTTATCTGGAACTAGTTACCTACAACAAGAACTATCTTGAACTGTTCATCTAATAGTAGTCACCTACAACTTACCAATACTGTTAAATTAAAACTAGATCTCTTTACAATAAAACTAAATCTATCAAGCACTATTCAATTAAATCTAGATCTGTATAGAGCTGCATAGAGGTATCTGATACAGCTCACAACATCCACAAGGTACGAATCACCTGCATTCCTGTGCATAACGATCAGGAAAGCTGGTGGTGAGGTTACATGTTGCTTTACTGCTACTGAATCTTTTAGGTGCACAGCCACAGAAACTTTTTCAAATGGAAAAGGCCATTCTTCTTCTCTACATGACAGTATGGAGAGCTCATATAGGCACCCAGATATTCTAATGTGCAATGGAAATTCATACCATAGTAGTTAATCTGTATAAGGGACGTTGCAAAATGTAAGATATGTACAGTACTAGTGCAGTTTCTACCTCAGTAGAAAAACGTGAATGTGTTATTAGAACTCGCTCCTGGCATAAGCTGTCACGTGAAAGGTAAAAGACTGAATACACAAGGAGGTGTACATGTGTCCGAAGAAGGCCACAGCTGGCTTTAACCTCACTAAGATTTGACACAGATCCAATACCACTGGGCCAGCAGTAGCTTGCTTTGGAAAAGAGAAATAGATTGTAAAAATAATGTAATGCATATTAGAGCTCATCACAACCATTGCAACTCATTTAATAACTAGGTTCAATCAAAAAAAGATGGTCCTCCTTTTCATTTACTGTTTGTAAATAATATCCATAAAAATAAGAATGACCTGAAGTACTTTTAGTTGTGGGCCTGGAGAATGAGAATAATTCTGTTGGTCCACATGATTACATGATCACTGCACTCCCAAAGGCATGTCGGTTTCAGTCAGTGAAAACTGGGGTATCCAATTTCTGTCAGAATCTCACTTATTCATAAATTCTGAACTCCTGCTATAAATATCCTCAACTTAATTTGTGTCTTATGGCTGTTTTGTAATAAAATTGAAAGTGCACTTTTTCCAATTCTATAAAATGTAATTTCTGCACCTTGAATTCAAACAACTGTCAAAGTAATTTAGTAAAAGTATCTCCTTCAAGGAAAGTCAGCTCCTGCCTGCCTGGTATTATTTATTTCTTTTTAAAATGGAAAATGACAGATTGTAAAACAGCTCCTTTTTTTCTTCTTCTCTGGCTTTGGAGACATCCAAGGCTGTATATGACTTTCATGTGAAAAAGGCAGTCAGAATTTGTTTTGGTGACTCTTGTTTCACAAGGAATAGTAGATTTGAAGTATTAATTTAAAGATGTAAAGGCAAAACTTCAAATGTTTGTCTTTTTGGATATATACAATCCAGTTTACCAATGCTGATCTCACATAACTGTGTCTGTTACAGATATAATGCCTTTGTTCCTTGTGCTTACTAAATATTCACAGTGACAAGGTAAAACCTTCAAAAGAAGGATTTTCATGTGATTCAAGCTTTTAAGAAAATCATTTTTTAAAGTACATAATGTAGGTTTTCATTTATATTTCCACTGCAATACTACACCTGTGTATATACTCCAAATGTTACCTAGACTTCACTGGTGTAAACTGTTATTTAACTATTTAGTTTTCTTTAATCTTTTATTTTAAATGATATATGCATGCCTGGATTTTTTTTTATAAAGTCAAAGTTAGCAGGGTTTCTTTCATAAAATAACTAATCCTCCATGGCACTGGGTCTGTGTCCTGTTCCTTAATGGCCCTTCTGTGTCTGCTGTGTTAATGTTTGTGTCCCAGCGGGGCCCTTGATCATTAGGGCAAATTGGTGCTGATCTACTTATTTTACAAGGCATTTTAACTCTGCTCTCAGTCTTTGATTTCAAGAATTCTGCTGCTCTGTGGGATTAAAAATATTAATCCTAGAAAATGAGACAATCAATGGTCCCTATCCAAAATGTGTCCAAATATAATTATGAGTATATTATGCTGTATATAAATATATATATAAGAGTTCCCTGCTGAGCTCTGTGAAGTTACCCAAACCACCCAAACAACACAAACGATGAACCCAACCTCATTCGTTAGTGCTGCGTTTGTGCCGGTATGTGTCACTGAAAGTAGTGTTTGTGCTGCTTTCGTTCCCGAGATATAGCGCCATCTTTCTTCGGCTGATCATTTGTACATGCACGGTGACCTTGACCCCCAGTGACCCCGTCTACCGAGTTCAAGAGCTCTGTTACGGGTACGATGATAACAATTCTGCAATTTTGTTTCTCTGTCTGACCTGGGGCGGCGATGAATTTTGCATTTAATACCGCTATCTTCTGTGCGTTTGTGTGAGCAGGAAAATTACATTTGTCATGAATACCATACCCTAATCTGAAGAGTTGCGGGTGTAGTCCTAAAATGCGAACAATAGCAAACAATCGCACGTTCTTACAAAGAGGCTCTAATGAGCACGTCTTAATACTTCGTATCGGTGTCCTTTTTTAAACTCTGAAGAAGTAATCGGTTTCTCGCTGTCTTCTTCTTAAATAAACATGCGCACCAAGGGACGTGTAAAGATTCAACACGTCTGTCGAGCCACGTATTTAAAAAAGGCTTGAGTTTGCAACTTTATGAACAACAACACCACTGTTGCACTTTTTATGCAAAGTACGTTCGTCAACGTGAAAAAGAACTAGGATGTTTTTTTAAGGGGCACTACATACAGCACAAAGTTGACACAATTAGTTCATAACACATCCGAGAAGCAACATTGGAAAGTCTACCGTCTCACACATACAGACTGCGGCAATATTGGGAATATATATATATTATTTTCACATAACAGAAGTTAATATGTGAAATTAAAGAACATGTTTAATAACATATCTAAGTAATTTAATAATCAGTTAACAAGTCAACCATCTATGACATAAAACTGGTTGTAATGTATGTAAAATCACCGTGATTGTAAGATCTATGGTTTTTATTTTCTAACGCACAGAAGATAGTGGTATTAAATGCAAAATCCACCGCAGCCCCCGCTTGAACTCGTCTGAGGTCAAGGTCACTGGAGGTCAAGGTCGCCGTGCATGGTCACTTGACCACCCGAAAAAAGAAGGCGTTATATCTCGGGAACGAAAGCAGCTGGGAAGCTACTTTGAACGGCACAAACCAGTACAGACGCAGCACTTACGAATGGGACCGATTCGGTCCCCCTACGACGGTTGTAGGGGGGCTAAGTGACGTCATGACCCCGACAATTAAGGCGCTATATCTCGGAAACGAAAGCAGACCGAACGCTACTTTCAACGGCACAAACCGGCGTAAACGCAGAACTAACGAATTAGGTAAGTTTCATCATTTGTGCCGTTTGTAGGGGGGGCAACTTCACGGAGCTTGCCTGCTGTATTAAAAAGTGACAGTCCCATCAGAGAGTCATTTCCATAAACTTGCCACTAGAGGTCGCCTAATAGAGCTCCTGCTTGTGTCGCCCTCTAATCGTATTATTGAATATTCAGAATTCATTCTCTCGTGGGTTTATTGTGTGTGGGCGGGGAATATGGTGCGCTATCACATTTTCACAAGCGTTGAATTAGAGGGTGGTATGTATAAAAGGATGTTTGTTGTAGGCTTTTAAGAAAGGAGATGTGTTATTCTCCACCAGATGAGGGATAGTGGTAGACACTGTCTTGGAATTGTATCATTATTATTATGAAGACGAACCATTGTGCTCTTTTTGAGAAATTTGTACGTGAAGAAAACCTTATTTTAAAATAAAGACCAGGTGCCCTGAACTCAAAGCCCAGAAAGCTGTTTTGTGTCATTTGAGCCTTTGGTACCGATTCCTACTTTATTTTGTTAAAAAGCAGTCCACTAGTAAAGTGTGCTGTAAAGATGTTACTTGCTTAATCCAGGTATTTTAAGTTTTTGTATTTACTTTGAATTGAAAATGGATAATTTAGAAAATATATTTAGTGTAGCAGACTTGCGGAGACTGTAAACTGTCAACTGCTTCTCTTACAGGATCCTTTTTCATTAATTTCGAATTTTAATGTTTTGGGCTGAACTATTAATTTTGTTTTTCGTTTCAAAGTTATTACTGAAAAAAAAACTCAATGCTTCATAATCTCCAGTCGGATGGTTTTCACACTTAATACGGTTTTCTTTGTTTTACATAGTGATGGGAGCACATCAATTCAAAAGCCAAATAAGTGAAACATTAGATACTGCTAATGCAAACATCATCATACAAGTTCACATGATAGTGGTTTCTTTTAAAACATCCAAATTATGGATAAGTGATGGGAGGTACGATTTCTTTTGATGTCAGACAGTCTTGCCTCCAACTGATTTAACTATTTATTTTTCTGTATGGCTTCCTTTTTAAAGTAAAAGCTTAGATATTTTGGCAAACGTCTAAAGTCATCACCTGCACAATGTGGTGTTTTAGAAAGTGCTGGAGATGCCAGTCAGTGAGTTTAAAACTGGAAGCAACTCTGCTCGATTGCAAATCTGTATTTATTGACAAAGCAGATAACGATTCTGCCTACAGCCAAGTGTAAAACTCGGGTCTCTAATTTCAGTCCTACCAGGTATTCCTGAAAAGTAAGAAGTGGGGAAGAAAGTTGAATCCAGCTGGCTATTTTGGGCTTAGCAAAAAAAGAAAATAAAAAGGGCCTGAAAGGAAATTAAACTGAAATTTATTTAGGACACCAATTCACTAGGAATAACAACACTCAAGAATTAGGTGCACTGAAAAGAATTTGGAGTGTTTAGTCAAAATTTAGCTTAACCCGCTTGGCTAAGGGCTGACCTCTTGGGAAGAGGAAGAGGAGACTGGGACCCCCATGCAGAGTGAGGAAGAGTGACTAAGGGGCAGCTGCAGAGGTGGAGATGGGGTGGAGGTGAGATGCAAAAAGACGTATGTGAGGGAGAGAAGGGGTTCACGTACAGTATTTATAGTGTTTTAGGACAGGAAATGACATCAGGAGTGATTGCTAATTACTGACAGTTTGATTGAACTTGGTTGTTGTCATCTCTCCCGAACCTTCTTTACAAACTCTATTTAGATTATACTTTTCTTACTGAACTGTAACGGATGTTTGGAACAGAGAAGCCATACAGATTGTGTGATTAACTTATTAAACAGAATCTTAATGAGATCTCCAGATCAATCTACCAACAATTAAATGGGAAAAATTGGTAAGTGAAATGCGCATTGTAGCATTTTCACACCTCCTCGGAAGCAAAAATAAATATTTTGTACAGTATAGTGAATGCCAGAGGACCAAATTCTGCTATCTTATTATGGATTCTATTAATGTGCATTTGTTCATATACAGTATATACGAATGTGTTACATCACTTTGCTATAGTACTATCACATTTTATTTTTGTAATTCAGAAAAGCAACTATCAAATGACAACAGATCTTTCTCATGTGTATTTGAGAAAAAAGTCAACCCAATTTCATGCCGTTCAATTTTCAGAGCCCTCCGGACTACTATTACTTTGCATCCCTTGTTGTTGTGAACGATGTTGAATTCATGTTTAATTATTTTCATTTTTTAGAAGCTATCTGCAATTACCTGACTGTTATATTGAACAAAACATGTTTAATTGAACTCAAGAGCACAGTTCCTTTTGGTTGAAAGCTGAACACTTAGATTTAATCACATTCACTGTGCACTGGGAGCCTGTGCCAGACCAAGGTGCTTCAGAATCAATAGAAATATATTGATAAAATATATACTTCTTCCATAAGAAACAATGTCTGAGGCCACAGTGTGAGCACAACTTGGGATTATCTGTTGCCAAATACTTAAGGACAACCATTGAGAACTTATTGCTTCTTTGTAATATGCAACTTCATTTATTTCCATTGAATGTATTTTGCTCTGATATTAATTTTGGGTAGAAGTCTTGTGCCAGGTCCCTGACAGAAGATTTGTGCATGTAGTTTTCAGAGGCTTGAAAGTGTAATGTACATACAGTAATATAGCAATATTAATATAGCCTGTTCATGTTATGGTGAATGTTCCAAATCTGATCCATTTTCTAAAGATCTTTAGGGAGAAAAGGAGATTGTGTGATTTCGCTACAGGTCTGGAGAGTTTTTGGAGTTAATCTTTCTACATTATATCGACTGAACAATGATCAAAAGCAAACAAGCAATACTGCAGTCCATAGTCCACCCTGCTGTGTTCAGTGACATGTGTGGAGTCAGAGTGTGGAGTGTGAAGATCAAAACATTTGTATTTGTTCACTTCAAATGATTTACATGATTGTGTCCTGCCAGCCTTAATATTGTTGATAATAATAGTACACATTTAACATGTATGAAAGTCAATTAAAGTTGTTTTAAGAGAGCAGAGCAGAGAGTTAATTTTTCTCTGATTAAGCGTTTTTTCATTGCACACCTGTTCAGATTTATAGCAGATGTTGATGCAACCACTGAATGGACCGAAAATTAGAAATACTCCCGAGTACTGCTTTGTGAATCTCACTTCATTTATAGGTAACATTTCAGTCAGTGTTAAATGTGCAATAACTGTTATCTGTGGCTATCGTGCCAATGAAGTAAGATTTGCAAGGCTCAACATGCAAGTTGTTGGTAATTCTGTCCTGTCAAGTACTCCTGAAAGGATTTGGTGAAGGTAAACCCCTTATCTTAATTTTAAAATAAAAAAAACTCCACCGGTTGTCATTCATCAACATGGAAAACAAATTAAAATCCTGAATGGGTTGTCCTTGAAATCCTTCATCATAACATTCTTCTAAGCCATTTTCTCCTTTCTATGGACAGCTTGGAAGAATCCTGATATAACATTGTATTGATAGCCTGTTATGATTTAGTATTTACAGAATATCAATAAGAACTTTTACAAAAGCTGTAATTAAATCCCAAATTGCCTTGAGTTAAATATAGAAATGGGAAGGCCTTCAGTCAAACTGGTAAAGTCATTTCACAAATTAATTTTTGCATCACCATTACAAATGTAACAAAATTTTGTAAAGCAGCTTGAACCGATTGGTCTGAAATCACTATAATTTCCAGCATCATTCTATTTCAATTTGCCAATTCTGATAGAAAGGTAAAATAACTGTAATACACAGAACTTTGGAACACATTCCTCTTACCAGAAACTGGTTTGAAGGATTAATTCTGAAGAACACTTTTGCATGTTTTGGGTATTAGATTAGATAGGCTTAGAGTTTCAACTCACCTATTGCCAGAATATGGTCAAAAGTTGTCTAGGTTTCACAGTTGCATGATGGGCAAGAAAACTACAGTAGATTTGATTTAAAAAAACTGGAGCTTTAAGACTTTTTGATGAAAAATCCCTATGAATAATATGACAACACATGTTTACAATTAAGCTCTCCTCTAGGTTGCAATATCTTTAGTGTGCTGTGTTTTTCCATTTATGAGTCAAAGCTACTATTTAACAACCTTGTGTACGCTTATGCTTCAGATCTGGCACAATAGAGGCAGGAACAGGAAATGTGACCTTACATTTGAAAGGTTAATTGTTTAAAACGTGTACAATACCTTTAGTGCTTAAGCTGAGTCAAATATATTTAATATGATGCATAAATGACCATTTATTACAATCGTTCAGTAAAGTAAATGTTTTGTACTTCACACAAATTTGAGATTCTTTTTAAAACATGTTATGATATCTGGTGCAAGGATTCATGATCTCTGTGAGTGAGGGTAAAGATTACTTTTAATGTTTACAAAAAAATAAGAACTAAGTTTAAAACAAGTTTAATTTTTATTTGCTTATGATCTGTATTTTAATGTTTTCAATGACTAATCTTTCCTACGCTTAATAATATAGGTCACGTCTGACATCAGCCAGTGTTGAGAGGGATGCTATCTGATCAAAAACAGTTCCAAACTTTTTCAAGTGTGAATGCCTTTTACATTCAGGAGTCTTCATCTTTTTTATGGGGTGTTATGAATTAAAAAAAAAAAAACAGAAAAACTGAACACAGCATCCTTTTATCAACACCAGCAGTTTTAGTGATGCTCTAGACAGTGAGAGCTGTCTGTCACAGCTGGCTGGCTAGCAGCATAGCCAGGAATTCTGTTGTCAGTCTTCAGAGGAAAGAGTACCCCTGTTTTCTGGACTGCCATACACATCCCTTTCCACTATGTCAATGTAGTTTTAAAGGATGTAGCTTCAGAGAGAGGCAAGGGTGGGTCAAAGACTCAAATGCACAGAGAGCTGGCTTACAAAAGGGACCTGTGATTGATGACCACTCCTCACACTTTGGGTAGAGGCCAGTGAGCCACACAGGAACCCCATAGTGATTAATCTTACATTCTAGGAAACTGTACTTATTAAATTCCTGTACTGTCTTGGAACAGCCTTACTACAGTATATTCCTTTATCCTCCAGAAGTCACACTACACTATTTTGAAGATCTCAGTAAGCTAAATTTCCAGTACCTACCTGGCTCTTCTCGTACCACCCTACAGTAAGTGTAATGCTCTGAACATTGAGGTCATCTTCAGAGAGTATTAGAAAATGAATTACTTGGAAACATCCTTTGAGCTTTTTCAAATAACTTAAATTGATTTTGGAGAGCTAGCTCGCATCAGAACTGCAAATGACTACTTGCTCAAAGGGAAAGTTCTTTCAGTGATTTTTTTCTGTTTTTTCATATACAGTATAAACCCCCTACAACCTTAAATTTGGACAAAGTAGCACAGCATGTTTTGTCATACAAAATAAGAAGCTTGACTTTATATTAGTAAGTAACAGTTATGCATGAAAATCTTAGAATCTAATTCTAAGATGCCAAAGGGTATTAATAATGAAAGTTTTAACTAGAAAAACAGACCCATCAAAGAACATGAATACTGAGCCCCAGGAAACGTGTAAAATCCAATTGCTCTCATTTCACATATGGCATAAAGTTATGAGCATCTTAACATGACTAGCAACGAGGCCATACGAGACAAAAAAAACCTGCACCCAATGAAAATGAGCTTTAATTTAAAAAGCTACTAAAATGGCTTTCCATCTTTTCAGTCCCAACTTACCCAAATATAACAGACCTTCAGTATGTCTTAGAAGGCTACAATGACTCTCGTACTGACACAAAAGAAAAGGCTAATGAACATCTATGATATACTGTTCTACCGAAAACACAAGATATGATGGATTATACCTTGGGTTTAATTTGTTTATGTGTTTTTATATGAAACCAACTATTTTATTACAAATGCTTAAACAAAATCTGCTTGTGCAAACAACCTTAAACTTCCATGTTCCCATCCGTATATTAGTAGCAGCAGCACAGCATGGCAGTGAGTTACTATGGCGATAACGGATCCTATCTATAATTACTCTGATTAAACTTCACCAGTATTCTGTGAGGGGAGATGCTGAATAAGACCATGTTTTTTCTAGGTGGATTGTATGCCTCACCTATAGCCTAGATTTATATAAAGTATGTTTATGCAACAGCAACATTAAAAATAAATCAGGTATTCAGGGATATTTTTTTCTAACCAGACCTTAATTCACTGCAGAGTGCTATTCCACACCACACCTCTCCAGAACAAAGGAAATGGCTAAAAACAGGTCACAGAGAAGCTGATACGACTTGGATGGCTTCATGTCAAAGACACCTATCAATCAAAAGAATAAGCAGAAGACTTTTTATACACACAGTAGGAACATAAGAAAGGCTGAAAATGAGACCATTGCGTTTATCTTTCTCACTTGGTAGTTCAATAGCAAAGTGAATTGAAAATTCTCTGGACTAGGAAAGACTGTACCAGAAATGTACAAAAAAATGCACCTGGTTTGAATTCTAACATGGTATGAACATGGTACAGTAAATGATTACAGTAGAGAAAAATACAACTTTTGAGGGAAGAAGCTGAGCCCCTTTGTCTCTCCATTCCTAAAGCTTGTCTGAAATGGTACAGTACAAAATGAATAATGTTGACTCGGATATTATGATAATTGTGCTCAAAAGGCAAAACAATTATTTGGCTTGAGGTCGTAGGTGTTAGTTATGTTGTGCTTTGTCTATGATCAGTAAATTGGGGGTGAGTGACAGAAGTAGATTTATATTGCCTGAGCTTCTTTGAAATAATTATCATTTTATAATAATAAGATTGTCTTATCAATACCAAACTGTGCTGCTGGGCTCTTAGTCTCCACATTAATTCAGTCACAATCAGTTAAAAAGCCCAGTAAACGCCTTGGTTGTGTATTAAGAGCTTTCATCTCCTACTGTTATGCAGTTAACTTGTGTGTGGGAGATGACACGTCCAATGGAAAAGGTCATGTGCGTTTCCACCTCCTTGTTTTTTTGTTCTTTTTCACAAAACCTAGCAAAGGAGCTGCAGTTCTGATCTCTCTGGTACAGCATTTATTTCCTTGGGCACATAATGTCGCAATTCTGACCTCCTTTCCACTTCTGCCCACACTGTGTTAAACCACCATTTCGGCTTTCAAACAAATGACACTTGAAAATCCCAGAACAGGAGTAACCCATTACGAGTTCGTTTGTTAGTCCCCAGACTGTTTGATGGCAGCTGAGGACTACAAGTGAATTTTCAAGGACCTTGTTTTTACCTTTTGACATTTGAAACACTGGCAGGTGAGGGGTCCTGTTTCTTTCTTCTCTTTCTTTGTGGACTTTTCTGATGTTTCAGCTTAATGTACTGTATGTCCAGACCTTTAGACATACAGTATAAGTGCTCATTTCATAGCATTTATTCATTGTGTCCACACAACAGGAAGTCGATGAAGGCAAAGTAAAATGCTTGCTGTCGGTCAATCAGAGGTCAACGTCTACAGTAGGAGCAGTTACCCCTAAATTTGTTCTGGGATCACAGAAGTGTATCACAAATGAAAGATCTTTAATTATAAACATGTCTTTCTACTGTATAGTATAGAGAGCAAAGGCCTAGGGGAGAGAATAATATTGTCCATTTGTCTTCACTATAATCTGCAGATTAATCTTACATTAATCTTTACAATCTTTTCATTCACACTGCAGACATCGATGAGGACATTTTCTAAATCCACCAGTAACCCAATATGTCCTCATTCTTCTAGGAAAGCTGTAAAAGAGCGGAAGGTTTGTGTATCACCTGATATATTGTATGAACATAAGGTGTCTGCATACTTTTGGTGTTTCTACATATACTTGAGGACAGAACCGATGCAGGAAAATGACAACTGTCCTTGTGAATTGAGGCAGCTGTTTTTTTTTCCAATTGTACCTGTTTTCTAAATTGTGTACTGAGTTCAAAGATTCTTAACTCAACTTTTATTTTTTTGTAGTGGGAAGACTTGATATTTGTTTGGGAACCAATTTAAATTATTGCCGAGTGTTCCCATATACAGTAGAGACACGTAGACACTGTATAACTGCAGTATGTGTGAGTCTTAAATTAACATTTAAAGTGGAACTATTATTGAATTTTTATGGTTCAAGGCTCTGTATCTCCCAGTAAAATATATCATCACTGAATAATAACATCCTTAAAATCTTGAGACAAAGAGTCATTTACTGTTAAGGAATGGTAATATCACACTTTAGTTCGTCATGTTTAATGCATAGCCTTTCATTATGCTATTTTTAGTAAAACATACAATAATTTGCAGTTTGTGGGCTGCTTAACACTTAATCACAAAATGGTATGCAACCATTTGGACATTCAGTGCAAGGCACTTTTTGTGACCTTTACATTGTAAAGATGATGAGAAGAATGCAGCAGAGGTCATTTCCTGACCTGAAGAAGCTGGGGGACAGTGACCTTATTGACCAGGCCATATATTTGCACAAGCAGATGTCAAATAACATAAAACTCTGGAGAATCCATCAAAATTCTTGACCCACATTATGTTAAGAGACCCATGAAGGAGAAAGTTAACTCTTGATTGCTCTTGTGCTTCCTGGGCGTACAACATTTTTAACAAACTGAGTGATTTTTGGGAGGTCATACACAGTGTGTGGCCCTATACAGTCAGTGGGAGGACTGTGTGAGTTAGTAGTGGCTTTTCTTTATGTTTGTAGTGAGCTACTGCAAGGTGTATTTGCAGAACTAATAGCAGATTTTCAATAAAGCCCTTTCTAGCAATAAATTGCAAGTCTGTTTCACCCTTCTGAACCTTTAGATGAACTTATTTCATGTAATTCTGTGGTGGGTTTCCTTATAGGCCTGTCAGTGAGATGCCAAGAAATAAAGCCATGGTTTGCAAAAGGGCACGGCCCTGAAGAAAATGTGTCTGGGGGAACAGGTCAAGTGTCTTTTTCAATCAACGCGTTATCACAGAGATCCACATCTGTGACTTCCCACCTCATCTGGAAAGCTGGAATCGAAGCCTCTGTGCTCGAGTGGGCGGAAACACTGTGACTCTGACATGAATAATAAGCAGTTATTACATCTTGACACTGCAAGACAAGATTCCCATAAGCTCAAGACATTAATTGCTGCCTACTGAGGCGAAGCCCTACAGTAAAAGAGAAACTACACTTCAGCTTGGTTTAATTGCTGGAGGAAGATTTGTATGAGGGTGGACCAGAAATTTGGAGCCTGGTAATAAAGAAGTCACAATATTTTAAACGACTTTGTCCCTTATTTATTCCCCTTTGCTGGAAACTAAAAATCCAAAATTCACAACACAGCAAGATAACTTAGGAGGTGCCTGTGGCTCAGTGTTTCCTTGCCTTGAACTTGTGGTTCTTAAGATTTTTTTTTCATTTATATCACGAAATTATGTATTTTTGCAATCGCCAATTGAGTGTGTTTTCCATTTCTTCAACCTCATGACCACACACGGGGAACAATGAGACGCCTCCACCACCCACCTTTGAACCAATCATCTTTTAACGCATTACAGGTAGTCCCACCCAGTACCTGAGAATCAACTGCTTATTGGAGGAGAGGCACATCTGTCACTTACACCACTGCATGTCTCCAGCACCCAGGAGGCCACAGCAGATGCTGTATCACCGATAGTGACTTTGCCCAGGCCGACTAGTCTCACTCTCACAGCCTGATAATTGGGCAAATAACATTTCAAACCCTTTCAATATTTTTTTAAAAATTGCTTTTCTGATATGTCATTTTATCAATAATAAGTACTGTAAAAATGATTATCTGAGAAAAGCATGAGAATGAGCGTTGCTGGCTATTAGCTCTAACAAGCTAAATGAACTGAAGTAGTTCAGGTGGGTAGCTGCGTCAGCATGCGTAGGCTGCAAAGGAACAAGTAATAGGTTTATTCCATGCTGAAAAAAAGAAGAAAGAGAACACAACGTTTCGGCCGTGGAGCCTTCTTCAGGTGTGAGAGAGACAGGGCAGTAGGCAAAGGGAAAGTAGCGGGAGCAATGCAAAAAGCAATTTTTAAAAAAATATTGAAAGGCTTTGAAATGTTATTTGCCCAATGATAAGGAAACTGTTGCACCTGGGGATAATGATCTTTGAACATTATCAAAGAGCCAAGTTACATCATTTCCAGTTTGTTTCTGAAAGATGTTAAGTCTTTTGTGGGTCATGTGTGCAAGTTTATGAAATATTTTTTAAAAATCAGGCTGTGAGAGTGAGACTAGTCGGCCTGGGCAAAGTCACTATCAGTCATACAGCATCTGCTGTGGCCTCCTGGGTGCTGGGAGACATGCAGTGCTGTAGTAGCTCCCGCTACTTTCCCTTTGCCTACTGCCCTGTCTCTCCCACACCTGAAGAAGGCTCCACGGCCGAAACGTTGTGTTCTCTTTCTTCTTTTTTTCAGCATGGAATAAACCTATTACTTGTTCCTAAATGAACTGAATCTTTCTAGACTTGAGCAGAGAAGAACGAATCCTCAAAAGATATTGACAAAGTCAAACCAGTAGACATCTTCAGAATCTGCAGTGACACGCAAACTATCAGACAACAATGGTGAAAAACGTTTAAAATTGAGAACTTGTTTTTAGATCTATGGTTTTATGGAACTTTTATAGATTTATTATTTATGTTATTAGACATATGTGGGAGTATGGGACAATCTAACCAGCCATGTTGTAGAAATTTATACCCTGGCTACTTTAAGCCAGTGGCTGGATGAGACCATCATATCAATTAGCTACAGTACTAACTACCAAATGAACAACACAGGCCAGATGGCCACCTCTTGATTGCAGCCTTTTACACGTTATTATCATAATTCTGTAACATGGGTGTAATACTGATACTAGCATACACAAATAATAAAGAAGCATTACAGAAATTACCTTACAATAGCAGCAAAAATATTTTGTTTGACATTAAGTACTAGTGACTTGCAGCATCGGAAAAATAGTTTTGGTTGCTTGTCACAACAGAGCCAGCAACAGAGAGGTGATGGGGTGACATTAGAAAATTAGCCCACTGCATCATCCGAACACCACAAAAACAAGGCCTTTGGGTCAAATGTGGAAAATCTAGTATTTCTGTTCATATTACTGTTGTATTATGAGAGAGAGGTCACTATATTGGCCAAATACAACTTCTTGTTTTAGGAATTTGTTTTTTCACATACTCCAACTTGCTCTCCATGAGACACACAGACATGGAGAGAAGCTTGGGGTCAGAGCACAGGGTCAGCCACTTATATGGCACCCCTGGAGCAGTTGAGATTAAGGGCCTTGCTCAGGGGCCCAACCGAGTAGGATTTCTTTGCCAGCCACAGGATACGAACCAGCAACCTTCCAACCATGGGTGCAGATTCTTAGCCACAGAGCCACCACACCACCCCAAAAATATGTAAATATTTATATATAATATATCATTTTTTGGGTGGAGGGACAGAAGTCTCCAAATGGGATTCATATTACTGGCCACATCTGAGCGCTCAAACTACTTACTATATGTTAGATTTTAAGGAACCTTTAAGGAAATGTTCTGAATTAGCACATTAGACAATATGGAGTGTCAAATAGAGAACGTGTAATCAGGATCAGATCCTGCATAAATAAAAAAAACTTTTGGAAGTGGAGAACAAAACCTTTTTTGTCCTTCATGCTCCAAGATGACCTTCATGGTCTGAAAGGACAAGAGCTGCTTTCATAACCAGAGTGATTTCTCTTCCATATGTGACTTTATATGATATCACTGCCAGGGCACGTCTTGAGATATTCCACTACCAATTTACCTCCTTATTATATTTAAACTAACAGATGTTAAAGCCCTGGAGCAGCAAGTGAAGTGAAAATTGCAGAACTGTAATTTGACAGTCTATGCTTTTAAACTGCAGCCCTGTTATTAATTTGTGTCAGACTACACGTGAAACTACTATGTATGCCTCGATCAGGATGAGCAAAAGTTTTAATGATGACTGCACTGTGCAGTACATTCAGATATTTCTGGTTTCCATCTTGTGAATAAAAAAAAAGACCTCTGTGATTTTGCTGTAGCCACTGCTGTATATAATTACAGTAATAACATCACATAACATCCTGTGTAAACTATCCCAAAAGTTGTGAAAACAATGCTGATTTCCAAAAATCTGTTCTTGTGATTCTCTTATCATTCTATTTTCTGGCATGGCAGAGGGTAACAACGAACCTACTGCGTACTTTTGAGTGTAAAAAGGAAAGGTGTCAATTTTTCTGTCCTGGATACATTTTCTGAAACCTCAGTGCAAATGTTAATGTTATTAACTTTTTTGTTGTTCATTTGACTTTGTGAAAGCTTAAAGACAGATTTTTCTATTCAAACTGCTCTGCACCTCAGAAAGTGGAACTGCAATCAGGGCAGTCTCGCTGTGTTCCTGCAGGTGATTGAACCCTCTCTAACACACCAGCACCTAAGAGCTGGGAGCAGTTGTTAAATTGATTCAATAAATAGCTGGTTCATACCAGGTCACTAAGCTGAAATGAAAACCTGCAAACACAGAGGCACTCTGTAACCAAAACTGCACACCCCAATGGTAGAAGAAATGGAGAACAGTGGTTTCCAGCCTTGGGATGGCTGTCTCTTCTAGTTTCCTTTCCAGCTGAGTTCTTTATTACCAAGGCTTATTAAGCCCCTTAATTACATTTTTTGTTTGCTCAGACCCTTTTAATTTCTTTCCTAAGTTCTTGGTTTCAACAATGCTGGGCTGTGGTCGTTCGAAAAAAAGCTCATATCCCAGGTCTATTGTATGACCTAATTCAGGGCTCGTAGCAACTCTGTAGTTTTCTTAACTGCTGTTGATAGGCGACCAGTTGAGAATGTATAGCAGGAATTATGCTGAATTCAAGCAATCGTTGAGCGAAGTAGCTAAATTTTAGACACCTGAATACAGGTCAGTCTGTATCTCGGTAAAAAATAATCATAAAATTAGCACACCTTTATCTTACATTAATAAAAAGGCAGGGGATACAAAAATCAATAATAGTGCCAGGGCTGGTAACTTTTTACCTTTTTTTGTTAACAAAAAATACATTCAATCGGTGAGTAGCAAGTAGCTCAATGGGAATGGAATCCAAGAAAAACAGGTTTGTGCTCCAGGTTACACAATGAGCTGTAATTTAGAACCAGCAGGTGGCAATCTTCCCTCTGAGATAAAGCATTCAGCGCTAAGCTTTCAGCTTAATTCTAATGTTTTAGTTGATGGACCTCATTTGGGTATCCCCTGCCATTTTATTAATTAATGTAAGATAAAGGTGTGCTGATTTTATCATCAAATGATGTGTGTGTCTGGAACACTGAAATCACTGATGTTGGTTTACATAGCAAACCTAGGACTACCAGTTGCAACCCAGAGCTGGGAAGAAAAACCTAGGGTGAACCCCTGAAGAAAGAAGGCTGAGGTAAAAAAATAAATAAAACTGAAACAAAATGTTTGTGGTGCAAGCCCAAAGCGCTTCTGAAGAGTGCGCAGGGCTGCTGGTGTTTGACAAGCGAAATGGACTGGAGGATGATCTGGTAATGCTTTATCAGGCCTTGTGCTGCCTGGGTGTGGAGAAAGAGACATGTCTTCTTCTTTATGTCAGGGCTCTGGAGATGAAGGAGTAGGGGCTTATTGAAGACAATATTTTTCACCAACAATATATTTTATAACCTTGCTAAATGCACAGCTGTACAGTTCCCTGCTGAATAAGGGAATCAATTCATTAACTGGACTAATTACTTACAAATAATAATAATCAATTAATTTCAGCCTTATTACTTCCTGCTTGGATCTTCTGCACACAGACATTTCATTTGTTTTGGTTTCAGAACTGTTCTGTATTCAGGAGAAAATGTTTCTCATTTTTTACCATCTGCATAAAGATAACACAATATATAGAATACAGTATTCAAAACCTGGTGTCTATTTAGTATTTTACTATTCCCTACACCTTTTCCTGTTTGGGATTTAGTTTTATGACTTTCATGACCTCCAGGAAACTAGCATTTTTCAGATACCATTAATGATCTTCCCGCTCAATTTTTAACTTAATCTCGTGGATTTAAGTCTCAGAGGTACCTGCTTTTGCACGAAGATTTCACACCTTCCTCTTGTGATTGACTCCTGAAAACTGGAAATCACGGTGGCACAGCGCCTCACAACTCTTGAGTTCTAGGTTTGATTCTTGGCAAGGACACCTTCATCAGTACGTGGAGTTTGCATCTTGCTTCAGTATGGGTTTTCTACACTGTTCTGGTTGCCTCTTATCTTCCAAAGACATGCTGGCTAGGTTAACCGGTATCTGTAAGTTGTCCCTTTGTGTGTGTGCATACATGCCCTGTGATGGATAATGTCTCATTCGGAGTGTGGGCCCTCCGTTACCTGTGCTCCTGGGATAGAATTTGGCAAAACAAACGGGTTCAACACAGCATGTTTCCCAGTGACTATAATCATTTTCTTTTTGTTTTTTTTCCAGCATTCTGACTAATGATCCACCAGCTCAAATTCATGTTTGCATATTTGTCAGTCATGCCTTGTACTGTATCATGAGATTACTCGCAAATTTGTATTGATAAGTGCGATGTCGTTTGGAAAAACAGCATTAGGAAAAGAATAAATTAGTTTGTACTCCAGGTAAGATTGTGTCTCTTTCTTGTCTTATTTCCTGTTCAACTGGTTTGAGTTATAGTAATAGTGGTTTTTGTCAATTGCACATTTAGTATAGCCACATTGCCTGCATACTGTAAGTACCTTATCAATTAGGACCAAATGTGTGTTAATGACCAATACTGCTGCTTTTTAAACCAGCTTTAGTGTAACGTGTTGTTGATTTTCATAAAAAAACTTAGAGACAGTGTTCACAGGGCTATTCTGTAGTTTATGGTTTTCAATGCTTTTCCTTTTAGATGCAGATATCCAACTTGTAAAGCAATCTGACATTATTAACTGAGGAATCTTGTCTGTGGCTGCATTACATTGAATTTCTACTGATAGCTGGCCTTCAATAAAGACTTAGAGTGGAAAACGGTGGCCTGCTTAGGAATTCAGAGTACAAAAAAAACAACCTGGCAGCCCACTGACACAGGCATGTACTGTACTGTACGTACTCTGTTGGGTCTGCTGAGCCCAACAGCTTGAGAATGGGCTCCTAATTCTAAAATAAACAAAAAATTATTCTCAAACCCAGCTCAACGTGTGAAGCATCCTACTAGAACAGCAACAGTCTAAGCCCATCTGTGATAATATGGACCCTGAGCTCCAGCTCCTGATAGAAGGAGTTCACTGGAGCTGCAGGAACTGAGAGTGCAGAAAAAGATGGAGGAACCAGCGCATCCCACATTCATAGGGGAACGTATCCTAAGCAATGGTGGAGATGTAGATTTGTACATCAAAAAGAACAGAAATTGAACTTGAGTACTTAGATCTCATGATCTGTGTAGGTCAAATGTGCAAAAATAAACCAAAAAGGCATTGTGCTAGGAATCTGATAAAATCAACCCAATTCATATATCAATTATAATGAAATCAAGAACATTTGTGTAAAAGAAGAAATGGTTTAAATGGGAGATTTTAATTCTCTTTACTTAAATTTGGGGGAGGAGGCGACTGGGGATGTCAGGTACCGAAATTGAAATAGTAGACATAGTTAACAACTACTTTAAGACTAGTTTGTCAAATCACCTAGCAAGGAAGGAATGCCTGCATTGATCTAGTCTTTTCACACAATCAAGAGCCAGGAAACCAGATGTGAAAGTGTCATTAAGAAACTGCGATCAATATGGCATGGCTTTGAAGAATACTTTGAAACTAGTAAGTGGACTCCAAATCAAAAGAATACAATTTCAGGAAAGCCGACTCTGAAGAAAGGAGACAGCATTCGGATTGAGATTAATGAATACCGTACGCAACAGGGTACAGATAAGAGGTGAACGCTTTTCCGAGCAGAAATTGAACTCGTTGAGTACTGAGTACTGAGTATTGAATTGAGGATATATATTAGTATCACAGTTCATCCTGATTTATATGGGTGATCTAGATTTGGTATATTTTCAGAAATAGTCAATTTCACAGATAATACCAAACTAGGCAAATGCAAATTGTCATCTGCAGGTAGCAAAAACAAACTATACAGAAGAGGAAACACTTGAAGTACCTACTTGAAATCTGTACACAGAAGAATGACCACATACCCAGCCTTAAAAAACAGTCCTCCTCTAACAGGTTAAAAGAGCCTAATCTTTAGAGGACCTGAGGGACCTGATTGAATATTAAAAACCCAGTGGACTTCTTCTGGATCAGCAGTGAAACAAACCAGAGGGCACAAGTGGAAACTACAGGAAGTGCATTTAAAACTCGCAGCAGTGGTCAATTCTTTACGCAAAGGGTGGTAGGAGTGTGGCTTTTTAAAAAAAAACTGCTGGATGAGATCCCTGGCTATTAAGCAAAACACACAGGTAGTCTTAAAGTCCTAAATTTAAACAATTATTTTGTCAGGTTTGAAACACTTTTTGTGTGTAATCAAGGGCCACAACCGTTTCAGAGTAAGAAAAGTCTGGCTCCTTTTGTTTTAGTTAAATGTTGACAGAAGGTGGGAAATTCAGTTCACATATTCATAAATAAACACAGAGTAGATCTTGGAATTTCCAGGGCTGACCAGGGAACGCTGCTATGAAATTTATCCATCCATGTTGAGCTACAGCATTTGTCTACCTTTAACAATATTTTCTTTTGGTTGATGTTGCTTGTAAAGTATATTCTCCTTTTGTATTCCACAGCAGTTACTGAGGATAATGTCTGTGTTAGTGAAAACTATTTTTGTTACAAAAAATGTTTCTATTTATGTTTCTAGTGTCGTGCATATTCAATATAATCAGGATCAGAGGGCCTCTTACATCATTAGCGCTATTGTGGTGCGATATTTAAAGATTCCTCTCACTGCCTTTCGCGGGCGACATGCAACCTTGCCATTAACAGGCCCAGCCTCCGGGCAAAATGTGCTTTGGATCAATCATTCACAAGTAGGACAAATCACACAGCACATCCATCCACAGTTTCACACATTCAACTGCAAAATCTGCTAAAAGCACCTCTGTGCTAAAAACCAAAATATCTTAAAGGGAGAAGGTTACTAAAGAAGACAGATGCCAAAGCATATTTTACCAGTCACCTAATTTGAATTTTCTACATTCATTATGCCTTCAGTCAAGCACATACTGTATATTCATTTCCCTTCCCATACAAGTTTTCTAGATCGTCATGTCAACATGTCACACACTGCAAGCCAACTGCAACCGTTGTTAATGAGTTACATACAGTAGGAACATCTGCCATTTTATGGCAAACGAACTGTGAAATAAGACCTTTTTATATGACAGTTCATTGGATTCATAAGAGCCTGAATCTGAAATGAAACGATTCACACTGTTCTCATGGCAAACCTGATGTGCTGGTTGAGTGCTTAAAGAAGCAGTGAGCGTACTTTTTGTCTGTGCTTCGTCCTGATTAAATAAAGCATAATGAGAGTAAAATCTGTCTGCCAAAATAATCCATTTAGAACACCGAGGGACAATTCATTTTTAGTCTTGTTCCCAAGGGACCCCTGTGTCTGCAGGTTTGTGTTCCAACTGAACCCTTAATCACCTGCTAATCACTTGGGTTTATTGGTGCCAGTAATTGTTGAGGCTTTTTACTTTGCACCCAGGCCTTGTAGCAAGAATACCCAAATGCAGTGTTCCTTACTCCAGTTCTTCACAGGCGAGTTCATAAGATCTGGTAATGTTCAATTGATTTGAATAGAAACTGTTCAGAGATAGAAATGATTCTTCCTGGTTCAGCTCCTATTCCAGAGCTGCTCACTTATCATTGACTTCTTGGGGATTAAAAGACAGATGTGCTTGACAGGCTCAGTGACTCCAGTCCTATCACTGTCCTTTTCCCAGTCCTCTGCCATCTAAACTGCACGTCTCTGCTTCCTGCTCCCCTCAACACACCCCTTCCTCTGCCTGAACTACGACACCCTGGGCTGTCACATGGAGCAGCCTCCATCTTGAGCACGCCGCCGGACCGCAGGCAGCTGGGAAGAAAGAAAGGAAGCAGAGTTAAGGGAACAGGGACAGGAAACAGTTTGTGTTTCAATTTGCACCTGATGCGGTCAGTGCAGGAACAAGCGCTAAGCTTTCATTTTGAATGAAACTTTCTTTGAATGAAAAGTGAAACGATTGAGGCCTGTTTGTAGGAGGTTCTGTGGATCCACGCACAGCCGGAACTGTCTCCCCCCCCCAAAAAAAAGTCCTTTTGCCATGCTTTGTAACGCAACTATTAAAAACATCATTCACTTTAAAAATGTTCAGTGTATTAAAGTCACTTCCTTGTTGCATAACACAAAGTAAGCACTGCATATCAAACTCAGGTTAAGGGGTACTTTAATGCACATGAGCTTGTGACAGTATCACACACAGACATATCTTGCATCTTTTTCCCCACTGTAAAAATCAGCTTATTTAATAAAGCTGTATTATTTAAGTCTGTATTATTCCACTCTGCACTTTTGCACATTTATGCACTACATGTGTTGTTCACAAGTTAAGATATCACCTAAATAATATTTACAACTATACAGTACATTATATATGCACGTAGGGAAAGGAGAATTAATATATTAATAAATACATGGGACATTTCCATGCATTTGGCTCCGAAGAACCATCCATATACTGTTAGAAAGCTATTTTTCCTGGTGAGAGTCCCAGAGTCTTAGAAGCTCTCACCAAAGCTCTCACCAGCCTTTACAAGGCTGTGCTGTAAATGATGACACCCAGCAATACAAACTCAGAAGAATGTCCAAACTCCACACAGAAGGAGAATGGAACCCGGGACCCTAGAGTCGTGCCACCATTCCAATTTGCAACTCATGCCACAGATTCCTTGTTTGCAGTACCCTTTTAAACCAGCAGCTGCATCACGATATTTTACACTGTGTACTTTTTCATCTGAGGATAGTCAATATGTGATAGTGACAGGACCTGACTCTGCGCTGTAGTCCATCTGTGCCAAGAACCAGCTTTAATCTGGGAACAGCACTTTAATCTGCTTTATGGTGCTGCTTGCCTAAGGTGACACTTGTTGTATTGCTCTGTCTGTGTCTAAATGTTTGCAAGAGGGTATAAGACTGCTCCTTCTGTCACTTTTTTACAAAATGAACAGCAACATTATTTCTCTTTACATATATTTCAAATTAGTACTGCTGTGCTATGACATCTTTAGATCATGTAACACGCAGGCCTCATAAAGAGCCTTGTACTCCTATAAACGAGACATTTGTTGTTTTGAGTATTCCAATCAAGGGAATTCTAAAAAAGAAGACAAAACCGGGCTCTGGGAATGTGTTCACAGTGCTGTTGTACATCATCAAGGGTTTGCCTCTAACCAGCTCGGTCATGACAGGAAAACCACTTTAACCAAGCGCCCAACACCTGAGCGAGCTCACAATGCAAATGAATAGCTTTGTGACCTGTCTGTGGTAGTCATGTGACCTGGTGAGATCACAGAGAGTCTAGAGCACTAGTCAGATCTAGTGCAAGTGTTCACATTACTCCTATCCTGGAGTCCTTGCACTGGCTTCCGGTCAAATTCCGCGTAGACTTTAAAATCCTCATGTTCACCTACAAGGCTTTACATGGCTTGGCACCTCAATACCTGTCTGAACTTTTATCGCCCTACTCCCCACCTCGCAACCTCCGCTCTTCAAATTCTGCCCTCCTTACTGTCCCCCAAGCCCGTCTACATTGTATGGGCGACAGGGCCTTCTCCTGCTATGCCCCCAAGCTCTGGAACTCCTTGCCCAAGGATATTAGAGAGTCACCTTCTCTAAACTCCTTCAAATCCAGACTCAAAACCCTCCTTTTCAGAAAAGCCTGAAAACTGGTTCCATTCTTCACCCCTCTGCTCTTCTTAATACCATCTTCCACGGTCTCCTCTATTGTTATTGTTGTATTGTTGTAATTATAATTGTGTCCTGTCTTGTGAAATTTTCTTATTTATTGTTGTAGTCTTCTTATTTATTGTTATTGTCATCCTGTAAAGCCCTTTGAGAAGCCACCTTTAAAGGCGCTATATAAAATAAAGTTTATTATTATTATTATTATTATTATTAGAGCCCTTAGGTTGTAACCCACTGACAGACTTGGTAACACAAATGGGTTACTCCTGCAGGTTCATGGTATGACTAGAGCCAAGAGGAGGCTGTGTGACAAATAAAATCCTGTTTTACTTGAACAGTGCAGTAAGTAATGAAAATCTCAAGTGATACTTGAACAAGGCTTAAAGGATTTCGAGAATGTGGTCTGCTCACGGTGCTGAAAAAACAAAGAACGAAGAATCAATAAAGTATGAAATGCAATGTTACATGTATAAATGAATATCTTTGCAAAGCAGCTCAGACAAACTGCTAAGCACCAAAACAATCTCCATTTCTTTTTCAATATCAGGGGTAGGATGAGGGCAAAGAATCACGAGCTTAAGTACAACTTTAATCACTTCTCTTCATCATCTGCGCCCACTGAGGAAACATCATAATTAGATTTGTAAAGTTAATGCTGCTGTACTAGCTTTCCGAACGTCGCCACATGAGAACACAATGAGTTTGAATGTGAGAAAAATGACACTAAACATTCTTCCCCAAACACCATCAATTCTGTGGATGTTTACATCACTTAATTAGAATGAACATTTCTAAAAAACATACAATTTCGCATGTGTAAATTAAAAATAATTTATTTGGATGACAAGGAGGCCAAAGAAATGACTGAAATAGTGTTTTAGACTGATACCCAGCAGAATTCAAAGTCAACTTATGAAACACACTCACTGCACTCATTGCAACATCTTTTAAAGAGGGAGGGGATGAGGGTCTGTTGAAAGATATTTAAATATGGGTTGTCTGCATCTCAGAATTCAAAAGCTAAACCCCTGTTTCCTCTCTGTTGAACGTCTGTGCGGTTCAATTTAATAGCAAGAGGTGTTTTAACAAATTAGGCTTGACAAAACTTTGGTCGTTGTGTCTGTTTGTCAGTAGCATGCGCCGGTTTCTCTAAGAGGTCTGACGATACCAGGCAGTTGCATGTTTCTCAATACTTAAAGTAGCAAGTGTTTCCTCAACGGGTGAAACGTCAGAGATAAAAACTGCTCATTTCAATGGCCTGCTCCTTTCTAATTCCACCTATCAGAAAACGTACAATATGAGGTAGCACGAGGTAAAACAAAACAGAAATAGCAGAAGCTGTTCCTTATATTCTAAAGCCCCTGCTAATGAATGGACAGCACTTTAGCAAGTGGTTGGATTCTTTGTGCCTTCAAATGTGTGGCTGCTGGAAATCCACTAATGGCTGTTTCATCCTCGCCGAGAATGCTGATCTCTGCATCTACTATGAACAGTGCTCAAGTCCCCCGAAGCAAAACATTTCTTACGCTAACTGCAATGCTTGATTCTTCAGTGCGGGGCTTTGAGCTTCAGAGGTAACTGGTTCAGATGTAGCATCACAGCGCCTGATCTGAGGGTGGAGAGGCCGTCTGGTAATAAGGCTCAAGGGTTTATTTCCAGGAGGAGCCTGGGATGGTTCTGGATTAAAATTCTGGTTCAATCCAGAATTTGCCACTGACTCATTTTGTGTTACTCAAAGCATGCCCCACCCTTTGGTGGAGAGACAAACCCAAAGCCCTGTGTCAAATAAGCTGCAGTTAGTCACGTGAAGTTCAGGGACCTCGTCAGAGTATATAGGAAATGTCTTTTGGAGGTCTCCATCACAATACTGACTGGACAGAGCCTTGCTTAACTCCTGAGACTTGACCAGATCAGGCTAGAAGGTAGTAGTGCTGTTGAGTAATAATGGTTGTTAAAAAAAAAAGCAATTCAATCAGACAGCACTCTGGTCTACTTGACATGGGCAGAGACAACCTTACTTAGCATAAACTGTTTCCATCAGTACCACCCTTCAAACAAGATCAACTACAGAACATTTGCAATTGCATAGTGACTCATTTGTTGCAGTGGTTCTCAACCGGGAGTAGACGTAGCCCTGGGGGTACCTCAAGATGTACCAGGGGGTACCTCAGGCATCGCATCCAAAATGCTGGAATTTCATGTGCTACGTTTTTAGTAAAATATTTACCAGCCAATTCGGAAATCACTTAGATGTTAAATGATATATACATGTTTACGATGTATTATTCCACTATAATACAGCACATACGTACATGCATGCAAAAAATGAAAAACACCCCTTTGTATGCCTACGATAATCTTAATGGGTACCCGAGGACCTGGCCGACCCTCCAGGGGGTACAAAGGTTGAGAACCACTGGTTTACTGTATCCATTCATACAACCTGTTCTCTGTTTCTAGTGCAGAGCGGCAAGGCAACACAGCCACTATGGAACAGGGCAGACAAAAGAGGTGGATCTCCCCCTTCCTCCTTCATGGACACATGGGAATGAACCATGTGAGAGTCATTTCAAAGCAGAAGATCAATCCTGCACATCACTGGGAGGAAATCAGAGTACCCATGAAAACGCTGGGAAGAACATGCACACTTGAACCCTGCAGCTGTGAGGCAGCAAGGCTAACCTGTAAATAGAAATGAATGGGAAAACATTGTTTGCAAGGAATTTGCATTCAGACAAGCAGATCTGAGTTTTCGTACAAAGTGCTTAACTCACAAAGATTGCATTACTACTTATTGTATGATTGTATTATGGGGCAGCACAATGTGCAGTGGTTAGCATTGCTGCCTCACTGCACTGAGTTCAACTCTAGACCTGGGGTGCTTTCTACATGGAGTTTGTATGTTCTCTCTGTGATCACAAGAGTTTCTGCCTGGTGCTCTGGTTTCCCCCCACACTCCGAAGACAGGTTAACAGGCTTCTGGAAAAATTGGCCCTGGTGTGAGTGTCTGTTTGTGTCTCTGTGTGCCCCGTGAAGGACTGGCGTCACATCCAGAGTATATCCTGCCTCGTCTCTGTGGCTTGCCAAGATAGGATCTAGTTCCCCACAACCCCGTACAGGAAAAAGCAGATAGAAAATGGATGGATGGATGGGTGGATTTATTATGTACAGTAATTACCCTTAATAAGAAACAAAAGCACCATTCATCTTTCTTTGACAATTTCTTTGTGTTTTTAAAATTGACCTAATTGCTTTGCACAAAACGCAATTTAATCAAGGTATTTTCTGCTCAGGAAAGAACACATGTTTTCGTTTGTTGCCGTGTTGAAGCCCAAGTCAACATGTTTGCAAGGTTCTCTCCACAGGGTACAGTAAAAGCAGAGTGCTAGTAACCACTTCCACCAATCGAACTGATGTCGGCTGGGAAGCTGACCACACACTGGCATCTTGGCTCACATTGCTGCCTCCCACTGCAAGCCTTACACTCTTGGAAAGAAGCGGGAACAAGAGAATGGCTACAAACGAAGAGAAGGCCATTTGGCCCATCAAGCACGGGATCCCATTTTGGGTTACGAGCAAGAAGAAAGAAAGGAGGGAAGAAGAAAGAGTTGCCCAAGACTTGAATGATCGACCCCCAATGAATCATGCTGTAGAATCCTTTTAACCTCTGATAGGTTGTGTTTTGTTCACAAGGCCCCTGCAGGGCATGCGATAGAAATCACAGCAGATGTGATTTTGTTGCGACAGTCTAAAGGTTTCACTGGCAGGAGGCTCGTTCAAGAACAATTGCTTAGTTACAGATGGAATGATGCTGAAAAGCTAGAAGAAAAGCTCTCTTGGGACCGTAGGAAACAGATTTGCTAGACAGCCAGCCCACTTTTACCAAGATAAATAGCTGTGGCTTTTTATCTCAGTGGCTGAGCAAGAGACTTCAGCACCTCTCTTGCTGCGCCATTCATTATAAAAGGAAAACCTACTGCCCAGTTCAAGTCAAGAACAAGCTATACTGTTTTCTGCAGATGTTTGTTCAGAGTACAGTAGAGTCTTGACATCTGCAAAATCAAGATTCACGATTTTGGTTAGTCAGGATTCAGTGTGGCTGACACAGGTCACACACAGGATAGCACAGTGGGATGAACCGAGCTGAAGGCAGTTGAACGCAACTTTCAAATCAGTGGCACAACAGACTACGATCACAAGAAATCTAGCAAGTGAGTCTCTCCCTGCCCCCCAGTTCAAGAACTTTCTACACAGTGTCCGTATCTCTACAAGGACTTCCTCATAGTATGTTACAACGGCATCGGGAATGACTAGAGAGGACTTTATAGGCTCAAAGAAAGTTTTATTGCTTTTTTCATTACAATGGGGTATGCTAATCATGGAGCAGGGAAAGCAAAGAAAGTTCAGAAATCCACTGGGCACAGAAGAGGGATACATGTTGTCTTATTTTAATGGATTACTATGACTGTGGTTACTGTTGTTTTAGTCAATGTTATTTTAATTAACTTAAAGCCACTGCATTAATTTGATAATCATATAATGGGGGGTTAACTGTCTTTTAATCACACATACAGCTGTATATTCTGCGGTATATGATGTGATGGTAGCGGGGTGGACTTGCCACTACTATACCTTTGTACAGGTATAATGTAACAAAGACAAAGTAACTGGTGGTAGATTTCAGGAGGAAAAAGGTCAAACCTACTCCTGTCTACATCCATGGGAGTGGCGTGGATATGGTGGACTCGTACAAGTACCTGGGAGTGCACATCGACGATAGACTGGAATGGTCTAAGAACATCGAGGCCATCTATAAGGAAGGACAGAGCCGACTTTACTTCTTGAGGAGGCTCAGGTCCTTCAATGTGTGTAGTAAGATGCTACACATGTTCTATGAGTCAGTGGTAGCGAGTGCCATTTTCTACGGAGTGGTGTGCTGGGGCTCTGGGATTAGAGCAGTGGATTCCAAAAGGCTGAACAAGCTCATCAGGAGAGCAAGCGCTGTAATTGGGTCTGACCTGGACCCCTTGGAGGTAGTGGCTGAGAGAAGAATGATGTCCAAACTAGAGGCCATCATGGACAACTCCTCCCATCCCCTCTATGACAGGCTTGCAGGAATGAAGAGCACGTTCAGCAATAGACTGATTCATCCACGGTGCAACAGGGAACGCTACAGGAGGTCATTCTTGCCTTCTGCCATAAGACTGTACAACGCATCCACCTTACGTCTTGGCAGAGGCAACATCGACAGTGACCTATTTCTGGACTAAACACATCTACACATCTACTGCTACATCTGTTCTCTTTCTTTTTCTTTTTCCCCGTTTACAACCATTTTTTGTGCTATAAATTGCCAGGGACCTGTGCAATACATTTATATTTATATCTATAGTTACATCTATATTTATATTCATATGTCCGATACGATATTCTGTGTACTGTTCTGTTCTAGTTTGTTCTTGTGTGTCCGGACTGTGAGTAACTCTTGTATTGTATTGTATGTATTGTACTATTATTATATAATTCGTTACACTGTGGCTGTGTTGTGTGTGTTAAGCTGCTGTTGCACTGCAATTTCCCTCACGGGATCAATAAAGTATCTATCTACAAATATATATATAAAACAGCAGCTACACTGCTTCTATTAGGTTCTTGTGATTCTTAATTAACAGAAGGTGACACTTTAGTCAGTAGAGACACAACAGTAGGCAGAACAGCTGGTAGCTGGTGACTGACTGTTAAAACTCTTCAAATGGAGGTTGGTGACAAGTAAATCGAATTTTCCTCAGGCTTGTATATTGAGTGTGAGTAAGGCTGTCATCTGTTAATTAGAAATTCTCTTGCTGCAGTAGCTTTAAGAGAAGCCCATAGAGCAAAACCTCCTTCTTTTAAGGGACTATAAGCAAGTTCAAGGATTTACAGTATGCATTCCCACTATGACAATACCCCTCCCAAACCACCTTATTTTACTTTGCGTGGATGTTGAAGCAGTTCCTCACTCTGTGCATCAGCCCTCTTTTGCCATTGTATAGCAGCTGATGGGGCTGTTTTAATTAATTATGTAATTATCTGTAAACCAAATTAGACAATAGGTAATCTGTTTAACACACTGGTGAGAAAGACTACTAAAAACCTCACACTTATCAAGATTTATTTTCTTATTGTTACAAAAGTGCAATACCTTAAGACGGTCCCTACAGTGAGCACTTTAACAATGACAAAGGAGGCCATGCCGGGCTGCCATAATACTAACAGGAAAGCTTACAAACACCTGTAGTGCCCACTTGGCAATTTCGCTTTTAGTAAATTATGGATCCAGCCCTTCAGTTTTAAGAACATGACCACGTAGCTTGTTCCAGGGCTCAAAACTTTCTGTTCCCAGGTCCTTGTCTCATTGTTGGATAAGAGGAAACGTATTGGCTTGACTTTGTTCATCCATTTCACAATTTTGAAAGAAAGGATCAACTATCATCTGCTAGGAATTATTCAGATCACTGTGTGGTGACAAATTACTAATTGTGTATTTTGAAAAGTAATTTCTGGTAAGTCAAGGACGTGTGAAGAGTAGAATGTATTCTTTGTCCCAGCCAACATGATGCACAGGATGTGCCAAGATATATAATAGAGTTTTAATTTCTCTCTCTTAAAACACTTTAAATTGTATTGTTTTAGCAATTGTTTTTCCAAAACTCTGCTATGTAATACACAGAATTAGTATTTTCTCTGACTGATTTCTGTATTCCTGTGAAAATGTGTCAGTATTTTTAATTGCCTGAGGTAGTTTTTATTACTTTTAGACCATTCTGAAATTGTTTCCTAAAACTAGGATTGAGGGAAGACACTATTAATTCAAATAAAAATAATGTAAATGCATTAAGAATCAAAATGTTTATTTGGGCATCATAGGCCACAATCTTAAAATACTATGTTAAGGGCTCTTTGTACTTGTACTTGTAATACTTTGTTAGGAGTCAAATTAGAAAAAAAAAACAACAGTTGAGATTTCGCACCCAGAAACTCTGATTTTGTAACTGGAAACAGAACAAAAATGTAATTCATGGAGAGCAAGCCTACAAATGCGACCATTTTGAAAAGTTAATTTCATAACCTCCCTAGAGAAAGAGGAGACATCTTAATTTGCAAGACAAGGCAGCTCATCAATAGATACATCTGAATGTCATAATAGGTTACCTGCACTAAGATCAAAACAAAATGAACATTGAGCTTCAGCTGAGTTGATAATGATGCTATACTCTATATCCCCAATAAGCAGAATAAGACCTCTCCTCATGTTCTAATGCTCCTGAAGCTGGTACAAAATGAGGAATTCTTAAGCCCACTGAAACTGCCTCAAGCTAACTCTTATATAAGTTAAGCTTCTTAGAAACTCCTACTACTTTCCAAGTCTCCATCGAAGCAGAGGTGAAGATCTCCTATTTTACATGGCTTTACACGTGAATTCTTCCTAATGGTATGGGGTCAAGCTGGCCCTCAAGTACCAAGTTCTGTAAATCTTTCGTTGTCATTTTCTGCAGAAAATAGTTTTTCATGGAGACTTTATATCAGCTGCAACATAGCTGCAGGCTGCTCCTGCTGTCAAGCTCATAACATAAAAGTGTTTGCAAAGATTCTTTCTAAACAGATGGAAACACATATGAGTCATCTGAAGAATCATGATCAGACAAGGGCCCTGCACAACCTGCTCCTCTGAGTGGCCACAGGGTTTGTGCAGCAACTCCAAGACGGGCCTAAAAGTCATCTGCAGAAAAGGAGGTAGTGTTCTTTATTAAGCTCCGGCACCAGTTTAACACACTTAAACTGAATCTGTTTTTGGATTTCACCTGAATATGTGCCAACATAAAAAACCTTCAAAAACACTTTCTACTTAATTGTTTTTTCTGTGAACTCTACCATCCTGCTCAAAAATGCCTATTTATAGACACTCCTGCACTCATCAACACAAGAAACGGGCCCCGGTTTCTCTTCTCTTTCAAGGTGCCTGTGACACGCTGTGTCCTGAACCCTGGCTCTGAGCCAGTACCCGATGGCTTCTGCGGTCGAAAATTGTAAGGCTTGGTTCTGGCACAGCTTTACAAAATGAAAATCAAGCTCTGCTTTAAGGCCCTTGGTTTTGTTCAGGTGGGCCAGCAAGAAAAGACCAAAAGTGCTGGAAAAGTATCTAGACCTGTAACCCCATGAAACGGCCAATACGATGGGATTTTCTAGTGGAAGGAACCATCTGGGTACAAATGTCATTGAGGATGTCCATAGAGATAACCTTCATTCCTGACTGAGTCTGGAGGAATAAAAGCTATATAAAAAGTGTCTACAATCAGGGGCTTCCAGTCCTGTACAACACCTGCCTTCAGCTCCAGTTGAGATCTCAGTTACACAACTGAGCCCTTAATTTACATAATCAAACAGAGTCCAAGGACAACTTTGCTCAAATTATTATTATGTTAACATGTTCTTTTTAAAAACCCATGATCTATATTACAAACTATATTCTCTGATAACTACAATAAAATGTTCTACAGGCTATTACTGTGCAGATGGATTGCTTTGGTAACATACAGCTTTGCCAGGAATATGAATAGACTTATTCTCAGCACTCCCTACAAAAAAAAGAAGACAATGGAGTTTGATGTTGAATACAAAACCTATTATAGGAACAGTCTCAAATGAGTGCAAGCTGCCTCAACCATCCAGTGCCATTTGGAATACCTACAGAAGAACATGAAGAACCTGGAAATTTCCTTGCTTCTTCAGATTATTGAAGTGAGCTTCTTGGGACTCACAGGGGAGTGCAAATTCTTTTTAAGAAACAGACATGGAAAGCTAACATTCTTCCGTGTATTTGTTTGGGCCCTACACCCTAGTCCCCCTCAGATCATTATCTGCATCACATGGCTATGTAAAATGCAATTGCAGGTGCAATGAATAAAAAGATGCGTATCACATAAACAATACAATATATTTTTTTCTCAGATTATTAGTAACTAACAAGAATATGCTGGGTTACAATCAGCCCTTCCAAAAGTGTTTTAAACAAGAATTACAATGACAAAGAAAAAGAACCATCTATTGAACAAAGCACGGGTTACATTAAAAAAAACTCAGTGGAAGTTTACAAATAACACTTCAAAACATTTTTCCAAAGTTGTTTCAAATCCTCTCAGATTTATGTGTAAGATTTTATTTGGTGCAGATTGCTTTCTCAGGTCATTCCGGTGCATAGCAGTTGACTTCTCAGATAAAGAATGGTCCTTATCAGAGAAGTCATAAAGGACTGGGATTGGTACAGAACTGAACTTGCTCCAGCAGCAACAAAGGCAAAGCAACCTTCATCATCTCACAGGGACAATAAAACACTGCAAGCACTGTGCAAGCTTACATAAGCAGTAGATGAAATACGTACACCCCTTGCAAACAGCTTTCAGCAACAACTGTAGCCTTGTGCTTCCCTACAAGCTGACAGAAGAAAAGAAATGTGCCACACATTTTCCATTTAAACTTATTAGCTAGGAAAAAAGACACTAAACAGTAACTTAAAAAACAGCTTGCTCTAAACCTAATTTTAACACACTGTGATAAATGCATGTCTTCGGGAGAACAAAAACACACCTGTGACACTTAAGAACTTGATGTAAGGATTTTAAATCAAGAAAAATAAAATGCTGCACTAACACCCTCCATGGAATACACCCAAAAGGTGGATTTTTTTTCATTGAAAAAACAGCTATTTGTTCAATTAATTAAACATTAACTTTTAAAAACAACGAATTACTCCAGCAATGGACAAGGCACTGAGTAATTTACTACAAGAATTCTGAGATGCTACGTCGACTGTTTCATGATTCAAGCCCTCGCAGATCCCAGAGCTAGTAAGCTCTACCATATGAGCTCATCTTTTATCTTACATCAGACAACCTTTGTTGAACTCTTTAAAATGACCAATGTGTGTAAAATAAAAACTTTACAGAGGACCAATTCTATTTGCAAGTCATTCCCTGTAAAAATGTATTGCATCTGATACAGGGGGAATAACCTACAGTCACATAGTGTCACACCTATTAGTATCATCATCATTGTAGTACAGAAAAAGGGAAACACTGGCCTAGCAGCTTCACTGGTTAATTTAAACGAAGACAACTATTATAGTTTTGTTAGCATTTCCAGGAACGTTTACGTCATTTTGCTGAATCGGCAAACGAGTCCTTCTTTTACAGAATGTTTAGCTCATCTTTTGAAGAAAAAGAAGAAAACTGGTGCCACTTCTGGATGTTTCTACTACACACTGTCTCTCCTTTTAGCTTTTTTCTCCCCGTTTTGCTGTTTTAGAATGCGCCCCAGATATCTCAGACTTCTACAAGTGGCTGGCTTTGTGCAACACTATCTGCAGTGAATTAAGCCAGGGTAACACTAATAGTTCTGCGACTCGTTCACATTGTCTTTGGATATATTAGATCAAGCTGCTTTTAACTAAATGTTTATCAGGCTGAAGGTATTTGGTGTTACAGTTACCCCCAAGGGCCTCAGTCACATATACATCACCTTTCTTTATCTACCATGGCAAATGGTCTCAGGAACATGTGCATGGCATCAACTAGTTACAAACAGTTGGATTTGCAACAAGATCTAACATGACAGGTATGCAAATGCTCTGTATGTTGTGTCAAAAGAGGCATGTAAAACCAATTCACTGCAAAGCTTCTAATTGGATAACATTTAGATCCTATCAACAAATTTTCTGCTGCGCCTTCACTTTGAAAGTCAAACAGAAACTAAGCTAAACACCTTGAGAGAAAGATGGCATTTTTGTAAGATTTCACATTGTCCTACTAGGACAACTATTATTCCTTAATTAAGGTTTGCTAGATACATTTTAATATAGACTTTTGTAAAAATATATTTAATAAAAGTATGCTGTGCAACAACCACCCATAAACTGACACTGACTGCGAACTAAACTGCCTTTCCAGAGTATGGACAAGTTTTAAATCTATTTGTGATGTGGACCATGTCTACAGTTCTCTTACAAATGCAAAATTCTAATTTAAAAAACCTAGTACCTCGCCGCCAAACTCAAAATTATGTATTAATCATTCAAATATTTTTTTTTTATTGTGCTATACGCATCTTGAAAAGGCAGCGTGTGGTATATAAGGCATTGAGAACTTTTTTTTTTACCAGCATTAATGACTTAAAAGAGAACTTTACATAAAAATACAACTTTAGAATTTCCAAATAAAAATGTAAAAGCCTCCATTTGATTTGTCATAAGCAAGAAATCCAAAAAGAGAAATTCATATGCCTAAAGTAGCCTGTTATCTCAAAAAAAAGTTGGTTTACCTGCAACTGCTTTTCTTTGCATATTTGATTACTTTCATGGACTGAGGGTTTTGTCTGAAGGAATCACAGTTCGACAAATAAAAGGCAGGAAGGAAAATAAAGGGTAAAAAAACATATACATAGCAAAATGCACCACTTGTTTACCTGATAGCCTTACAGTAGAAATATGTACAGTCTGCAAAAAACAAGTTACTAAAGTTCATATCCCTGCAGAAAAGCCAGCATTGAGGCACGTGCTTTATTTAAGGTTCATTGGTAGAAAAATATGGCTAAGAAAAAAATAAAATAACTGAAGCATTTCAAAGCAAACATCTTTCTCCAAAAGCAGCTCCACTCAGAGCTTGAAATCAGCAATAGGAATTCTTTGGGGGCACGTCTGTCACGTCTACCTCTCCCATGGATTTTGAGGTAAATTAGAAAATTCACACCAAGTAAGGAGCAGGATAAACCAGTGGCATTCAGAAGAGAATCCTTTGTTAATCTCTAGAAACAGTCTCAGGTCTGTAGTAAGCCAGAAATGCTAACACCCCTCTCACCTTCTAACACGTCTGTGAATTTTTCAGGAAGTCAGCCCTACGCACAGAAAAAGTGCCTTCCACAAATTTCCCGTGAGCAAGAAGACATCGGAATTTTGGAGCACCATCACTAGGAAAGCCCTGCAACCCAGCACTTGCTAATTACAAGCCCTGCAGAAAATCCTATATGAATATCCTAAATATTACAAAGGAAGTCGCCGTTTTCAGTCACTGCTGTCGTCTTCGTCGTCGTCGTCCGAAACGCTGGGGGCGGGGAACTTGGAGGAGCGGCTGTAGGAGTCCGACCTGGCGGGTAGGCTCGCGGCCTGCCCGCCCGCCAGCTGCTCGTAGCAGAACTCGCAGACCCGCACGGGCTTCGAGGACTGGCTGGGCAGCAGGAACTTCTTCTCCGAGCAGGGCCCGCACACCACGAAGCCGCACTTGCGGCAGTGGTGCCGGCGGCTCACGGGCGTGAACTTGATCTTCTGGCAGCGCATGCAGACCGTGGCCTCCGAGTCGGGCACCCACACGGCCGCGTGCTCGCTGCTGGGGGACTTCCCGCTCTTCTCCAGCAAGTCCGATACGCACTTGTTGATGTGGTTCATCCACTCCGACTTCTCCGTGGCCGTGGCGGCGTAGACCGCGAACGACTTGGTGGGGGTCTTTATGAGCCAGCCGTTGCGCAGGTCTCCTTCGTCCTCGATGGAGTCGATCGTGACGTTTTCCAGCGGGATGATGTGCTGCTTGTTGTACTTCTTCTTCTGGATCACGATGTTCCCGTACACCAGGATGTCGTTGAAGAGGAAAAACTGCCTGGCTTTGGGCTTCTTCCGGCAGAGTTTCGTCAGAACTCCCTCTCCGATAAGGACGCGGCCGGGAATGGCCAGGGGCTGGCCGGCTGTCCCAAAGCAGCCTTCCACTAGTGCAATGCGCTTAGAGTTTGCTTCGCTGTTAGCCAAGCGATCCACCATCTTTCTTTACCTGCAACAAAAAACAAAGAGAGCAGCTCATGAAGAGATCTAGAGCAACCTCTCAAAACATTATTTCTCTCCCCTGCTGTGGTTGTTCAGGACATCTCAATCACCATCAGGTTGGCGACGTTAGAATTATAATGAAAATCCATTTGTTTTATCTCTAAAGACAGCTTCTGGAGAAAAAAAACATCACTTTCACAGCAGGGTGTGTAGCTGATGATTGTGGGCTTAAGGATACAAGCGTTCAGCTGAGCTCTTTGATTTCATGCACTGACCCAGAACTGAATTGTACAGTGACAAGGACTGTTTTTTGTTCACGTGCAGTAACCACTAAGAGTCAGGCGCATTATCAACACCAAGAACCTTACATTTTTAAACTGTACTATAAGACGTCTACCAAGACCTTACAATTATTCAGTGTGAAATGCACTTCACAAGAAAGATTTGAAAAGAAAATACTAATTTTCTTTAAGCTCTATCGGGGTCACTGCACTTTGAAAATCATCTTGCACATTACTGACCCCAGGCATCTTGTGTTCTACTGCACATGCGACCACGATACATTTCATCAAAGTGAACTACAGGCTCTTCTAAAAAGCATGAAAAATGGGTCAGCACACAAAAAAAATAATTCTGTGCCTATGACTTTAACACACTTCATGAGTTCTAATTGTTTTTTGAATGTATGGAGCATCTGAAGTATTTTTGGTAAATCAACCGCATTAACACAAACCTCTATCTTTAACTAAACCAATCAGATGTCCTTCCTGTTTTTAAGTCTCTGCAAGATGCACCTTCTTCCAACTACTGAAAGCTTTTTCTGAAATATTTTAGAAATAAAATGAACACATTAAGCAACACAAAGTAAAAGGTATTTTTAATTGGAGTGATTCTGTGTAGTCATGGACTCCAGCAAAAGCCCAGTTTTTCCCAACACAAAAGTTAGTTGTTTATACACAGCTTCTAAACTCACAAAGATCTGTGCACATTTTACCACGCAACAATAATGCAATTATATAACATGCAGTAACAAGTACAAACACTTTTCCTATGTTACTATAACAGTAACAACAACACTGTGATGAAATACGATTACTAAAATACACTGCAAAACACTTAGAAAGATGAACAGACTTTGGCATTTAGTTAATCTTCTTCATCTGAATGAATCACCAGCACCAGAGTAGGTTTACCCAACCAGACTTTCCAATCAATCTTGGAAATTAAATGCAAAACTTAACATCTGGGATTTGACTCCAGAACCCTCTGATTCTGCTTACCCTCGTCAAAAGCTGAAGCTTGTTTTAGACAGACACAACAGCACAGAAAATGAATTGCACCGAGCTGATTCTGCCATTTAGAAATGACGGTCTTACGATATTTGCGTCTTCTGGGGTGTGGCTCCTGCCTTGCAATCTCAAGTCACAGGCTGGTGCAAAAAAAGCCAACATACAGACAGCAGCACGGCCAGCTTGTAGCCTGATCTGATCCCAGAGCCTAAACGAGGCTTGGGGAATGGTCAGTGAGCAAAGCCAGGCCAGTGCAGTAGGTGGTGTTGGTGGATCAGCAGACGGTCGAAAACACCACAGGAAGTGCCATCCTTCAGATAAGACATTAAACTAAGGTCCTGACGACCCGGTTACTGAAGTCTCCATGATTCTAGATAGACAGATAAGACTTTATTGATCCCGAAGGGAAATTGATGTGTTACAGCAGCCCAAGACAAGCAAAAAAAACAGACATCAGAATAGACGAAACATTAGAATACGTACAGTAATACAAAATAAATATAAAATAAAGGAAATAAAAATAAAAATAAATATAAATAAGCTCCGTAGAGTAGGAGAGTTAACCCTGTTTAACTGGATAAATGTCACTAAGCTTGAAGACTCATCTCCCTAAATATCCCCCTTAATTTAACTAGTGCAGAATTTTGTGAAGTGGGAGTGTTGGTGCAGAATGGTTGTTTTGCGTCACCCAGGTGGGAGCTGCACTACAGCCCTTTCTATATATAAAGCACATTGGACTCCTCTGGGCTGAAAGATCCTATATGAATTTAAGACATTATGTAACTGCATGTTAGAAAATGTAACTGGCAATGACCTTTCTGAATGTCTGGTCTACTCTGACCAAAAAGACATGGAAAACGGAGCCCGCAGAACAGAACTTCTGATGACTTTGGTTCTGCATGGCTGTTAGTCACAAAAGGGGGCGTTGTTCTTATTTGCCCCTGCCGTCGGTGCTGGATCACACTTCATCAACAAAAGTTACCTTACTCTACCATACAATTTTCTCCTTTTCATGGGTTTAGTTTGATAATAACCATGTAAAAAAAACAGCTTACTGCCAAGGGCTTCTATGGACATTACTGAATCACCCTGAATTTCTATGTGAGATATGAGCACATTGCATATTCAGCCCACACTGTCAGGGGCACTGCACATACTGAAAAGTACAACTAGAACCTAAAGAACATGTCCTGATATCATCCTGGGAATGTTCAAGGGGTCTGTACAGTAAGTGCATGAACACTCGCATTCTGGAAACATTCCATTAAGACATCAGTGCATTCTATTTCAGAATGGTGGGTTTCCAATTGCGTGGAACAGAATGTGCTTTTCCCCCAAGAGAAAAGTGTGAGTGGGCACTCTTTTTAAAATATAAGTGCACACACTATGCTAAAGGAATTCTGACCCAGTGTTGTACGACAACATCAATCGCATGTCAAATATATTGCTAAAAAGATAAAAGTTCAGTTTCACTTTCAATGATGTAACTCCAAAAGTTCCGAAGACCCTCCCTCTAAGTGACGTGAGCTTTATTAAATGATTCAATACTTTTGTCAACAGCTCAATATATTTCATTTTAGGATGCCAGAAAAAAAGCCTTCTTTCAATCAAACTGACAACGCTTTAATGTTGTGTTGCAGTCACTGAGCTGGTAAGTGTGAGCTAATTTACACACAACTAAACTGCACACTGTGTTCCTGTAGTACCGCCCCAGTCCGTCTGCAGAACAGGCTTGCATAGGAGTGTGCCAATTTGACTGTGTCCCCTTCTCTCTCTCTCATGGTTGAAGTACTGTCCATAAGGAACAGAACTACTGGAGTGCCATTAAAATTAAACAAAATGTTGTGAGTACACAACCGAAACATTAGCCAAACTATTGACTGAACAAACTAAGAAAAGTCGGTTTTAATTTTCTTCCCCTAATGCCTTTAACTGTCTTTAAGCCACTAAAACACATTTGAAAATTAGATCTAATTTTCAGGTTTACCAGTGAAAACTGGAAAATAAAATCTGTAACGGTAAAAAAGGAAAATTCTCTGTTGGACTTTTTCAGAAACAGTTTCAGTTATAGGGCTGTATATTGCCATGGTAGTAACACATAACATACACATACGTGGTAGCAACACATACTGCATGGCGCTGAGGGAATCTGGAGCTGAGCTTTGTTCTATCCTTCTCGAGCTACAGCAAGTGGAAAAACACCAATTCTCTTCTGCACAAAACAAAAAGTGTCCACCCATTTTTATCAGATAAAAAAAAGATTAAAAATAGACTTGATAAAAATTATGCTACTTGTGTTTTACACTCCGAGACATGTCTGTGAATTATACAGTCACCAAAGAATTATACGCCCACGCAGATATGTCCACCTATTGCTCCAATAAAGACTCTACTCATCTTAAAAGACTGCTCAACTGAACATTAAAACTGACGCGGACCTTCTCTCTAACCCCTATCATTTAACACTCACAGCAAGAGAAGCAAGAAGTTATGAATACGACTGGTCTTGCAGCGACATGTTCAGAACCAAAACGCACGACTGCAGAATAAAAAAAAATCGAACAACAAAATTCCTTTAGATAGTCTCATCGCAGAGTTTGCCATATTCAGCTATATCAGAATGAGCCAACGACTGGGGCTGCCCACACAGTGAGCCTATGAATGCTTTGGCGGCAAAGCACAGTTGCTGACAGCATCCGACGTTTCTCGGACTATGACATTTATAGCTTCATCGAGATCACACTTCAGCTCATCTTTAATGTTTAACATTCTGCTTCTTCGGGCACAAGGTTAATCCCCTGGATACCGTGCTCTATAAAACGTATTCTGGACCACTCAAGTCTCTCTCATCATGTTCTCTGCGGGATTCTTTACAAGGGTTTACCAATAACACTGAAGATGATCGGACCACTCTGCCAGCAAGAGAAGACTAGCACGTAGACAACCGTTTCTGCTGCGTTTCCTGCTAAAAAGCGCTGCCTTTCCTACTGCCTTTCTGCTACCTGTCAGAGCAGTTTGGGAGCTGATGAAAGTTTTAAAAAAAAACTTTTTTTTCCCTCCCAAGGTCTGTAAAAACACAAACATGTCACTTCTTTCACTCACCAAACCAGCAGACAGGCATGCTATTCATACTATCCATGACATTCTGTGGGCTCCCATAACAGTACCTATAAATTGAATTTTTGGGGGAAAAAATGGAATCATGGGATTACCTTTGCTACGCTTCTTAATACTAGTTTGCTAGTTTACTAAAAATGATGTCGATGCTAGTTGACTAAAAATGAAGAGTTTACAGTTCGTGAAAATGAAAATGTAGGCTACAGCGCGCTCCTAAAAAAAGCACCCAGCATGTAATTTCCCACTGTGTGAAAATCTCACTTTCAGTTCAGTTTTTGTCTAGCTGTTGCCTCTTGAACAGGAACATGCTATTAAGGAAGCAAGAAAGAAAGGGGACACTCGAGGCGGCTGTGGTAGAAAAGAAGCCTTTCCATCTCTGCATACTAGACCATGGAAACTCAGCTGCCCCATCATTCGGCTTGGAAATAAAAAAAAAGTTCTTGTAATTATTCTTTAAAAGGTTATATTCCTAGATGTACAAAAAGTACACATTACCCTCAATGCTCTTCCTACCAGCACGTCAAGTTTCATCGACTAGAACATTAATCTGGGCAACAATACAGTGTATTTTCTGAGCACTCACCAGTTTAAATGGTGCTCACTACCTTCCATAAATGTAGTCAATGCCTATCTTCAGATCGAAGTCTCCTCCAGCTGAGCTTTTACACAGGAAATACGTATTCAATGATCTGGAGACGTCTTTCCTAGTTTTCGCCTAATAAGCATGAAATGTTATACAGTACACAGAAAGCTAGAGAGCACGTTATTTTTAGTTTTGGTCTTCTGCACAACTAAGAAAAGCAATACACTAACAGGAATCTCATTAATCTTTGTAAACTTGCCTCATTCACTGTTCATCTAGGCTGGTATGCTTCCTTGATTAGAGAGAGCGGACTGCAATAGATGGAGAGAAAAAAAAGCCGCTGCTGAAATATGATTGCATCTCCACAGCATCCGCAAAACACTGCTGTGCTTTAAAATTGCAGACGTTATTTTACAAATTAAATCATCTATTTTTAAATAAACCCTAGGCTGCCTTTAAGCAGCTGGCAGCCTATGGTACATTGCAATCTGTTCTCAGCAGGTCATACACGAGACCAATCAACTACTGGTTACACAAGCCATGCGTTTTGATATTTTCATATACCATGCATTACACTTTTGCAAATAAACCTCCCACAGATGTAAATATCCGACACCTAAAATTGTTTGTATCAAATACTTTTGAAAGCTGAACTGCAACTATTTTCTTATTGAAATTGATACAAAAGTCACTATTTGACCTGCTAATGGTTTTTATGTTGTTTAAGAAAACCATCACCATTATGTACAGTATTAGCACAACAAGAAAAAACGTACACAGACCGCAACTGTTTTTTTTTTCCCCATTTCGCCCTATTTGGAATGGCAAATTCTGCAAGTGTAATGGCCATGTTTACATCATGGCTCATGGCTACAAGCCCTGTGACCAGCGGCAGCCCGTTCCATCAGCTTTAAATGCTCTGCCTCATCCTGCAAAACTCATTACCATACTACGCCAATCTTCTTGCACTGACCCTTGCACTAGTAACTGTTAATAAGCAGCAACCTTATTAACAGGATAATAGAAGAGAGTGATGTTGTTTGTACAAGACTGAGTTCCATACAGATTTTTCAATTACACACGCTAAATATTTTTCCCCTCCATCTTCAACAAGCACTATTATTAACGAGGGGAATCTCGCTATCTTCCAAGCCAGTCGAGGTGGAGGAAGGGATTAAATAAAAGTTATGGTATGGATTCAGTAAGTCTAAGACTTTCTGAAGCACAACTAGTCACATTTCTGCCACCGGTGCCTTTGGATCTGGATGTGCTCCCAGTGCTGACATTTAGTATGCCTTCTCCTGTCAGAAGTATCCAGTCAGCTACCACACAACCAGGGATCGGACCCTAACCACTGCAATCACACAATAAGCTACACAGCCCAATGTGGTTGTGTCCTCCCCGTTCATCTAACTTTGACAGGGACACCTTGTAAATGATATGCTTGGGATCCTCTACAAAGCCTTAAGGGTACCCAGGGTAGCTCACAGCATGATGGACAGCACTGCCCTGCTGACTGACTGAACTGGGTTGCACGGCCAACCCTGAGGCCCCAGGAACATTCTCCATATGTCGCAGCTGATATCGACTGCTTTCACACATCACAGCCTCGACACTGCCCTCAGCCGCCTTACACTTTGCCACATTTGTTATTCGCCAGACCAGGGGTCTCCAAGCTGTTAGATATGTCCAATTAAGCAAATAACAAGCTTGAGTTCAATTAAGAGTTGAGCTGAAACCCCACAGAGACACTGCAGATTGGAGCCAGACTGAGGACCCCTGCCCTAAACCCACATACTACTGTGATTAAGGGCTTTTCAATCCCCTTCCTCAAGGACACTGTCTTGTCACACTTTTATTTCACCTGAGCTTGAAATTACAGAGGGTATTCAAACCCTTTCAGTGAAATATCTACATGAAAACGGCTTTCTTATCTAATTCCTAACAAGTGGAGTACAGGCTGATCAGAGTTCTGTTGAGCACAACACAGTTACAGCAGGATATTTCTGAAACTGTAGGGAGAAATTTAGAAAATGCTTCAATTAAGGGTCCGATAAGACTGCAATTAAAAACTCAGCTGGAACACAAACAAAACACGCACCTACCAAGAAAGACTAGAATAGAGAAGCTCTGGTTTAGGCAACGTTAATAGCAAATCAGTTTTCACAGCTTCGCGCACTTATCAGACCCATATTTATTTAAGCAAAACAATGATTTGGCTGTATCATGATAATTAACAATATAAAAGCATTTCAGATGAATGTGCTTATTTGCTGCTTTACCAGGACTAGAGTATCTAGTTAATGACAGGCTTCCTAATAGAAACGTACTCTAACTCAATGCATAGTTAAGTGCACCAAAGCACAGTGATCCCTAGAGGTAATCAACAGCTACACTTCATGGTTAATGAATGACTGTGAATCCCTCCTCCAGCTTCCTGCAAGAAGCAGAAAAGATAATTCAGTTTGTAATTTTTTAAAACAACCATAACTGAAATGTCACTCCACGATTTGAGTTCACACAAACAAAAATAGATCCTATCTACTGGGACATGTATATGCATAAATGTACAAACTGCTGTTTTATATGATTTAGTTTATTTTGCAAGACAAACAGAAAGATTTACAGTTCTCACAGTGCCGTCCCCGTTTCAAAGCTTAAAATCGAAATCTGTCTTGTGGACTCAATAAAAACGACGCAAGATCGCAAAACTGAAATGAACAAACTGAACTCTCAAAATTGATCGTTATTTTGAGCAGCTTATGATACCGGTGATAACACATGGGATCAGTTTAATGATTACACAGACCACAGAAAAGATTCCATTCTGAAAGATTTATATTAAAACTATAAGATCTGTACAAATATTAACAGCACATGAGGTTCTCCCTACATTACAAAAACAACGTTTCCACACATGACGACTACCCCCTGGAGTGAAAACCATCAGTGAAACACGAGCTTTACTTTCCTTTGCTGGTGATGACAGAGCACTCCACAAGTAAGACTGGCTCCAAAAACAGATGGGAAAAATAAGGATAATCACACAAAAGGATATGACACAGCTAAAGCTTGTAAGAAATTGTATGAGGGAAAGAATGGGTGTGTACCACTTAGTGCAAAGCCATCGCAACCCTGCCTGCTGGAAACACTTATATGAACGGGGATTATGCATATGATAACATCAACGAAGCTCTGAGCTGTATTTTACCATAGCCCAACTATATGACTATTTTGCACGCAAGACAAAATCTGAAAAAGAAAAACTGTTATGGTTTTAACAATTTGCCAGATATAGATATAGTAGTGCTTATGTGTGATCTCACGCAGTTTAGTAAGTTTTTAACAAAATCATCCCTTCTGATGAACACGCTCTGACAGGGGAATGAAAACACAAAAACGCATACAAACCATGCACCTGATGAAGAGGACAGGCCTCCTATGTCCCTTCTTAAAGCCTGTGGTGACGTGCCTTACATTTTCCATTTCAACAGCTGCTGCTTTCCATTTACAAATTTTCATTTCCATTCCCGGAGAACTAAATAATGAAAAACTACATGATCTGCCTTTTCCGTCTCTTCGAAGTAATCTTTTTTTAGCTCATTTTCCATTTTTGTGGTTTTGAGAGACTGTGTGGTATAACAGGAGAGCTCGTCACAGGCGTTCATGAACTGTCGGCCTGGAGATACTCGTCTCGCGGAGGGCCTTCCCAGAATTCACGCCGTGACGGACCAGAGCTCAAACATAAATCAACTCTGCTTACAGAGTGCTCTGCTATTCATTCCCAGTTTCTCCAAAGGCACTTTCCCACCTCAAGAGCACGGCAACGTAAGGGAAAGGCAGACGTTTTGATACGAGGATAAAAGGATTTTTTGGTACACAGAACTGACAGTCTTTTTTCCCCTCTGAGATTTGGTTTGGTCAGTCTTCTTACAGCCCAATCGGATAGCCTAAAATAAGGTCTCTATAAAATGATGCGCATTGCAAGATGAAAGGGGGGATATCTGAATAATTCAAGCGTTCATGTTTTTTTGCTCTCAAACGAAAGGATTCATCACACGTTTGAAAGAGGAAAAAAGTTGCTGTTTTTTAATTTCAGATTTGGAACTTTAGCTCCTAAACACTCATCAGAAACCAAGCTGTTGGATATGTTGCAGTATGAAGTCCAGTAATCACCTGATTTGGATGAATTTACTGATTGTACATAATTTCGGATCGGCAGCATTAATAAAGCTGCAAATTCACGCATTTCATGAAACTGCATCTTGTGACAGAAGCGCATTTCATTTAACCGAGTAAAATGGAGAAAGAAGAAAGTTTTCTTTTTCCACACTCTCAGAATGCACCACACACCAGTTTCACCAATTTCAAAGATGTCTTCTCACCCACCTAAAAACACCCTCAGAGTGTTTAGAGTTTTTTTCTTGATAGGCAGAGTTAATCATACTGTTTCAAGTCTTGAGACAGAAGCAAAATATTGCAAAGGCCAGTCTTGTTAATTAAGAATAATTCAGTAAAACATCAAGGCAACTTCAAACTTTGGAATACAAATCTGAAAAAAAATGTTTCTTCTAACAACTGAAAAGTAGATACACATGCATTGCATGTCTGCAGGTTTTAAACAGAGTAAGTTGCAGAAACATAAAAATCCATATTTTTAAACTACTATTAGTTTTACAGGCTAACTATGATGTGTTAAAAAACACAACTGGTTTTGTATGTAAAACCAGTTCTACACATTAATTTTAGGGTTATTAATAAGGGTTTCATGGTAAAAGTAATGTGTACACTTTCAAAAGGCTCAATTAGCAATAACAACACTTTCCCATTGACTTCACAGCAATCTCAAATTTGCCAAGGAAAAATCTTCAGTAATGTGCTCAGCCACAGACACGCCAGAGGAATATACAGCACACTCATCTATTTCTTGTCTTCAGACTGTTACTGTGAAAGAAACAATTGCTACATTGCTACATATTAAAAAACCGAAAGACAATCTGTTGCAATCGACGCAAGTAAAGTGTAAGTGATATAATGGAATGTGCTTCATCGGTTAACAATGCTTGCTTAGTCATATCTAACAATCCTAACATGTTAAACTTCTGTATACACTACTGCATCTGTTTAAAGCTTGTTTTATACAGTACTGTACATCCTAACAAAGTTCTCCACATTCAGATTTTAAGTCCACTACAAGCAGCTGACTTGAGTTCGGTGCACAGGTGTGTGTCTGAGGCTGCTGTCTGACAGACGTATTTCACTGCTTTGACAGAAATCCCTGTACTGTCTCCACCTCATCACAGCGAATGACATTCCTCTAGCCTCCACAAATTGTTACACACACAAGGGCCTCAACGATGCTGTTCCTTCATTTAGAGGCTGCATTAAGCAATTTGACTTGATCACCTTTTCACATGCTCCAGTAGAAAATATCCAAACTGCGCCCACCTGGCAAATCACATTTTTGAACACCAACATTGGTATAACATGTTACTGACTGGACGCAGTAAAATTGTACGTAAAATGTTCAGCAAAATGTTGTATCTTTTAAGTTTTTTATATAAAATTTGGAACAGACTATTTAGACTTTCTATGCTACCAATGAAGCGCCAATCGCTAAGACTTTCGTTTCCGCCCAGGAGAGAAGGAGATGTCCTTCAAACTGTGTGCTGCTGAGTCATCCAGGTCTCTTTGGCACTGCAAGCCTTGCAGAGTTACTGCAGAGTGAAGCTGCAAGGTCAAAAGGCTGACAGGCTCACCCACAGCAATACCTAGACACAGCAGCCCAAGGAAACAGTATGTCCTGACACATCTCCTTTCCACAACTCACACTTTTGCCCCAATTGTCGCCGTTTCCACCTCTTGATTGGCCTCTCTTTCTGTCCCCTGCTCCCGCCTCTCACTCCTCCTCCCTCCCAACTTTGTTCTCCCGCTACTTTACCTTTGCCTACTGCCCTGTCTCTCTCACACCTGAAGAAGGCTCCAGGGCCGAAACGTTGTGTTCTCTTTCTTCTTTTTTTCAGCATGGAATAAACCTATTAACTGTTTCCAAAAGATGTCTGCTTTCCTTTCACCTTAAATCAATACATTTGGCCCTCCAGCTAGCACCATAAAGGGTAACTCCTGGTTCGTAAAACATCCATCGAAAGGGAGAGCTTTGCAATTAAGGGTGTCGGCTTAACCAGTTTTGACCAAGATGAATAATAAGTGTCTTCAATTTTAGCTGAAGATTCTTTGCATTTCGACATGAATCTAGCTCCATGTCTTGTGGAATTACCAACAGGTTTAAGGATACAGGCTGTTTCATTTTGGCTGACTAAGTATATGATCCAGTGAAGTTATACAGACTGGTCTAAAAAACGTTAAAGTACTTAAAGTATTACTTGATTATGAAAGTAAAATCGTCACATCTTCTTGAGTCAAAATACACAGATTAAAGGAAAACAGCTTGCATAAAAAAAACTTCCTTGTTTACTTAACATACCTATGCATGCTAGATTTTATCATTCACAGGAAGAGATAAAATCTAGCTTCTGGCATTTAAAAAATACATATCCGTTCCAAAATTAATTCTTAGCCTTATCTTGTTACAGATGTAGCACATTTTACTATTTTCACAAGGCATAAAAAATAAATCCTTAAAACTACAGAACTCAAATTTGACTTTACCCTGAGAGACTTTATCTAAAAAAACTAATGTTTTTTCTGAAATATCTATTTTTACTGTGTTTGTTTGAAACAACTGTGCTGATACAACAACATCTTTTTAATTGCCATTTTAAAAATGTACTTTTACAAACCACTGGAATTCCTTTGACCGTGCAAAATAAATATTATGTAGCAACCTCACCTCTTTTACATTTCAACACTGTGAAAAGTACAAAATTTGTGTTAATCCTTTTAAAAATACTCCACATTCAAATAAGCAGTGGTAAATGCGATTGTGCTGGTGACGCAAGTCTTGACATCCAAAAATCACTTCGTCTCAGCTTTCTTGTTCTTGACACTCTTCAGGTTCATATTGTTCAAGAACTCGACACTTGATAAAATGTTTAATCTCATGTACTGATGTTATATTTGTCATTCTGTTTAGGATATTCATACACCCTCACCCATATTTGTTCAAGGGACAAATAATATGATGCAGTTTCGAGATATATTTAGAAAGCCTGGCAATTTCTGAACTACTTTGAGACTCTGAGCCTCCCATCTACACCATACATCTCAATTCATCACCAACCGGCTGTTCACATGAAACTGGCCTTCCAACTGTTCTTGCTTCCTTAAAACTGTTAAATATAATTGGCATTTTGCTATGCCGTCTTCATGTGTCCATCTTCCTTTCCTCCCATTTTACTCTTGTGAGGTAACATCTGGAAAGGACATGGGAAGGAAATGGCAAATTCTGCCCTCCTTGGGATTCACTGCAGACCTGGGGGACACTCTGCGGGGAGTTTGCATGTTCTCCCCTCTGTTTGCGTGGGTCTCTTCCGGGCGGTCCAGTTTCCTCCCACAGTCCGCAATATACTGGGAGGTTGAGACGCTTCTGGTGCTAGGTGTGAGTTTGTGCGCGTCTGTGTCTGCCCTGCGATGGACTAGTGTCCCGTCCAGGGCGTAAACTGCCTTGTTTGCCGCGAAAACGGATGGTTGGATTATGTAAATGTAAAATGCAATAAAATACCTGTCAAAATTACAATTATGCCACGATATTTTCATGATAACTTGCAAAGAACAAAGACTTGGATGCAGAATGGTGGCATGGATAGCTGTGCGACTCGGACCTTGTCTGTGTGGAGTCTCCTCGTGGCCATGTGGGTTTCGTCGGCGTGCAGCAGTTTTCTCCGCCGTCCAAAGGCGAGCTGGCTGTTCACTGGCACGTCTGTGTTGTATGTGTGTATGAGAGGCTGCCTGCGTGCGTCTCCCTTGACGAATTGGCTCTCCTCCAGGCTGTATCCTGCCTTCCAGCCATTGCTGGCCGGGCTGGGCTCCAGCTCAATGGGCTCCCGTACTGGACTAACAGCATACGCTATCATTCTGCCTTTCCAGAAAACCGCTTTCGAAAAATGTGCTTGCCGCGTAGCTCACTCCCAATCGCACGAAGCTCCCTGCAGAAATCATTTTAAAAACTCTCGAATATCCCGGGTTTTGCCATTCTTAAGATTTGCAATGCAAAGTTTACACCTCTCCAGTGCCTTTACTGCAGATGCACATTATTTGTTTTAAGGTGCACCCAACATTTAACCAAACTAAAGTCAAGTTGTAACTTCCACAAATCCATGAGTTGTGTTACGATACCTTTAACACTCGAGGCAGCAGACACAAGTGTGCTGCAGGGCCAGACCTGACAAATCCAAGCTCGGGATAACTTCAGATGCCCGTGTGTCATTTCTCAGTCCTCAACTGGGTGCCTCTTATTCACCTCTCTGGGCTGTCAGTGAGTTAGAATCGTTTCCCATCGTGCTAAATACCCCGGTCTCACATCTGAGCTCCTTAACTCTTGGCATCATTACCCTTTACGTACTGTACTGGCAAACATGTTCCCTACATTAAGTGTCCTAGTCTGCAAAATGCTGGCACGGGCATTTATATCACAATGGCTCATTAATTTCAAGTTCTATTGGAAGGATAAAAATAAAGAACAGCCTACAAGCAGCTGGAAAAAAAAATCACACCATAAATAATCATAAGGGAACGTTCCCCAGCTCCTGGACATTGTTTCTGTAAAGCAATTCGGTTTGTGGCAGGTTGTTTTTTTTTTTAAAACAAACTTGTACCCAGAAATTCCTTTTCATGTTTCCTTCCCAAATTTGGAACTGTAACTGTAACTCAGCCCCGGCTTGCTCTGACAGAGTCACAGACACTCGCGCGGCGCATTTCACCGTGAGGCCGACAGCACCTGGGGGTCAGTTCACTTGACGAGCGACGTGTCCTTCGATATCCTTAAAGGCTCTTCTACGTGGTGGTGCCAGGACGCCTCTGCCAAATGACGTCCACCCATCCGCAGCAACACGCGAGTAATTGTGCGCTCCTGCCGATGACAGCTGAACGGAAACCGGCATTTCAGACGGACAAGAGAACATGCGCTGAACCGAACTGGAGAGCACATGAAGAGCCTAAGCAAGTAATATATTTGATTAGGGGAACTTCGTGAAGGTAGGAAAGCCTTTAGACTTGTGTTACTTTGATTACTTCGTGACTCAAAGTGAAGTTGTTTTAAGGTGTGAAAGAGCAGGAATTTGGTGGTGATCTATAAAACCTGCCGGACTTGGGCCCCTAAGCTCGATGCCGGAGACTCATGCTCACACAAACAAGAGTGCATTAAAACAGGGATTATTTGTGGTTTAATTATAGTAAAACATAATTCCAAAAATTGGTGAGAAGAAGAAGTTTGCTTTCCCTCACTTTAGGTCAGACACCTGTTGAAACTCCCAAACAGTATCTATTTGCTGGGTTCCCCAAAGGGAAAACCTAAGGCTATATGTGACCACTGTATTAGCTTGTGAATTAACTAGCTACTGTATCTTATTATTGTAACTGAACAATATTATCCTGTAAAATGTGATATCTGACCACAATTACTAGTCTGATTATAAGGAATTCATCGCGGATGTAGGCCTCAGGTCCTGCCTGAGGAAGAGATTTGTGCTCGAAATGTGTCTCTATTTGCTATTTTCTGTCTACATCAAGCCACCATTGTGTTCTCTTTGCTCATTCAGGAGCCGTTTCTTATTTTACAACCACTGAGGCATAAAGTCTTTTTTCACTTTTAAAAATCTCGTGGCAAGTGACAAAGGGACGCAAAATTGTGCTGTCAGCCGATGATTCAGCTATGAGGAAACAGTGTTTTTTTTTCTACATCTTACTAAGATAGCACTCAAGGGGCCAAAACCCTAACACGGGGCAGAGCAGTGGCTCTGTGGCTAAGGATCTGCGCCTGTGACTGGAAGGTTGCCGGTTCAAATCCCGCGGCCGGCAGAGGAATCCTACTCCGTTGGGCCCCTGAGCAAGGCCCTTAACCCTAACTGCTCCAGGGGCGCCGTACAATGGCAGACCCTGCGCTCTGACCCCCAGCTTCTCTCCCTGTCTGTGTGTCTGTGTCTCCATGGAGAAAAGCTGGGTTATGCAAAAAGACAAATTCCTAATGCAAGAAATTGTATAGGGCTAATAAAGAAACATTACAACGTGAAATTTTTCACCGAAAACTGCAATTGTTGACTATTTTTTATTGATGGTTTCTTTCATTCATGTACAAAAAACACATTGGTTAATTAGTGAAAGCGCAAGTTTCTATAAACATTTTAAAATTTTACGTTTGTTAATCAACCTAGACTTCACGGAAACGTGGGATTTTCAGACCAAGGAGATTTGGCCCCAGTGCGTGGGATCTGAGGGCTGTACATACCATCGAGGCTGCTAGCTGGCAAATGATCTTGCAGCGTCCTACTACAAATCAGTAATTCAATAAAGATTCCTGTGGACATTTTGTTAGCGTTCACACATTTGTTTAGCCAAGCAGGGCTGATTTTCGGCGAAGCTGCTCCTCTGGCCTGTATTCAACTACAGGAACCATGATTTGAGTATCTGCCTTCAGCGTTTGTTTTATGAGATTCTCATTTTGGCCAGTTAAACTGGTGAGAAATTTGCATCACGCACTGAGCCTGCCAGAGGATATTCTCATCATGAATATTCAGCAGAATGCGCCTGCTTTTAACGCAGCAGCCCTTGAAATACTTTGGAACTTTCTACTGCATTCACATAAAGCCCATTTTAGATATAAAGCACACTTTGCTTAAAATATGCCTAAGTGTTCATTTCTTTCCCCCCAGTTTTTAAAACCATAGGAACTCAATGGGGAATTTAAAGAAAAAGGCTTCAGAATCAGCTTTCAAACGTAACAGCAGCAACCAAACATCACCTTGTTTAACAGATGCTGTTCCACCCGAAAATCAAGAGGCAATTCCTCTTTAGGTTGCCCAAGCACATTTTAGATTAATCGTAATGTCCAGTCACTTCCGGTCCTCACTGTACTTAACCAGCAATACTTCCACATTCAGAGATGCGTAACTTCATAACCTGTACACCTCCAAAAGATCATATGAACACTGCACTTGGATTAAACGGACATGACCGAAACAGTCAAAGGCCTCTCTGAATCTGAAGCTGAAACAAGTACAGCAATAGAACTAATCATATCTGTGGTGTTTTTTATCACACTAAAACCCCAGCAATTTGCAACTAAGGAAAATGCCACTAAGTGACTGTGCCTGAAACATATACACAAAATGCCTGTTTGTTTTCAGCATGGAAATGCACTGCAGATGGGCAGACACAGCATACCGCAAGACCAGCTTAACTGCAAAGAGGAAAATGACTTTTAGGTTTTCAGGTGCACTGGTGTAGTTTACTGTATGTCCAAGGAACTCAGGCTCCTTTTAAAACACTGTACAGGAAGACTGTGTTAAACAACCGCACCTTTTGGGCAATGTGAAATACTCTGGCACCTTTAGCTCGTTCTAACTGAGCATTCGTTCATTACATAAATGTATATTAAACATAAGAAACACCAAAACCAAAACAGAGTAACCCTTTTTTTGTTGACACTTAAACCTAAAGCTTAATCTACAACACGAACAAGAGATGTGAGAGGTGAAGAAAAACCCAAACTTTTTTCACAGCATAACCCTGCAAGACTGCAATCATTACAAGACTGTGTATGTCACACAGTGCCCTTATTCTTTTCTCAGTGTCATTCTATCAAACTGGTTTGGCAGGTGGTTTTGACAAAACCGGCCATTTCTTGCAGTCTTGACTTCTTTAACTTTATTCTTTATTCAACTTTATTGTCATTAAACTTACACAGGTGCATAGTATAATGGAAAGTGTTTCTCATTAGTCACTCAGGTGCAGTATATAAATAGGACAGAAGATAAGACAATAGACAGTAACACGATAGCAATAACAGTAACATGTAATAACATAACATAACATAAATAACATGTAATCAAAACTGTGCAAAATTCCGCAAACAGAGAAAATATAACAGGACAAAAACAGTGCAAGGTAATTCTTGGAACAGTGCAAAAATAGTATGGTTAATTAATAAATATTAAATATTATTATGACCGGGTACAGTTTTACTGGGCTATCGAGGGGACAGTACAATTTTGGCTTACATGTGTGTGTAGTGGTGTAGGAGTACAGTCATAGTGGATTCAGGAAGATGTTAGGAGAGATCATAATATGGTGGGAGAGAGTGGGGGCATTTAACACTATTGCTTTGACCGGTAACTGAAGTCTAACTCCAGCAGTGAAGTTTTGCGATGTGAGCTGGCTGATGCTTTCATCCCACTTTCAGTACATTGGCACCCATCTATTTGTCTGTGAATTTTATTTTGGTTAAAGTACAAGAAGCAGTGGCCCTCCTTGGATTTGAACCTAGAAGCTTTCACTTACAAGCCCAGAGCCCTACACACTGCTCCGCACAGCTGCCAACGCTGCCCACTCACGCCTGTGTGATGGCACAGCACTGCCGACTTGGAACCCAGTACAAGCCTGCTCTGCAGCTCGATTTCCACGCGGAGGGCCTACTCCTAGGTCCCTACACTAAAGACAATTGGAGTTAAAACACCGCTGACACTCCTTTACACATGAAGTGCACTGAACAACATGCCATGCAGTGAGAGGACTACACTGCACGTTTCCATAGATTAGACACATCTCCGAGATAAAGTAAATCGTTTTAATCATCTTCAAATGCTAAAAATATACTGTACCCTATTCTAAAAAAACGTTAACCACTTTTCTGATCCCAGCTCTAAACTAAAACAAAATACTCAACTAAACATAATTGGTCAGCAATGCAGATCACAGAAACCATGCCCACATCCAATCAATAACATGCTATGCTTTTATGATTCCGACAACAGGCTGAACAATTCAATCATTCATTTTATGCCCTTTTAGTAGATGGGCTTACTTCTAAAAGCCCAGATCATATGGTAATCCACCCCTCTTTCTCTTTATCCAATTGTAGCAAGCAAGCCTTCAAAGGTTCACCGTTTTGACCACAGCCCCAGATACCAGAGTCTGAGCTATTGTAGGGTTTCTGGGGTGCAGGATCTTAATCAAATTATACCACTCACAAAAAAACAGCAAATTACCTTTTATTGAGACAAGGTAACAAGCAAGAAAACACCACCAAGTGTGCTGCAGCCTTATCCATTAGACCCTAAAACAGATCAACCTCTCTGTAATGCCAGTTACATTGAATAGAAAATGACATCCCTGCTCATTGACACTTAAATCAGTCCTTCTATGCCATGCTCTATTTCTTGCCATTAATGGTTTAAAAATTCTGATACAGCCAAACACTAAATCACAAGCCAAAATATCAACATCCTGAGGTCCTGTGTTGAGGATTTAAAGAAATGAGTACTAGAGTGGATCTAGACGAACGTGCAAAAATGTTGCGTAAATTTTTTGTTTGCTTGCATTAAGCAATGTCATACAAGTCACCACCCTGCAAGAAAAGGCATAACTTATGTATGCATGTTTAATAATTTGTGTCTTGCTCTTCTAAAACCGGGTTCTGAAAGGTCAAATCTCCTGCTTATGTCTGGCAAAACAGCTCTTGAAAACATCATGATTTCAGGAAAGGGGACTTGTCTGTCGAACAAACATTTTAACCACAGGCAACAAACAGCTCCTTTAAAGACTCCTTTCAGTCTGACAATAAAATAAAAAAACAGCGCTGAGAAGTAACCTCAAAGAATTCAAGTTTGGCAGGAGTAGGTTGCAACTGATTCAGAAATCTCTAATTTTGTATCAGGATTTGTTTCCCCGTAATATTATTATTATTAATAATAATAAATAATAATTGCTCACTCGTAGGTAGCGCTTTTCTGGACACTCCACTCAAAGTGCTTTACAGGTAATGGGGAGTCCCCTCCACCACCACCAACGAGCAGCCCCACCCGGATGATGCGACGGCAGCCATAGTGCGCCAGAACGCTCACCACACATCAGCTATCAGTGGGGAGGAGAGCAGAGTAATGAAGCCAGTTCAGAGATGGGGATTATAAGGAGGCCATGATTGGTAAAGCCCAATGGGAAACTTGGCCAGGACACTCGAGTTACACCCCTAATCTTTTCGAGAAACACCCTGGGATTTTTAATGACCGCAGAGAGTCAAGACCTCTGTTTTAAATCTCATCTGAAGGATGGCGCCTTTTTACAGTACAGTGTCCCCCTCACTATACTGGCGCATTAGGACCCACACAGACTGCAGGGTGAGCGCCCCCTACTGGCCCCACTAACACCTCTTCCAGCAGCAACCTTTTTTCTTCCCCAGAAGGTCTCCCACCCATGGCTGCTGGCAGGTAAGTAAGTTTAAGAATGAGAGGAGCCACTTGGCCCATCCAGCCCATTTGGCAGATAACAGCTAATTAATCTGAGGGCCTCCAGTTGCTTTTTGAAAGAAGTCAGGGGGCTGGCTTCCACAACATGTCCCGTTTCAGACTCCCACAACCCTAAAAGCTCAACACCATTATTAACTACCGAATTCTAACCACTAGATACCAATAGAAACAATACAGTGTTTCAGATGGATTTTCAAATACAGGTGAAGAACTTCCATATGAAAATGATTTTTCTCCCCAAAGAAAAAGGCAAACTAAGATAAGAAAAGGTATTATGCTGACACTAGCACCAACCAGGAGGCACCTCTTCACACAGAGTGTAAAGTTAGAGAAAACTCAAGATACCAGGATGAGATCCTTAAATCAGCTACTACCTATAGCAACCTGCTGAGCAAATGGCCTTTGTCACCTTTCTTATCTTCTCAGAATCCCCTCATATGGAAATACTGCACAGGGCTCTTCTTTTCTCTAGAAGACACCTGAAAACACTTTACCACTTGAATCTTTTGCAACAGAGAAACGGGTAGCACACTCACCACGTGAAAAGTGAATTTTTGTTCACAAAAGTAAAAGCTTGAGTACGTTAACGCCCTAATTCATGCAGGAAAAACGCCCACATTAAAGGTCACCTTAAAAACTGAAGGCCTCACATAAAGGTGAGAGACTGGAAATATGTTAATAATCGACAATGAAAACTATAAAGCAGGTGGGTGGCAGACAACTGAGAATGTAAAGGAACACAACAGATAGGAAGATCAACCATAAAAAGAAAGACATTGTGTACAAGTCTGCAAAAAACAAAAAGGAGCCTCAAAAAAGTTCAGAGACAAAACCGCAGCAAACTATATCGATTTATAGAATCATAAAAATACTGAACATATACACTTATAATTAATGTTTGTAAGGCTATAAGTACACACTGCCTAGGCTTTCAGTAGAGCACTCTTTGGATGGGAAGCAACTGGGTCCAACTATGCAAAATCAATTACTGCTCCTCCTTGGGTGTTGATTTAACGTTGCACATGCAGACAGACTTATCCTAGGAAAAATGATGAGACTGTGGTTTTCAGGCCTGCCCGACTTCCGCACTCACAACATGCAGGACATCAAATACTGACTTCATCAGGACTCTACTCCGCCTTTATTGTGTCATAACTTCCTGCATTATTGACAAAGAAAACGCTTGTTTTTTGGTGTCATTATCTTATCAACAGGAGCACACTAAGTCCTCAAGAAGATATTGAGGGTGATTTCACATCAAAGTGACCGTGACCACAATGTATCACTGCCTAACTGTTTAGAAACCATGCCTGACTTTTTGAAGGACAAAAATTATGAACGATACTTTGGAAAGATTTGAACACAGGGGAGTTTTTAAGATTTTTTCTTTTACCTCTGGGACTTACAATTATGCAAGGAAAGACAATTAAAAAGTACAGAAGAATATGTTAAAGTGCAAATCTAGTGTGCTTTAGCCATTTGTACAGCAGAGGTATTCATCATACAGTATTAATGTGTCTATCTTTCATAATGCTGTGAAGTAGGATTAGTGAATCGGGAAATATCTCTGATATGCTGTAGCAACAGAACTTAGTCTTTCACAATTCTAATGCAGTGTCAAATACAGTACAAGACAAAGTAATTTAATTTTACTGGAAAAATGATAAAGAAACATTAAGATGCACAGGATAATTCCTGTTAACACAGTAAAGCCTACATAATTGGTATGCAAACCAAAAACTAGTCTGTCAAACTCATCTAACTATGTATGCGAACAGTACACATGACTCTTAACTACTTTAAAAGTCAATTTTATTAACAAATGCCTCTCTACTGTGGCTCCCTGTTGAGGTTTCTATTAAGAGACATACAGTCGTTTTTTAACTGCACTACTGAAAATCACAGCATTAAATTAGCATGTAAAAATGTTTCCCCTTTCAAAACAATCCAGTGAAGCAGGTAAAGAATCTTGACCCTTCTTAAAAATTTTACTGTGACCAGATCTTTTCAGGGACACCAGACAGTACAATTGTACACCTTCTCATTGCAATTAATTAGTCAACCCAAATGCTGTTAAACAGCCCACACTGTTTCAGGTTTAGTGGTGGCTGGTGAGCTGGTGGGTATCTAAGGTTTCAGGACTACAACTGCTCTGAAGAAACTCACCGTTCCACAAATCTACACGAAAGCATCGGTAGGTTCTATTTAGAAATATGTCAGAATGATTAAATTATCAATATTTATGATATATTCAAACAATTTTCTTTATTTCTGGATCCTCCTTTAAACCTGCATAAACAATAACTAAATATTTTTACTGTCAATAAAAGTCTATTTTTTTAGCAAATGAAAGGTAAAGTGCCTCTTTTACATCCAGTAAACAACATACAGAAAATACTGATGGGAACATATATTTACATTTTAGAAACGTGTACAAAGATCTAAAAAAGTCCATACTCGTATGTAAGACCAGGTGTGAGAGAAAAAAAAGCCTTATAGACACTTAAAACTTTAAAATGTAATTGCAGTCTTGAACCACCTAAGCCTGAAAAGGATTATACAGTAGTAGCAGAATTTCCCCATCTTTTGAGCAATTAACCAACATGCCTTTTTAAAATTTTCAGTGTCCTATCACAGTTTTCATCTCAGTTTGACCTGTAAAATTTGCCAACAGTTTATCATTAATTTGTTTCCTTTGCATTTCTGTGTTCTTCCAGATTTCAAGAGAGTCTTGACTCCATAGGGCAACATTCAAACTCTTAACATGCTAATTACTGTAGGTCCTGCTGTACAAGCAGGGCATGAATGTACACTGTCAGCAAAACGTATCATCCCATCACCTCATCGGGACAGTGCCTGGCTAGACTAAAGATTTCATTTTCAACGCCCCCTCTCGTTTGTAACCTGTCTTGGGTTCTGAACAGGATATCGATAACAGATGTTCTATACATTAGTTTCACATGCTCATATCAACTGAAAAAAGAAACAACCACCATCCTATTAGTATAGAAATGTGCATTGAAAACTGCCTGTGCACACAAGGGGAAAAGTCAGCTATAAACCTTTTTACATCTCAAATAATTCCGTTAAGACACTGCACAAACATAAAAGTACCCCAAACATGCTAATTATGACAAGCTTAACTGCCCATAAATTAGAATAAGCTTTGATGTGCGAGTCATAAGCATTATTTTAGGGGAAGTTTTAAAAAAAATGGTGAAAGATGGTCGATGAATTATATGAGAGGACTCTCAATATATCCACCTTAACACCACGATACTGATGAGAAAACTGATTCCCACAGGTGCCTGCCTCATCAGAATGTTTTAAAGTGTCTCGGTAAGATTTGTTTTGTTTTTTTTTACAGAAAACCTATCTACGCTAAGTTAGACATGGCTCAATACGTATGCTTCACATAAATAATGCAAAAGAGCGGCTGAAGGAGGGCTCTGGTTAATGTTTACCACCACCAATCAAAACTTCTCATTGAAATCGTCATCCTCTGCATATCTTTTCAATCCTTACCCTAGTCCAATATACTGTATAACGCACATTTGAATCCTTCACCGGGGTCCTTGATGTTAAGACGCGTGGCGAGTGTAGCAGTGTAGATACAGTACCAACACCATACCACGTCCAACACATACCGGCTGTTTTAAAACGCGCTGGACAGCCAGACCAAACTCCATCACGAGTTACATTTGAAGACACGGTCTGAAGTCCGGCTCTGCTCGGGAAGAGGCAGAAAGCGCGCTTCCACAGAGCAGGGGGCGTAAGGTCCGGAGAGTGTGCTTTTGAACTCTTACTAGCCCAGGAGGTCTCACGGTACAGATCCAGACCCAGTCGAGCGGGTCATATCGACAATATCCCGAGAGGAGACGCGGTGCTGCGCGTTTTTAACTCTGCTCACGGCGATCACACCGCGGACACCCCGTCCGGGTCAGGAGCGCAAGCAGTTTTGTGGAGACGAGCCTCCTTCCATCCAGACGAAGGGACACTCCTCGGAAAGGCGTGCTAAATCTCTGGTGACAGGACAGGGACGGGCTCACACGACACGTTTTTGTTTTGTTTTGTTTTCGGACAACGCTAGACAGAGAATTTTTAAAACCACCGACAGAACTGTCGGCTGATTTTTCGAGCAAAGCCACTATCCTGGGAGGCTGACACGGGATCGCCACTTGTCCCTGTCAAAGATACCGGGCTGATCCCCGAATGATTCACAGACACATGTGGAAATACTGACCGATCACCTCGGTCCCAATCTCACCCCCACCCAGCCTTCGTGAATGGTGTTCGATTTCGCCACTTTAAAGCACTGCATCCATTTCCAGCTTTTCAAGTCTCCAGTTTCTTTCACTCAAGTTCGCAGCCCGCGACTCTGTAACTTGACTCCCCTCGGCCGATTAATCCAACACAATAAGCACCCAAACCGAAAAGGAAACATCAGCAACTTCGTTTTCAATTTCACTGCCTTACCCCACCTCCCTCTCTCCCTCCCCCCCTTCACTGTCACATTTCCAAGTGTCGCTGGTTGTAGTGAAGTTTAGGAAGAAAATGACTTGAGAAGTTCAAAACCCCTACTTTCGCAAGCGCAACGCTAGAAACCAGCGCGCACACACGCACACTGAGCAAGAACAAATCAAACTCACCTACCCAATTTAAGCTTCTGGCTGAAACTTCCAAGCCACTTGTTACTCCTTCCGTTGATACAGACTAAACTCGCTGTCTGATGCCCCCCTACCTCCACCTCGCTTCTTTCCCAGGAGCTAGTTTAGCACTTCACGGGCAATAACAACATGGCTCCCGCAGCGGCGGCCGCCGTGACGTCACCGCGCACGCAGCGTGCGCGCAGCAGGAAGGCTGGGATGTGACTGCGCGTTCACGTTTTGAAGAAGGCTGAGACGAGCGGGAATTTCTGGCTGGAGGGTGTTGCCATTTTTTTCCGTCATTTTTGTTTCAATGTATTTTCCATGTGGTGTTTTCTTTTTTATTTGGGGAGGGCATACCCGGCCACACTGGTGGTGTGACTATGACTAAATCGCGCGTGCCTTGTTTCAAGTCAGCGCTCCCCTGACCCCTGGTGAAAAAAAAAAACAGTTCAGCGTTTTCGGAAGGGAAACGTTATCTGGCCTTATTAAAACATATATGTGTTCTGTAAACATCTTTTACAGAACTGAAAAGACTGGCCTTCAGATTGCCGGTAGTAAATGGACTTATGACATTGCATGATCTGCACATTGCTACAACGATTAATCTTTGAAATAGCTTAAGGTTCATATCTGTTTTTCTTTACATTATTCTCTTGGAAACAATTTGATCCAGGCGTCTTCCGCTTAACATATGTGCTGCTAGTAATGAACTGTAATAATGAGCCGAAATGTCAAATACATACAGCAGATAATAATAGAAAAACGAATTTCTTAAAACGTCACATCTGGACATCATTTAACTGGATGAATTATAAAAGTGTTTTTCGAATAAAAAAACATCGTTTAACGTCAACTATGCATAAAATAGAAATAAAGTTGGTGTTTGTTTTTCCAATAAGCACTGAAACAGCACTGAAAACTAAACAAAACTGGAGACTTGGTATCTCACTACCTAGGGAGCCTGGAACATGTTGCTTATGATCCCTTTGTGTTTTGGAATTCATAGTGTGATATAGTTTTTCTGCACAGAGAACATATGGTTTATATTTAATCTGTTATGTAATTCTGTCCCATATATGCCTCTCTACTAAGTCCACAACATCTAGAGCCTCTCTACTAAGTGCACAAACAGCATTGCCGGCTCATGTGAAACCCAACAGACAACTTGAAGCCATATTATAAGCCTGGAAGGCTTTCTTAACTTTTCTCAATATGGTGCCTCGTGAAATGCATTAATATATCCCATGAAAATTAGATAACACAGCCACCTTTACAAACTGGCATACACACCTTTTTTGAACTGTTCCTGCTATTTAACAATCTCATAACATGTGCCACTCATCAATTTGTACATGCAAATGTGGGACTAAAAGCTACTTGTTTATAGTTCGCAGTCATATATACTGTGTAATATACATAGACATTTACTGTATATATATATTCATTTCTATCAAATTACAAATTAGGAGAATTGTAAAAAAATATATCCAGAAAGCCAGGTTTGCTGCTTTCAGGGATAATTCCCTAATTTTAGGGATTTTGTTTTCAGTCGCTATAAATGTTAAAGCAATGAAGCAAATAAGTTAAATACAGTATGTCCACTTGTGGCCAGACAATCTGGAGCAATGTTTTACTAACAATGTACATAGTGTTTTATTACACTGCAGCAACGCAACACTAGAACTGAAGGTATACAGAGTAGGAGCGTGAGGGCAGGAGGTTCAAATTTCTTCAGAACCCCGAGAAAGATGGGGAGCACTCAACCATGAGTGTCCAGTCTGACACACGGTATGCCTTATGTAACCCCTTTTTAAAAAAGTGATCATTATCTTTCAAGAGCAAGATGAAAAGGTTGAAATTAAAAGTCATTTTGAAGAGAGATGGCGGCCCTCTGGGGAGCTTCTGGCGTGACAGCGACACATTGAACAAAATGTTCAAGCGTGCTGCCTGTGCATTCCAATTAAATATCTGGAGAGACGGGTAATTGTTGTGTGTTAAACAGTGCTCCTGCGCGGCCGATGGTTAACGGCGACGGCGCAGTGGAAGAGCTGGACGTGCTCTCACAGGTGTGGGACGTGGAGACAGCAGGTGGGAACGGGTTCCCAGGCCAGTGGGGTTGGGGGGACTTGCAGAGGCGAGTCCAGCGCAGAACTAGTTGCCTGCAGGCTGGCATGGTGCACGACTGTTGAAGCCCCCCCTGAGCGAGCACCTGGAATTCCTGTTACAACACGACTGGACTGCTCCCCGCTGGCCCCTCACAGTCACGCCCCCACAGCTCCACACGGCAACTCACAAGTCTTTTTCTGAGGAAATGTGCATAACTGGCTATGGGGGAAAGTGACAACCCCCACAGCTATCTGGCTGGTAAATGAGAACTCTCTTGAGGTGAGGGCCAGCACAGATACTGAGCACTCCTGTACATTTATGCATACTATTCCAAATCTATGAATAGCCCTAAACCTGACTATCAATTCAGAATCCCCTAACCCGAATCCCAAACCTAACCCTAAAAGTAACCAAAGGCTTTTAAAAAGGAACATATCTAGGCAGGGTACTTACAGTAGTATTGGTTTGTTTTAAAGCACAGTTACAAAACAGAGGAGGTCATTCTTCCCATCCAGTCACAGTTTCAGCATTTCAGAGCAATTTCCACTTGTGCCCTATGGTTCATGTTTCACTGTTCATTCTGAGGATGTCTTGACTTTTTTGTGCCCTTGATAATTTTGGACACCCGTCTCAGGTCCCCTCATAGTCTCCTTTGTTCAGGATTAAAAAAGGTCCAGTTCGTTCAGTCTGTCAGTGTAGGACATTCCCTTAAACCCAATAATCTATCTGGTTGCTCTTCTCTGGACTGATTCCAGAGCAACGATTTCTTTTCGGTAACATGCTGACCACAACTATGCACACTATTCTAAATGAGGTCTTACTAATGCATTACACAAAATTAAAATAACAAACTATCGTTTAAATTCTACGCCTTTGACTAACATTTTTTCTCCTTTTTTACTGCTTCCCCACATTAACTGGAGGATGAGCAGTGTTATACACAGCATCATTGCTCTTCTTCCATAACAGTATAAGATGTGCATTAATAAATGTCATTATAGTAGTGTTGTCTGTTTACTGGTTTGTATGCTACTCCAGACTACATTGAGACCATCTTCTTCAGGCAGCTGTTATTAGTGAATATGTTAGGAGGAATCCCTCTAGTACAGAATAGGTTTTTAATGAGAAGGAGACTACAGCTGCTGACTTTGATGAAGCTGACACTCACTAACATCATACACAGTGTACACATAAGAAAATGCCTCTAATGGTTTCCCAAGGCAATATTTAAAAGTAAATTGCAACAGGTATAAAATAATGCCAAAATATAAGTCTTTTAAAGGCTGTATTGAAGGTCTAAATCAAATATTCTTTTTAGGTTTTACTCTGCAGCTCTTAAATTTTGTCTGTGACACTAAGTTCAGAATTCCTTTTCGCTTGCTTATAAAGTACAGTTATTTTGAGAAAAAAGATTCAAAACAAAAAGTTTATTATTTAAATCATTTGCCACTGAAATGGCATTCCTACTTTTAAAAATGCATGAAATGGAGTTAAAATCAAACCACAGTGTTCCTGTCACATCCTGTCATCGTCAGTGGACTAAAAGACCTGACTCAGTGGGTTCACTCAGTTCAGTATCTGTCCTGGAATACATTAAAAAATACGAGATTCCAATTCCATACTTACAGAGATGAAAGTACTCACCTTTCTGCATTCAATGTGTGAAATAAGGAGAATGGACCTGAATAAACAAATGGTTTAATATTAAAATTAAAGAGGTATAAAGCAATAAATCCACAGACCAACAACTACTCAGCAGAAAGGGATGGGCAAAATCATTTGGGACTTGTGTAACACCCATTCGCTGGAAAGTTGCTAATATAGCACCCATCTATGTAAAGAGTGACAAAACTGAACCATGTAATTAGAGGCTAGTAAGTCTCACTTCTCTTACGTGTAAGATCATAGAAAAAATAATCAGATAGGGAATGGGAAGATGGGAAACACAGAATTTGAAAAAATGATCAATGAAAACCTTATCTGGGGAAGCAATAAAAAGAAAATCGAAAGTTATACTCTTTACATCAAGGAATTAAACTTGTATGGGAGGCATGGTGACACAGTGGACAGCACTGCTCCAACATAGCTCTGGAGTGCTAGGGCCCTGGATTCAATTACGGCCCTGGGGTGCTATCTATATGGAGTTTGTATGTTCTCCACATGTTTGTGTGGATTTCCCCTGGGTGCTCTGGTTTCAAATTCAAACAGCTTTATTGGCGTGACTGGTAAATTACAGTGTTGCCTAAGCATATGCAATCAATACAACATCTATGTACATTACTAATAGAAATACAACATAGTATATTTACATACAACAAATAGAGCATTATTGAGAGACAGGCTCACTGTGCCTCAGGCTGTGACAGGAGATCATGTACTGTGTGGCCGTCTCAACTGAATTCCCTCCCTCCTGTCCCAGTAGGATTGGGAACTCTTCTGATTCTGGCAGGTATGGAAAGTCTGGGATTAGATTTGTTATTTTTGAGAAGAATATTTGTCTGATCCCAGAATATTTGTCACAATGAAATAGAAAGTGCATCTCTGTCTGTTTCTCCCTGCGGGGAGTTGGAACACAGCCTGTCCTCTCTGGGCAGCCAGGTTTGCCTGTGTCGCTCGGTTTTTATGGCTAGATTGTGGTCACTGAACCTGTACTTTGTCTGTTTCTCCTTGCTTTGTCTGTTTCTCCTTGCTGCTTCAGCTAGTGTGTATTTCTGTTGAGGGTTCTGTAGCATTCCAGTTTGTGTTGTGTTTGTGTGTGTGCCCCAGTGGGTAAGGTAGTGTTGTTTGGTTTGTGCTGTGATTTGGTTGATTTTGATTGTTGAAGCTCTGCTTTCCTGAGGCTGATTGGTGTCAATGATATTCAGGACCAGCTGGCTGAGGGGGCTCTTCTCTGGGCTCAGCTAATTGTGTTGTTTTGGTTCAAATTCTGCTTGCTGTTTCTCAGGTTTAATCGATATTTGATTGCTCTCTTTTGCATACTGATAAATAATGGATGTTGGCCTAATTCGGCCTGTGACACATTTTTAATAGTTTTTTCTCTTCACACGGAGAGATTCTGTGTTTTTACAGAATTCTGTGTGAAGAGTGTCTATGGGGTGTTTGTCCCCAAATGGATGGAGGTAACTCTGATGATAATAATAAAGACAAAGTTATTGTTATTTATATCTGAAGACTTGAGATCAGGTTATACGGATCTACTGTACGTTGTGTGCTATTACTTTGCTGTGCACCCGATATTTATACCAAGTAAATCATGAACACTAAAACAGGAAAACACAAATGTTGCAGATTATTCGTGCAAGTCTTCATGTGTTATAATTGCAGATATTATTCAGTATGTTCTGCTCCTTGACATTGTGATATATCATTTCTTAATAAATACTGCATAAGAAACACAATAACAATTTGTGTTTTTTAATGGATGAAAGGTTTCCACTGACACATGTGAAAACAAAGGAAATGTCAAGTTTTCGGGCTTCCTCGCAGCTCTGTGACCTTTCTAGAGCGAGTTAAGAGGATCATGCTAGCCTCTCTGCTGTCACACTAATCTTCCTCCACTTAGTCCTTTAAATAGGCACCACAGTTCAAAACAAAGGTGAAAGCAGTCCAGATAATCAGGAGGTGCTCCAGTAAGAGAAAAGATTAATATCTAGAAATAGGAGACAAAGAGGACTTCAGTGGATGCAGACCAGGGAACAAGACTCTTCTAGTTAGATAACCCAAATAAATTGCATAATACTGCACATCACACATTGCACAGCGATATGGCTGATAACTCATTAGCGACATACTGTGAGCCCAGACAGACACATATAGTTTCCCATTTTTGGTTTCCCAAATTGGGAGCGAATGTTAACATGAGCACCATAATGAATGGCTTAGCATGAAAGGCTGAGCATTGAGGTGGTTTTGCTTCAGTTTAGGCTCTGATTCTGGAATGAATGAAAACACTGGGGTGGTGGAAGAGAACAGCAGCAGTGCACCAAGACAACTACTGAACACAAGAGTTACTGCAGGGGTCTCCAAAAGTGGTTCTGGAGAGGCCCAGTCCAGCAGGTTTCATAATGTTTAAATATTTAATTCGTGACAATCTAACCGCACGATGATCAATTAAAAAGGCGATGTGTTCCACTAACACGGATTTTTTAATCTAGAGATTATTTGGAGCAAAAATTAAAATATCCTTCAGCCCTTAAGAACCAGTGTTCCCTTCCCTGAAACAAAACTGCTTAAGCAAGTGTTTCCTTCTAATCATTAAATACCCCATAGGTTTTAAACTATGGAGAAGAAGCTTCACTTTTCAGGATGGCAGCCGCCTGAAACACATTGCCAAATCAAAAAGAACCCCTGAACTCCAGAAGAATTTTGGATCTGGAATAGAAAACACCTGCCACATGTCCATTTGAAATGTAATGAGTGGTGCTGAAGGACGCTGCTGTTGCCCAGGAGACCCACGCGTCTGAACACACTGCTGGCACGTGTTGCTGGCATTCATGAATAGGGAAAGATTTACAGTGCAGATGTTCGCTACAGGTCACTACAGGCGTCTTCTCGGTGCCAGGGAACTGGACAAAAGCCCTGGGAAGCTTTCTGTGTGGTGATTGCATGTTCTCCTCATGTTCATGTGATCTCCTCCTACAGTCCAAAGACATGCTGGTAGTGTCACGATATTAGTTCCCCCTCCTTAAGGGTGCTCCAGCCCTTTCACTCAAGACTTTATTCTGTGCACCTGTTTCCCATTCCCAGCCCACCTTAAAAGCCAGGCGCTGACGCTCATCCGAGCTGTGCATCTGATTTCCATATCGTGCGAGTCCGGGACCTGGAAGTGCCTGGTCCCATTAAGGTTTTAATCCCGTTCCCCGTTCCCCGTCCGCCGGTTCCGACCCGGCCTTCGTGGTTTTTAACTTGTTCTGATGGATCTTCTGGTTTTAGACTTTCTCGTGTGTTTTTGGATATTCCCTAGGACTACTCTTTTGGATTGTTCGCCTCGGCCACACCTCCCCCGTGCACCAGCGCACCTTGGACACGCCCCCCTGTCTTCTGCCCCGTATTCCTGCATGACGTTTCCCTAGTGTTTCCCCATTCCGTCGGACTGTGTCGTCCGCATAGGGTCCGGAAAGAACTGTTCGTTACAGGTAGGTTAATTGACTTCTGGGAAAACTGGCCCTAGTGTGAGGGTGTGCATGTGTGTGTGTGTGTGCACCCGGCGATGGACTGGCATCCCTTGCAGGGTGTGTCCTGCCTCTCACCCATTGCTTGCTGGGACAAGCTCCAGCCTGGCAAAAACTATTCCAAATACTTTTTGAAGTGATAAACTGTTAATAGTGATGTCGGTAGATTGATTATACTCCCTATCTCTCCTGATATAGTGGGATAAATATTCTTGCCCTTTACTGCTAATCATTCTTTGAAGCTGAATGTGAAAAATAAGAATGTCACTTGGTAAGAGTAGTGGCTCAAAGGCGGAGGGGTGAGAGGAGTTTGCCTGCAACCCCTCATTCACAAATTATACAGTCAAAATTGTATACATTTTCATAGATCATTTATTCATAAAAGGAGACAATATTTAATGTGTGGCCATAATTTTCTTATACGTTGTTATTGGAATACATTTGGATTTTGTGCACAAATGATTATGACAGAGACTCGTGCTGAGTGAAAAGAAAAATCGAAGAGGATAATAATAATTGCTTACACTTATATAGCGCTTTTCTGGACACTCCAGTCAAAGCGCTTTACAGGTAGTCCCCTCCACCACCACTAACGTGCAGCATCCACCTGGATACTCAGCAGACTGTCCCACTGTCTGGTCTCTGGAGCACAAACTTAGCCATTCAGACTGACAGCTCACTTCACTTTGCAGCTTCCTGCTGTGCACCAGACATCTCAGGACAGTGCATGAGTACAGTAATGACTCAGGGTAGGTACTGACAACATCTAATTCATACAACAATCCCGGCTAATTCCAGCTGGCTGTTCCTGGAAGACTAAAACGTATTTCAAAAGCACCCAATCGAAATCTTCTGACAGTTATAATATGGATTGTTTTTGTTGTTGCTGTCGTGAGCTTTGGGTTTTTTGTTGGTTGTGATGAAAAGGCTTCTTGATGAAATGTAGGCTCATTTTATTTCTTCAAGTCTTCGTTCATTTTTGGAAAGCCAATCAGAATCTCCTGTGTATGATCCATTAACTTTTTCTAATGCAATGCCTTCACCGATACTGTATATTCTATGGGTATTAATGTTCAAAATTCATGGACATTTAAAAAAAAAACATCATACTAACTCAGTCACTGATATGGATTCATGGTATGAACTTGTTTTAACAACTGGCTATAATCAATGTACTGCTGGTACGAAAAACTGAGAAATTCTTAGTATCATAATAAAGTACAACAATATGGTGCATCAGCTTGCTTAACTTTGTGTTGAAAGTTGCATTTAGAAGGAAACGAGTTGGAGTCACCTGGTAACATAATGTGTGTGGCTACAACCAGCCAGGCAAGAGCATGTGAGAGTCACTGCATTTCACAGAACCGGTCTCGGTTAACTTGTTCTAGGTAGTGTCATGGCTTTGAAAGTGCAAGATGTTTAATGCCTGCTGCTTTCACATCCTCATTTTCAAGCAGAAGTGTCAAATCTTCTCTGCAATGTTATTTAATCATTCTCTTCCATCTGCAGTTGAAATGTGAATGGGGCTGTCGAAGGAAACCAGACACCCAGAAGAATCCCACGTGAACGGGGGAGAGGATACAAACTCCACACAGATAGCACCCCAGTCTGGAACTGAACCCAGGGCCCCAGTGCTATAAGGCAGCAACCCTAACAACTGTGCCACCATGCTTCCCTTACAGCGGTAGAAAAATAGGTGTCTCTGCATCAATCTACCGTTTAAGCTTAAATCTTTTTTTTACCTCTGTAAGCCACGCAGGAGTGTAGTTTATGCTGTGCTTTTATGTAAAAATTCTTGTCCAGTTCTTGTAATGCTGTATATGGTCTATGGGGATAAATGGATTTCTTTTTGTGTGTGACCAAGTAAATCGCCTCTCATGCTGTGCATCACTGTCATTTTCAATGTGGTGGTTGCTGTGAAGCTGTAGTGCACATAATGTGAGACAAGTGTGTGTTCTTCATTGTTAACAGCAGATGCCATTTTAGTAGGTTGGGCCCTAGGAACACTCCAATCTTGTTCACAGTTTCCATTATCAGTCAATCATTGCATCTTCCTACTGGTCCTTACACAAACAACTCACTAAATATATGGAAGAGCCGTTTCTGACACTGAAGATTATCACCTACTTTAAGTTCCAGTTCAATTAAGCTGAAACAGTTTTTCAAACCAGCTTCACAGTACCAATTACAGTGTTTTTAAGGTATTACTTTGATGGAGAAACTATTCCTACAGTATGTTGCTTTGCATTGTTACTGTATTAAATCCATTAGTTTCAAAATTGCAAAGACTCAAAGTGGAAGCTGAATGCTTCGCTATTGAGTTACTTCAAACGAGTTGTCTCGGACTTCCAGACACATGGTATAGCAATGTACCGCATTCATAATGTAACGCAACGGAGGCTCAGGCGGGCCCCTTGCCGCATCTGGTCGGCCCCTGCACTATTCGGGGCTCGAACCCGGGACTTCCGCGTCTCTCTGCAGCGACCTAGCCCCGTGAGCTAAAGAGAGATCTCTCTACAGCCGTGGTCCTGCTATCACAGGGATGGGCGGTGACATCACCCGCTCTGGTACGCCGGCTCTTACACACAGTGCTTGTCGGCCGTAAGCGTTACACTCTCCCCCGCTTAAATCGCCATCCCCGGCGAAGGGCTATCCCACCCCACTTCTGACACCAATGTAACGCAACGGGGGCTCAGGCGGGCGCCCTTGCCCCATCTGGTCGGCCCCATCCCGACTGGAGGCTCGAACCCGGGACTTCCGCGTCTCTCTGCCGAGATCTCTCTTTAGCTCACGGGGCTAGGTCGCTGCAGAGAGACGCGGAAGTCCCGGGTTCGAGCCCCGGACGGTGCAGGGGCCGACCAGATGCGGCAAGGACGCCCGCCTGAGCCCCCGTTGCGTTACAATAATCTTATGAACTGGAAAATTGTTCGCTTTCCATTCCTTTCATGAAGAAGGGATAATCCTCTTTTTCCTCAGCGGAAGTGCATTTACTACTTGTCAGTAACCAGTGGGAAGCACTTTTAAAGGCAAAGTGAACAGTGTCCATATAGTATGTTAATATGGCGCGACAGGTCACGGAAACTCAACCCAAGGACCTGCCGTACCCGATGACTCAACCGTACCCGATGTGATGAGTCAACTTTTAGATAAGAAAGCCCTAATTTAACAAAACAGGCACCGGGAGAAAGAAAATCCGTGATACCGACTGCCCTTTTGCGTCCCCGTGCAACATGTACAGTATATAGACACATGATGTACAGAATTAAAAGACGGATAATAGATCAGAGAAAAGGGTCACTTCAAAATAAGTGGAATTGTGGAGAAGTGAAACCCTTTTTATCTTAAAAATTCCGAATACCGATTCTTTAGAGCGCTTGAGAACACGCGTGAAATTAATGAGTCTACAGTATAGTACGTAACTGATGGATTTTCAGTTTCAGACCAGGGGCTGCAGTCAAGCTGAACTCACGTTTCTGTGCGGTTTGAAAAGCTCTTTGTCTTTCGGCCAAGCGCTGATATTTGCTAGCGAGGCTGGCTGGGGGAGCGCTGCAAAGAAACTCCAGTATTTCTGACGATGCCCAGAAGAACTAATCGCCTTCAATTGCCGATTCCGTATTGCGTTTCATTTGTAACTGAAGTGTCCAACACACCCTTCATGTTCATCTGGTTTTGTGATTTCTTTAGGTCACATTCCGAGAGACAATAATTATTTTGAATCATTTTAGAAAATATCTTAAGGCTTTAAAACAAATGTTCAGGCATCCTCCTTACGCCACGTAAGAAACAAATTTAAAACATACAACATAAAACCACATCACATGTTAAAGGCAAGGATGGAACATGTTTAAATAAAGTGAGTCTAGGTGTAGACCTTTAGCTACACGTTTGTTTGTTTTTTACTTTTGTAATGGCTACACAGTTCTAAGACGCCTACATTTTCTCCTATCGGATCGGACCGCAGGATGTACTATAACATGTGCTTCTAAGGAGTGTTTACTGTTACACACTACAGTATTAGAAGCGTTAATTAGCAAAACGCGGTGAAGGCATGACAAACCCGCTACGCAAAACCACAGTTATTTCACCTCTTTACTTTTTTGTTTCGGGTACAATCTCACATGTTGCACATTTCAAATAGACATCAACAAAAACAGAGTCATCTGCTGGCTGGACAGTGCACTGCAGATAGGCTGTATGATAGGCTTGTGAACAAATTGCTTTAACCCACTGGGATATCTTTACGATAAAACACATCGGCAGAAGATGACCTTTTTAGCCTGATGCCAAACCTCCAGTCCTGCATCTTTGACTTTTTTTAACATCCACATTTCTGAGGGATTATTTATTTTGGTTTTAGCTTGGCATTAGTGACTGGCTTCTCAGGGAAACACTTTTTTATTCCTTTACCTGCGATGCGAAAGATGTAATGACCACCTGTTTTCTCGTTTTGTTAGTCCTAAATCAGTCCTCATTGGCATTTTTCACATGGCGAGTTCATGGAATTAAAGCCTGCGGCCCGCAGTCATGGTCTCGGAAAATCAGATGAGTCATACAGGAAGAGCCATGAAGTATGAAATTAAATGACAGAAATCACCTGCAACGGTTCAGACTCAGTTGCGGTTCTGTCTTAAGCCAACATCTTCAGAGCACGGAACATTTTATAGTCTCAACACACGCCTATAGAAGAACATCTGGATGAAGCGTCAGAGAGATATTTTCTGTCTTTTGCGTATTTCATTGTTTGCATATGATTACGCTATTTTTCCCTTTCTGTGGCAAAACAGTAAATACATCCGAATCAGGCTCCTGATTGCCTGTTATTCACATTTTGTAAATTGCTATGGTAAATTACTTCTCACAATCACAAGTAATATGTCGTGTAATTTTGAAATACCGCTGTTCGGTAATCGAGTCAATAAAGCACTTTGAATTGGGATCTGAAGATTTTGAAAGAAAGCACTGACATGCCCTTAAAAAAGGTGTTACAACCACAGCTGTGTTGCACCGTCAGTGTCAAGACTCCTTGTTTTGACTTGACCTTCGGAAGGCATATTAATCGTTTTGATCGTTTGCAAATTAGCATAATAATAGTCATTCATGGGAATTTGACCACATTGAATTTGTGATCCCAACAATTGGTAATAACTTAATTGAAAAAATAAGATGCCAAGATATTGTTTAGATTGTTCATATTATATGTTCTCTATAATACTGGAATTCGATTTTTCTGTACAGAATTAGAGAATAATTCTCTTGATGCTTGTACAGTATGTACTGGTCATATACACACTTTCATTAGTGAGGAGATTTTAGAATATAACAGTCTTAGATTCACAACAGGACAGCTTCTTACTGCTCTTCCTGAAATCAAGATGACAGTCTTCCACATTAATGTGTCGATCCTTTAATTTCATTTGCTGCGGAACCGTTACTTTCTCTTGACTCAGCATGCTCTGTCTTAGGTCACACTGAACTTTAACAGTAAAATGATGCATCTGAGAAGAGACCGCAGGACTGGTTAGTGAAAGTAAACGTTAATAACAAGTAAAAGTTATATACAAAAAAACAAAACAAGTGCACCAGTCAATGACCAGCGCCCAAGGCAAGATGATGGCACAGCCTTGTGCACTTCAACACTCCCAACAATTTCCCATCCTGCTCAAGCTGCTCTTGTTATTCTTGTTACGCATTACAGTATGAACGGATTTCTAATAATCTGGCCGGAGATTTTCCTAAAACATGCTTGCTGTGCTTTGGGAGAAGCATTACATTTGTCAGATTCTAAATGTTTAAACAAAAGGAACCCACACAGCTGAGATAGTCAGCCAGTTACTTAATCGGGTAAGTCAGGGTTTTCCAGCTGTCAATATTGTGATTGTGTAGTGTGATCAATCAGCTGAGGACAACCCCAGTGCCTCTGACATGATTTCACTCTGTATCCTGGCCTCCTCCAAGGCTGCCTTTTCATACTGGAGCTCTTATTAGCTTCCCTGTCTGCTGCAGCCAGCCACCCACTCATGTACAGTTTTCAGAGTCCCATCTACGCCAAGTGAAAGACTAATTGACTCTACCGACCCCACTGTAATTTGGAATTTTCTTCCCAGGGGAAAATGAAGGTCAGGTACCTTCAGTTCCATTATGCCTGGCATATTCACGCTTACTGAACAGATTTTTCTTTGGATGCCTGACTTAAGAACATAGGAGAGTGACTCTCTGTAACAAAACTCATCTGCATTTCCTAATTTTTCCCACAATCGCTTACATTCTGGGCAAGAAAGGTATTAAACACAACACAACATCTCCTTAAATTAATCCCGAGCTGGAATTAAAAAAAAAAATAAGAGAGTGTTTTGAGGAGCTATACCAGAATTTCTTCCAGCAATGTGAAATGAGAAAATAAAATTAAAGACAATAACACAGTACAATATTAGCAGAAAATCACAGTGGACCATCTGTGCCACAATAAATGGTAATTGTCTTATTTAAGCCTTTATTTATTCAGCATTGGCTGGTCACAATATCTGAATAGTGGCTCCCTAACTGCTCATAATTAAAGGCAATGGCTGAGCAAGGGCAATAGCAGAATTGCTCAGTGAATCAAAGAAACTATTTATCATGGAAAACTATACAAGCAACCTTTCCTTGCCATTCTGTATTTCTTTCTTGTATAGGATTTCTTCTGATATAAGGAAACTAGTATATAATAAATTCCCACATATGTGCAACATGTAGTGGAATCTGATGATACACTAAATTTCATGTCACAAAGTGTCAGACTAATGTTCCATCTAATTCACTTACCATGGAATGGACAGTTTCCCTATGTTTGGCCCATGGAGGAAAAAAACAAGTTATCCTGGTTTAATTAATGTATGATACTTAACAAGAAAGTTACCACTGATTATAATTTAGTTGTATTAAAAGGGTGCTTCTTTATACTACTGATTAATATAATTCATCAGGATTTTGACTGTGTTGACACCAGTAAAGCTGAACTGATTGCAAAGTGTCTCCCTATTTTTTATCTATTAACCGATCTGTTGGCATCCTCAAGGTTTCCATTCTGACTTTTTATATGTTTTGTTTTTTAAAACGTATTTTCGCTCTGTTCTTGATTGTTTTTTTCCCCAGATGTCCAGTGACTAAGGAGGCCGGTCAAGAACAAGCACAGAAAAGAAAATCAAGACTGTTCTTTGCTCTGTCGTTTGGGGAATCCACTTAGCCGGTGGATCGTTTTTCTTCTAAAGCATTCTAAACATGCACTACTAAAACAAGACAAAATCACCATGGATACACCTGCACGCTTATATTTTTGGAAATGCTGCGTACATGTTCCACCAAACATATAGTCTTTTCTCGAAGGTGTGTTGAGGTGGGGGAGAGGTGTAATTTTCGTCAGACAATAGTTTTTAGAGTTTTTTTTTAAAACACGCATGTCATCAAAATGTATTTTTTCCTGAACTTATCTGAAATAAATTGTGTATTTATTGCTGAGCGAGACACGGTGGTTTCCATTGCTGCCTCGGTGGCACTGGGTTCAATTTCTGGGGAGTTTGCATGATCTCCCCGTGTTCGCGTGGGTTTCCTCCAGGTGCTTTTCTCCTCCCACTGTTCAAATACATACTGGTTTCTGGGAAAATTGACCCTGGTGCGAGTGTGTGCGGGTTTGTGGTCATGTCTGTTCCCTGCCTTGAGCCAGTTGCTTGCAGGGACAGGCACCGACTCCTCCGCGACTCGGAATTGGAAGAAGCGGTTAGAAAATGGATCGAGGGATTTTTTGCTGAAAGAATAAAAAGCTGACGTTTCGGTCAAAGACCTTCATCTTTGTATTAAATGCCTAATATAATTGGTTATTTGCACATACACTAAACACAAGTGTTACTAAGTAACCGCTAAAACACATATTCACACATTCTCCAATATGTGAGTTGGCGGTAATACTTCTAATAGGTCAAGATTAATCCATTTTCACACAGTACAGTTTATCGTTCAAGACAACGGATTTCAAAGTTGACAAATTAAAAATACGTTTTTTTCCCATTATTTCTAACATGAAAGTGAATCATATTTTTGTATTTCATGAACTTTCGGTGTGAAAAAATGTGCGGCTATTGGTAGTGACCTCTGTTCATTCATCTGTTTTCAACCACTAATTAGCACTGCTTAGGGACGCGGAGAGCATACTGTAACCTGTCACAAAGCGATGAATACACGGCTGAATACACGCTGGTCGGGACGTCAGTCGGTCGCAGGGAACACACACAAACACGTTGGATGACAGTTTGGTGACGCCATTTAACGCAACAGGTGCTGGTACAGTATGTCTTGACACGATCAGGAGAACACTAATCTCCCGGGGAAAACCCGCCTGGACAACATGCAAACTCCACGCAGACGTCGCTCCGGGCCGGAATCACACCTAGGACCTGGAAGACCTACAAGGTACCAGCTCTTTAATTTTCCTTTTTACCTAAAGAAAATCTGCTTTATCACGGGAGCAGATTTGCGACAAAGACGGCAATCATACAAGTAAATTCATAGTGCGTGTAGCATAATGACTAAGCTAATAAAGAAGTTCATTGATAAAGCAATGTGCTGAATTTCTAATTCCCTTGGATCCATTATTTTCTATGCGAAATTCTCGAAAACCTTGCAAGTATTCTTTGGTTTTAAATATACAGTATACTCTTCCAGGCAATTGTTTAATTTATATGGAATGCCTGTTTCAGCAATGTACACATTTATTGAATACTCAATTACTGAATCGACATCTCATTATTAGATGTATTTTTTCAAATTATAAGGAAACACACAAACGTTGCTAGGTTGTAAAACGGGAGTAACAATACTCGTAGGGAGCCCCGACTTCTAAAGACTATGATCCTATTTATAGTGACCGATTGAATGGGTGTTTTTTTAAGATTATAGATCATACTGGACCACATTCTGAGTATACCATTGGTCCTGGTTTCTCTTGATTGAACGGGTAACTTGTTTAATTGAGCCATAGTGTACAGGTTGCCTTTGGAAAAATGTGAGTTAAAACATTTGCTGGATCGCATCTCCCAAGGACTGGGGCTGGAGATCTCTGTTGGTGCATTTCGTAGAGAAAGAAGGATGCGTTTGTTATTATAGAGTGAATAGAACATGATTACCTATTCAATAAAACAAAGATGTTCAGTAAAGACTAGAAATGTGAGTTTGGGAGTAATTATTTGGTTCTTTAATCTGCGATAGTTACACATGTACATTAAAAAATGGAAATTGTGGGACTTGGCTTTCTTTAAGAAATATACTATTTCTCATAAACGCTCCCTTGTGTCTTATTGTCAGTCTTACGTCCCTTAACGAGGAGTTCGAAACATTTGTATAGCTGGAAGTGCATAAAACACATTTAGTAGGGACGGTTGCAAAAAATGTTTATTACGGTAATAGCGTCAATAGATGACGATATCATCTTATACAGTGTACGACGCACTGCTTTAGCGAGCAGGGCGGCAATGGAATAAGCAGGATGTGTATATTCCGGACTACAGTGAACAGCGACATCCAATCAAAGAATTCACTCCAGCTGCAAGAAGCACGCGTTCATCGCTTTTGTACAGTTGGATTTCATGTTCCAGCATCATACAAGTTGAGGCATTTCTATGACTACCCGAAAATCGACTAGGAAACAAAAGGTATGTCTACATCTTATTCTTTTTTCTTAAAGTTCCACTCATCCTTTAAGCTACAAAACATCCACACTCAATTCTTTACGAATTAAACGAATCACATGAACCACCAGATACGTATTTCTAGCTCTTCACCTGTCTGCCAATTTATTTCACGTGCACAGACATAAATATGTTAGGAAATACATTTAAAACTTGGTAAATACCAAGATATGTTTAAAACCGGTTGCTGAAGAATTCAACAGAAATTCGGGACTAGGTTATAAAGTGGATTTCTTATTGGGCTTCCAGACTCTTTTCTACCAGGTACATATTTAAAGCACATCAGGGTCTCATGTTAATTTCAACAAATGGTTTTGTTAATTGATTTAATATAACTTAACCCTTTTGTAACGGCAGAGTGTGATTAAGACGTATTTATTCATTTCAACGTAGTGCCTACACTTCATACAGGGCAGTGTAACGTCATACTATTTTTATTTGCTTTCCGCAGGTCTGAATCTATATTCCCTACTAGGAGTAACATCCCATACGAAAAACGATTGTGCATGGACTGAGATGCTGGGAAGCAGGGGTGATGTAGTCACTGGGGCTGGCGGATCTCCCGGCATGTGTTCCATCCCGCTGTGTGGATGATTGAGCGAAATCAAGTTGAAGTGAACCTCTGATTTTTGGATCCACTGCGAGAATGTTGGAGGAGCCAAGAGAAACTCACTGCAGCGTCTGCTGCTGCACATTAACGAACAAAATCTTAATGGTAGTCTTCATGATCTTATTAATACTGGCTATCTTATTCGGAAACTCTGTCACTCTGGCTGTCTTTTTGGGGACCAAGCACTTCCGCACCCCACAAGGATATCTCAAAGCGTCTCTGGCCGTTGCTGACCTCGCGGTAGGTATGTTTGTGGTCCCCTTTTCAGTCTATGCCGAAATATCGTTTCTGGTGAGTGACTCTACTCTAGAACTGGCCACAAACACGTCGCTTGCGAGTAGTTTCCACCCTTGTAGTCTGATCGGCCCGATGTTCGCAGGTTGTACGCTGGTTTCCATTACAACTGTCTTCTTGCTCTCCATTGAGCGCAGCATCGCGATTTTGAAGCCACTGCACAAAGAAGTGGTCATCACCAGGAAACGGACTACCATCCTTATCGTGCTGTCCTGGCTGGCGAGTTTCTTCCTGGCGGTGTCCCCGGTCCTGTTCAGCGGCGAGATCGTCCTGGAATACAACGCGTGCAGCAGAATGTGCAATTACGCACTGGGGAAAAGCGAGCCTCCTACTACCAGCGCTTGGAACATTCTTCTCCTCTTCCCCGCTTTCGACTTCACACTGCTGGGTGGCACTGTGGTCATAAACCTCCTGTCCTTAACCACCATCCGCCAGCACTCCAAAAGGAGAAAGCACCTGGCTGAAACCGAGAACCACACCATCGCCAGACCCACCTTTTCCGACATCAAAGCCGCCAAGACAATAGGAACTCTAACTCTGGCTTTCACAGCTTCGTTCACTCCCATCGCCGTGTTTGTCGTGGGGAATGTCATTGGAAACGAGTGGTGCAATTTCTCGTTTTTTGCGTTTTGGATACTGAGCACAAACAGCTGCTGGAATGTCATCATTTACAGCGTAAGAGATCAAAAGTTCAGGCACCGTGCGCACCAGCTATTGGCATTGCCCCATACAAAGAATGTCTCTAAGCGACAGCTGGTAGGATAGTGGCAAGTCAGCACCCAGGAGAGTAAGAACAATAAGACAAAGCAATACTAGGGCACTCGGAGAGAGACTGCAAGATTTAGGAGGGAGCGATATGAAGATTTCGGTTCAGTGCGTAATGTTTTTAAGGTAGTTCAGGGGACCGACGGGGTATTTTTTCAGGGCGTATTTTTTTAGCAATGATGCTCGTTAAAAAGATGGTAAAATTTGTATCGTACAAGAAGCACAAATAGGTTTCAACTGTATTTCGGTTGTCTTGTGTAACACAGCAGTACAGATCCGGTGGGAGTGATGATGGATTTTTGTATTTATTCGTAAACTATTGCGGTCTTTTGTTTTTGCAATTCAATGAAGTTTTTGTTTTTGTTTTTGTTTTTGACGATATCTTGAAATAACAAAAATAGAAAGTAAACTAAATTCAAATATTATTATAAGGCCCCATATTTGCATGAAATAAAAAAAATGTTCGATTTATTTTCTATTGAGTTTAATTGTATGGTGCTAACTCACTACAACTACAGCAAATCTCTGAAAATGGATAAATATTACGTACTTATTCTGTTGTTACTTTTGTTTCACCGAGAATCGATCTTCTGTCCCTTATATGTCCGTGTCTGTGTTAACGAATTATGCGTTATATAATATATAGACTATTGCTCTACATTTGTAAACTACTGTATGTACGTACTGTATAATAAATTTATCTAATTGAGGCGATAGAACACTTTTCATTCGCTTTTTTATTTATCAAAATAACCTACATAAATATAATATCACAGTATTTTGAAAATGTGCGGGTTTAATTTTCGAATCTTTTTACTCATTCTTCATATTTAGTGGTTTAAGTCTAAAGACGAAAAAGGTGATTATAATAAATATAATTATTATTACGTCACTAAGGTATGCGTTTTAGAAGATTCTCTCGGTTTTGTGAGCAGATAGACTGTGACAAGCCGCTGATTTCAAATCATTCCTTACAGGTGAGTACAGGTAACCACTAGAGGGTAATAAAGAGCTAGAATTCCACTAGCTCGTTGCAAAACGCAGCAAATGAAATTGCTTTTTTTAAGTGCTTCACGATCTGAACATTTCTAGCCAATTTGCAGGGTCATCTGCAGTGAGAGAAAGTGCAGAAAGTAAATTAGTTTTAATGGAGAGTTCGAAATGCAGAGTGTTCTGTAACTAATTGAGCTCTTTGCCGTTCTCAACGTGCTTTACCAGGTCAGGTCGGTCACTTGTAAAATAAAATCACAACTTTATTAAACACGAGCCCAATTTATGTTAATGTGATGCATGATCTAATAAGCGTGTTATAGTGTTCTTTGGTTTGCTGTTATACCAATTACGTTAATATTCAGTGCCTTAACCTGCACTCATACTCTTTCACATTGTATTTCTCTTGTTTTAAATGAACCAAGCGCAGCAACATCTTGAGATATCCCACAGCTCACAGGCTGTTGGGGCAGGTGAATATCGGGCCTTGTCCTTTTCTTCCTGGATTTGTGTTTTGATGAGGCCACATCAGCCATCACACAAACAGCCACTGAACTACTTTAAGCAGTGAAGTTCCCACTTTTAAAGAATGTGAGAAAGGCTGAATGGTCTTCTTTCATCTGTGACTGATCTAGTACATTTTGAGGGCCAGTAGCTAGGTGATCTGAAGATCTCATCCAGCTGTTTCTTGTAAGCAGCCAGGGGATCTGCTTCACCGACATAGCAGGACAGCTCATACCGTACTCGCACAGCTCTTTGTGTAAGGAAGGAGTACCACGTGTCTATGACAATACCCAGAGAATGGCACTCCACAACTGGGCTTTGTCAGGGAATTGTAACTTTTCACATTTTTATCAGAGGATATCAGGAGCGGTAGGCATGGTAGCACTGTGGTTGGCATGGCTGGCTTGCAGCTGTGGGGCCCTGGATTCAATTCTGGACCAGGTGTGCTATCTGCTTGGAGTTTATTCTCCCTGAGTTTGCATGGGTTTCCTCCGAGTTCTCTGGTTTCCTCCCAGGGTCTGAAGTAACTCTGGTGCAAGTGTGTGCACGTTTGTGTCTGTGTGTGCCTTGTGTTTCCCTGTGCACCCTGTTCAGGCTCCGGCTCCCCTGTGCTACTGTATTAGATAAGGCAGACAGGCAATGGATGGATAGATACTGTAGATGGCAGGAGTGTAATTTAATATGGATGTGTCACACTATGCTATTTTCTTGTTCTCAAGAGCGTCACTTCAAATGCCTAAATGACCAGAAAAAAATCCCCCAATATTTTTAAAGTTCTGAATGAATTTGGCACATTAGAAGTCGGAGTTACCGGTTGTTTCATTTAGAATTAAGGTTTCTTCATTGAGTGTCCCACACCCTTCATTTAAAAATGAGAACTATTGTTTGATGGCTTGTGTTATCAGTATGAGGCAAAGAAATGTTATCCTTGAGGCATTCACTGCACTGTGCTCTGCATCATGGGTAAACCAGGTTAGTTATCTAACTAAGATAATTAGATCTCATTGCATCTTGTGTAACACAGCCCAGTGCACAGAAACAGAGATCTTTAAGAGCCCTGCCAGTGTAACCATTAACTAACAATGAAAAACTCCATTAAATAGTGTGGATTGTACTGTACATGCTCAGTCTGAAGATTTCTCCAGAGAGCTGACATTTTAATAAACAGTTCAAAATGTCAAGCAAAAGCTATTCTATAATGTTATTTAAAATACATAAAAAGTGCAGAACATTTATTGCGCAGAAAGGTTAACCAAATGACTGTGATTTAAAATTGTGTTAATAACTGCACACTCTCAATTATCAGTAACACACAAAAAAACCCCAAAATGAGGTAAATAGTGCATTGATCGAGCAAAGGCTAAGATGAGCAGAAGACAAATCAGCAAAGCCTAATTATTCAGAGCAAAGGGCAGAAAATTCAGAAAATAGAAGGACTTGATGAGCCTCTTAAAAATGCACAGAAATTCTCCTGCATGATTTTCTGTTTAACTACCTTGATATTTCATTAAAACACCAGAAACCCCAAAATGTCCATCAGAAATTCACTCAGAAATGCAATTTACTTTTCTTTTTATGTGAATCTGTGCAAATATCCTTAAATAAGTCTGTTTTAGTTAACATGCTGCATTGCGTTACATGATTTCCAAGGGATTTTCCATTTCCAAATGATTTTACAGATGAATCACCATTTCATTGTGCTAGATACACAGGAATTCTCACAATGCCAGCCTTTAATGAGTGTTATAATGGTGCTGAGCAGCCTTCAAATTCACTGCCTCCAGAAAATTCTTAAACCTTAGATTGCCAGAAGAACACGTTAGGTTTATTCTAGTGAACCAAATCCCTTTTCCAAGGTAAACACACAAGGGGGTCACGCATAAAACTCCCACATTTTGAATGGAACTGATGGTTTTCTGTTCTGCAGGTTTTTTTGCCTATTCCTGGGACAGAATCCATGTGAAGTAATTTAAACTGGGATCACTGCCCAGTAGTCCACTGGTGCTCAACGACATTAGAGGATGAGGGTTGGTAGGGAGGTCTTTACTCTAAAGGAAAAAGCCGAAGCATTAAATCCCGTCATATTTTGCCAGAGCAAAGTATGAGAGCCCAATAAACAGATGTCTATCCCTAATTTATATGCAAATTAACTTCACAAGGTTCATTCTCAGTGTCAATTTAACAGTCTTACTAAAAACCTTCAAAAGAGTTTTTTAAGGAGCCCTTTACCAACAGTTTTCTATTCATTAAATTTGCAGATGTTTTTGTTTTGCTTTAAAAATGTAGGCCATTTGCAAGAATGGACCTACCAGAATAAGGTGACTAATCCTGAGAATTAAGTTTTGGAACTTTCACAGGGCTTGGTTTTGGGACAGCAAGTCCCATAGAAGGTACCTGGACTGATGTTGGCTCAAGATATAGAAACAAAGTCACGAGTGCTCATGTGATCAGTGGACTTGACGTTGGAGCCCCTGCAGCCCTGTCTTGCTGCTGCTCTCGATTGTTTTATTGTGTTGGTAAACAGGGTCCAGAAAAAAGACTCTTCACCTGTCTCTTGCCCAATTTAGGAGAAACCAAAAGCTTCTGATCTTCCTGAAATGGCTTTAATAAGCCGCTGCCCTGACGGAGTGAATAGAATGGCTTCTTAATGCTGAGCAGGCTTACAGACCGCTGTGACAAGTGGGGACTAAAACTTTCAGATGTCAAACGTTCAGCAAGAAATCCCAAAACTAGACATGGTTTTGGGTGAACAAGGAAAACAGAAAAAGGTACGGAATACTCACGCAGTGAAACTGAGGAATGAAGCAGGACAATCCCAATGGTATTCCTGAAAAAACATGGTCCATGGTTCCTCTATAATTTCCAACTTTGGCACAGCTGGATTGGGCCTTGAAAAAGAAACACAGAATGTTTTCTTGCATATTCTATTTACAGTATACGTGAACAGTATATGCATACTGTATACATGAAAGGACCACTTTTCCAGAGGCTCCAACAAACCTCTTTGCTGCACTGATAGACACTATCTTTTGGAAGATAAAAGGGACTGGAGGGCACCATTCACTCTGCTGAGTGCAATGTTCTGCGTGACCTGGATCACAAAAGATCCAAGAGCGAGGACATACTGTACAACTGGACCACAGCCTTTCAGTATGTACAGTATATACTCACTGTGGTCTAAGTCCTCCAAGCTGGTCAACAGCATCTGTTTGCTCATTCCTGAGATCTGAAAGATTAGTTTCATTCAGATTGGATGGAATAATTGCACTCTTTGTTTTAAGGGTTCCAATTTTCATTTTCTGCAGCGTTCCTTTGCTATGACAGCGAATGTGGTAAGGACAGACCGGGTCTTCTCCTTAATTTTGTGCCACATTTCGTTACTAAGATTATTTACAAATCGTTAGTTACTGTTACAGGACTGTTTGCTTTGGGAGCTAAAATCTGACTTTTTTCTGTATTTTATTTTATCTAAAAGTGACACACGACATTCTTGCATATCTTCCAATTCTGTATAAATAGATTTTTTTTCAATGTGTGTTTAAATTGTTTTATCCTTCCAGATTGTATGCTTATTCAAGCCTAGAAAAGTGGAATTCTTTTCTATTTTCATGACAGTTTTGTTCATTTATTTTTTATTGACATTCCTGCCATTATATTGGACCAAGAGATGTTACTATAATGCAAATAATCGCAAAAAGATTTTGCTTCTTTTATTCTAAATATTATATGCTATATGAAAAGTATGTGAAGCTTCTCCAATAATGTACTGTATATTGCTAATGAGGAAGGATCATTTTGGATGTCAACACAACTTTTTTGAAAAAACAAAAACAAAGACCCTCATCTCCGATTTGCTGTGATGCAGGATTGTGTACTTAAATGCAATCACTTGGGTTGGAGACTATTAATACACCATAGTCAGATAGACTTAAAAGATTTATTACATCGTCTTATTAGTTTGTTCAATTGTTGGAAAAAAATAAACATTTGTTCACAAATAATATACATTAAGAATATGCAGATTTAATTGAATTCATTTAATGGAATGGCACTTATGCCACTTAGCCAGCAGCCATATCACTCTGCAACTCACAACTTGTAACCTACTGAAGCCAAGCAGGTGTGAGCCTCGTCAGTACCTGGATGGGAGACCTCCTGGGAAAAACTAAGGTTGCTGCTGGAAGAGGTGTTAGTGGGCCAGCAGGGAATCAATACCCATCCAGGTATTGACCAGGCTCACACCCGCTTAGCTTCAGTGGGTTGCCAGTTGTGAGTTGCAGGGTGATATGGCTGCTGGCCAGTTTTAATGGACTGACACCGTGACTAAGGGACAGCTTGGACAAACAGACAAGAGTTCTCTTCTCAAGCAGCATGCTAGGAGAATGTGCAATGTGCACAATGATTTGCAAAGGAAATTGTGAATTTGACTGACAATTCTCCTAGCAATCACTCAACAATGTTTCACTGTCTCCATACTGTGATCTGTCCCTGAGAGACTGGAGAAAATAAATATGGTTTTAATCTGAAAAGAGAAATTTAGACATGGCAAATAACATCACAAGCATTCCCACATGAAAATGGAAAGTATTTCACCCACAAATACAAAGATTTATTTCCCTTGATTTTTATCATCCATCAATGCTGCTTACATAAAATGGCATGTAAAGGTTAAGAGACTAAAATCATACATAATTAATGTTCACTTTCAGCAGTCATCACTAAGAAAAGGTAGACTGAATTATTGAATCAATATGAAGTTATAACATTTGACAATGAAGCTGTCTCCTATAAATACAAATGTGTTTCTGTTTCATTGTTAGTTTCCTTGACCCCAAACCCTTTGTTAATTCTCATAAACCTAAGGGAAAGCAACACTTTGACTTGGTCCTGCTGTATAATGTGAAGTTCAATACAAAATAATCTGACCAAGTAGTACTACTGCTATTGCAAAAGATGGGTGTTACGTCCCAGTGTGTGTTCTGTGTGTGTTTTTTCTATGTTCCACACTGCTGACCCTTGATTGTTCTCCCTTCCCCATTGGCCAACCATCACACCACTGTTTCAATATGATGTCATCATCAATCAGCCCTCAGCCAATCAGAACACATCTTATTCACTATATAACATGGAGGCTTTCAGCAAGGAGAGGCCTTTCGTTTGACTTTGGTCCCGTTTGGATTTCGCTTCCCTTCGCTTCCCTTCGCTTCCCTTCGCTTCCCTTCGCTTCCCTTCGCTTCCCTTCGCTTCCCTTCGCTTCCCTTCGCTTCCCTTCGCTTGTGTATTTTTGTATAGCTTCGGCTTTGTTGTTTTGTTGGATTTACGTTAGTTTCTTTGTACTTTCGTTTGTTTGTGTGTTCATCCTTTTGTCATTACCTTGCCCCAGTGTTACATGTTCAACTTTTGTGTTCTTTTTGTACCCTGCTCCTATTTATTACTCTTGTTTTCCCTTATTTGTCTTCCTGGTTCACTTGTGTTTTTGTGTGAACTTTTGTATATAAGGTTAGTTTAGGTTGTTGGGTACACTTACACACTTAGTTGATTTTTGTATTAGTACACTAGTTTAGTACGGGTGAGTGCCATTTGTCTTGTATGGTTTTGGGTAGTCAGTGCAGGTTAGCTAGGGTGTTGAAGACGCCGAAGACCGTGTGTTTCGGGTTTTCTTTTGTAGTCAGATTTGCTTTTCCTCACTGTCCTAGCCAGCTCCATTTTGTTTGTTATTTTCTTTTCTTTGGCACCACTCTAGTTCCTTACCCTTATCATGCTTCCTAGTCCCTCACCAAAACCCATCTGCTTCCAAAAGAATTATCCTAAATGTTACACCCCTTTTGCCCTAGACACTTGGGGTTGTAACAATGGGGTTAAAGTTACAAATCGCTGACCATCATTGTTTTTCCACCAGTTCAATATCATCAGAATGGCAATTTGTAAGTAAAGAATTTTGTTTTTCAGTAAACTAAAGACCCTAAAACCACAACCTGATTTTACTTAATTTAATAACATGAGAAAGGAGAACAGGAGGCTTGGAAATTGTAGGTTTACCAAAGCATATGTGGTTGGACCTCACAGATGCTTTATGTATGCCAGTTGACCTGACAGATCTGACAAAAACCTCTGAGGTACCATACAGAGCAAATGAGACCACTATACCAAAGAACTAGTTCCTTATCACAGAAGACTGGATCTGAATGTTTTTGAGAGAGCAGGAGGGTGATGTCACACAAGCCTATTTGCTCACTTCAAGCTGTGTTGCCCTTTGACTTTCCAAACTCTGCCTCAACCTTGACATCATTCTTTTGGATCAGAGCCATGGAGTCACCTTAGCAGACAGGGACTGACTACGCACTCAAACAGGAACACCTCAGAGTGCTCAAAAACAGCCCAAACAAGCACCAAACTCTTGAAGCCACGAGACTGTTCCGCATGTTCTTTGGGGACGGTCCATGAATTGTAAATCAATACCTCATAATGCTTTTTCAACTCTTAAACCGATGCAGGAAGATTCTCCAGATGGGTTTGTGGTTTTCAAATTCGAAAGGTTAAATTCAATATGACTAAAACTGCCTGAGAGAAATGGCTAGAAAATGTTCATCCCTTTTCACATTCAGTGGTTAATTTGTGAGGTGTATCTTTTGTACGTTGTAGTCTCAAAAAATTTAAAAAATGCTAAATGAAACACAAATGCGTCAACTATAAAAATCTGTTTTGCAAAGATCTGAGCCTACAACTTTAGTTCATTAATACATATGTAAGCAATGGGACTCATGTGCTTTAACCTAAGGCTGCCTATGGCATCTGAAAACCAATAATCTGGAGAAAATTCTGCACTCTGTGTCCTTAATTTCAGGACCCCCCCAAAACAGTAACATCTGCTGCTGGATCCAGCAGGCTGGCTGTAAACAGTAATTAATAATTCCTTGCATTTATGCAGCCCTTCAGTTTCATCCCTCAGTGAACTTCAGCCATCCACACAAGGCAGCCATTCTGCACAAACAGCCTCTCTTTATAGCAGATCAGGCAGAAGAAGTAAGAAGCTGCTTTATCAATTGAATAGGGAACATATGGGAGGCCAGACTGTAAAAGCACAGAGTGGACACTGAGGTTAACAAACACCACTACTCCCTTGACAAGAGACATGGTATCTTTAATAACCAATTATTCAGGACCTGGGTTTAAAACAAAAATTATGGCATCACCTACAGCTCTCTCTCTCTCTTCCTAGTGTTAATCCCGCATCAGCAGGGTCCGCTTGTCGGCACACCAGTCTCCATTTGGTGGTTTGAACTAAATCTTTGAGCTGACTTTGCCATTAACTGCATCCAAGAAATACTCCAACCGTCGGAGTTCGGGGGGGAGGAGGACAAAGTAATATAGCCAATTCATAGAGGGGGATTATTAGGAGGCATGGGAAATTTGGCCTGGACGCCGGGGTTACACCCCTACTCTTTTGGAGAAACGCCTGGGATTTAAATGACCACAGAGAGTCAGGACTTCGGTTTTACATCTCATCCGAAGGACGGCGCCTGTTTACAGTATAGTGTCCCCGTCACTATACTGGGGCGTTAGGACCCACACAGACCACAGGGTGAGCACCCCCTGCTGGTCTCCCTAACACCTCTTCCAGCAGCAACCTTAGTTTTTCCCAGGAGGTCTCCCATCCAGGTACTGACAAGGCTCACACCTGCTTAGCTTCAGTGGATTGCCAGTTGTGAGTTGCAAGGTGATATGGCTGCTGGCCACCTACAGCTCACTATGGTCCTCAATTATCATACTAGGGCAGAGGTTCCCAACCTATTACAGCACGCGACCCACATGACCGCCCATAAAAACTTCCGTGGCCCACACAAGGACCAGGCCGTCCTCACCGTTTGAAACGGGCTAGATCTATACCTCAGCAGTAGCCTATTCGACACCGGTAATCAGAGAAAATACGCACATAACTGTACAAGCTACAAACATGGCTTTACAAATACCTTTTATTGATTACAGAAGGAGTCCAGCCAGCACCTCACAAAAAATAAATAAAAATAAGAAAAATATTGTAAAAACTAAGGCACCAGTACAGCTCTTTCTTAATTATGATCTCTCTCGTACTTAACGTTAGCCTTGTCAGAAACAAAACTGAGCGAGCGGAATCAAAAGGAACTGAATATTTTTACACAAGTGCGGGGTAGCCTTCTGTGAGGAAATTGAGAAACAAAAATATGCACATTAACTATCAAAATAATGATAAATCAGAAGTAGATGTTAACTTCCCATCCATTACATTATATTCAACACGTAGATTTTCCAATGGACGCAGGAATGCACACTCAATAGCTTGCAACAAACCCGGCTGTAAACACACGCACCTTCTTCCTGGCTCACTTAGCGAGAGGGCTGGTTCTCTTTGATACATACAGTACCAAATGCTGGATGTCGTGCTGCAGAGACGTATTTTGTTTGGCTTTAAAGCCCCGTTTGATAACACTTTGGAACACAGCACACAGTGGCAGCGGCTCGTTCTCAGTTCTCATTTTCTCTTTAGTTTGGGTTTGAATGTTGGGTTATCGGTATAAGACACTGAAGCGGTTTCTTTGCTAGTAGATGGGCCTTCCTCTGTGTCCTCGTAAGAGAACCAAACGCAAGCCACTTATCCATGACATGAAGCGTAGTTAGGCTAGTTATACTACATTAGTTCAGGTGGGTAGCTGTGTCAGCATGCGTAGGCTGCAAAGGAACAAGTAATAGGTTTATTCCATGCTGAAAAAAAGAGAACACGTTTCGGCCGTGGAGCCTTCTTCAGGTGTGAGAGAGACAGGGCACTAGGCAAAAGGTAAAGTAGTGGGAGAACAAAGGTTGGGAGGGAGGAAGAGTGAGAGGTGGGAGCAGGGGACAGAAAGAGAGGCCAATCAAGAGGTGTGAAGTCAGAATGGGTGCAGAGAGGTGTGAAATGAAACTTCCAATGAATGGAGAAAATTTAAAAGAAAAGAGAATGCGTTCAAATATGCCAATATTTTTGTCGGCTGGGTAGAAGAACGCTTCTTTGCTTCCTACACTGGCTATGTCCCTGACCTCTACAAACGATATATTGATGACTGTGTCGGTGCCGCCACAAGCTCCAACGATCTGCTTGAGTTCTTCCTGCACCATTTCACCAACTTCCACCCGTCTCTCAAATATACGGTTAACACATCTTCCACTACTATTCCATTTCTAGACATCAACTTCTCCATCAACTACCCCCGACTGTCCACATTACAAACCCACGGATTCACTCAGCTACCTCCTGTACAGCTCATTTCACCCCAACCACACTAAAAACTCTCTTCCTTTTTCACAGTTCCTTAGGCTACGACATTTATGCAGCGAAGACATCGACTTCGAGAACCAAGCCCTCGAAATGTACTCCTTTTTCATCAACAGAGGATACCCCAGCAGTGTGATTGACAGGGCCCTTGCCCAAGCCAAAAACACCCCCCGGACCATCAACCCAATCAGGAACTCCCGCCGTAACAACCGCATTCCTTTGGTGCTTGCTTACCACCCTAACACACTTCCTATCCCCAGGACCATTAACCACAACTTTTCCATCCTACAGGATGATCCCTCCACTGGCGACAGCAACTGGAATTGTTAAAAAACACTTGACATGTTATCACTGTGTCTGGAAACGCGGATTTCATATCTTTATTGACCAAATACTGCAGTACTTCAAACGGAGTGTAGACTTCACTGGGGCGCAGATGAGACAGAAACTTTAATTTAGTTGCCAAATCTCCTCCATGTCTCCTGAAGCAAGGCAAGTTAGTTGCAGCTTCAGTTGAATTATTTTTAATGTCAAACAAAATGCCCAAAAAGACGGCTGAATTCGCTCAAGAAAAACGTCGTTCTGTCTCACTGATGGCAGTGTCCAGTAAGCAACTGATAAAGTTCACTTTAAACTTTTGCTCTCCAATGTACTTTTCTGTTCTTTTCATTTCTCGCTGCCTGAGTTACATTTCTGGATCGCTTTCATGTTGCACACTAACGAACACAGCTTAGTTCGATGTAAGCTTGTCTCTTGCTTAGTCTTGCAGGGGAACAGGTCGCGTAATCCAATTCTACATATTTTGGAATGAACGCGCCAATGACCAATTACAAATCATCCGCAGAGCCGTGTTTTCCAATAGATCATTATGTTTTCATTTTAAATATGCCAGACTAATATTGCTATTGGAAAATACACAGCGTTCCCCGCCCCAGACATACGAACCCTCGTTCGTTTATTTTACGGATGGTCTGTTCTAAACTGTCATTTTAATGACGTTAGCAACGGGCCCCCTTAAATCTGGGCCAGGGTGCCGTAGCGCCGGCCCTGATTACAACAATAATTTCACGGCCCCCCTGCAGTACCTCCGCGGTCCACTGGGCGGCCGCGGCCCACAGGTTGAAAACCACTGTAGAAATTAGAAGTATCAATAAGGATTGGGCAAAAGAAACACAGTGCACTGGGGGTGTTTCTGAATGCCACCACACTTTTTCAAAGCCCACTAATATACTTTTCAGTTTTTATGCCTCAGCTCACCCATGCAATTCTTAAAGATCAATGTATTTTCCTCCTTAAGTATTCTCACCTTGCAGCTGGGGGTACTGTCTTGAGATTTCAAGAAATGGCAGGATGACATGTATATGATTATAACAAGGTGTTATTAAGTTGCTAGAGTAACTGCTAGGTGTTAAGTAGCTGTACTTTAACATAAAAAGCTTGCTGATTAAGTAATTAAACCGACTGTTGGTTAATTAATACAACATGCCAGTCAGTGTTTGGAATCTTGAACTCCTGTACTCTCACAGTTTGCAGGGGATCAGTGATGCTGTTACTAATGAAGAGTGCAGTGTGACCCTGGGAAACTCTCCTTATAATGTTTGCTATTATGGATGTGAACTCTCATCTCTGTCTGCTGATCTGGTTAAACAATCTAACAGCATTTTAGAACAGCGCTTCCCAGTTGCTACGGTGCAGGTCTTGTGTTGATCTGCCCAATCAAATCAGCAAACACTGTGATAGTATTTTCTGATTTGATTGGGCAGATCAAAAAGTGAAGTGGGCAGTGCAATATTATGTTGTACCCAGGTCCCTAGATCTGGAAATACTCAAATATACTAAAATTAAATGCCAATATATGTTAAGAAATACGTAATTGTATTGTATTGGACCACAAATGTAGTGCAATGTTAAATAATTTAATATAATCCTCTATATGAATATAGATTACAGTACACTACGCACCTGTATATTGGTTTTATAAAATTGCATTGCTTTTAAAATATAAATATTCAATCATAAATATATTAGAATAGTTTAACAACAATTTAATGTAAACCTTCTCTATCCTTGAATCTTTTTTCTTATTAGCCAGTATCAGTCTCTTATTTGTACATGTGCATTATATATGGACTGAATGGTGGCATAGTGGATATTATATTGAACTCTTACCTAGTTACAAGCTTACATCTCTTACCCTGCAAGTCTTATTATAGCTGTCTTCCACAGCTGTCTGAGCAAGATAGAAGACTACAGATGTGAGAGAAATAAAAAAGTAAGCTTTTATGTTGCTGTAAGTGTTGCTTTTCTACAATGAGCTTGAGTCTCCCTTCTCGTGTGTTAGGATGCCTCTTTGTCAGCCAGAGTGGAGCTTCATTAGACTGGTTTTCTCTTCTGTTACCCTACAGTACCGGCAACCTGTGCGTTCTGCCCCGGAGACAATTCACCTGACTTGCGTCTTTCTTCTTTTTTTTTTAAATTGTGTATTTTAATGATGTATTTTCTACCTGTGCTTTTATTCTGCCATAACAGGCAAATCTGAAAAAAAATGCTTGTTTATGACTTGCCTACATTGAGCTTTTTACTCCTGTGGTTTTCTGTTTTTGAATAATCTCCTGCAACAGAATCTGTACTGGGAGTAACTAGCAGCTCAGTTAGAGGAACCTGAACCTCCTTAAACCAATAGGTGGCAGAATGGATTTTGAGTATTTCATATTTTTAAATGAGATATTTTGGTAAATATTCAACAAATGCCCATAACACAAGTGAAACAGGACAGAGAAAAAGTAGTAAATGTAATAACTAGTTGTTGTTTCAAGAAAATTCACATCTAATTTTGTATTTATCCTGTTGTTGTAGAATCAAATACAAAATAATAGTCTCATTAAATTGGAGTCATGCAGTAAAGTAGTACTTAAGGAACAGTTTCTGATGTTCCCCTTTGCTTCGGATTAATTGGGCAGTTGAAAATATCTTTTTTGATCTACAGTTAAAAGGCTCATTACATTTTTGCAAATCCAATTATTATAACACATGATGTATTGGAGATTCATTTCATTAACTACACCCATGTGCCCCGCAATATTTAATTATAAGAGACCTTTAAAAGGGAAACAGACTTTTAAATCATTTCTGCACTAACATGTCTTGATGTAGTGAGTGTTCTGCATTCACATTTGTGGGGTTGATATTGCTATTGATGAGGGACAAAATTATTTATTAAACAAAATCATTACTCAGAAGTCCCTCACAGAAACATCAGGAAGTATTTACTGTACTATACTGTACCACAGGATACTTCTTCTGGTTTCTGTTCCAACCCAAGTAGTTAATTAAACAGGTAACATTTATTCTTGTAGTCAGTTTTATTAAGGTCTTTTTTGCCTGATTATGTACAGTATGCCATTAAGTTCACTAAAGACAGTTGTCTAAAAGACTCTTTAGATTGGAAAAATTACAAATATGCAATTAATTGAACAATCAGAGCAACTACAGTAGCCAAGAACTTACAGTAGGTGGTAAAAAAAAAAATCAGAAGACACTAGATCTTGTGGGAGTTGAGTGCGAAACCACTGCGTATCTGCTAGTGATGCGTTTTGTGTTTGGTGGGGCTATTTTTATCTGCTCGTTTGCATAGAATACTTGACTGGATTTTGATACTTCTTGTAAAACTGGGTTATATGCAATTGTGGATGTATTGTTAAGTGGGAGTTTAGTTATTTACTAAACGTTTTGTACTGTTTAGATTGTTTAATTTGACTATTTTAAAAAGCAATGAATATATGTGGTCCACAACACAGTAATAAGTGTTCCAGTCGCCAAAATTTTAAATAGAAAGAGAGTGCATGAATCTCATCACACACAACACGGTGTTTGGTGTTGCTTTATCTTTTGTTGGAAATAAACAACTGGGTGCGAAGGAGAATGAAGGATTGTTTTTGTTTTTTAAAACAGACTACTGGATAAAACAGTTTGATCACAACAAGTGGTGGAAAGGTTGTTACAAACCTAAAGGATTCACTTCTCCTAACACCATCTGATGGGCAGTCTTGCGACACTCCAGTACACCCAAAATTACCACCTGATGGCTACAGCAGAAATACCACAGATTCCTTGTGATCAATAACCACAAACACCTTCGTTCCCAGATTCTGAACACAACATGACAAATCATAGCTTAAATGGTAAATCACATAAACTGCAAAGGAAAGTAGTCACAACATGTTATATGAAACTTATATTTTAACATGTCCAGATCATAAAAATAGTTCGGTGTCTTTCTGAATGACAGGTATGTCAGCGCATTAAACCAGTGCTAATATCCCAAAACACAATACTATATACTTTGACAAGTGCTGTAATGTAAGGGATTATGATGATTAATGTGTTGTATTTTATTTTAATAATACAGGACATTTGCATCAGAGATGTCGAATAAGATTTCAAAAAACATTCTGCCAAAATCTAGATCCTCACAAAACCCAAGAATAACAATGATGGAGAAAACACTATGAGCATTTAGAAATTTAGGGAGCAGTATTACAATAACTTGTCTCTCCTTAACTGTATAAAATTGTCAAAGAAGGGATATGTATGTATAAGACATACAGGATCTGAAGAAAACATTAATTTCTTGCTGGCTAGACTGCTATGATTTGACAATTCATCTCACACTTCAAAATGTGGAGGGTTATCGCAGCGGTAAAGCAATCAGACAAAAGTAATGTTAAAAAAAGTAAATGGAAAAAAATGCATATCAAAGTACAGCCTGAGAATCATGTTTTTGCCTCAAAAAAACAGATTCAGGGAACTGTATTATTAGCCAAGGACATGTAAGGCTTTTAAGCTGTGGCACATTTTGTTCTCTGTGTACATAAAAGCTTGTAAGCTTAATGTTATATTCCAGGTAACAAAAGGAAAATTTAATGGAATTTCAAAGTAAACGAAAAACATATTTCATCTGTTTAAATGGTATTCATTTAAGAATGTTTGGACATATGCAATCTTAATGGAGCAGTGAGGGTGAAAACAAATGAGTATCTTATTTCTTCTCAAAAGACTTAGCAATGTTCCTTTAGAGCAGGGATAATTACTTCTTGGAGCTATATACTCCAAAAACCTATATATTCACTATAATTAACTATATTGTGAATTAAAGTTAGATATTTAAAATTCAACAAATGATTGGATCCAACTAAATGTGTTGCTTTTTAAAAACATCTCTTGCCATCAGTCACATGCAGTACAGTACCAGCAAGTTATATGAAGTGTTCAATAGTCAAGAAAAATACATCAAAAACATTGCAATGATCAAAGATGGGCAGCAGCAAAGTTGATAAGAATAGCCAGCATTTGGTGAACTAAGCTACTATCTCAGAATTTTACTAATGGTGCTGAAAGCATTTCTGGACTAAAAGCTACTGCATGGTTTGTTCAATATAGAGATATAACAATAACATTTCCCTCTGCAGTTACACTTGGGTAAATGTAAAAGCGCACTTGACCGCTTCACGAATGCAACTTTAAAAAAGGTGGCCCAGGGGAAGAAACATGCAGGGAATTTAAAGGTTTAAACTGGAGAACTTCCACAAGAAGGAATTCAAGGATTACCATACAGGTATATGTTCTTGCATTGCCTCATGAGTCACCATCCTTCTCGGCACCCTACCCATTCCTACTGAGCAGCAGTAATATAAAGTAGGTCATGATCTTGAAATACATAAGGAAGGTCACCAGTGAAAGGTAGCCATTTAGCCCCCTTAGCTCATGTGGCTGCTAATGGCCAACTGATTAATCATAACTCATCTGTTTCTTGTTGAAGCTGATATCCTGATATTTGTCAACAGGACTGGGTAGCTTGTTCCAGACTCCTACACCCCTTTGAAAAAAAAAAACATTTTAAATACACTTCCATGCCATTTCCACTTGTATCCTCTGGTACATGTTTTACTGTTGCCTTTCATTTACTCCACTGGATGGACAATCAACGTACCAATCAAAAACTTAACTATAACCTATACAAGTTTAATCTCCAATGCTTCCTATTTTTACAAGAAAGAAAATCAAGAGTTCTTGAAGGAAGAGGACAAGTTTCTTCAAACAAATGCCACAACATTTTTCATCATAATTTCACATATATCACACCACCATGAAAAACTAAGGAACACAACTTTTAAAGAAACAGCCCCATCATACTACAGATGGCAGTAATTATTTTTTTGTCTACTGAGAAATGGAAAACACTTGTGAACTAACACAAATGTTTGCAAAAAGAGAACAGATTACCAACTACCTGGTCAGGTTAACATTTGTGAAGTTGTGCCAGTGAAGGGTGACTATTGCATTCTACAGTATATCATAATATTGGAATGACAGGGCATTGTACATCCCCATTCCCACATTTAAAACTCTACACATCTAACTTTATTTCTTAAAACTGTTAAATGTTATTTATTACTTCTCCACATTGTCCACAGGAGATGAAAAACATTTATCATCAACACCTAAGCCACTTTTATTGGCCTCTTCTTCACATTAAGTGTTCTCCCTGTAATATTTACAGCTCTCTACCTGCATGTTGTACTTGGAACATTAGTATCCAATTACCTATTTTTTTCTGTATTGTTCATGGTGAGACAGGGATATTTTTCCAGGCTTCCTCCTTCTGTATGCGTTTGTACTTCACAAAGTTACCAGAAGGCAAAGAATTGTGACACAAACCACTGAAAAAGAAAACCTGTGCAGAGTTAAAATGAGGAGTTCCAAAGCTGTCATGCTGATAAGAGTAAGAGAAGAATAAATCTGCAAGTTCAAATTGTAATGCACATTGAAATGGTAAGTGTACCATAGCCTAGAAAAGGAAACCTATGTTAAACAAAATGTTGGAAACAAGAGTTGTTAAAATATAACCTACAGGTCCTGCACAGTCCTTAAGATGAGGGCTCTTCCTGGGATTTGGAGACAGATTTGATTCTCATCATAATTACAATAACTGAAATGTCTCACCTTCACAGGCAATTGAAAAATATGGGAAAGATTCCTTGTTTTCTTCCAAAAACCATCCTGGTATGACCCCCTCCTTCAAGTATCAACATGCTGCTCACAAACAGTATTCAACAGTTGCTTCTAGAATCTGCTGGGGGCCAACAACACCGAGTCTTGGGTGTGATCTGCTGCAAACCCTTTTTAAAATGAAGTCATAACATGTTCTCCATTAACACTGCAATTACTTGAAAGAAAGGACATTACTAGCTGCTCTTGAACTTGAAGCCAAGTAAATAGCTACACTCACAACAAATGGATTTCAATTTAGAAGAATCTTTTGAAATGAATTGAAATTGATTACATTTAAATGCAAATGTCTTGCAATTTACCAAATACTCAGTCAGTATATTTTGCAATCCTTTTCAAAAATTCAACATTACTTACATTCAAGATTTTTTAAATTAAATACAATTATGTCAATTGGAACTGTGACCCTGTTTAGGGTCAAGAGATGATTGAAAACCAATGAAACAATGGAGTTCAGAAAAAGATGGATCAGGAATACTAGTGCCCCAAGACAAGGGGTGATATGCACAAACTTTCTATGAGACCTGATCAGTCTATTAGATAAATAGTGTTCAGAACTGAGTGCAAGTTGATAGTGTTATGCAGGGCCAAGGATGAAAAAAGGGCACAAGAAAGTCAACTTGGAAGCCTGTTTACTAGTGAAGATAATGGAGTTTATTGGGTGGTGACAATATAATAATGGTGAATAGGCAGAGCAATGGTGGATGAGTTAGAGGCTCAGATGAAACAGGTAGGAAAACAGCAGGCTGGAGAGTTGCACAGGAAGGGCAGACAGATCTGAAAGAAGATCAGGAAGAGTAGATTGGCAATTAGAGGTGGTGGCACCTGGGAACTGGAAGTTGAAAACTGGGAGAAAATCATAATTAATTCTTTGGAAATACCTGTAATAGAGACCAAACACACAACAAAGTTAGTGACTCAATGATTGAGCCCCGAGGGACTGTCCCTCAGGGCTTAAATAGTGTGTGAGGTTCCCTAATGAGGCTGATAAGCCCGGCCTGATCTTGTTAAGGATGGTCCTGATGAGCTCCTCCCATGTGTGGAATTCGCCGTGGAATTGGATGAAGTAATTGGGGCTCGTCAGGGCATCACAATGTGCATCTAGGACTGAAAACAGGAAACACTTGCTGTGTGAGAGTTTGGACCATACTAGCAAGCCATATGGCTGAACTAAAATCTCTAAAACAATTAAAAGCACCAGTTTGATCTTAGGATCATGTCAGGTTAATATTTAGCCTGAAAAGGTCAGAAAACAATGTGGGGAGCAACTTCACCTGGAAAAGTCTGTGGAATGCACAGTCCCAGCTCAGGTAGGGCATTTCTTAGAAAGTCTTCTGCAACTTTCCACCAACAGGAGGTCTGTAGCTTTAGCAGACTTGGGCTTCTGATGGCTTGGGTGAATATGCTCATCCAGGAAGACCAGCATAGTATATAAGAAGTAAAGTCAGACCAGTTCAGTCTCTATCACCCTCTGCAGAGAAAAAGAACAAGACCAAGACCATGTGAGTGAGCTCCATCTTTCTTCAGATACAAAGCACCCACTGTTTGGAGAAAATAAGAAATATATCTGGTCTGATTGACGGGAACTAAATATAGGGGCCAAGAGTTTTGCTTCTTATTTCCCTTACGTACCTGTCAAGCAGAGTCTGTATCACTGGGAATTATCACCTGGTCTACACTTCTCATAACTGTGCATTGGTTTTAGACAGCAGAATGGCATTTGAAGTCTTTTAAAGAAAGAAATATCTTGCTCAGGTGTTAAATAACCATCCTTCTGTTGTCTCTCTTTTAGCTTGCATTAAGGTTGGTCTACAGTTGAGGGGACAAGTGAGGGTACCTTTGGTCTGTAGAAGATCTGAGCTCAAGGACCCTCTTTACAAATAATGTGTAAATAGTAATTTCTGTAAGCTTGTAAAAACAGGTTGTAAATAGATATTTGCTCATCTGAGTGTTCCTATAGCTCTGCTTTCTCAGTCTGCTACTCCCAGCTAATGAAACAAAAATAAAACATGTTTTTAAGTCTGACAATAAGGGGTGTTATAGCTGATATTATAAATTGGTGTCATAAAATTACATTTATATAACAGACCCCTCATCTTGAAACAATAGTTAAGATTCAATTGTCAATTGTCGAAAGGGACTGAAAGATCAAGAGGCTTGCGTCGTGTGTTGCATGAAATAGTAGGCCCACATTTCCACTTCCGAAAGCACGATTTTTTGTGTTGCCTTCATTATTTGACATGACAGAGAGAAATGAATCTTTTTCTTTGATCACACAGTGCACTTACCTTCTTTGAACAGAGGACTCTGCGCTGGGCACAGAGCACGACAGTGAATTCAAAGACGTGCTCCTTGTGGCAATGTCACAACATGAAACGGAGACAATTTTGCATTCCATGATGAAATCTTAGGCAGTAAACTTGCCAGGTTGACTGCTTATCCTTGATTAGAACTTGCAGGAGCTCGGACAGCAGAAAAGGATTAAATAAATATCTTGCTTAAGTATTCTAACTTGTCATTAAATCACCAGCAGCCCAATGGATAATCTCATTAGACCACAGACCTGTTTAAATTACTTAGTACCTGTGCTTGCAAATTATATGTTAATATTTAACTATCTTTTATTCAAATATTCTTAAGTCCCCAGACTTGTTCCATTTGACAGACTTTCTTCAACATCAAAGTATTGAATCAAAATGTTCTTCACACTCTTCAAAGCACTGAGTGGCAAAGCTTGAGTTGTTTGAGTTCCCTTTTGTGCATTTTAAGAACTGAATTGATGTGCTTGTGCCTTTAATGAGGACCTAATGTAGCTCAGCAGACATTAGCGCACATCTCCATTAGTTTATTAAGATGCATATCAGCTTTAATATACTGAGCATCCAGAGAAACGTATCACTTGTCACTGCAACAAATTCTTAAAGTTATAATGAGGTGCAGAAAAGTGGAAGAACATCTGCAGATTTCAGAAAAGCTCCACCTGTTTGGAGAAATGTCTGTTGGGGAAAAAAATGACTTTTTTTATCAGTCCCAAAATTCAAGCTAAACTAAAAGGAAGCAGCTCACAATGTTGGAGGTTATATGGAAAACAAGTAGCAACATATTCACACATATTTTGGTCATGCCCAAAAATACAATAATACAGTATTGGAAATTCATACATTTTGCACTTACTAATATAGTAAACCTAGACATACCATTTGAATTCTCTTTTATGTATTTGGATATTTTTACTTTTGACTACATGGAATTGAAGGATAGATATATACTAGGAATTCTTTTAACTGCTAGTTAGAAAACTACTTCGAGAAAATGAAAGAGTGTTTTGTCTAGATCGTTGGTTATTTGTTCTGTTTTTGCTATTTATATATCTAGATGTAACCTGCCATCCAAGCTGGCATAATGTAAATAGTTAATTCTATAAATAATATAATCAAAAACTGAAAGATGAAAGTTGTTGTAAATTATTTTACTTTGCATTGTATATTTTGTATTTGTAAATGTTTCCATAAATAATTAAAAAATAAATAAAGTTAGCATGCGGAAAATAGTATTTTGTTAGTAGCAGGTAGACTGAAAAGACATGACATTTTGTGTGCAGCCAGTTTTGGAAGCAAAGAAAGCTGTACCACTTTGACTCATACTTTACACACAGTTGCAGATGCTGGCATTTAGGATTCTACCCCTTTCCTGTCTCAGAGCCTGGACGAGTATGTTTCTGTTCATTGGTCCCTGAGTCCTAGATGGTACATATTACCCCAGCTCACGCCACACATGTTCACTGGGGCTCAGGTCTGGTAAGTAGGGCTTCCATCGCTTAACTGTCACACTCTGAACAACTTTGCAAATGTCCTGGTGTGTGGTATGATCACTTCTGGAAGTAAAACACCTTCCTTACACTAGAGGACAAAGGCAAAAGTTACATGTGAGCTGTCGCCACGGACCAGCACCATCTTAATTAAGATGGCATCCCTGTTTGGTACAGCAATACTAGCAGACAGGACAAAGAAGCTCTACAAAAGGGTTGTGGCAGTGGCACAGAGGATTTTAGGATGTGACTTACCATGAGAATCACACCATCCTCTGTCGTAATAAAGCCCAATCCATCATTCAAGATCCCAACCATGCCGGCCACAGACTGTTCTCTGCGCTCTGTCAACCTGTACTGCACCATTAAAGCACAGACCACTAGACTTAAGGACAGCTTCTACCCTATGGCAGTAGCATCCTTAATAGTTAGCTGTTCAATGCCTCAATATTCAACACAACTCTGTACTCTGCACTTGGACTTTCTACCACATATTTATTGTTCTGTTTGTATTTATTGCCCTGTTTGTTTATTGTCTGCACATACAGTAGTGTTCATTATTTCCTGTTTTGTAATGTTGTATGTATCTATATGGTAATGTCTGCTGTACATTGCTGAGAGAACAGCATGAATAAGAATCCCATTGTACACTTACATATGGCAGATAAAGTCCTCTATCTAAAGACAAAAACAAAAGTTGGTGTGTCTCGCCTCCTATACCTCAATGTAACAGTCCTGGCACCTGGGGTGTCACAGTGTCACAGCACTCCTCCAGTTTTGCTTAACAAAGTAAGAAAAGACCAAGGGAGTGGGGCTTAAAACCATTTAATTCTAAAAGGTACTAAAATCTAACACAGTTGCAATAATGCCAGCCCACCTCCCTTGACTAGAACAATTATGCAATTAGCAGGCATTGGAGTCTGCTTAAAGGCAATGTGAATGTTTAGTTGCTATAATGTTTATGCTTGTAAAAAGTTTTACATTTACACGTATTTGTTTGGCAGACAGTTTTACAGTATCCATAGTGACTTGTTGCACAATTGCGTCCATAGTGACTTACAATTGGTCAAGAGGCGAAGCATTCTCCTAGGCTCAAACACATTTCATTTAACTTCTTAAGGGTTAAACTAATGTGGTAGGTTTATTTTTGTTTACAAAACGTTTCATACTTCCTGTTCTGGCTGTGCTGTTCCTTGTCTGTGTTTTTTTGTTGTTGAAATTTCACAGATAAAACATATCCAATTACTTTGCCTTCATCCTTCATTGTGTGATCAGTGTGGGAGTGCTAATGTCATTGAATGCAATTTTATCCAACAGGCAAAAAAAATTACACTTGCTTTCTAACCTCTCTAATTGGTATTATTTTTTCACAAAACGTCTTTATTACCACTGTGGCTAACACTGCTAAAGGAGAAAAGCATTATGTGAATGGAAATGCTTCAAACTCTAAACATAACAGACAAATCAGGTCAAATCATATCAAGTATACCACTATGAGTGAGTACGAGCTCTCATGTGCCTCAGGAAACTGTAGAAGTGACCACTGTTAAAAAAATCTTTGCAGTATTTGCAATTGTTCTAAAATGCCATTCATTTCGTTCTCATGTCTGGGAGCCGGAGAAAGCTATACAGCTTCATACTTCATTTAGATCTTGAGTTTGGGTACTTTTTAGAACGTGAAATATAAAGGATTTATGCATCATACTTGAGTCTAGAGTAGAGGAATAGATCCTGTAAAGCCCCAGAATAACAAACCTAAGAGACAGTTTCTTTCTTTCCCAGTGGAACCACACACAATAATCTAACATTAATCCAATCATACATCCTGTGTGGGTTACCAAAAATGTTAATGTCTTTCATATAGAAGTGATCTTGCAGGATATCGTCATGTTGATCATGTCTTTCATCAATAGGGGTAAATTTGCCCCACAATTTCTAGATGGAATTTGAGAAGCCCAATCTATGGTTCTGTCAAACGTTCTTGTGATACGAAATTGCTGCATGTCTTAAATTCAAATAGAAGCATCTAATTTTAAAACTAGCAGGTCCAGATTCACTCTGGGAGGCACTGAATTGGCTTCGAACTTGATCAATTTCACTCTGCTTGGCTGGATTTGCTGATCAGTCACAGGGATTAGCCAACAAGACCAGAAATTCTTAAAGGATGAGCACGTGATTGCAATGGCTGCAAGACATACTGTAAATTAAGTGGCCGAATTTAAAGCTTCTGATGCTTTGAGGATGAGGTGCCTCACAAATTGTAATGAACATGAACATTCAGAAGAACATTTCTTCTACCATGGTGATTTTAATTCATTTGTTGTACTTTTTTTAGTTTTTGCCTTTAAGCAGTGATTAATGGTTTGATTGTTTTTTCTTAAGATGTTTAAAGAACATGAGCAGCTGATAAGTGCAGCCCTCAGCACCGCTGGGATTTAATTAAGCAAGGGTTTTTGAGCAGTCAGGCCATGAAAAAACATCACCTACACAGTGAATGAGTCTGAGTCACTGGCTCTCTGTCTTTGAAGGGTAGTGAAAATCACTCAGGAAGTTTCTAATTGACTTCTTCTGTTATTTTCTGTAAATTCAATTCTGAAAATATAACTTCATTCTATTTGTATTGCTAGTTTTGATAGATTCCTTTGAAACAAATACCAAGGGAAATCTAATAATCATTCAGGTGCTGTCCACAGGTGCATAACGGAAGCTAAGCAGGCTGAGAAATAAATTTGAATTAAAACCAAAGATCTATTTTTTAGTGGTACTTCAACATTTGTCCTGAAGAAACAATTGCTTTCACTTATGAGTTTTAGAAAATCCTTCCTTCCCCTTATAAGCATCTGTTATTTATCCGCACGACAATGCGTTCTTACGCTTGACAATTAAATGATTATAAATGATTATATGATTATATATAAATGATTAAATGATTCTAAACAGACTTTTCAATGTATAGACCAGGAACACTAAAAGAAACCGATGAATGCAAACCTTGGCAAAGTTATGACTAAGAACCAGTAGTACAGTGGTAAGTTCCTTTTTCATAAGGATAACTCTTTATGGAGTCGGTTTTATTCAACTTGTGGTAACCTGGGAAACTCAAGATAATCATTGAAACCAAGTTAAAAGTTGGCTAAAAGGGTAACAGGAAGCTCATTCACCAGTAGGCTGGAACAGAAAAAATGAATAATTTCTTACACTTATATAGCGCTTCTCTGGACACTCCACTCAAAGTGCTTTACAGGTAATGGGGACTCCCCCCTACCACCAATGTGCAGCTCCACCTGGATGATGCAACAGCTGCTATAGTGCACCAGAACGCTCTCCACACATCAGCTATCAGTGGAGAGAAGAACAGAGTTATTAAGCCAATAGATGGGGGTTATTAGGAGGCCATGATTGGTGGAGGCCAATGGGAAATTTGGCCATGACGCCAGCGTTACAACCCCTACTTTTTTCAAGAAACGCACTGGGATTTTTAATGACCACCGAGAGTCAGGACCTTGGTTTTACATTTCATCCTACAGACAGTGCCTTTTTACAGTATATTGTGTACCTGTCACTATACTGGGGCATTAGAATCCACACAGACCTCAGGTGGACTGCCCGCTACTGGCCTCTCTAATCCCTCATCCTGCAGCAACCTTAGTTTTTCCCAAGAGGTCTCCCATCCAGGTACTGACCAGGTTCACACCTGCTTAGCTTCAGGGCTGCCAGTTGTGAGCTGCATGGTGATATGGCTGCTGGCACAGTTTGGCACTTACACAACCTTGCAGGTTGGCCTGAGAGGGTATTGTATTTTTTTTGGAAGACTTACAAAGGAAAAGATAAGTACGGGAACACTAAAACCATTTTTAATCTACTGTTTGATGCACTGTGGTTTTTGAGTCTTTTCATATTGTGATAAATCAGAAGTCAGGTTGTATCTTGTGATACTGTTGCTGTCCTCTTGCTAAATTTGCTAAACTTGCCTTTGAGATTACAGTTTAGTGTAGTTTCTACACTTTCTTATTTCTGAATTGTTATTAAAATGAAATCCAAAACATGTCCTCTAGATACTAGACACTCTTTGTATTCATGAATCGGGTCATCTGTCCCCAAAGTGAAATTAAATGACTTGATGAATATATTTGCAAAGTAACAGATGATTGAAAAACCCTTAACTTGGTTTATCTAATCTATACTTGCCAGCAAGATGTTTGTAACTTTTGGCTCTTAAACTATTTTGTGCTCCGATAATCTAAGCCACAAAACAGAGGAGTGAGGAGAAACAAAGAGGCTGAGCACTGGGTTGACAACCGTGTCATCTTACTCAAAGAGCGAGACTAAGCTCTTAAGCAGTGCGGAGGAAGATAAAAAACACTCTGTCTCTAAAAAACCTTGGAATCTGAACTAGTTCCATGGGCTGAAATGAAAAAGAAGGATCCAAGATGGTCTAGATGTGATAAGTTGTGACAAGCATATATCTTACTTACTTCCTTTTATTGTACCAAATGGGAAATTTGCTGTGCAGGCAGGAAGAGGAACATAATAACACAATACACAATACATTTAACACAACATGAATCCATTAAAAAAGAAAACGCACGCATGTATGATGATAAAGAAAAAGATAAATATATATCTGGATAAAATATACAATCAACTGTTGATTTTTACCCCACAGAGGCGAATGACACGCCCACACTTAGATAAGACAGAAAACTTTGGTTGTTAGAAGAATCACATATGTAATATGATATACTGTATGAAGGCAGGTGTTGTCAGCAGGATGTCCTAAACTAACTAATGACTATTAATTATTGATACTAATGATGATTAACAATACGCTGTGATGGACTGATGTCCTCTCTCAACTGCTTTGCAACCGTTGCTTGCTGGGATAGACTCCAGCTCCAGCAAGACCCTGTACTGCATGAAGCGGTTAGACAATGGATGGATGATCAACTAATGAGACTTTTACTGACTTTACAGGCTGTAACTCCAACATCTTTTGGAGAAACCAGTGCCTTATATTTGAACCCTTGTTTCTGATAATTGGCAGCTATGTGTGGTGATTGTAAGGAGTGGTACACATTCTGATTTATGTCTAGTTCAATTTAGTCCTCATTAAGAATGGCAAATTCAGGCATCCTATTTTCCAAAAAAAAAAATCATCCGTAGCCCTCCTGCTTTGTAAAGAACTGAGCTATTGCTGGAAAAAAATGTAACGGAACTGATTTCACAGAACTATTTGTGATAATTAAGAGAGGGGTGTAGGCTTCGAACAGTTTGTTCTAAACACTTACCTGCACAAAAAGCTAAAATAGCACATACAGCTGGTTCAGTTCTAATTCAAGACTAAAACATTTTGTATAGTAATTGAAGAGTGCCTGAACACACTCTTAAGCAGGCTGTACAGCCCATTGATTTAAATCTGTACATTTCCATCTCACACTAAGGCATGGAGAAACAATGGATAATCAATGCTTTTACTGTATCAGGAACAGAACAAAAATGTAGCACTATGCAGATGTCTGGAAAGCCTAGTGATGGCTCTTATGCTAAAATTATAGTGCAGCACAGAAGACATTGTAAGAAATGGGGATTTTAACTGTTTGCTGTAAAGCTACTAGCATTTTAACCCAAATCGCAAACACTGCAGAGCTCTTGCTGTTTCACAATTACTTGCTTCTGTTCTATATACAGTAGTACTCATAGTGCAAATTGTGTTGTATATACTGTACATCAACAGATAAAAGTTACAACAGGACTAATCAGGTTATGTGTGTTGGTGGGGAAAGTGAAGTAAACAGCTATGTAGTAGCACTTAAAGACTCGGGGTTGAGCAATGATTTAGCTCTGTGCGTCACCGGCATCAATTGGTTCATTACAGTTACTTTGTTCTATACAGCATTTTACCTGTCTCATTCACTATAGCAAAAATACAGCTTCTTTCCTAAAAGGCTGATTGAAACTGTATAGTCAGGACCAGTAAAAAGGAGCAGAAAAATACATTCCGACATATATTTTTATGGCATTACTCAATAATTTATTTTTAGACCAAGTTGCAATGTAATCATTTTTTTAAATGTTACAAATGGTAAAAATATAGTTTCATGTTACAATTGTACCAGCTTAAGTGAATGTAATGTCACTGGGGCTGTGCACTGCAGCCGGGACAGAAATCATTTTGAAATTCCTAGTCTGAAGCCACGGGTATATTTGCAACTTTCTAAGTCTTACATTTTTTAATTTTAATTTATCATTGCTATTCACTACACCACTAAAACAGCTTTTAAAGCCTATTTAAATTGCTATGGCTGCATCATTACTAAGGACACTGCTATCAGATTTAAACATAGGATAGTTAAAATTCAGCAGTAGCCATACAGCATCTCCCTGGAGTTCACTGACTTTGGCTGCATGTCTCACAAAACTACTCATAAAGAAAATAATGCTCAGGTCTAATGGATTCACTAACATCTGTTTTTCAGCATGGATATCAAACGAAACCGCTTAATGTCAATAGAAATACAGATCAGAGAATGAAGATTCTGTTTTGACAGTGTCGCACTTGTCATTGAAAACACAGTTTGCACTTGGTATGACCTCACAGATGATTAACACAATCCTGGCAGTGACACATAGACCTGATCTGCCTCTGGACAGACTGCTGTGAGATACTCCTGTGTGCCTGTAGCCAAATGGCAAAGATTGGCCAATGCAGTTTATTTCCTGTGAATAACATTGAGCGAGATTTATAAAGAGCACCTGGTATTTTTGTATATATTGAGACATAGCCATTGCAGTATATACAATATGCTTGATATTGCCAAGTTATAACGACGTTTTCATAGAATTCTATCTCTATGAAGGATTATTGTATTGTGGGTTTACTATTCTCTTAGATTATTGTAAAATATTTTTAGCAGGCATTTTATGTTTTGAAAAGTCTCTTCATTTCCATCTCAAGGTAATCTCCCAGTCACAGATTCATAACCTTTCTTATGGTACCAAAGCAAAACCTATTAACAAAAGCTTTTGTTCCGCACACAGATACAGGTGCCTCACATATATCAATTAGGACATATTGTCTGCAAGACAAAGAATGAGACGCTTTAAATAAAATTACACTATTTTCATCAATCAATACACATTTTCTTCAGGTTCTTTGAACAATGTTGTGACTGCATGTGAATGACTTGTTTTGAAAACAGTTGACTTATTTTGAAAACAGTTTTCCCACATTAGTATGTGATTGTTACAATTAAAAAACTTCAATTTTCAAGAGCTGTAGCATAATATTAGAATTTAAATCTTACTACGTTTTTGTATTCGGAATATTTCACATCTTGTTACAGCAACCTAAGTGAAATAATAAAATGCTTCCCCTTTTCTGAATTGTTCTGTCAGGTGTCTTTTTAGAACACACATTTCTTGATTGAAATGTCATCCACAGCAGAAGTTGTCTTTTGCTTGCAATCCTCAAGCGAAAAGTGTAAAGTCTCTAAGTTTTAGTTTGCAAATCCCAGCAAATTGTCTTAATTCACACTTCAATTAACCATTTTATTTCATTGATCTGCCTTGACAGGTTTCTTCCTTATTATTCTGCCAGAAATGTTTGTATGGATGGATTTTATCGATCAGCTATCCTGTGAGAAGCAGGAGAGGATACGGCCATTGAGAAAAGCTCAGTGAAGCCTGTAGGGATTTGCTAATTTATTGATGTGGATCTGCCACGTTTCAGGTTCTAGGGCAATTCCGGTCCTTGCAGATCACTCCTGTTATCTTGTTTTCCTTCTGCTTCTGTCCTCAGTTGCTTAACTGAACGAAATATTTGGAAAATAAGACTAATAACCTGTTTGTTTTAGACCCTAAAAAACTGGTAATATGATTTTTTCTAATACCTGTGAAATGATGCCCAGAAAGATACCCACCCCTACTCCATGGCAAAGAGATGGCAGTGAAAGTTACAGAAACAGACAAGGGTGGTAGTCTCACAACTAGCTTATTCTGAGGCTTAGGTTTATACAACAGACAACAGTTTCTTCTGACTCAAATGCCAGAGATCTTCATTCTGACAATAAAGGATCACTTGCCAGCAGGGTTTTCTCTTAAAAAATTCATCACCATCTAGCCTTTCTGTGGTGAAGGAGTTAAAAACTCCCTTAAGTTTACTGGTGTACCTCTTGTTCTTAGGTCTGGTTAGAGATTTCTCGTGATCTAGGATCAGGAAATAGAAACTTTGGCTCTCTGATAAAATGCCTTTATGGAGTTTGCTGCATCTTGGCTCCTAGGTCCTTGGACTTATTGAAACATTAATGGAACTGCTTGCTTTCAAATCTGAAAAGGTTGGACAGGATTAGAGATCATCATTAATCCTGTACCTTGTGCTTGGTATCAGAACTACTTCCGTTTTATATAATATATGAAGTCTTGATAAGGTGTTTTAATTTTAATTGAATTTCTGTAGAGGGTTAAAAAACTTGAAAGACAGCTTGGGGGAGTTCTTTATTCTATGGCCGACAAGAAGGGTCACTGTTGCTTCTAGCTAAGCCCTGCTGAGTGTCTGATAACTGAACATCTTGCAAAGAGGCTGCTCATGGTATTCGATCAGAAGAGCTGATATTCAGCTTGTACTGTCCCTGCCTTCTTGGACTTGTCTTTACCTCAGTGATGACCCTGCCTCTGTTTAAAGGGCTTAGAAGTAAAGGGAGGGTTTTAGTCGTTGTAATATGGCAGATCGTTTAATTACATTGAAAAATGATTCTAATGTAGTTCTTCTATCATGATGATGATAAAATTATGTGCACGGGGGTAAATATTTTGTTTTTTTAACATGTCAGCTCACCTCTGGTGAGACTCTGCTTAATACCAAGACCAAATGGAAAAACATAGCAAGTGCCTAACACCACCTAGTTGCACATTCTTTAAATCAGCCAGTTCTGGTGACTTTATCCTGGTTATTGGGGAGCTGCTACAGGTGTCTGGAGTTTAAGCTGCTGGTGCCAATGTTGAGCTCAGAATGCTTATAAAAGCAATATCAAGCATAATTTCCACCCCCGTCAGGACGTCATTGACTGGCAACCTGCAAAGGGCTGTTTACACAGCTCGAAGAAAGAGATCATTTATTAAACAAGTTGACGATAAACATCTAAAAATAAAACACCTGTACCTCTGAAGTCAAAGACTGAAAGCAGCAAACCATTGTCAATAATTAGTGAGGAAAATAGCTCAATTAAGAGGTCAATAAGCGATTAAGTGGTGACATCAAAGCAGAAGGCTTTAAAAGGATTTTTGTTTACATTCAGCTATAATTTTATTTCTAAGCATGGAGCATCTGTCCAAATTTATAAAATGCACAAAGCATTGTTAAATCAGTTATAGTCGGTGCTTTACAAGACGCAGCATGTTGGCAGCTTGGCACAAAGAACAAAGAAGAAAAGGATCGACAGAACAGGCAAGTTCTCTATCTGCACAATGCAGGGCTTGTTAACACAGCAAAGAGAAATAAAAGCTGGAGCATTTTGAAGGGTTTTAAAGACTCTCTCCACAGGACAACACTTCTTTCAAGATAAAATCTAAAAAACAATTATTACAACTGTTCTTTCCTCTCTGTGTATTAAATCAGAGCACCTTAAACCAACAGACGACTCCACAAATGCTTATGGACATTTTTAAACTCACCTGCCCATCAACACGACGAGCAGAGAAGATGAGGGCAAAGATGAGCCAGGAGAAGGTTTGTTTGTAGACCAATGAGAATTAGATATATCTTCACCAAAGTGATGGAGAGCCTGGAGTGTGAAAAACGAAGTTAACTGCCGAGGCTCAGATGAATACTGCTGCTTATGAGGCAGGGTGGAGGTAATGTCAAGGCCTGTGAATGTATTGAATGTAATGGATTGCCTTGAGAACTGGCTCAGTTGTCTGCATTGGTAAAGAACTGTAACTGATGATCACAGCTGTAGAATGAATCCAGAGTTTTACAGAAACAATTTTTCTGCTTAAGTAGACAAAAATGTTTTCTACAGTTGCAGCCTACGCATGCTGACGCAGCTTCCTACCTATAAAAATGTTTCCATACTTATTGAGCATTGCTTCACCATGCAGCATGATAATGAGCCAAAAAATACTGTAAGGCCAATGCAACCAATTCGTTTATCAGGGAAAAATCATGAAAAATCTCACACTGGCCAAGTCTCTCTATATTTAAAGTCAACTGAGTTAGAACCCAACATGGTAAATCAAGAACTGAAATCAGAACATGCCAAGAATAGGCAAGAACTCACATAGGCTTTTACAGAGTTTGTCACAGACATCAAGCAGTTATTTCTTCAAAGAGATGAACAACCCAGATGACTTCACATCAATTTACTCCAATACTTGTCACTTGAAATCACTGGGTGAAATATGAAGTATGATTTCATTTTAATATGATCATAAGGTTGCATTGAATTACCCTAGAATAAAATAAAACATGTTCCATCATTAATCTCATGATTACAAATACTAATTGCTTGACTATAAAGAAAGGAATTTTGACTTTGCCGTCCCAAGAGTTTGGAGTGGAAATCTCACTATATGGTAAGATTAGAAAAGGGAAAACTATCTCATTAATTCTATGGGTTCCGATTAAAAGCACAAAGCACAAAAGAGAAGCTTTTGAAGAGCATTATTCTTTTATGACTGACACAATTTGAAGCTTTGAATTCTTGCAAATAACTCTTCCATGAGAACTTGAGTTTAAAAACACAAATGTGTGAGTGTAATTTGAAAGGATTGTTTCATTTTAAGAAATTTAAAACACCACCAAAAAAAGAAGACAGGCATAATAAATGACTTCACAAAAATCCTAGCTAATTACCATGAGGCGGATGACCTGTTAGAACTGGTAGAAGGAAGGCACACCAACAGTTAGAAATGATTTAAGTGAAGCAGTATTTCAGACTAAGCAGAACAATGAAGATACACTTTGGAAATTTCCACTTTAGTACACTTTTCTCCATCACATAAATTATGCAAAAATTGTACTTTTACATTTGTGAAGAAAAATCAAAACCCATCAAGAATGCCTTAACAGCAGATGTCACACATAAGATGCCCACGTCACTATTTTATATTGATATTTTGATTATGATTTTTTACTTGTGTTTAAAAAATATTAGTGAGAGAGAATAAGCCATTGGATCACACTTACTATAAAGAAACCCTGTGAGATTGCCAGCCACTTTATCACCCTGCAACTCAAAACTGACAACCCACTGATGATCAGCCAGTACTGTATCTAAAACTAAGGTTGCTGTGGAAGGTGTTAGTGGGGCCAGTAGGGGGCGCTCACCTTGTGGTCTATGTGGGTCCTAATTCCCCAGTAAAGTGACGGGGACACTATACTGTAAAAAGGTGCCGTCTTTCGAATGAGACGTAAAACCGAGGTACTGACTCCCTGTGGTCATTAACAATCCTGGGGGTTTCTCGAAAAGAGTAAGGGTGTTACCCCAGCGTCCTGGCCACATTTGTGGTGAGTGTGCCGGTGCACTATGGCTGCCATTGCATCATCCAGGTGGTGCTGCACATTGGTGGTGGTGAAGGGGAGTCCCCATTACCTGTAAAGTGCTATGATAAGTGCAAGGAATTATTATTATTATTATTAAATGCCTTATACCCTCTTAAGGATAACATCCACAATGTCAACAGATTGACAGTTTTGCTAGTACTCATTAAAAATAGACCATAAGGAAACAGATAACTCCACCAATACATTTTAAGATTTATTAGTCACGTCACACAGTCAATGAGGCAGCACTCCGTCTCTGGCACAACAATAACAAGGAAAGACACAACCGTCAGTATGTTCTTTTCCACGATTTGATGTATAATTGGAGTGGAAGGAGAGGGTTTCTCTTTTGAAGGCTTGGGTGAAAAACATCAAAATCTACTCTCCTCACTCTCTCTAAATAGTCCTCCAGTGCCACCTGCAACAAACAAGACTCTTCATTAATTGAGAAGCAACCGAAAGTGACTCAGAATAGCTAGAGAGATGCCATGATAATGACAACAAAGCAAGGGCTGGCTGTTGGAGAGGTCTTTTTATATACCTCTGCTGTGGCTTCACATTGTACCGGAAAGCAAAAAAAAATAAAGTGCCTGCAGAGATCTCTGCATTCCTTTTATTAGCGTGCCTGTGTTGGATATTATTTTTAATGTGCGGACAACATGTACTGGCCTAATGTAATTAAGAACAGCGAGGTTCCGTTTCCTCTCCAGTAGGATCACTGAACTTCAAGCTTCGCAGTCACTATGTTGCCTCATGTAATCTCTTCTCTGTTTGCAGCTCACTAAACGAGAGGTGCAAACCGAGATTTACAAGGTGAAAACTCATTTTCCCTCATTTCCTTCCAATTTTATCAGCGATGTTTGTTTGACAGGGACTTAAACAGAGTGGCATGAAATTATAGCACAGCAAAAGAAATACAGGTGGGGTGGAAAAGAAATATGTATGGATGTTGGTCCAGATTTACTTATTTTTCTTTTGAATTTTAGTATTTGGCTACACTGCACAAATTATTACTATATACATGTATACAGTAAAACTACTAAGAAAACAATTGGTAGATCTCTACTGTGAAAGTTATCCTAAGACAGTTTTCATTACATTTAGATTTTGATTTTCCTAAGTACTAAGGCAGCATGCAAGGCAACAAAAGATATTGTATTGTTTCCATTAATGTATGAACTATATGAAAACTTCTGCTTAGATGGAAATGAAACACCTGATTACAGTACACTATAAACAGATCTCTCCAATCAGCTATTTGGAAATATTATTAACTGCCAGAAGATAAATGTTAACTGATATATTTCTGACTTCAAAAAACAACAACGGTGTTAATGAAGTTCCAAATATGTAAAAACTTCTTTTTTTTAATTTTCCTGCCCAAATGCTTTGAATTTCTCTTTCGTTTGCATTGGAAATGCCAATTTAGTGTTTATTAAGTCAGATCGGTAGCAATGCTAGAAATCTGCTTGCAGCTGAAATGTTTTAGTTTACCAAATTGAGAAAACGAATTCTGAATACTGAATTGATCTACATTTACTGTAGGTTGTACATACTGTACTTTGTACATGAAAGAACAGAAGTCACTTTTGCATTGTGCATCTATTTTGTATGAGTCATTTCTATGAATGCATGCATGGACAGGCCTGCTCATTTGTACAACAGAACAAATGCATCTAGGACTCACCGTTTGCAAAAAGGCTGGGGAGGCATTCAAAGGTACATTTTTGCTGAACGATCTGGCCTAAAGAAATGGAAAATCAACAAGAGCAAAGCATGAGAATAAAAATGAAGAATCTACAATAAAATACAGTATATACAGCAGTGTCCACTGTAAATCCAAGATATTTTGCCTTGTTCCACACTTTTTATTTCTATAATGGTCATTCTATATTAATCTTCTACCGATTTGAGTTTTGTTCTAAAGTAATCCAGACATCTCCATTTTGTACTACAAAAAGTGGCTTTTTAGCTTTATGGGTCTTTAGAGAGGAAGAAAGCATGTTAATGACAAAGAATGTCTGATAATGAGTCTGTTAGAATTGACAGGCAAAATGGTACAAATTAGTAAATTTGATGGATTAGGTCCTACAGCTCTTCATATTGGCCACTTGCGTAATTTATCTCAAGGTGCTGCTCTCCAGGTTTTTTTCCGATTCTCATTAGTGTGACTTAAAGATTGCTTAATGACAAGTTTGTTTTTTTCTCAAGGATGTATGAATGACTCCCAAATCTGTTATAATAGTAGAAAACACCAGCTGAGGCTCTGAGTAAATTGCTGATGCTCTGAACATATATAGCAAATCCAGATATGTCTCAGTTGGGTCTCTAAACATTTTACACAGCAGCTTATATAACGAAAGAAATTCAATTTGTTTTCTGAAGTACCAGTAATTCAATAACAAAAATACCATCATGATTGGATTCTGTCTGGAATAATAGAACAACCCCTGTCACAGCACAAAGTGAGCCAACTTCAGAAAAATAACCTAGGGGTAAAAAGCAGGTAGTTTTGTTTACTCTGAAAGTGCTCTCAAAAGAAAGACCAAGAGAATTACAAACGAATTTGATTCGCACAGTCGAGCAGCGCAGCACACCTGCAGTCCACAGGCTCCAGCTCAGCTTTCACTTATGGGAAACACTCACAGAAAAAAGGATTCATTCTGGTGATTGAAGCCAGGCGAAAAGTAAAAAGGAAAACAATTTCCAGATCTTTACAGTGCCTATATTTGGGATACTGAAACTGAAGTAACCAAGCCCTATGAACATATAGATTTATAATAATAATAATAATAATAATAATAATAATAATAATAATAATAATAATAAACCTTGTTTTATATAGCACCTTTAAAAGTGGCTTCTCAAAACACTTGACAAACACTTGACAGACAAGAATACACAATGAGAGAACACAGCAGAATTACACCGTTGCAGTTAGGGTTTGGAATACAGTAGGAAAGGAACAGGGCAGACACAGAACCAGTTCAATAAAAGCCCTTCTGAAGAAGAAGGTTTTGAGACTAGATTTGAAAGGGCTCGGGAAAAATGACTTGCTGATATCCTAGGGGACAGAATTCCAGAGCTGTGGAGAAGAGCAGGAGAAAGGCTCTGTCACCCACAGAGTGTTGACGGGCGCATGGAACAGACAATTTGATTTGTTGTTGTTTTTTTCTCTGTGAACACAATCAATAGTGCACCTACGTGATGGAGATGCACGTGAGCCTGGCTGGCAATGTCAAACACCATGTCCCGCACTTTCTGCTCCCTACTGCCCCGAATGAAGTCCTCCTGCGAAACGCCGTGCTGAGGAGAAACGAAACGAAACAGGTCCACCAGCACACACCACACACGGCTCACCTCCGTTCCTGACCCTCGACTCCTTCTCGCTGTCTTGCCAGTCCCTGGATAGACTCCAGAAAAGGAAACCTAAACTACAGTCCCGTACGTCTAAATGAATACATGCACAGGTTCCGTTTTCCATACCTACAGTCCATTGTCTCCTGCTGGGATTAAAGTTTTTACAATTAATGTTTAAGAGTCATATTTTTTTTATCTGTCAAAAAAGAAAAAATCGCTCTCTGGAAGCCCCTCAGCTGATTTTCATGATTCCTCATGGGTCCAATGCGAAAACTTCTTTATGTCAATCTCTGTGTTTCTTCACTCACATGAGCTCATTAGATCATTATTGTTTCATTACCCCTATACCTGTAGCTCAGTGCCCTGCATAAGTACTGGGACAGTGAAGTCAAAAGTGCTATTTTGGCTAGAGAGCAAAGGCAAAATCAAACATTACACACTTACAGCTCTTTTATGTGTACAGTCAATGCAATAGGAAACACCTGACCAGTAAGAAACACCTGGCAGCCCCAATAATTATGCTCACCTGAAGTGTGGAGATTGAACATGGAAAAAATGCTATTTTTGTAACATACTGTAAAAGCACAGAAATAAAAGGTGAAATTCTGTACTATTGCCTCACACTCATAATATTCATATATAATACTCATAATAGAATAACACAATCACAGTACAGTATATACATTATAGTAAGACTATACTTTGTAGTATAGTCAAATATATTATACCTGTAGAACATACATGATATATTTTTATTTGTATATATTATATAGTATGATATAATGTATGTATGCCCTGTGCTGAACTGGCTCTGGCTTGTCCGTCACCCTGTATTGGATAAAGTCGGTAGAAAATGGCTGGATAATGGTGAATATATAGTGTGTATACTGTATGTTATACCTGTCATACAACAAAATGGGTACAATACAGTCACATATGTCACAGCTGACCAATTTATAATACCAAGATATATACAGATTTTATGGATTAAAATGGCTAAAATGATGGTATTATTTAATTAATTAAATGTTTTTAATGGGCTGGGTAACTTATTTAATCTGGACCATAAATAACTGTATATTGAAACAACTCTTACTTGCGCTTAAGAACATGAAACAGATGTTAACATGTCAGATGTCGGGTTTACCTGAGGCAACCCAAACTTTTAAACTCAGCGCAGTGAAAGAAAGTGCTGTTTCCTTGACAGGCTGCATTGCGCTCTGCTCCCAAGGCTGCGTGCTGGCTCTTGCACCGGTCAGGGGAAGCTCACTAGAGCTGCCTTTGTAGTGCGACTGAAAAGAGTTTCAGGCCGGCCCATGACAGAGAGAGATGAAGATAAAAGCGCGAGAGAAGGGAAACCATAACAGCCCCACAGCAGTGGCAGGTGGAGAGTGAGAGCACTGACAAATTCAAGGGAAGCCAAAATGATTCATGGAATAAAGAGGGTTCTGAACATAAATCTAAGCAGTTTGTTTTTTCGGCAATGGGGAATGCAAGTGCAGATAGTCAAACTGGCACATCGTCACCCTAATAGTATTAAACAAAGTTCCTTGTGTGGGCGGTAGCTGGCTGGAGCCCTAACTTACAGACCACAACTGCTTCTCCAATCGGATGTAAGTTTCCTTTAGGGCTCTGGGCAGCTTGCAATGCATCAGACTAAGATGAGGCCATTCAAATAGGACCAGATGTACTTGGACAGGTGGGTGTGTTGCCCAGCCTTAAAACAACCAGCTCAGTACGCGACAAAAATAACAGGCGATTCCAACCCGCTTTCAAAAGGTGCCTCAGGCCTTTATTTTCTGCCTCTTCATCTCTTTCTCACAATTTGTGCTACAGCTGGCCCTCAGCTATTCCTCCTGCTAGAAGCAACGTCTGGCAAAACATTCTCAGAGCCGTCTTTGCTAAGAAGTCCAATGATGCAGCTTGGAGTGTAGCAGTGATATATGTATTCTGAGGGAGAAGCCTTTTTGCTGAACTAGCTGAAACAGTAATGTACAGTACATACAGCTTGAATGTCACATAATAAAGGTGTAATAAATTGTTAATATGACAAAAAAGAAACGTTATCTAACAAGTCCTGTTATAATCCATATTGGAAATTATACACTATCTTGTGTCTTTGAATTAATGTTGAAAACATCTAGCAGACGGAGTGTTCCAGCTGCATATGTGATCTGTGAAATCCAACAGTGCCCCCTGTCTTCTTGAACAGTTGAGGAAAACTGAAGCAACATCCCCTGACTGAACTAGTTTACTTAAAGCCATGTAAATCTGATAAGCATAAACCAAAACTCCTCCGTATCACACACGGATCTCCCGCGAGTTGTGCTTTAAAGAGAAACTGAATTATGAAATCTCTCTAAATTATTAAAAAGAAAAGCTGAGCAATACCACAGTTGAATGAATGCCTTATGAATGCAAAAATGGTGATTCCTCAGCTTCATGCCATGTTTCTCTACCTGGTTCATAGTATAAGGAGGTGAAATCTGGGAAGCACTGTTGGTTGCCCTCTGGCTGGGAATGTCAGCTCCTGTCCGAGGTGATAACCTCACTGGCCAGTTTTTTCCCCGGTGCTCACCAGCATGCAGATATCCATGGGGAGGTAAACCCTGCGTCTCCGGCTGTGGTAGGGGGTTGCTCTCAGACACGTGACTATTCCCTGGGCCTTTCCTATGTGACTGGCAGCATGGTCTGCATGGACATCCTTCACGCCTGGAGAGAGACAAAAGCGCATGGGTTCAACGATCACAACTCCTGCTCGCAAATTCACTCAGCCGTCCGCAAAGTCACGTCGGCAACTAGGGCTTCCAAACTCTCGAATGGCTGGAGACGAGAAAAAGCCATACGTCCCACCAGCAGTCTTTCCAACACGTTTTCAACAAGTGTAATTCCTGCAAGATAAAATACTGACCAATCCGAATCCAAACCCATAACTGAGATTCCTTGTGAAGGAACACTGACCCACTGCCTAAAAGTACTCTTGAAATGTGAAATCAGCAGACAACCCCAAACAAATTGGGGTAGCAAACACTATTTAAGAAACAAGGTCTTATACTCGGGAGAGCCTAGAATGAATCCAGAAATAAGCTGATAAACAGTGCATGAATTAAATATGAAGAATCACTGCATGAATTAAATATGCTGTAGCTCTTGCCAGAAATAAGTTGTGTTCGGGTGGATGGATGAATAAAATATAAATAAGTGTAAACGTGTTACTTTAGAATAGCAAAGATAGGTATAATCTATTAACTTGGAGGCTAGCTTTTTTTCAGTAGAGAGGTTCCATCTTATTTCGGCACGTAGTGGAAGTGACATTACCTACCGTACAATTCTTCCTATTCAACTGCTGAATTTTAGTCATTCCAACAGCTGAAGAGAACAGTTTTGAAAAGGTTGCCTTTTGGAAAAAATAAAGACTTTAATCGATTTGGCCTTTTCCGACTTTGACATTTGACATTCTCTTAATTTTTTTGTGTTAAAAAAATCAATGTCAAACACAGATGTACAGGGTAAAAAAAAAACAAACACTAAATCACTCTCACAAGTTTCAGCCTTTGTTTCACTGCTAAAAACCGATTTCATATGAGACACAAGAAAAGTTACAAATGGGATTAGGCCATTCAATCCATTTAGTTTGTTTGGCAGTTAGCATCTAATTGATCTGATAATCAACACCCATTTGTTTCCTCAAAGAAGCTGTGGTATTTCTTTCAACAACAGGGCTGGATGGCCTGTTGGTCTGTTGGTCCAGACTCCCCAAAGGAGTGCCTCATGTTCTTGGGTTTAAAGACACCTCCCTGAAATTGTACTACAATTACTACAAGTACCACTTGTATCCCTTGGTTCATGTTCTGCTGCTGATTCTCGAGTACAAGTTTGCTTACATTAACAAGAGAAATACCTACTGTACATTAGGGGCTACAAAATTGACACCTACTGCAAATTATTTCAGCTGTAACTTCACTTTTGTGGATAAATGAGAACTGGGAGGACGTAATGAATATTGAATTAGCAATTACAGCATTGATGAAGAAAAACACAGCATTCCAGGTGAAGCTGTGTTTCCAGGGAAATGGGGTGATACACATTCATCATGGTTTTCTTTTTTTATAAAAGCCAGAGCTGGAATGGGATTTAATTGATTTGTGACAAGTTCTCCATGGCAACTCCATGGAGTTTTAGCTTTAGTAGAGGTCCTATTTCCTGTATTATCCAGAGGAGAAAGAAGCACAGAACTGACCGACCGGTGAGCCCATGGACCTCAAATATGAGTTTGTTAGAGTGTCTTGGAGAAAACCTAATTTTGGAAGAAAAAGAATTTTGCAACCAGGAGAAACCTAGAGCAGCTTAGATGCCAGGTTATGATTTAGAGAGGGACTGAAGAAGAGAACTGGTGCTTATACAGAGCTACGCTTTCTGTTTTGGCATACAGTTTGCTTTGGAGCATAAACCCGCACTGTAAACAGAAAAATAACAATTTTTACCTTATGCCTGCATTTGTGCAACTGTTTTCCCTAATACACCGCTCAAAGACTCTGTTAAAACTCCCTCCCTCAGGTATGTATATGTATGCCACAGCAATTGTTTATTTGTTGGCAGGAGCTCTCAATAAGGCCCAGCCTAGCTATCTTTGGGGTTGATGATATATGTTTATTTTGTTTGTACACCACCACAATAGAGGGCTGTCACAAAACAGAGGAATACAGGCAGAAATTGCACTCTGACATTTCACTTTTCAATACCCACAAAACTGCTGACTGATAAAAGTCTGGTTCTGTGGAAGGAAGCCAGACCCCTCCATTTGTGTTTTCCTGCAGATCTCCAGAATCTCTCATTAAAGTAAAATATACTGTGCGGCGGTTTACAAGGTGCTGTCGGCTTTCTGACCACAAATAATAAAGATAAAATATATAAAACATAAAAATAAAAACAAAATATGAGTCATTCCATTCCTCTTGGCTGACAACACAAATAACTGGACACTTTCTCGTGGAAAAAGAGATGAAATGACACACTAGACTAGACAGTCCAGGGCTCCAGCTCTCTCTCCATGCCGAGAGAACCCCAGGCATGCTGAGATGAAAGCCTGTTTAACAGAACTTCACAGGGAGACAGGAACTTCAAGCCTACAGGAGCTCTCCTCGTTTCTTTTATGAAACTTGCTTGTTCAATGAGCTATGCTCATCCCAAATGTTAAAGCAAATCCTACTGGTGTTTTTATCAGCAGGGTGTTGACTACATCCATTTAGATGTATTAAAACCAAGACATACAGTATGTAAATATGTTTCTCTGGGCTGAAGACAAGCGCTTAAAAGCTTGTGACATTCAAACTCATCTCTGCTCTGTGTGTTAATCCATTTCCATCTGGCATGTGCTGACAGCAGGTATCTGAAGGAAATTGCAAACCATTATTTCCTTCACAAGCTTAATTTTAATGAAAATCTTAAAATCTTAAAACAACTTCTTGATGTTTCCATCTCCTAGGTGAACTGGGGATAAAAGCAACAGGATCCTGGATTTGGTTATATTAGTTTTGGGGGTTAAACTGGCTAGTACACCATTAACTAAGAAACTGTAATTCTAGGCAAACACAATCGTTTTCAAAGTTTAAACAGATATAGCAGGGTCCTGTTGCATCTCCAAAGAGGGAACTCTGAAATGATCATACACTTGCACAATTAGTTGTTTAAGCGCAATGGCAGTCGACAGTGTCCACCTTCTAATTGTAAGCCAACCACCCCATACTGGGGTGTATGACAAATTGATTCACGTACTTGCATATAAAGCATTAATTATTTCAATTAACGTGTTAACATATGGCTTCACCCCAAAGTCCATGACATATAAAGGGGGAGAGACTTAATTCACCACTGAAGTGTAGCCCCACCTGGGAGAAGCTCAGCATCCATTCGGAACCAGCTGCCCGCCTGCATAGCAGGTCAGACGGAGGAGAGAGAATGGGCTTATTTAGAATTCAGGAGGAACTTTAGGTAGGCTAGACTGTTCAAGCCCAGAGCAGACATCAACCAAGATACCACTGTTAGCGCCACTACTTTGCTTCCGGACATTTGCGTTCAGAAAAACTAACAATCTGTACACTGGCACCTTAAGCTGATTTAGCAGGAGGAACACTCAACAATTTTTCTTTTACCTGGTAAAAGATGGACGGTGTGCTGAACAGCGCATTATAATATTTAAGTAATTGTCAATAATATCACAATCTTCAGTACTGAATTTATATTAGTGAATCTAAATCACATCCTCTAAGCCACTGGTTCCCAATTCAAGCTCTGTGTTAGATCACAAGCTCCATCTCTGGATGAAAAGAGCTTGAAAGCAGGAAACAGAATCCCAGCAGGAGTGCTTCAGTGCATCATTCTATTTTGACTTCAATGTTACAATAAAAATAAACCCAATGCATTATTGGAGAAACACATTTGTTAAATAAAAAATAACCTTATAAAGACAATATCAACATGGAAAAAAAAAAGTTCTTGGATAAAAATGTTAATTTTGCTCAAACAGCTACTCTTACCAACCGTGAACCAACAACCCAGTAGTCTCGGCTGTCATGTTCTAGATTTTGATCACTGTAGCTTTTGTGGGGGTTACTGAAAAAAATTCAATATATATAAAACTTTTAAATTGTGTTAATTTTACAATCTGTTTGGTAAAGGTAAAAAAAAAATCAAATTTCTTTAATAACTTTAAGTATCCTGACAGATCTGTGTTAGTTCCGATCTTTTTCTGCAATGTTTTCTCAAATGGAAAATACTGGTGTTAATTCATCCTGATGGTAAAAAGTTTTGGAATTCAGATCAAAGTGTACAAGAATAACTCACAGGCAACCCAAGAGAAGTATCTAGAGTTACAAGAAGTGCAAGGGAGGAACTACTGGTTACAATGCAGGACTTCCAAACAAGTAGTTGACGAAGACACTGAAAAAATAAAACTTTCAGTTTTGTACATTTTAAAGACTGAGGACAAATACACATTTGATTCGTAATCATTTTTAGAAAAAATATAACTCTTCCTGAGTGAAGCTGTGGGCACACACTGCTTACCTAGGGATTCCAGAAGCAGATACAGCAGAGAGGATTGAGTGTTCTCTGAGTAGGACTCCAGCTCTGGAAGGCTTCTGTAAGCCCTATCATCCAGATCTTTCTCCTGTGAAATACATCCATACAAACAGAAGCATTGTTAAATCATAGCTTCTAGCAAGAAACCACACATTTAGTATTTAAAACCAGGAAAGTCAAATAAAGGCTGAGAAAGGCAAAAAAGCAGGATAACACACTGGACGACATTTGCTTATTTTAAAATGCCAGTTCTGATAACCCATCCTTTTTTGTATTTCCATAGTTTGAAGTGGAAAATGATCAATTTGGATTTAAACCCTTTTAAACCACTTTACAGGATCCTATCTGTACTTCTTTAAAGAAGTTAAAATGTCTGTTTCCTAGTAATTTTCCCCGTTACATCCAAATGCCATTTTCAGTTAACATTCACATTAAAAAAGAAGCCAAGAACCAGGAGAGAAATTACTGCACTCTTCACTCACTCTTTCTTTAATGATCCTTAAGAGCCACCTCTTAGTCAGACTGTGTTTCTTCACTGCCTGTCAAACAAACAGTATGTGAGTTTCTACATCCTAATCTAGAAAGCCCATAATTATATTATGAAGCAACAGTATACTGATCATCAAAAGCTAACAATAAAAATTAAACTTTCAAAACACGTCGAAAGTGTAATTTGTGAGCGCACCAGTATTTAATGTATGGAGTACAATGCAGTGATAATGAGGCATTGAATGGCATTGTTATATCGAGAAAGTGTTAAACAAATGAGCTTTATGATACAAACAATCTTACAAGGATGCCTAGAATAGACAAGAGCCTTCAATTCCCCACTCATTTATCACTTCAAATAGCATTTGTTCACAGAGAAAAAAAATGATTTCCTCTTTATTAAAATCCCTGCAAATGCAATTATTTAACAAAAAAGTCTATAAAATGTGCTTCATAAACTAGAAAAGAAAAACATTCTGCTGAATTTTACCTGTAAAGAACTGACAAGGGAATAACTATTTTTTTGCACCTGGTCATTTTAGTTAAACTCTATAGTATGTACTGGCACGCACAACACTGCCAGAAATTCTTAAGCAAATGCAGTGAAACAGAGATTCGTGACTGTGATCTTCAGTGCACCTGTTGGTTTGGGGTGCAGCAGGTTTTATGGAAATAATCCCAGTACTAGCATCTTCAAAGCAGAAGTAAAGGATTAAGCAGGTCCAGTTAGGTGACAGTTCCCAGCCTTGCCCTGAGTGACAGTCCACATTGGCCCTATTTAAATAACCAAAGTTTAACCTACAGTACTGTGCTTGAAACAATTTCATTAAGACAATTGTAGCAGACAGTTTCCAGAGGTTCAGAAGTAATTTCGGGATAGTCTGAAATGCAAACATGAACATCAGGCAGCACAGCTGGCGGCTCCTGCTGTGACTGATCACACGCGCACGTTTCCCAGTTCCTTACAATCTGCTGGTTTAAGGTTTGAGTAGTAAATGGGTCTCCAGGGGCAGGGCTGGCTAATGCATGTTAAGGTTTAATTAACGTGATTTAATTCTTCTCTGCAGATCTTAAAATGACTGAAATCTCAAAGAAGGCACGAACACCACCTGGCTTGAAGAATTTGGGGACCCCACCAGTAAAAAGCTCTGTAAGTTTGTAAAAGCTCCCACAAACCCTCCAGAGTTCAGCTGTGACTGGCTGATGTGGGGGCTCATCCCTGAAGATGTCCTCCACAGCGTTCTTCCAAAACTGCATCCGCATCAGGCCTATAGTCTTCTGCGACACTGCGTCCTTCACCTGGATACACAAGTAAGATTCAGGGCTGCTCAGACGAACTTCACAGACTTACATTTCGCCAATGCCCTTGCTACCAAACAGATTAATCAGAGGTTATGATTTTAGTAGGACACACATATCTGACACACATTGGACTGTAATTCATTAAATCATTTTGAACAAATGTATTGATATTTGAAAATCACATCAAACCCAGTAAATGCACACCACCCTGTAAAACAACATTAACTCTGATTTCATCAAGCACCTTAAACAGAGGCACATTAAAACATTTCCCAAAACCCTGCCTTTCACCACAGATGGCTTTCATATTAGTCTTGTAATACCAATACGTCTTCTGACAATTTATTCTAATGGATAACAAGTCACCACAATTTTCATACAGCACTATGGTTCATGCTCAATGACCTCTAACAGTGTTGAACACACATTAAGAGACTGATTAAATAATCATCCTCCTTGAATTCACAGACTGAATGTTTTTCATACAAACAAGAGCAAATATATTTATTATATGGAACGTTTTGGCCATGGAGCCTTCTTCAGGTGTTATATTATATTATATGGCACATAAGTAATGGACACACATCAAATACAACATATTCTATGTAAAAGGATGTGCACTGTTGGTTCTCTTACCCTTTAAAATATTAGCTAAAATATACATGCATGCAAAGAGAAATATAGCTGGGCTAACTGAATGTAATAATGTTACAAGCAGCTTAGATTAATAAGGTTTCTTGTGTCACTTCAAGTAGACCATCTTAAGAAAAAAACTATTAGGTTATCCTGCTACTCTTTACTCAATGATAAAGTGTGGCTCACAGGAAAATAGGAATGCACACAGAAAAGTAAGAAAATATGATTGATTTGTTTAAAAGAAATGCATAGCGAAAAAAGGCTGACCTAATATTTCAGATATAACCAGTGGACCCAATTTTCAAACTTTACCTGAACTGGGAACTTTCAAACAAATCAGGAACATACTGTAGTTCAGGCATTAACACAATTCGATCAATGGCAAGAAGAGCAGACCTTTACTGTGCAAGGGCTTTAAACACCAGTCTTCGAGGGCAGAAAGCCTTTTCCAAATGAATACCTTTTGATTTAAAATTCCACCCTATTTTAGCGTGTCCCAGTGCACATAAGAGTCATGGATGGATGGATGGATGGATGGATGGATGTTTGCCCATTATGCCTTCCGGCATGTAGGGGCAGCAACATCCTGTTGCTGTTTCCGTAGCATTAGTTTTTTACAGGACAGGGTTGTTTGCCTTGTGCCCAACCTCCAACATGGAGGACCTGGTGCCCGACATGGGAGACAAACCCACTACCCTGAGATTATGAGTTTCATGCTCTACCAACAGAGCTAGTCGGGGCCTACATAGAGTCATGGTCACCCAAATGGTTTCTAAAAGCAGAATTATCATATGGTGAAGGATGCTGTCTGAGGTCAGACCATCAGTGACCACACCAAGATCCGAGTGGTAAACTCTGTTGGCATGCCAGTTTTTTTAAGGTGGACTGGCTCTTCAACGACCAGCTATAGGTCTAGAACTAAATTTGTTTCTTTTTTTGTACTTCTAATAGAGCTTCTTATTTACCTTAGTTTACCCATCTTACTCACTGGGTGTGCAGCATTAATTCCTGGCTTGCTATTGCAAACCTTTACTGTTTAAGTCATTCTTAAACAACAGGCTTTCTTTGATATCACGTGTATGTGTCCTGAGCACTACAGTCACGCATGGCGCTGTTGGTAGACATCAGAGGGACCAGCAGGCAATACTGTTCCATCCATGGCAGGAGAGAACACCCAGGCTGGCACTCACTGCGTCAGTGCAAGCCTCAGCACAAGACACAGCACAAAACACGTTACTTGTGCCTCATCCTTCACATTTCCTTTGCCTGGACAGACATTCCAGGATGTCAGAATGTCACCAGAATGGATGAGAGAAGGCCATCTGGCTGCCCGGTTTCATCTGATCTATTGTATTTCTGTATGGTGTGAGACCATAGCTAGAACTCACCTTCTCCTTGCCAGGAATGGGACAATTCAGAGTAGCCAAACCTAACTTGTTTGTCTCTCTGAGATGACCTGAGCACCTCATAAAGACCTACATGAACACTGGAAGAACTTGGAATCAACTATAGAACCTCACAGGCCAAACATGGAAGCACAGAGCCCCTACTATGTCAAAATAACTCTTCCAGTGCTTAAGATAAGATCAGATCACTTTATCAGCCATATACAATTTCTTGCTTTAGGAATTTGTCTTTTCGCATACCCCAGCTTGCTCTCCATGAGACACACAGACAGAGAGAGAAGCTTGGGGTCAGAGCGCAGGGTCAGCCATTTATACGACACCCTTGGAACAGTTGGGGTTAAGGGCCTTGCTCAGGGGCCCAACGGATTCCTCTGCTGGCTGCGGGATTTGAACCGGCAACCTTCCAGCCACAGACCCAGATCCTTAACCACAGAGCCACCACTCCAGGACGCTTTCAGATCATGTTTTATTTGGTCTTTAGTCATTTAGTCATTAAAATATAGACTTTGTGTTTATGCCCCACCCATTTTCATAATCTGAAGGAACATAGTGTAAAATATGTGACATTTGTATTACATGGGTCTTCCAGGACACCACAAAACCAGCAAGATACAAATAAGCACAAATACCTGCCTGAGCCAGTTCCACGTTGAAAGCTCTCAGTGCAATGGAGGACCGACGCAAGGCCACAGGCATTAACAGGGAACAGATGAACCCCTCATAGTCTCTCACCCTGTCACCATAATCAAAAGAGTCATTATGAATATAATAATAATAATAATAATAATAATAATAATAATAATGTTTCTTTATTAGCCCTATACAATTTCTTGCATTAGGAATTCGTCTTTTCGCATACCCCAGCTTTTCTCCATGGAGACACAGACACACAGACAGGGAGAGAAGCTGGGGGTCAGAGCGCAGGGTCTGCCATTGTACGGCGCCCCTGGAGCAGTTAGGGTTAAGGGCCTTGCTCAGGGTCCCAACGGAGTAGGATTCCTCTGCCGGCCGCGGGATTTGAACCGGCAACCTTCCAGTCACAGGCGCAGATCCAGAGTACTTATTAGCCTATGCAGGTAAAAGTCTTGCCTCCCTTCCTGTTACATGCAAGACTGAATGATGTGACAATCAGAAACAGACACAAACCTACATTTATCCTTTTTATAACCTCTAACCTCTAACAAGGTTCAAATACTTAGCTCCAGTCAGGTTTGTTTTGGATGATCATGAAGTAGGGGCTCTCGTCTGGTGCAAGCTTCAAGTCCCAACTCTTGACTCTTGAGAGACTCTACTCTCTCCTTATGCCCTGCTTCTCGTTTTCCTTCCCTGTTTCTCCTGGGCTCTTAATGTGATCTTATATTGCGTGTTTCTGTACTGCTCATTGATAATCATTCACCTGCAACATACCTAGGTATACTAAGGAAAACTTTACAAATGTTTTATTTTTGCTCCCTGACCTCAGCAAACATCCTCTCTGCTTTGATGTTAGAAGTGTTTACTCTCCCAGGTGTCATAAACTTTATCTAAAATCCAAGGGACACTTTTCAGTCACCTAAAGCTGTAACTATCTTAGCCAAAGTTGTTCCTTCAGATGTTTTCCACATGGGAGGGCTAAAATACAGATTGGCTTGACAAGCAACCCAAAAACCAAAAGCTCCAGTTAATAAAACAAAAGCACATGTATAAGCTTCTGCAAGGCTTGGCACCTCAATACCTGGCTGACTTATTATCAATCTACTTTCGGACTCTGACACGGGTTCAATGTGTACCCCAAGCTTGTCTACATTCTATGGATAACAGCGCCTTTTCTTGCCCCAGAGCCCTGGAATTCTAACCCCAGAGATATCAGAGTCACCTACCCCAAGTGCATTTAAATCTGGACTCAAAACCTGTCTTTCCAGAAAAGTTTATTTCTTTAATTAGTGTCTGTACCATTTCCTAATGGCCATGTACTGTATCATCTGTTGGACCTCTTTGCACTTCTTACATGCTTGTTCTGTAACTTGATATTCTTAGATATATTTGACACAGTTACGGTTTTTTACATGTACCGTAAAGTTCTTTGAGATGTTACTTTTAAAGACGCCCCCCCCCAAAAAAAATAAAGTTTAATATTATTATTAAACATCAACTTCTGACACTGAAAACTCTATCCCAGTAAAATAATAATAGGATAACAAAATATGCTATTTTTTTACATATTTACAAAACTAGCATATTAATTACAGGTATGCTGGAAATATCTTTATGCGTGTATATTTGTATTACATGGGTCTTCCAGGACACCACAAAACCAGCAAGATAATAATGAGCACAAATACCTGCCTGAGCTAGTTCCGCGTTACACGTTATTGTACAGTTCCAGGTTACAATATTTACTGAAAAAGGAAGAGGTCACATGGAGACTCTACATTTTTCACAGAAATTAATATAAATATTTTACGGTCCTTCATTGACTGGGCAGTGAATCAAGCATGATTACACTCTGAAGCACACAATTTATTAAATAATCAACACACTTTGAGTAAAGACTCAATCTGGTGCGTCCACCAACACCACGTTAAAGATGCGTACATATCTAACAACGTCTACATAGCTGGCAACTAGACAAACTATTTTGCGGTTACAAACATCAGCTGCTCTGTGGCTTGTGTGTCCAGTACAGGTACCGAAAGCTTGTGCAGGTTTCTATCTCTCTCCAAAGATGAGGCAATTTATGAGCTCGGAGAAGTTGTTAAATTCGTCATATTAAGCCCATCACGATCTGATCGATGATGAGAACGGAAAAGGGATTAGGACCCACAGACACGGAGGCACTCCGGAACCAGAACTCGACACCTTTGATTCCGAGAACCCAAGCGAGCTCACCTGACAAGATCAAGGCAGTACTTCTCACTGTGCTGGGACTGTCCGCTCGAAGACTCCCTGATCACAGTGCTGCACTGGGGCACTGTGAATCTCGGCACCAAATGCACCGATGGCGAAAACACTTTCCCGTGGCAGGGAAACGAAGAACGTCTAAACGCTGGAAATCCACTCCTGCTGCAAATGCAAGCTGCCATGTTGAGACGGATCGGTAACCCTTCGCCTTTGACCTTTGTCTTCTAGTGTTTTTTTTTTGTCCTCTAGTGTTTTACACCTTACAAATCCTCCGTCAACAACAACAACAATAAAAAACTTTTGTGGTAGCCGGTCTTATGCGAACAGAATGTATAAAGTAATTTAACGTATATATATATAAAAAGAACACAAAATAATAATCGCGGTAATGTCACATTCACCTTCAAAGAACCTACTATCAACATAGTAGAACTATTTATGGTGTGCAAAGCTACCACAACTTCTGGGAGCTTAGACCTAAAGCTTCCCTTATATTCCCCTTGATTACATATTTGCTAGACCCTGCCTGCATTTTGGGAAAGCGACTGGAATTTATTTTCAAAATCCTGTATTCGCAATCCGCTCCTCCTAGCGGTGACTTCTGTCAGCTCTCAACTTCCGGTTAGTGGTACCTCACGGACAGTAGCAAACCAGTTTCAGTAGCGTGATGTCCCAGCTTCACACTGCTCTGCAAAAATCAAGTCTTACAGTTTTGTAATCCTCAATAACATACAGATTTGTTTCCGCACCGCTCAACTAAACCATTTACGTTACACCTCGTTTCTTGGCAAGAGCCTAATTCCTTTTGACAATATACTGTTGATCTACATTTGTTTTTTTCTTATCAATTATATCTAGAGTTCAGTCGACAAGAATATTTAGGGCTTCAAACCCCGAAATTGTAATCCTCCAATCTGACTCAAGAAAACAGTATTTTTCTAGATTGAAATAATTGCAACGACGATACATTACAATGTTGCAACAACCAGGCACTCCGTTAACGATACAATTTTAAAAATGCATTTCAATCATTTAAATAAATTGAAAGCGTCACTGAGATTTAATCAGTATCACGGAGGCAGAAGTCACTCCGTTATGAATTTCACGCCTCGGGATGAAAAAACACATCCTTCGATGTTCAAGGTTTTTCTTGAGATTAAATCTGACATTGTAATGTACGGGAAAAAAAACTGCGATTTAAAAAAATTAGATGGGATTTACAATACCAATTCCAATCACACTGAAGCATAAAACCCACATTAATTTAGAATCAATTTGAGCTCTGCATACTGGTGCGGCAGATGTTGCTGCTGGAGTACAGCTCTCTGATCCTGGATTCAACTGCAGTTACAGGTGGCATGCGTGTGTGCAGTTTGCATGTCCTTCCCAGATCTGTTATTCTCTAGAAGGCCCAGATTTCCTTCACCATTCCAAAAACGTGCTGGGTGGGGGGTAATAATAATAATTGCTTACACTTATATAGCGCTTTTTCTGGACACTCCACTCAAAGCGCTTTACAGGTAATGGGGACCCCCTCCACCGCCACCAATGTGCAGCATCCACCTGGATGATGCGACGGCAGCCATAGTGCGCCAGAACGCTCACCACACATCAGCTATCAGTGGGGAGGAGAGCAGAGTAATGAAGCCAATTCACAGAGGGGGACTGTTAGGAGGCCACGATTGATAACAGCCGAGGGGGAAATTTGGCCAGGACGCCGGGGTTACACCCCTACTCTTTTCGAGAAACACCCTGGGATTTTTAATGACCACAGAGAGTCAAGACCTCGGTTTTACGTCTCATCCGAAGGACGGCGCCTGTTTTACAGTATAGTGTCCCCGTCACTACACTGGGGCATTAGGACCCACATGAGCCGCAGGGTGAGCGCCCCCTGCTGGCCCCCCTAACGCCTCTTCCAGCAGCAACCTTAGTTTTTCCCCAGAGGTCTCCCATCCAGGAACTGACCAGGCTCACTCTAGCTTAGCTTCAGTGGGTTGCCAGTTGTGAGTTGCAGGGTGATATGGCTGCTGGCATAGATGGGTAAATCTCGGTGTTCCTGGAAGGGATACCTACCCATTTCCGGGATGTTGTCTTGTGTTGCAGCCTATTCTTCTGGGGAGCAGCTACTCTTAGCCTGAATAAGTGGTTTTCTAGGACAATGTTGTGCTACACGGCTTTGATCATCCATGGAGCTCAAACACGATGTTGCCAAGAGACCTGGCCAACTAATTCCCTTCTACACCCTCGGTAACACACCCAGTCAACTAGTGAAACGACTCAGGCTTGAACCTGCAATCAGAGCTCAGCCTGTACTCACCTTTATCTGCTCAACGCCTAAAGAGTCACTGTAGGCATTTTTTAGTGTCTAATCATACGCTTGGTATCGGATTCAGTGCTCTGAAATATTTCACACAGAAATCGAGAATAAGCAGCATTTTTACAAAAATAATGCAATGAAATAAACATCTAAGAAAGTTAAAACAGGTTAATAAATTGTTACAGACAATACTTAGAATCTCTGAATTCAATCTTATGATGTAGATGCAGCAGCAAGAACTATTAAATGTACAATGCTTACAGACACCATAGATTGATAGAATACCTTAGAGGTTAAGTGTGCTGGCAATAAGCACCTTAAAAGTCTCTAGATACAATATTTTATGGCACTATGGGTTACTGGAATAATATGGAATATTGCACTTATATCCAATTTAGAAGCATAAAAATTGCTTAAGCATTATGCACACACCAGGCTGTTAACACACGACTTGCTTCAACCCTGGTTTAATTAGCTCAATCTCACTGATTGTACTCTATTCCAAGCTAAAGATTTACTTGCAGTTGTTACCAATTCATACATGGCTTTCCAAGATGAAAGTTAAGGACGAAATTACTGGAATATTTTCTCCTTAGCAGTCAACATCGCATTCTTGGTACTTGTAATACCTTATATTTCTCCACATTAAACCTGCTTCTCCATGATGGCTACACAAGATCCGAAATGTTTGTGGCTCCAAATTACCGCTTCTGTAGTAACATTTATACAGCAACCTGAAAATCATTGTTTTAAACACTAGTTCAAAAATATCATGTGCAAATTTGAAAAGGCAAATATTTTTCCACTACTACTATTTCAAATACAAGGAAGCCTAATAAAACCAACATTTTTATACTTTTCACTTATTCTTTTTGTAATTTTTTTTACTAGTTTTAGCATGTCTGTTTCTTTCACTTGGCTCTTGAAGAACCTTGGACATGTTCTTGTAATATTTTACTTTGCTTGGACTTGTACAATTTCATTACTCAACCCAGCATTTCACATTTTCTTCACCCCTAACAGAAGACGAAATCTTGACTACCTGTGCCTCGAGCACCTTTCTGAAACTCATCTGTCCATTGTCTCATGATTACACACCTGATACAATTCAAATCCGTTTCTTAAAGCTGTCTGTTTCAAAGCCATAAACCACTGTTTCAGCCCCAGCACATGAGATTCTGACATAACACGGGAGAAACCGCATTACTGCCGCAACTTCCAAGCGGTTCTCGACCTGTCTCCCTTTGCTCTGGGAAAGACAGGCAAACTAACTTGTAAACCTTTCCCCCTTTCATTACTGTTTATTTCAGTCAGACCTAATTTCTCCTGACAGTTTTCTTTTTACCTCATTGTAATTTTTAGGAAAAAAATGTTAACCAAATGTTTTAATGAAAGATTCTACCACAGATAACAGCTACTACATTCTTTTTAGAGTTTTAGAAGCCAAAAAGGATTCCTGCTGTCTAGACAACAGTAAAGCTCTTCAAGAAGCACACATCCCTCTATTCATAATTTTATTGATGGCAATTGCCCCATGGGTTTACTTTGTTAATCATACAGTAATAAACATGGCTTTAATATTAAATTGTCTTCCTTATTATCCAAAGTCACCACAGTCCATTTAAACAAAAGATAAAAAAATATATACTTAATACTTTGTACAATACTGGTTTTGGTCCAAACAAAAGTGGATCAGAAAAGCCAATATACCTTAAGTCTTTAAAGAATTCCCAATTCGCATTAAGGTTTACTTAAATGGATTTAGGCAACTTTGAATAATGGAATTTACATCATAAAATCTAAAGACAATACCGAACAAAAAATGATTTAACACACAAAAAAATTAAAAATTTCAAGTTCACATATTCAGATAAAGATAGATCGCAAATCAACCATACTGTATTTACAGAAGTTTATAATAAAATATTGAAAAGGCGGGTTGATGAGAAAAAAGAGAAAAAGAAAACGTTAAGAGATGCAGAGAAGTAAAGATTTACAAAGTCCTCAGGAAGAGGCATCTGTTCATTGCCCCTCTCCACAGTCATGTTAGTGCACGGGACACCCAAGCACACCCCAATTCTACACATTCACTTACTTCACACATCATACATCAATCAGTCTCAGCCACTGATCTCACATTTCAGTCTGTACACAAATCCTGTGGCATAGTTACAATAAAAACCTGCTGTGAACATTATACTGTATAGTGGTGCAGATGAAGAGGTATCAGTTTACAAAAGCCAACAAACTGTGGGCTACATGGATAGCCAGACCATGCTAAATCATTACCGACATCGCTTAGGTCTAAATGACATTTGCTTTTGTTGAAGCTGATATTGTCATGTTTCATCTTTTTCCCCCTCTATTAATCCATCACCTTGCAGCTCAGGAGAATAGAAAACAAGCAGCGACGAAGATTCAGCTGACTAGAGATGGTCCTAGGCAAACTGACTCAGCAGAGCCCAGAGAGTGAGGTACAAACCAGTACAGGGCACCAGATTTATTTGAAATGAGCAGTTTTAAATCTTAAGTACTTCAGTGTCTATTTCAGGGTTTCTTTTCCTTTACTTCCGGCGTCTAACAGCAGTCTTAATCTTCCGTCCAGCAATTGAATGCTGTCCAGGGGTAGGTGTGTTGAATGAACTCTTAGCAGATCTGCAGATGGAAAAAGAACCCCAAGATTAAGGACAGAATAAATGTTAGTATTCTCCACTCCACGTACTAAGACCCCACAATTTTGTGATGCTAGTAATATTAGGTTACTATTTGAGGAAAAGGGGCAGCGCTAATCAATGTACAGCCTGCAATGTAGCAGGAAACTGCCTTTTGCAAAACGTGTGTAACTATACTATGAATAAATCGCTAAAAAAAACAATTAACAGAGCAGAATAAACTACAACTTCTAATTAACTACAAAGAAAAAGCCAACCGTCTTACTCTGTGGACTAAACACTTTTTTTACTTATTTTGAGATATACAAAAAGATAAAATGGTGAGAATGAGATCAATCGTTAGGCTATTCTACCACAAGAAACCGTAAATGGATTTCCAACAAGGCTAAAATTTGTGAAGTCAGAGGAGGGGTTATAGTGATGCTGTAATCCATTACATTTCTGTTTTTTCGAGCTTTAAAAATTGGTGACATTTTCATGCTTGAAGCGTGAGATTACATGTGGAAATCAGTTTGAGCCATTTACATTTTTGACACTAAAGCGCTCCTGTCCAGGAACAAAAAACACTTATGAAGGACCAACAAGAATCATAGATTGGTTTCGATTGTTTAAAATAAATGCACTACCATAAGAACTACTTAATGCTGATAACGAGAAATTTGCACATAGCTTTAAAAGAACAACCTTCCTAAAACTAATTCATAATCACAAAGTTTAAAATTCAAATTCGTAAATTTGAATTTGAAAGGTAAATTAATGTCATTTTTACACTTTTATTTGACAAGCAACTTTTGTTTTAAAGGAACCCTGTTGCTCTTCAACTGTGATGATGCATGGCACCATTGCAAAGGTGATTCTCAAAGCTCTGTGAACCAGGCTTACCCAATGTTGAAGGCTGGGGGCTGGGAGAAGCTGAAGCCTGCAGTGGGCGCTGAGGGTTGTGTCGGGACAGCTGGGGCTGTTGAAGGGCCTGAAGATGCACCTGGCCCTCCAAACGTAAACACCCCACCACTGGTTGGGGCCCCAAAAGCACTAGTGGCCCCAAACTGGAACCCACCACCTGCCAATAATGGAGAAAGGTAACCATGACTTTCTGAACAGAAACAGTCACAAACAATGAACCATCTTCTGTGTAGGAAACTAGGTGTGTTCAAATCACATGTGCTTTTTATGACACGTTCAGGTCTTTGCAAATGCAGTGGGAGAAACAAATATATATTAGTGCAAATTAGCAGTTACTTAAAATCTTCCCTTGTTTTATTTGTGCTTCAGACACTGACCTGGATTGGCAGGTGCTGCTGTGGAGCCAAAGGCAGGCTGTTGATTGTTCTGCTGCCCAAACACTGGAGCCTGACTGTTGGCCGGGGACCCAAAGGAAGCTGGCTGAGAACCAGCTGAGAAGAGAGAAGCTGCTGCTGAACCAAACGCAGGAGCACTAGGCTGGCTGGAACCCTGACCAAAAGCAGGCGCTTGGTTCACACCAAAAGCAGGGGCGCTGGTTGACGAGGATGAAGAGGCAGAGCCAAATACAAATGGAGGAGCAGAGGAGCCTACAGAATGAATTGAAAAAAGTGGAATGTGATTCTCCAATATGCAAAGAGGCTAATCAAACATGGGCTTTAATACAAGATTTCTATGAAAACAAACAAGATGACTGTACTGGTGCTAATGCCCATATGTTACATGTGCCAACTACAAGTAAGGGTAGGTTTACAGGTTCACAGTCTCAGTTACAAAATCTTTTCACTTTTCTATACAAACCTCCAGATTTAAAAGCACTCTGCAGCTCTTCTTTAAACTGCTTATGACAAGACAGAACGCTTTCAAGTGAGCCATAAACCAACTTGCTATGATAATAAGAAGAGAAGGTTCACTTGTAAATTAAGTACTGCAATCTATGTACATGTATGAACAAGTACATCTCACAATTCAGTCTGAAAATGATCTGAAATGGCTTCTGCCCACTTCCTTTACATTTAAACAGTTTGCATCAGTTGTTTTAAACGGATTAGCACCTCAAGTATAATATTTTCTACTGTTCTAACTGAAGATAGTGTGCATATGTAGTCTTATGTGTCACATGCAAGTTATTACCCACATTACATGTTCACGTAGTAACTGAGTAACATTTTAAACAGAAGACAAACTGCAGAAACAACACGGTCCTAAAAATCTCATTTTCGCCAAAAAGAGACACTGCTGACCTGTCGAGCTGGCTGTGGAAGGGGCCGTAGCCACAAAGTTGAATGGGGGGGTTGCGTTACTCGAACCAAACATGAAGGGCTGGACTGTTGTCCCAGCACCAGGAGCTGCAGGGGGTTTGGTCTCCTGCGATCCAAACATGAATGTCTTGGCAGGGGTGCCCTCCGAGGAACTGCCTTGCCCAAAGACAAAGGCTGGGGCAGGATTGGATGTGGCGGAACTGCTGGCGTTCCCAAAGAGGCTGGCGGCTGTGGTGGGGGCAACAGGAGCTGTGGAGGACGATCCACCCGCTAGGAAACTGAAAGCAGGCTTAGGAGCCCCTTGTTCTGAAACACATCAGATACCACACATTTAAAAAAAAAAGTCAAAAGTGCTAATTAGATTTTATTGCTAAAGGGGGTTGACAAAACAACGAGCTGTGACATTAGCAAATGCTGAATGTTTTATGACTGACCATAATGCAGAACCACTAGAATTGTTTAATCTATTAGAGCATAAAGCATATTGAGTCCACATTTTCCTAAAACTCTGGAGCTTGATTTAGAATTCAGAATAAGTTAAGAAAAAGGCTACAGCCGTTCAAGACATGATTCCCTTATAAAGATTAATTAAATTACCTTTTTAATTGGGGCTCTTAGGCACTCGTTGCTTTGAAGTTGTCGATATGCACGACGACAAATGACACAAATAGCAAACTGTGGCCAGGATTTAAAAAGAACCTGACAGACCTTAAATTCAGTGTTTATATAGCGCATGTATGTGAATTTACTAACCGGCAGCTGCAGCTCCAAAAGCAAATGCTGGTTTGGGTGGCTCGGCTGCGTCTTGATTCTCAGCGGGCTTTGCGAATGAGAACGCACTCTTGGTCTCCTCCTTGGGTGGAGCGGTCTTGCCAAACGAGAAGCCGAGCTGCGGGGCGGACTTCTCAGCCTCCTTTCCCGAGTTGAAAAGGAACCCAGAAGAGCTGTTCCCAGTGTCCTGTTTTTCTTCCAGCTTCCCAAATGCAAAAACTGGAGCAGCGGGAGCAGGTGCTGGAGCTGGGGTAGAAGATACCGGAACCACCAGTTCCTTCTCGACAGGCTTCCCAAAGTTAAAACTTAGTGCCGGTGTCTGTTCTACCACAGCTTTCTTCTCCTCCGTTTTCCCAAAGGAGAAAACGGCGGCTGCTGGGGGAACGGATCCCGCCTGCTCTGACTTCTCCTTCGAGGCTGCAAATGTCAAGCCTCCCTCAGTGGGCTTTTCTTCAGCTTTGGCTGGAGTGGAAAGTCCGAACGAGAAGCCTTCCAGAGAGGGTTTGCTCGTCGATTCCGATTTGTTTTCGGTGTGGTTGCAGGCACTATTTCCAGTGCCAAATGTAATGCCACTTGTGATGCCGAATTTAAAACCGCTGCCAAAGGCCTGAGCATCACCCTTTTTGCTGTCATCTGTCTCTGTGGATGCAGAAGAGCTCGTTCCAAACTTAAAGCTTACTCCAAACGCACCAGATGACACATTATTAGATGATGCACTGGAGTCTGTTGTGGTGGAGCCAAATTTTATACCACCCTGGTCTCCAAATGTAAAGCCCCCTGTGTTTGTAGTTGCAGGAGATTCTGTGGCAGAGGATGACTGGATTCCAAAAGTGAAGGGAGATGCTGCAGTATTTGATGACAAAGATGTAAAACCTACAAGAGAACAAATGTAAGCAGTATGTCACTATATCAACACAACCATTATACTACACTGACCTTCAATTAACTTTGCAGGCGGTATTCTACCATTTACTTCCAAAGATAATTAAACAAGTCATTTAGCACCTTCAATAGAGAATACAAGTGCCAGAGGACTGAATATGTAATGTCTCAGTCGTCAATGGCAAAGGGCTATTTAACAATCTTAGTTCTAATAGGGAGACTATGTTCCTTTGTAACAACAAAATTTACCCAACCAATTTGCCAGCAGCCATATCATTCTGCAACTCACAACTGGTAACCCACTGAAGCTAAAAAGGTGTGAGCCTGGTCAGTACCTGGATGGGAGACTACCTGGGAAAAACTAAGGTTGCTGCTGGAAGAGGTGTTAGTGGGGCCAGCAGGGGGCGCTCACCCTGTGGTCTGTGTGGGTCCTAATGCCCCAGTATAGTGACGGGGACACTATACTGTAAAAGAGTGCAGTCCTTCAGATGAGACGTAAAACTGAGGTCCTGGCTCTCTGTGGTCATTAAAAATCCCAGGGTGTTTCTCGAACAGAGTAAGGGTGTAACCCCGGCGTCCAGGCCAAATTTCCCCCTGGCCTTTACCAATCATGGCCTCCATTTAATAATCCCCATCTATGAATTGGCTTCATTACTCTGATCTCCTCCCCACCAATAGCCGATGTTTGGTGAGCGTTCTGGCGCACTATGGCAGGTGGTGCTACACATTGGTGGTGGTGGAGAGGAGTTCCCATTACCTGTAAAGCACTTTGATTGGAGGATTCCAGAAAAGTGCTATATAAGTGTAACCAATGCAGAAAGAAGCTTTTATCCAGAATTTCTTTGGAGCACATACCTTTGGGCTCCACCTTGGCTCCTGGCCTGGCACTCTGACAGGCCACACACTGAGTGGCCTCAGCTTTATTCTGCACGCAGCACACATCACAGTCCCAGCTCCCTTCCGGCTTCTTGAATTTGTCACCAAATCCCTGCAGCGACCCCCCCAAGGGAACAGGGCCAGTTGTTGTGTCAGCTGGAGCTGCACCTAGCAAAGACAAGTTTCATCAGGGCTTTCTGCACAAAAGACCATAAAACACTCCACTCAACTCTCACAACCATAAACCTCTGGAAATTGAGACCAAGTATTCAAAGCACTCATTTGAGTTTGACACTTAGATTTTTTTCCAAACTACTGTATTCTGTACTAAGAATATTAAGCAAGCCTTGCCAATTTTTCAAACTTTCAGTCTGCTCCTTTCCAGGACATCTAAGTATTTTTCATGAATATTTGCTGGTAGAAGCAACACAGTGGTGAGCCTTGCTGCCTCACAGAGTCGAGTCGAATCCTTAGGTTCTGTGTGGAGTCTGTATGCTCTCCCTTTGTGTGTCCTTCTCCTCCATATGCGCTGGTTTCCTCCCCGATTCAAAGACATACTAATAAGGGTAATTGGGTTCTAGGAAAAGTGTGTCTGTGTGTCTGCCCTGCAAATGACTGGCATTCCATTCAGGGTGTACCCTTTCTTGTGCCCTTTGCTTGCCAGGATAGGCTCTGGCTCCCCAGCAACTCTAAACTGGAAGAAGCAGATAGTGATTCACAGCTGTGTAGTACCACCTAGTGGCCAGGTGGGGTAAGAGTAAGGATCGAAAGACCTTCCTAATACAGCCCAGTTACTGGGGAACTCTGCAGCACAGGGATTTCTGCAGAAACAGTTAAATGCCTGAAGGAAAAGATTTTAAAGCCCGAACAGTAAATATATTAGTCATATGTAATGCATAATATTGACCTTGTTGTAGGAGACCAGCACTTTTGTAAAAAAAAAATCCATTTTCTGAAAAATCCCCCAGGGAGCTGCACATGCCACTTTAAAGTGGATCAGGAAACTACTTAACATATGCACTACTTGAATTTGAGTATTATCGGAAGTTATGTCCCTATCTCTAGTTTATAAATAAAGAGCCTACCTGCTTTTGTACTTTGACAGGCGACACACTTGCTGTCTTCTGCCTTATTCTCCACAAGGCACACTTCACACTGCCAGGCACCCTCCTTCTTCTTGAACAGTCCCCCAAACCCCACCCCTGAAGACACCGTAGACACTGCTGTGCCGCCAGCAACAGTGCTACTAGTTGAGGAGCCAGAGGAAGTTGCTGTTGACTTGGGTTCTGAAACAGCAGGCATGGTCAAGGCAGGCTTCACTCCAGTGCCAGGCTTGGGTGTCTCACATGCCACACATTTAATGACATCAGACTTGTTCTGTACTAAACAAGTGTCGCACTCCCAACTTCCAGCTGCAGGTCTGAATTTGTCCACAAAACTAGGCAAGGGCTCCGTTATGGAAGGTTTACTGCCACTGCCGAGACCGGGACCCTGTTTGAAAGAGTCTGTGCCTGGTTTAGCAGATAGGCAAGCCACGCATTTGCCATCAGAAGGACCGTTCTGCAAAAGACAGGTGTTGCACTGCCAGGAGCCAGCTGCTGGTTTAAACTTGTCCCCAAGCGCAATGCCTGAAGCAGGAGAGTTTCCACTGGTGTTTGTTTGGAAAGGCTTGACCGGGATAGGGGTGTTTCTGGATGTCAGAGGAGAAGAAAAACCTGGAAGAGTTGAATATAGGAAGTCACATCTTTGCTTTAGCTTTACTTTTTTACAAAAAGATTTGTTTCTCGGACCATTCTTTCACCCAGCTGGCTGTCGCTCTAGAAAACATTTAGAATAAGGCTGTTTAATCTGAATACAGGGAACAAAAGGGCCAAATGTAGCAACTCTGCCAGGAAAATGGGAAGTTCATTAAATATCTTGGCAGCTGTAGAATGCATAAATGGCCCTTCTGCCTAAGAGCAGAGAGATTTCTAACTGCATTAAAAAGCATATCTCTGGAGGCCAGATATTTAAGCTAAAAACTAATGTCCTTATGACCACAAAATAAAACTCTTCACACAATCACAAGCAGATCAAGGCCATGCCCTAAAGAGGAAAAGAAAGAAGATGAAAGGCAACACCAATAACTGGACATCTGAATTTCTTTTTAAAGCAGAATTGGACGGCCGTCAAGGGCTGGCCTATGTAGCAATTGGGTACCGTCGCAATGAGGAAAACCAAAGCCGTCTGGCCACAAATAATTTGGATTTATTAGGCTGTCTAAACTCAGATCACTAGGTCAACAAGACAACCACATCCATTCTAACAGCTTTCATCTCATTAAAAACTGCACAAATTCCTATTTCCATTTGCGTAAAGCCATTTAATTCACACAGTGGTCTATAGCTGTAATGTTTAATCCAAGTACAAAAATCTTATTTGACAGCTGCCAATCACTTCAATCAAATGATAAAACCCCTGTATCAAAGAGGAAGAAAGAGGACCTGTAATCACACTTTTTCCAACACTGTCAGAGCCTTTCCTTTTACAAGCTCACAGAACCTTTAAGAGGTGGCACCAACTAGACCAGTGGACAAACTGACACCTTCTCAGTAGTCGTGTGGTAAAATGGAAGAACCTACCCAACTATAAAGGCATTCAACTAATTGCATATCAACACTAGGGGAATTTCAGTCATAGCTGGGAAATGACAGCTCACTTAACATGAAGAATTTGATATTTGCAAACTCTAAACTCTAGGTTATGCACCCTTGCCAGCTTTTTCTTGATTAAAGAAAAAGCCTTATCCAAAATGAACTTATTCACATAACTGCTTTATAATCCTCACTCACTGTCTGTTCCTTTCACTTTCCACGTTTATTATGCACAGAATGTGGTCAAACATAGAAATTACATTTTTAAGGAGGATGAATTAAACTTGTTATATCTAGCTTGCTTGCAATGAAATTACAAAACTTTGTGAAAATGGTTTTCTTAAATTGGTCATCCTTCAGTGATACAGTGCAACCACTTCAAGGTTTCTGTATTTGGTTATTGCCACAGTAAACATAGCTTAAAATAGGCCTATGCCAAAGATAAATAAAGGCCCATAACAGCCTTCTGTACAGTAGGTAGGTGTATAAAAATCTGGAAATAAAGTAGTCGGCTCACAACACCAATCCAACAGGAAACCACTTACCTGATCCCTTGAGGATGTCTAATACACTGCCTTCCTTTAAAGTTTTGGCTGGCTTAAAAGGACCCTCAAACACCTCATTGTTCTGTGCAGAGCCAGAAGTTGAAGACGACGCTAAAGAATTTTTAACTGCAAAAAAAGAGAAATATTAGCATTTTAATAACTCTGCTGCAATCCAAGAAGTATTTCTGTAATTTCAGCACACCACAAAAAAACAATGACTCTTAAGTAGCTAAGAATACCTGATAAATACTACATGATATAGGACAAAAAGAACATTTATAGAGATACTTTCAATAGTATGTCTTCAGCTAAGAGTTAAATCAAAAGGCAATAAAGCTACACAAACTAACATCATGCACAAGTACCGGCAATGATGCACTTTTAGAGACATTCATCAATATGAGCTATATTGCCTGTGGTTTGCTCACCTGGTGTCACTGATGAGGGGTAGGTCTTGCCAGTGGAGTTGGAAGGAGCAGTTTTAGCGACAGGAGCACTAAATGTAAATCCAGCCTAAAGAATGATTAATAGTCAATGGTCAGACAACCAAAATGCACTTACAAAATTTTAGGACAATTGGTTAATTCTGAGTACATCCTTCAAGTACTTGTTATACATTATCAAAAACTTACTCTTAGCTTCTGTGCACATTAATATCTTTATATCATGTTAAGCATTCAAAACTGGTTTTAAATAGGAGTGCACAAAGATACCTGCTTGGCACAAACAGAAAAAGGTATTCCCAAAAGGCCTTTGTCCAAAAGTGAAATACTGTTCTGCATTTCACAAAGCAGCCCAACCCCAGATTGCATCATTAAACTGAACTATTGTATGAGTGCCATTTGTATATTTTTTAATTTAAAATAACAGAAAGGTAAGTTTAACTGGATTTTGGCCTTTGGGATCCAAACTAAAACGCATTTAAACATTTCCTCCTTTAAAACATTTGGATGAATTCGTGTTGTCATTATTCAGTAATTTTAACTCCTAGGACACTCACAGATGGTGAAGGAGGTAGAAGGTTTGGCTCTGTTGCTTTGACAATGGGAGAGGAAAAGGTGAAAGCAGCACAGCTTGGACTAGATGTGGCAGAAGGTACCTGAGAATAAATGACAATGACACTCACACAGAACGCCAGAACCTTATACTGAGCACAAAATAGTAGAACGATATCCTTAACATAAAGTAAACACCAAAATAGCAACCATTATTCCAGTATTTGTTAATTCATACCACAGAAAAACTAATATTGGACAAATTCTACAAAAGCAGTCCAAAATAAAACCAGGCAGCTATGCTTCTCAGCTTTATCCCTATGAATATCATAGAACTAGGACAGGATCACACACTAACTTATTATGCACTGCTATTTTTTCCTGTTTGGCTAACATGAAATGCACACCCACAGAATTTGAAATGTTAATATTATTCTTACAATATATTTAAACAAATAGAGTACAACATATTGCACAGCAAAACGGTACACTACATCTTCCTTCTGCCACAATAACGGCATTAGACGTTTTCTTTGGAATCTCTGGATGACATGATTCATGACAAAAAATAACAGTGCACTGGTTACTAGAACACTATTCATATTTGAAGAAAGTCTGAAAAATTGTCATATAACCCATTTCGCATAATTATTAGCTTGGTGCAGAGGACTTACATGACTTGATCGTCTAATTTGGACCATGCTGATAGATAAAAGTGGCAGGCTATATGCACAAAGCACATCATTGTATGGAAGATGCTGCTGGGAAAGATAGATTTAAGGCTTTCTGCACCTGCAGTAACCTGTCCCAAGTGTAACAACTTTGGTGCACATTGTAAAATCTAATGATGCACTTGTCTACACTAGATAATGAAATTAACAGTAAAAGGAGCAGATTTAAGGCAAACCAAATTATTAACACTGGAAAAGGGTTGTGAAGGAAAGACTGTTGAAAAATTATGCAAATGATAAGCTAATTACAGATAAGTGTGTGAAATGGTTCTGAAAGTGACACCTTAAACAGTTAAACCTTTAGACTCCACAGCTTAAGCAAAATCTTAACTGAATATTTCCCTTCGTATGCAGTTACTGCACATTTAATAGTTTGCAATTCTTATACCACTAGTGTACAAGATATATTACTACAGGATGCAGACCTGAGAATATTTAGAATTTCATAAATCTGTACCCCATGTTGGAGGGTTGGAATGATAGCTAAGAAATCTTTGCTTCCTTGCTGATATTGCAAGACTCAGTTTAGTAGCTTACCTTGCTAGTAGCGGGCACACTTGCAGCAGTAGATGGAGGACAGACAAAGCTAAAAGTGGGAAGCGCTGATGTACTGATGGGCAACGAGGTGTTTGGCAGATCAGGCACCTCTATAGTCTATAGCACATTTAAAACAACCAATTACTTATTTGGACAGATTAGAAATCTTACATGTATTTTAAAACTGCTATTATAACACCTTCAAGGCAACCAGCCAAAGCTATGAAAACCCTGCCAGTCATCACTCCTAAACACGCATCATAATGTTGAATATAGATACTGTGAATTGTATGTAGAACCAAATGGTTATATGGCAAATTTAACATACATGCAGGTCATGTGTTAAATCTCAGTCCATAAAACAAGGGATGTTAATAGCTACTGATAGTAAATATACAATGCCAAATACTTTTCCATGTACATTAGCAATTCAGTGGAAAAATATATACATAAAACAGTTATAAATTGATATGAAAGGCGTCTCCCAGATTTTAATAAAATTGTTGGTCATCTTGGTATTTACAGTTATGTAGAAATTTAATAAATTACTAGAAATTAGTGGAAAAAAAGTTAAAAACAATACAGACAATTTAAAACTACCTTAACAGTTGAATGACTGTGATCTAAAACTATAAAGCAGCTCCGGTTTAAGCAAATCTTGGAACACCACAAACAGAATAATTATTCACGCTTTTGCTTAACTAAATATTTTTTCTGATGACCTGCATTCTGTGACACCTTCATGACACATACTTACCTCATTTTCCCGAGTATGCTTGGAAGAGTTTTGAAAAGCTCTCTCCCTCTTCATTTTACCACCTGCCCTGCTAGAACCTGTGCCATTGGCTGCAGGAGTGCTGAACAGGGGGTATGAAAATCTGTTTGTGCTGAAGGAAAACAAAAACGATGAGAAGCACATAATGTAACAGACACCTAGAGAAGAGGTAACAATTTATACTAAAGATTATGTCCAGCTAAGTCTGAGAAAGCCATGCTGAATCTTGTTTATTTGCTTATAAATCTAATAATGTCCACCAAGAAACATTTCCTTCATCTTGCTAATTATCTTCAACTGCATGACTGACCTAAGTCTTTAATGTCGCTCAAAGATTTAAATATTAGCTAGGAGGCAATGAGATGTGTTTTTTATATTCACATTATGGCAGTATTTCACTACAAATGTACTTGTCTCACCTCTGAGGGGGTTCTACTGTTATTTCAGCATCTTTGTTTGATTGTCTTCCAGCCTAAGGAACAGACAAATGTTGAGCATATACATATAAGGACACTCTTCAGAACGGATTAATGACATTCCGACATCTTTACTCACCCGGTCACGGTTTTCCTTCCATTTACGCGAACTGCTCAGGCTACCAGAGGGAGTCAAAGAGGGCTTGAAAGAAATTGATTTGTTCAGAGCTACTGAGGCAACTGTTGGGGTCACGAGCTTCTGAACAGGAGGGTGGGCAGAATCAACCTGGGAAACAGAAATGGATGATCACAGAACCAAAACAACCTCAGATTCCCAGGGATGAATGACAGCAGAATTTTGAGATGTGCAGATGAAATTAAACAGGATAACGATATCTGAATGTACTGTGCTTCTGGAGTCAGGGTTCTTGACAGTATTTTCCATATTTATGCCTTTCACAGTGATAAGCCTGTCAATATTGCATTTTGATTACATAACATTGTGTTAAATTCTACATTCATAATGTTGATGTAAAGAGGAATATCTAAATATTGGAAAGCTTAAATTCAGGCATAAAATTACTTAAGATGAATAACGCTGTAGATTAGGGTGCAGAACTCCAGCCTTAAGCGGTCACACTATCTACAGGCTTTGATTACCTAATCTGATTACTGGTTGAACTGTACCAAGAAACGTTTCTCTCAGGTTCTTGACATGCTGAAGGCAAAGAGACCTGCACGACTGCTGAACTGTCATCCTGGAGGACCGGATCGTTGGATTAAAGTACCATGGCTTAACAGTACAGCACCGGTGTGTCTAACAGGAATTCCAGGCTTATAACTGAGCCCCTTTTAAAAGGTCAGTTATAAAAATTAGCAAAGAACTATAATACTATAGCTGTATGGGGCAACTACAGCTTGTATTAACCAAGTGGGTCTCGAAGGGGTTCTTCAAAGATCCTAACACAAACTGATAATGACTATCAGCTGCTCACAGAAGCCTCTGACTAATGTTTTTCAATAGGCACATATGAACACTTCAGATACTGAACACATTTGCCGTGTTAAATGGAGCTGGAGAATGAAAGTACAAATTGTGCTCGCTGCAAAGCAGCTGTGCAGAAATATCACAATTTTTTCAATAGGCAACTTTGCCAAGTTAAACCTTAACTCCTATTTACAGTGGGAGAGTTTCTGTGTTTTAATATTTCTCCAAACATACTCCAAAAGAAAACTAACCCTATAACAACACTCCAATTAAGCCATAATTCTGTAAATACTAATACTCATAATACTCATTCAAACTGACCTGAAGACACTTACCTTTTTTCTTTTCGGCTGGAAATTTGTAACATCGAGATCACTCCTATCCAGCGACTGTAAAGAAATAATTCAAATTAGAGAAAAAAAAGTATGGCACTAATATTTGAAATATCCTAAGACCGTATCCTACTTACTGTGGACAAAGGTGAGGGTAGAGATGATGGGATTCTTTTAGCATCCTGTAAAAAAATAAAAACATTCAACTGCAAAACTGTTCAGTTCAGCATTTAAATCTTGAAAAATAAATTGTACACAAATTCTATTTCCCATATTCAAAAGAATGTCTACATTCATGCTACATTCTTAGAGCTTTATCAGGTAACCCAAAGGCGAAGGTAGAAGCCTTTGTTGCACAATGGCCAGAAAGAAAAACGTCCATGCACCCTTCAATCTTCAGACGGTTTTTGAGAGACATTATAATTAAAAAATAGATGAATCACCTTCTGAGTTCATTCTCATTGAAGAGACAAAGGTTTTTACTTTTGAAGACACTTACTGCCAAAGGACTTGACATCCGCTCCAAAGACTGCAGAATCCTTCGAGCAGTGGCGCTCGTTACTCCACAAGATGAAGAACTAATTGGCTTTGCTTTAACTTGTCTTCTTACAGGAGCCTAGAAAAAAATAAAGCCTAGTCAGTTTTTCAAAATCCAATCTTTATAAATAAAGTAAAATTTAGATTCAGTGAAATCCTGTTTTATCATTTTTGACAAATGAACACAAACGAACACTAAAAATGAAATATTACTAATCTTACAGAAACTATCAACATGATCTATCTACATAATACATTATCTAAGCACTTTCATTGCAGTCATGGACTACCTTTTTCCTTGCCCATTCTTAAGACTACAGTCCAACTAAATTAAATGATTCAGTGTTTGACAACAAAGTGACCTTGATCAAAACATAACTGTCTCCACTGATATTCTGGCACACAATGTTGTTGGGCAACAAACACCAATGAGAATGAGAAAGGTCCATCTGAGTTCCTGAAAAAAAATGTTTTACAGAGCTTCTAACATCAGCTTCAGATAACTGGATTAAAGGATTCTGGAATTACAGGGTACCCTTGTACTCTGTGAACAGCTGAAGAGAGAGCTGTCATTTTCCATACTGATGAACATACAACAGGTGGACATGTTTCAGCAAGAACTGACTGCGAAGCTTAATTTTAAGGAGAGGAGATGAGTGCTTAGGAGTGAAAAGACAAATATCCTTTAGCTTTCCACATTCTACATTTTTAACATGGACATACTGATAAATCATAATTAAAAAATCAGATTGGGATGGTTCTGTATTTTTTTTTAAATTTGAACCTTTTGGTTTAAACCGACTACAACAAGATGCTGAATAAATTCACCAAAGGAGAAAGTATAATTTTACACACAGAACACTCATGATAAGAGTAGTACAGAGGGATCCAAGCTACAATGGTGTTGCAGCTAAAAAAAAATACAGATAGTAAAATTAAATAACTGACTGCACTGCTGACACGATACTCTCTCATGTGCACTGTTAAGCAAATAATTAACAGCTATTTTTAAAGTTACATTTTGGTATTACTGCATACACGAAACAAGATGGATGAGGAAAAAAAACATTGCTTTTACAGGTTACATTTAAACACTTTCCAGTGCTGTTTAATATGTTAATGTGAAAGTCACATTTTGAAGAATAAAATCTAAATTCACAGTAAGTGTAAACGCTAAAAAAAATCCACGAAATAACATTTTTCAAACAATGAAACCTGTAATTCGTATTTTGCAGGCAGTACAGGGAGCCAACCCATTCCACCATATTTACTGTATACCAGTTTGATATAATCTCTAATTCTGTCACAGTCCAGTGAAAAACTCAAACTACCAAACAGAGCACTGGAGAGACCATATAATCCAGTCTTACCACCAGCCCTACCCTCTGATGCCCAAATCCTGTTCTTCCACATCATCGCTATCTAAAAGCACCACCTGCAGATTCATATCTAAAGACTCCATGGCATTCTCAGAAGAAAAATGAAAGATGGATAGGCCAATCTCTCATCCCCTCAATCAAAAAACACTTCTTCATTGAACTTTTTTACCACATACAAATGTCAGTATGGACATTTAGAAAATTAAAACATTTGATTTTGGTTCGATAAACTCAAAACCTGATTCAGAAAATTAAGAGGAACATTTTCACAGTCAAGTGGCTGAGTTTGAAAACACACATTTAAGAAAAATATCCAAGTATGTGGAAACATTTTTAGATAATAACTAAACATCTAGGTTAACTAAAAAGGAAATGAACCACAAGAACCGGTCCCTTGTTCATAGAAACTTGTGAAAAGGCAGGCTGAGATGTTTGGGATCAGGTTGTTTCCCAGAACGTCGAGAAGTAACACCTTCTTTAAGTGGACACCGTTCAAGTGTGTACAGTAGAGAAGTAACCTGAAAGCTTACAATGATCAGACAGCACGTTTTCACATATCCCATCAAAATCTCAAAACTGAAAACCTTCTACTTTTTCTGATATTTAAATCAACTAAAAATATTGCTCTTGTACAATAATCTGCACTTTCAAGTATTTTAGATTGGTCCAGTCCCGCGGAGAGACTTTACCTGGTATGGCGTGCCACGTATCCTGGAACTTGTCCTCACTGCCGCTGCCCCTCCATATGTGGTCTTTCCAGGATAGAAGGGAGAGTCACCAAGCTGAGTAGAGTTGAGTACTGAATTGTTTGCAAGGGTCTGAAGAAAAAAGGATGATAATTAAACACCGAAGGACTGTTTAACTGCCTTTAACAAGTGCTAACAATTAAAGACAGCAGACACTTTCACCTCATCTGAAGTTTAAAAAGGAAGCACAATATTGCGATCATTTATAATGGATGTTTGCATGCTTTTTAAAAGTCTCAAACTTTTAAAGAGGTGAATCACCTCTAGACAGTTTAGAGAAAAATTATGAAGGCAGCCTGAGGTCAGAGAAGAGTTAAGGATCAGCAAAGGAGAACTCACACTGGAAGAGTTTCCAAACACAGACAGGTTGAAGGCTGGCTTCTTCAGACCAGCTCCTGCTTGATGGGGAACAAAGCGCTCAGCCTCTGGGGACCACAGAGGGGGCAAACAGGTGCTCTTTGAAGTGGTCACATCTGGAAAGGGAAACACTCAGAATGCGGGGGGGACCGTGGACATAGCCCTGCTCTATTAAAAATACTACCCCCCCCACTTAAATAATGACATAGTCCATTGACATCCCAGTAATTTTGCAGCTTGAGGGCAAATTACAACTTTATAAACATTCAGTGTCATACAGACTTTAGATAAAACGAACCAATACATAATGCCATACATACATATACCATAACCAGAGTTAATGAAGGTAAAATTCAAATTAATCCACTGTACCCACAAATCTCAAGCAGCCTGGCTACATTTTAACGTCTTTACTCTTACGTATGAGGGCTGGTGGTAAATTATTCCCAGTTACACTTTCATAATGAATGATTTAAAAACAATGTGGATAAGGTTCAGTTGTATAAATGGTCTCATATCTATTTTCTAATAATCATTTACTAAGTTAAAGTTGGACAGAATACTATTTAAATATCTATAAATATATTTGCATTTACGACTAACACTAATGTTAATGTGACCTGAAAACCCTAAATCGGGGTTCCACTAATATCAGTGGAGAAAACAAAACCAGGGAAATGTTTCTGAATGACATCCCATGTTATCAACCAGGATTAACCTGCTGCACGAAACCAATTTCAGACCCTTACGGAAGAAAAGAGAGCTCCATACCTTTGTCAGAGGCCCTTGAAGAGAAGCCACTGGTGGTGGAGATGTTGTCGTCTTCATGCTGAGAGGTAGAGTCCTTTATCTCCTTGACCAAGGAAAAGCCCGAGGAGTTGATGGGAAAAGCTGTGGATGTGGAGGGCTGGCTGTGCAGCGCAGGCGAGTCCAGTGTGGAAAGGTTCAGGTGACTGCGGTTCAGGGGTGGCCTGGCAAGAACGTCCTGGAAGTTCAAGGCTGACCGACTGGTGGAGGGCTCTGAAAAAAGCACATTTGCATTTTTAAAAATATTTAGAAAAAAATACGAACATAAAAAAAGGTCACAAAGAGGAAAGGTCCTCTCTTCCTCTTTATCATTAGTAGCTAACTCATCCGGCCACATCTTTAACGTACTCAGAGAATTGGCTTTGACAGCATAACTGGCCCGTTTGGTCAAGAATAAAAAGGTTTAGTTTTGACAGCCTGACAGTGTAGGACATTCCTCCAAAACCGACAATGCATCTGGTATTCTCTTGACTTAATTCCACATAATATTTTTGGAACACAGGAAATCACAAAGGTAGTCTTCACAGTCTGTTGCATAATTTTAATATAACATTCTGTAATGTAAACTATAATTTACATTAAATATTAACTATACTGTATAGTTCAATGTATAATTATCTTTTTTTGCCTTTTTTATTTCTTTCCAGCATTGTCAGCAAGATGGAACTATAAAAACTCAAGTAGGCTCCTTAAACTCTGTATGTCTACATTAAAAATTATCTGCCACGTGCTTGCCCAGTCTAGATATTATATATTTTTTATTTTCACCTGCTGCTTTTAGTACCAATTCTCCCATTTCGGTATAATCTGCCAACTTGATTTAGTTCACTATACCTGAATTTAGATTGATAGAACACAGGAAGTGGTTTGAACATAGATCCCTGTAGTGCTCCCCTTATTACAAAACCAACTTGAGCAATCACCCCTTACACTATACTTTAAGTATTTCAAAATCCAATCACGTCTTACGAGAAACATTACAAAAGCTCAGTACACAACAATACCTATGCGCCATGTATCCATTTCTATTGCTTGTTCCAAAATACTTGAGTAATCTTTAAGTATTTTTTTAAATCTTAAGTAAAACCTACCTTTTCTAAATGCACCTCGGTTTTCCCTAATTTTGTTCTAATTGTTTCCATATACTTACATTTAACAAAATTCAGATTTATCTACAATTACTTAGCTGAGTTTTGTCACTCTGTTTGTAGATGGACACTACATTATCACTTTACACATTTCCATCAAGCACATGATTTTAAAACCATTCTACAAGCCTGTATACCTTAATCACTGATAAGAAAAGCAACACAATGAAGAAGTACACACCAAAAAGAGCTTGTGTATTAAAAGCTTTGCAACAATTTAATGACTAAAGCGTCACAGGGCTTCTTATGCGTCATATGGGTAGTTAATTTATTAACGTCTTATGTTAAAGAAATCCAGACCAATTCCTTTCACCCATCAAGCCAAAACAACGGTTTAGTGTTTCTTTTAACAGAAGATCAATGCCTTCCGGCATTAGGAAACATTTAAAGGTCACCAACGTGTTTTAAATCAACATCGGCCTTTTTTACATATGGAGAAATGGCTACATTTTGTTTCCAAAATCCAAACTACAGCTGTCTTTTCACACAGATGCTTTTCAGACCACCAAGACACTATTTGATCAATTAATTACAAAGAATTACGACTTTAATGGCAAGACAACAGGCGCAACTGGAGGTCACCTGCAAAACAAATGCGTATATGACAGCTCTTTTTCTTTGTCTTGCTGGTGCACAGTATGTACCACAAAATGCCACTGTTCAAACCCTTTAAGTCAAGCCCAAACTTGATATCATCCCAAGGAAAACAATATAAAACAATTCTTCCATGTAAACCCAAATAGTGACCCGACCTCCACTAACCATTTGTGGGCTGTGTCGCAATCACTTGGTAACCAGTTTCTCACAAGGGAAGATGGCCGTAGGTTGCTGGTGAAGCATTCAGTGTTTGAGCACTATAACCCTTTAAACAGCAGCATTCAAATTCTAAAGATTTGTTAACAAGAAGAGTGTGTAAAAAAAACACTTGCATATTTCAACCTGTATTAGGTCAAAGAGTTCACAGCTCACCTGCATTACTGGTAGTGGGCTCCTGGGTGCTTGTCCTGTCTGGAAGGTGGACTACGTCCTCCTCATCGCTGGGATCTCGGCTGCTCCTGTGAGTCTCCTGCTCATCTGCCCCTTCCCTGACCTCCTCCGTCTCCGTGTCTGTCGGCTCACCATTCTTGAAGTACTTCTGCAGCCAGCCTGGGACGATGCTCTTCACCGTGTCAGTCACTCTGCTTATAATACCTTGCTGCTGTACAGGAGAGAAATAAGGAGGGACGGCTCAGCAAGATTGCATAAGAAGAGCCTCAAGAAAGGAATGGATTAAACCAAGGAATGAATCGGACAAATAAGGATGTGAAGAAAACGATTAACCATAAAACACAGCATCCACAATTGCTCAGTAATCTGCCTATCAGAATTGTCTCAGAAATAACACGTATAGGAACACACGGAGTAGCCACAGCATTATGCCAAAAGCACAGAGGGATCCTGAGCTATAATACCTATAAAGTTTATTCTCTAATAGGTGGAGAATTTCAAGATTCCTATATTGGAAAGCCATATACAATGTCCCAATTTATTTTCAACAACCTTTGTACATTATAATGCAGTTTTACTCTTCAAACAGTAAAAAACTTGTCGGTTGACACTTTGACCTTTGAGGTTCCAAAATTTTAACTGGTTACACATTCACTTTCAAATGCCAATAACTGCCTCAGCTCCATGCAAGTGAAAATACACTTGCCTAGCTTGCAGGGAGCCTATTGTGAGTAGCAGCAGTATGCAGTAGCATCTAGAGCCCTGGACCTGGAGATCATTGACGGGGCTCTAAGTAAGTTGTACACTGGCTTTTACTCTGCTTACAGCTACACCGTCACATACATTCCATAAAGGAGCTTTTGCTATCATAAGATTCAGCACATACTGTGCTAAGTGCTGCAACATAAAATAAAGCCAGGTATCAAGATGGGATTGAAATAAAACATAATATATTCAGACCATTCATGAAACTATCAGTGTGAAAAAAATCATGTCAATTGAAACATGGAGAAGTTCAGAAAGACTACTGAGAGAATGTTTTAAAGCAAAAGTGGCAACAAAAAAACACAAGTATCTACTAAAACTGTACATAGAACATAAATAGGTATGTGTAAAAGTTAGACAAAGGCATCTATCAAATATTTTTAACCATTTTATCGGCCACTAAAAAGACTGACTAGCACACGGCCACATTTACCTGAGTACGTCTAAAGAACGTTTTTAAGAAAAAAGGAATATCGGCAAAAAACAGTGGTTCGTTCTAAACTTTTCTAGCAAAACCCCTTTGCTAGTGTTTTTGCTGCAGAAGCATCTAAAGATACATCTGGATTTCAGTTTAGTGCTGAGGAAAAATATTTGAATTCTGAATTAACATTTTGACTAACAAAAAATGATACATTTGATAACCCTGCCTAAGATGTTTGTATACAGGAGCAGGACAGAAGCTGTGGCGTGAGAAAATACAAACACCCCCACAGTCACGCATCTACAAAGAAGTATTGATGCCTGCTTTTTAAGAAAGATTGAATATTCAAATAAAAACCGCTGGTCACATTGTCACAGACTGCTAGCACTGCCTTAGCTATGTCTTAATGGCAGCTGTACTAAAATGTATGTTTTCATGAGCCTGTAAAGGCTTTCACTAAAGCAACTGCATGACCTTAGTTTTAAAAAATTTCATTGAAGAAACTGTTCCAACCCAGTAAATTCAAGCACGTTGGGGCACAAGAGGGCACTGTCAAAACGCCAAGGGTTCAGCTAGAAAAGAGTCTGAACAAACTTCCAAACAAACATGCAGTTAGGAATCTGGGTCAGCTGTGCGTTTCAGACCTGAGTCTGCCTGCTCTCAGGACCTAGGGGAAAGACAATGCATCACACCCACAATCTCAGAGAGGTTTTTAAATCCCCTCAATTAAAATAACCACTAATTTGAACCAAAAATTCACCCCACAAACTGAACAGGAATGAAAGCTTCTACAGCATATTCCCAAATCCCAACCGTACTAGCTGAAATCAGCTCAGTAACCCTTTCGGCCGATAAAATAGCAGTACACCACAACAAAGGGACACTTTGAAAATGATAGCTTCCTTCAACGAAAAAGTTTATATACGCTCCATGTTATGAATGGAAATAATAACCAGAAAAAATAAGAACTAGGGTTTTGTCCAAAATGTGCATTGGCAGCCCTTCCATAATGCTGCCAAATTAACTCTTGTGAATTTAACTCAAGACAAATGTTTGGGAGGTAATGCCAGAGAATGAAAAAAGCTTATAATCATGTTGGCATCTCAATAAAGAGACTCTGAGCTATTTTACAATTTCTAAAAAGGCAACAACACTTAAAAGACATGTTTTTAAAAGAAAACTTTGGATTTGATCAATAACCGACACTGGTAAACAATGAATTATTGTTCTTCAGCTGTAAATCTTTTATTTATACTTCATTAAGAAATACATAATCAAAACTAGTTTTACCTTAATTTTTGGTTCACAACTGAATGATAGAAAAAAAAATGTTTCGTTTGGGTACCATGAATAATGACGCTCATTTAAAAAAAAATATCCCTCCTTCATGATAACAGAACTGTACTAATGCCAGACAGCGTGACAACTTGACCTGTAAGAAAGTACATTCCTGACTCAGCTGGTTCTGAGCTATGTATTAAGTGCAAGTGCAATGAGTAGATTATTAAAACTGTGTGGCCCTGATGCAGATATCTTAATGAATGCAAGCACAAAAGCTGTCAGATGATGCAGATGCTGATATGAACCTCTGGAAAGCTCATTACATACTCAAAACCTGGGTTGAGACAAAAAGTTGGAATAAAACAACCTGTACGTGTACCTTACACTTACACTAAAAAATGAATCCTGACATATCCACACTCTTATCACAACTTTAACCTTAACTATCACCAATTCTTTGACGATAACCCTATACCACATTTCTAACCTGAAATTCAAGAGTACATATTGAGCTGTCCAAATTCGGTTACTCAGCCCTCTGCTTGATAAAAAAGAATAATTAGGAGTAAATGATAAGAGCCGATTTGGGATGCGTTTTCAAAGAGATGTTAATTTGGTGAAGGGGACAATTTATAACTTAAATTTACAAATAGCTGCCTGATATTTCAGTTGTCTGGCACCTTTAAAAAAATACAGAACTTCTAAGACAACACAACAGAGGAAAACAAAATTCAGATGCATATGGATTTGTTGCCCTCTTCAAAATGTTCTCTAGTTAAATGATCACATTTGGAGAATCTGTGCAGGAGTGTCTAGTTACTACAGAACTCATAGCAACACAGAGTATTCGGACTGCATTGCACAGGGACACCTCACTTCCCAGCCTTTCTGGCAGGTTCATCCTGATGTGACTATTAGTTTTCCTGAATGATGGGTATGTGGCATTTAAGCCATGTATAAATGATGGGAGTCCCAAAAAACTATGCAACCCGATTCAAAGCTTCCATTGCAGATGGAAGGGGCGATGCAGATGCAGATACAGATACAGATGCAAAATGCAGGGGCGGAGCGGTGGCTCTGTGGCTAAGGATCTGCGCCTGTGACTGGAAGGTTGCCGGTTCAAATCCCCGCGGCCGGCAGAGGAATGGGCCCCTACTTCGTTGGGCCCCTGAGCAAGGCCCTTAACCCCTAACTGCTCCAGGGGCGCCGTACAATGGCAGCTTCTCTCCCTGTCTGTGTTTCCATGGAGAAAAGCCGGGGTATGCGAAAAGGCGAATTCCTAATGCAATAAATTGTATAGGGCTAATAAAGAAACATTAAAAACACTAAAAAAAGATGTACTGCCTCATAGGCTGGCCACACCAGTTTAAATTAGAACGTGCCCTCTGTGTGGTATATGTCTTCTCCCTGATTCTATACGAGTCTTCTCCATGTGCTCCAGTTTCCTCGAAGACACGCTGGTCAGGATAACTGACTCTCTCATTGTCCCTATGTCCGTCTTTCCTGCAACATACCATCCAGAGCGAGTCTCACCTTGTGACCCTCGCTAGGAACAAACAGCTTTCTGATACTAGATGAACTGATAGTTCAGTTTTCTTTCACTACACATTTTCCTTCCCCGTATTTTGGACAACTTTCGGCACAGTGAAAGCGCTTCGAAAGACCAGGACAGACAAGAAGAAAAAATATCCTGCAACTTAAGGCGCATTTAAAAAAAAAATTAAACCTCATTCCTAAGACAGAAGCATTCAGGAGATGAACTGGCATATTATGTAACAGGCCCAGTCTTGCATAATTTAACTTTTCATGAACTTGGCCTATTTAAACCAATTTTTGTACCTGCATCATGAGTGATGTTCTTAGATCTGTCATAATATGCCATCATGACAGATCTAAGATAAAAAAACAGCACAAAAAATCCCCAAACAGTAGCAAATCTGTTAACCAGCTGTATTTTTAAATGATTGGGTTAGCTACTACAGTTCTCCTTGGTGAAATCCTAAATTGCGTGATAAAGTTTGAAACAAAGGTTGCGAGTTAACAGCAAGATGCTTCAGTGTGACTAAAAACTCACAGCTCAAGCCTGTGGAATGACTTCATCTAATACAAACCTACACTCGGGTTCTTCTTGACAGAATCCACATGTCCAGAATTTGGAGTGATTTAAATGGAATTGAAAAAAGTTAAATATAACAACATTGTTATACTCGAATGGTTTTAAAAGGTGGGGGGGGCGTTCTTTTTCAAGCTTTTTGGGTGCCCGGACATGATATTTAAAGAGAGACGAAACTTAGAATAAAATACAGCACCCCACGAATAAACCACTTTTAATTGGGTTGGTTAGCGCATACTCCTCAATAACGGAGATTACACTTTAAACCTCACATTGGGAAGTGCAAAGGTTTAGGAATACAATATACTTATCCCGCTGGCGTTCGAACATCGAATGCCGCAAAATTTCGGCGATCTGCCCGCTTACGACGTGATCGCAATCACTGCACTGCGAGATCCGGAGCCACATGCTCGGAGCACAGGAGCGCACCGATCACCCTGACTCGCCGTCTAAAAGGACGGAACTCGGCGGTCTCAAGGATTAATTCCGCGAAGCGAAATTATCGGGGCTTTCCCCTGTTTCCACCTGGCGAGTGTGTGCACGCCACTCCGGCAAGAGTTACAGTCTTAAAGCAACATGCGGGGCCTGGACTCGCTCCAGGGTGGACGCACGTTACATTTTTAGCGCCCGAAAAAAAAAGTAAATAAACAAAAAAAAATCAGCGAAGAGAATACCAGTAAAATCGCAAAATGATGCAAAGTTTAAGTACCGCTTAATGACAATCCGATAATGCACCCCGACTGCCTCTTCACGCCACCGCTACTCGCAGTGTGCTCCCGGGCTGCCTTATTTCCCCGACCTCCCCGATGTGTTCAGCCTGCCTGCGCGCCCAGTAGGCCGCAGACACCAGGTACCAGAGAGCGCAGGCCTCCGAGGATGGGGCAGACCAGGCCGCAAGACGCCGTTACAAACACACAACACCTGACTACCACCAGCGAGCAAGACACCGCCGTTTTCTTTTAGCCACAAAGCAGAGTTCAATTTACCTGTTTGCCTTTGGCGTAAGGTTTCGAAGCGATGTGGTACCTCCTAGTTCTGATTTTCCCTCCTCCTGCAGCCGCCATGGTTTACTCACAACAGCTCACCGCTCGGTATCGGATACTCTTCTCCCGTCAGCCTCCGAGAAGCCTGGCCCGCCGCTATACCGACATGCATCGCGGGCGAGGCGTATGCCAAGGGTTTGTGGGACCTGAAGTTCTGTTTTCTGGTACGCCTCGTGGAAGAGTTAACTTAATTTTTTTTAAATAAAAAAGCTGAATGCGTCGGATAAAATCATACATTCGTCAAGATGTATTTTTTATTAATCACATTTAACTTACGTACACACGGAATATTACCATTTATAGACACGTCTTTGAAACGTACAAAAAGGAATTTGGGTACACCGACCTGTTCAGATCTTTCTATCTTGACGACGTTTGAGCACATAGGTTTTACTGCTAGAATTTTACGAGTGACACAATTTGTTACCTGTACTTTAAATTGAGTTGATTGAGTGAAGGTTTTTGCTATTCTGAGAACCTCAATTCAATTCCCATGTTCCAGGCTAGAAACACTAATTTTGTCAGTGCTCACCTCTAAATGATTTTTTTAGCATGCTGACAAAAGGTTTAAACTATTCCATGTAAAAGCAATCTAATTTATAACTTAAACGTTACTTACACTTGATTTAACCTTTGCAATCTCAATGCTATGCCCAAGCATTCTTTTGTCCTTTTTTTATTACTTCCTCATACTATGTAGTTGATGACGGTGAGAATTCAGTGTACTTTGCCTGAATAAAGAATAAAATCTCCGGAGGAATTGTGACATCACCCAAGCACAGTCAACACACCAGAGGTAAAAAATCAGCATATATTTTATTTTAACTCCCCTGGGGAGCTGGAGTACAACTTGTACTCTCTGACTCTGTAAATACAGTACAAGAACCCTGAATAGCTCCTGAATGCCTTCCATGCAGGTGCTGGCCATTCTCAGATACCTTCCAAGCTGGCCTTGCCTGCAAGTTGCTCTTAAACCAGGCAAGAAAGCAACCCAGTTGCAGTCTCCCACATCTACTCTTGCCCCCTAAACTGGGGCAGGTAAACTCCACTGGGTGTGTGATAGCCAGAAATATGGCAACTGAAATTACCGCTTTGAATTACTGTGAAGGGCATTCGTCTTGATTTTCAAATGTGATAGTGTAGGACGCTTTCCGCAAGAAATGCAGTGGATGGAATTGCAGGACAGGCACAATGCCCTCTGGGTGATCTGGAGTGGATATGAATTTACTGGCAATACAGTGTCTTCTGGTCCATCACAAAGTGTCTAGCACGGATTGTGAAGAGATCTGTGGATTAGAGTGATCTTTCCCGAACAAAGTTTCCTTCCATTTACACTGGCCAACCATTTCAGGGAACATACCAGTACAGTCAGGATTGAGGTCCTTCCCAGTCCTGTAATATATACACACACTATTGTGTCTGCCACAGTCATGGCCACAAAGACCTCTGTTTCTGTCCTTTGGCAGGAATTTAAAAGCCCCAATGCCAGAAAAACATCAAGTGAAATTTAATATAATTTTGTGCAGAAGAGTCCACATAGGAAGATGGCACAAATACATATGAGGCAGTAATAGTGAGATCTAGGAAGTTACAGTCTGCATGAAAGGATCTATGTTTTTATACAGTATGTAAATATCCTTTTTAATGTCCTTGTAGTACTTTAGAGCGATTTTACATTCAAAGGTAATGAAGTCATCCTCTGGAACAGCCTCTATGCCAGTGAGCCTTGTTACTTGAACCGAGTGAGAAAACAGTCCTAAAAACCTTTGGTTTCAGCTAGAGTTACAGATCACGGATCTGAATCCGTGATGTAAAGAGTTCAGGGTTATATTGGCAAGACTGCAGACTGGTGTTGTACACAGAGCTTCAGAGAAAGCACACACAATTATACAGTAAATGACATATCTGTCAGTGAAGATATTCAGCCTTTAGGAAGTGGCCATAAGCCATTTAAGCATACTGTATGTTTTCTTACAAACCTTTTCATGAACTGCCTTTTTGGGAGATGCTCTTCAGACGGCCTTTAACGGAAGAGCTAAGTAATAAGTAATAAAAACCTATAGACATCCAGAATAATCTGAAAAGCCGATTCACACAGCCATTACTGAACTGTCACTCTGATTCACAAGAAGAAGTACACTAAGAAAGACACTACTGATCGATGTGTTTGAGGAGTTTGGTAATGACTGATTTTTTCTTTCAAATATTTCTTACAGTATAACAATATAATATGTGTCAGACTGCAGGATTCTCAATACAATTGTCCAGACAGAAGGGGGGTAATTGTATTTTATGCATGAGCCTTTAGTGGGTGAAACTTAAAAAAAATGTTTTGCTTTCTACTGTACATAAGAAAGGTTACAAAAGAGAGGAAGCCATCTGACCCATCTGATCCATTTGGTAGTTTGTAGTTAATTGATCCAGGGATCTCATACAGCTGTTTCTTAAAAGGAACCAGGGTACCAGCTTCTACAATATGGCTAGTTGGCTTGCTCCGGAATACAACAATTGTAACAGCAGTATTAAGAATATAAGGATGAAGCTTTGTCATACAACCAGAGTTTTAAGTTAAGAATTTTTACAATGCAACTAAATCACCTAAGGCTTTATTCAGAACCCTCCTGGAAATCAACATAGGACTCCAGGTGCAGTCCAACTTGAGAATTGTGCAGTTTCTTGGCTAACTTTCTGGACTTTCATTTAATCCTGAATGGGCAAATTAAAAGTACAGGTTTAGATACTCTGTGGTTCAACACAGTGATGTATCTTCTTTATTCTCAAAAGCACTAAAAGCACTGTGACAGCACTAAATGACTTTACTTGGTAATTAAAAGCATGGTAATTAAAAGCATGGTTTTGAGTCCTAAGATATTGCTTTATATGGTGATACTCTCATAAAGAACCAGTATTATTTTTCACAAAAAATCCCTTTTATCTTATTTTGTGAGGAAGTTGGTGTTGAACAGATAAGCTATTTGTTACATAGCGGTGGCAGGCGATAGATTGAAATATCACAGTTCTTCTGAAAGAAGTCAGCAGCTAGCAGGGAGAGCCCAGTGTTTAACAGGCATTGCTCAAGCCATAGTGCCGATTCTTAGTCATTTTAACAGCTCTTTTTTGCTGTGCTGTAAATTGTACTTCAGTGCATATATTTAAAACAAATGAAAATGTCTCAGGAATAGGTAAACGTTTATTCCACGCTGAAAGGAAAAGAGACAACGTTTCAGATGTGGTCAAAATCCTGAAGAAGGCAACATAGCTGAAACATTGCATCTCTTTTCTTTTCCTTTAAGCATGGAATAAACCTTTACCTGCTCCTTTGCAGTTGACACATCTACCTTTCAGAAATATCTTATGAATGCCAAGATGAACTGGCTTCTGACATAATGACTGCTTAAAATAAGTGATGACCCTTGAGTAATGTACCAGATAGAGAACTTGACAATGCTCATGACTATCTTGGAATGAAGAAAAAAAGACAAGAAAAGTATTTACATTGTAAACATTCTGTATTCTAAAACACTTCTGTACCAATTAAATAGAGTTGGTGAAATACAATATAAATTACAATTCTGTACAGTACAGTGTAGTAAACACTATGTCCAAACAGGGGGCTATTTACACCATCGATTCGGGGAGAGCAGCTTTTTTAAAATAAGGTCCTGGGTTTTTACTTGAAATTACAGTAGACCGTTTGTTTTTGCAGCTCCTCGTGATGAAATCTGTTTAAAAATACTTTTAGCAATACTTTTCAAGCAGAGCACACAAGACCCACTATCATCCAAGTATATAAAACTATGATACATACATTTTTTTTGTTTCCCCATCATTGTCCAACCCTACCATTCCACATAAAAGTTTAAATTAGGAGAGTCTAAGTACCATTACATAATGGAAATTGTACTTGTTCCAAAACACAACAAAACTGAAGCTCTCTTTGTAGCAGTAACACTTTTCTCAGTCCTGTATCTACCTGGCAGACAGACTTGAATGTTAGTGTTTTAAATGCCTTGAGGCACTGGATGATGCATGGTGATTGAGTTTGTACGGATTCCAGTAAAAGCCTAGTCAACACAGTAGCGGCCTTTTGGAAGACAGACGTCATGGAAGAGTGTTTTGTGAAACACAGAGAAGCAAAAGGCATTACAATACCTAGCCATCAAGGGAAATATGGCACAGAGCTTTCCCTTTAAAAAAACAAACAAACTAGGGTATGGACAGCAGATATAATGGGTTCTTTGGCAATTCACAACATTTAAAATCATACAGACAAGGAGTTAGGAAAACAGACAATTTTAACAGTGGTCTAGTTTCTAACAGAAAACCCACATTCTCTCAGGAGGTAAGCTTGTCTGAGTGAATAGGCGTCTCCAATGAAGTAATTCAGAATTAATACAGCATGTCAAAGTTATAAAATGTGGGCTTTAAACTAAGTACATGTGTATCTGTATAATGTGCACCAACTACTAGCTGTTAGCTGGTGTCTAATAAAAGGACAAAGTCACGACCCAGCAGAAACCATTCAGTCACCTTTCCGAATATACACATCAGGTTCCAATATACACAACCAAACACTGTTTCTCTACGCAGCAGGTCGCGTAGCAAGAGCAAAAGCCGAGGATCAGCTGACCCACGAGCGGCGGTGTTCTTGCGTCTTCGGGGGGGTGGCGACGCCTCTCCGTTTCCTGCTGGTGCTGGCGGCCGACTGGGACCTGGGTACGCTGTCCTGCGCTTTGACCTTGTGGGGGGCTGGAGAGAGGCGGGTGGGCTTCACAAACACGCCGTGTCCCGGGAGGCAGCGGAAATACTCCCGCCCATGGACAGTGCCGTCGTGTTTGCCTGTAAACACAACAAATAAAAACATTTACATCCACAGGATAGATATTTCACAACGCAAACTTTCTTTCTCCGCCTCAGTGGCGATGGCTCGTCTCAGAGTAAGAAGAACTTCCTTTTTAATTTAAGAACTTCAGTCCCTCTCTGTCCACAAATATTTAGACCACTTTTAAACATAAGTGATAGTTTTACAACACGTGGTGTGCCAAACAAGACTTTGAAATAAGCATGCAGCTCAAGAGCTACATCAACATAAGAGCTAACATTTTTCTCTACCAGTGAAAACAAGTTATACAAATGACAATTTACGGTCTCCTGCTCATTTACAATAATAAACGTTATAAGCTGATGGGAAGAAGGAACTGTGTCAGCATCGACACCTTAGCATAATACAGCAGATACAAGATCCTTCTGTATCTCAGAATAAATGACCACTGTATACGTTGTAGTACGTCTATGACTGTATGTAAAGTGATGTAAAAAAGAAAGAACACCCCCTTGCGATTCTATGGTTTTATATATTAAGACATATATGCATCTAGTTCTCAACAACTCCTAGCAGTAGATAAATCTCAAATCATGTGAGGGATAACGCACAAAGTTTACTTTGTTGTTTTTTATCAAGCAAATAATCAGTCAATATTCAGAAGCCTTGTGTGAAAACGTAAGTGCACCCTTACTGCTTCCATATGAGTTAAAAAGGCAATTAGAATCAGGTGCTGCAAAATAATCCTTAGAGTGTGTATTTTCTTTTTCATATTACTGTAAATATGAGCACTTCTGTCCTGGTGATACTAATCAACAAGTATGTGTTTAACTGTCCTTAATTGTTCCTCAGCATCAAAACCACTTACCAGCTGGAAGGTCAAGCTCCACTCCAACCCAGACTCCCTCTGCAAAATCCACAGCACCAACATAGTGAATAGTCCCAGTTTTATTTCCAATACACACATGTTCGCCTGGTGCCATCCACTCAGGAGAGTGTCTTAAAGGAGGACCCTCATCACTGCTTGAGGAGTCCATATGATTCTTGTTCATGGATGTGTCTGTAGCTGGAGGGGTAGAGTCTCCACCCGATTCCACAGACACCCCAGCAGTCAGTTCTTCACTCGAGTTTGTCAGGCACATGTAATCGGTCATCCTTTGTGTGCTCTGCAAGGCCTCGACAGGGGCACACAGTGACTGTCGGCCATTTTGCATTGGGCTATGGATTTGGTTAATAGCACCACACTTAGAGATTTGATCCAGTTCTTTCTGACCTGCCAAAAAGCCTTTTTCTTCACACTGCTCGTCAATAAACTGCCCAATGTCCTTCTCATCATCTGCGCCTTTGAAGTCTGTAAACTCTTGACTGGAGAGACACAGAGCATTTTCGTTCGATGATGAATCTGGCACAACATCAGAAGCTTGTGTTGCAGAGGCTGATCTACTGTCCTGACAATTTAGCGAGCATGAGGAGAAAATGGTTGCAGTTCTGGAGGGAGTCCTACTTTTGGGTTCAGCAACCTCCTTGCATGCAAATGACTCATTTTCAAAGGCACTTTTAGTTTCAACTGAATATTTTGCTGCATGTTGTGGGGCTTCCTCAACGTGCTCCAGCTGGTCCGGGCTGAAGGAGAGCCTCCTCTCCAGATGTGAGGGGTCACAGGACTCAGTGTCTCTGTTCTGATTGGCCAGCTGGTCAGTACTGTCACTGCCAGCGAAGAGCACATCAGACAGAGTGGCGTTAGAGGCACTGTGGGAGAAGTAGCCGCTGGTCATGCTACTGGCAGTGGGGCTGCGGGAGACTTCTTTTTCTAAAACTCGACAGCTGGTCAGCTCAGATTTGGAAGAAAACAAGTCCCTGCTCTCCAGGCTGGCATTGTAAACATCAAAGTCTGCAAATTCTTCAGGAATGTAAGGCTGTAAACTCTGGAGACCATGAGAGCCCACACCGGGCTTACTCACGCTGTCCGAATCAGTATCGTCTTCTTCAGAATCCTAAAGGTTGATGAAACAAAGAAATACAGTTTAACAGAATGAAGAATAACTTAAGAAACTTGGAGAGATATTCGGATAATATGTTAAATTGTTTTCACCATTTTAGACCACTGATGATAAAATAATTAATTTATAAAAGGCATTTGTAGCCCCTTGTATACTTATTTTCAATAAGAACATGTAAAATCTTTGGATTTTTGTCAAGAAGGCTGACGCATTTTCTTAGGCCCAGAACTGTTGCCTATGCCTTTGAGCATAAATAAAAGGCTCTGCGCCGCAGGTCTAGAAAATACCTGGAAGATTCATCACATAAGCTACTTCATAAACATATCCTCCTCAGTTAGTGAGGGCTGAACTTTCGATGCAGAAAAATAAAAGTCTACAAAGCCTAATGACGGTTTTTAAACTTTTATTGCCCTGAGGCCTGTTGTTTATTAGAAATTCCCACATTTACATCCAAAAGCCATAATAATAGGTACAATATCAGTCAAATGAACACATTATCCTGGTGTCGGGCAATGAGAGACTGGCTAAAGGAACACAAGAGGAAGATTTCCATTGCCTATCCAGGCCAGACCAATTCTCAGATCTGAGTGCTATTACAAATGGGCAGAACCTGCAGATTGTGCAGTTGGATTCCACGTCTTAATCTCCATCAAAACAATGGTGACAAAGGCAATTCTTCTGGAAGAATGGGATGAGGTTGATAATAATGGTCGTTTTTATTTATAACGCACATACACATACAGTATAGGACTGGGGACACTATTGGCTGCCAAGAGGCCCAAAATTATTTAGTACAGTTCCTACAGTATATGTAGGCTGCACCTAAGAAGAAAAAAAACATTTTCTGATCATCTTTAGGCTTTCCAGTGTCACTAAGTTTTCAGCAATTTTCAGTGATGTGGCATTGACCCTAAATTTTTACTCAACTTTAGGAGTACCTATCAAAATTAATATTAATTTAAATCTTAATTTTGGTCTTCAACAAATTCAATTTTGTGCTTTTCATTTTAAGCTATACAAATTATTAACAGCATTCAGATCAAGGGTTTTATTTATATGTGTTACATGACTGACACAAGTGTTGCTCCAATGAAAGCTCTCCTTTACTCATTTTCTTTTTCACAAAAAAATATACAAATATAAAAACAGTAGCAGCAGAATTAAACTTCTGCCTTTCAGAAGAGAATCTAGGTAACATTATTTGTATCCCATTGTTGTCATGGCACTATTAAAATGTGAACATTTATTTACCACGCCAGCTTTCTCAAGACACTGCATATGAGCAAGCCCTCCTTATACCCACTAGCTGGTAGCATGACAGTAAATGTGGGACTTACAATCTTAGCTCCTTGTGTGTTATAGTGATCTAGTTGCATGCTGCTGGCAATACATCCTGAGGACACAACACTGTCAGGGCTGTGAGCCAGCTTAGAACTATCCTGAGATGGAGGCATGCTCTGCAATGGTTGAGACACACAACAAGCAAAACGTCACACAAACAAGGCAATGGGCAGGTTAATTCAAAACACTTGAGACATGCAGTTAAAAAGCGAATGGCGAGATAGGCATGCACAACACAAAAAACACTACTCCGCCATTCCCATGTGACAGCACAGTACATATTCATGCCAAGGCTCAGGCAGAACACATTGGTAAATCTTGGGCTGGCTGGAACAGGATGGGAAGGGCAATGTGACATCTCTAGCGAGGTGATGCATTTACACTGCATCCAAGTGGAAACATCATTTTCCTTAGCCAAAATAAGATAGCGGAAGAGAAACAGCTGGCTTCTGTAGAGCCTCTAGAATGTTTTAGGGATATTCAAAATGATTTTTATATCTAAATAAAGGAAGCAAATTTCTTAACCCAATTCCTATTCCTACATTTCCATCTGGATACATTCAAGAGCACTAACTATTCTTGATATATGAGGTAATTCACATGCACCTGCAACCAATTAAATTTATTAGCTTGCTTCAGGTCATCAGCAGTTCCCTCTGGACTAGGCTGTTGCACTTGACAGTGCACAGTTCACACTTGCTGCACATTTCAAACATACTAATTTTTGAGTGCCGTCATGGACTGAGGGAGAAAGTTAATACCTTTAATGCCAAAATTAACAATAGCAACAATACAAAGGGTAGTAGGAGGTTCCTGCTTTTGAAAATGGGTGCTCAGTATTTTGGAAAGTACCTTCTCCTGGCTGTGACTATCAGTAATGCAGTATAAACGGGGTCTCTCTCTGTGCAGAGAGACTGTCTGGGGGGATCAGTGTGTTACCTCTTGTCCAAGGAGAGGTCTTGATTCCAGGGAATGCTTTACTTTGTGCTCTTCTTTGACAGGCATTAACGACTTTAGGAATTTGGGTGGCTGAGGTGATAATGCTTTAAACGGACTTGCATTAAAGAAAAGGGGAGCTTCTGGTACACAACCTGAGAAAAACAAGCAATGAAAGTTTCTCCTTCAAAAGAACTAAGACAAGTTTTATGAAAATATAGAGAAATACTGTACAATCAGTAAAGCACTTATTTATTTTTTCCCCATTTTCTTCCATGAATTAATATCTAAGCGAAAAAACCCTAAACAAGGCAGATGGAAAATTTGTAGATGTTCTCTTTAGGTTACAACGACTTTTGACTATTTTAATAGTGACTTTCAGAAAATATTCCACAGCCTTAGAACCATTTAGGGAAATAAAAACAATTTAGTATAATAATAAATGTTATCTGACATAAAACTGAAAAACTAAAGTATACAATGTGAAATTTTATTTCAAGACATTTTCCAGCAAAAATGAAATGGATTGGATGGAGTTTTATTTTCCATTTGAGCTCTTAAATACTTAAATGGGACAACAATTATTTCCCTAACTGGACAACAGGATAACTGGATTCTTTCCACGACTTTTATAGGCACTGCTGTAGGATTGTGACTTTAAAAATATCAACTGTGGGAAACATGAAATGGGTTCAGATCAGCTAGTCTGATCTTGTCATAGACTGGGATGGGAAACCTCCAAGGAAAACCAGGTCCATGCTGCAAGTAGTGTTGCTGGACCAGTACAGTAGGTGGCACTTATCCACCTGGACCAAAAGCTCCACACCCAGTGTGGTGGGACATCAAAGATCCCATGGCACTGTTTGCAAGAAAAGAGCCTTAACCCTTTATTTCACTTTGGGCTGCACAATCTTGCCTTCCTAAATTCCAGGAGGTAAAGTAACTTATCTGCTGCATCTGCTAAGTAGCTGGGGTGCTGCGTGTCACCCCAGCTTTGGGTTCCTTTGGGATGAAAAGCCTTACACAAGCACATGGAATTCTTCTTCTTCCTGATTAGAGCAATCGAATGATCTACAAGCTAATTTTGGAAAGAGGCCAAATAGTGATGCAAACAATTGGGTCTGGAGCTGACACATGCTGTACTGTATGATGCAGAACTATCCGTATAAATCAAGCAGCAGCTTTCAACAAGGAAATACGAGCCTGCAGCCCAGTGTGGATTTCCATCCCTTCATGATCCATGTGATTTGAGAGCTTTCCAGATAAAACACTGTCCCAGAGCTCTGCAAAGCAGCTTGCGGAGGAGTGTTCTGATGCAGCGTGTGCCCTTCTGCACTAATGGGGAATGCTTATAATGCAAAGCACCACGCAGCCCGTGCAGTTCAATGTCAGACGCACAAAGGGCCTATGTGAAATGGATTTTTGTTGTGTGCGAATGCTTTCAGCTGAAGCATCTGCTACACAAGGCAACTCGCTACACAAGGTACAATAGCTCTGGAAAGGTTAATTTCATGGGCACTTACCGTGATTTTCTTTACTTTTGAGGGGTGAGTCCTTGGGGAGAGTTCCATAAAGAGATATGTCCTGATAACTGGACAAGCAGTCTGAAATATCCAGATGGCTTTCTGAGTGGCCCTGTGATAGAGGAAAGCAATTGGGAAGATGAAGGGTCATCTCCAAAACATGTTCACTGCAGAAGGGGCTGCTTCAGCTTTACTGCTGCTAACGATGTAAAAGTGAAATGAGCAGAAAGAAATTCGACAGAGATCTTGACTATACATTACTTGTACCTCATGTTTCCTTACAAACAAAATTTGAAAAGCTCAATATAAAATTGAACTGCTCAGTTAAGTATGCCTTATAAAAAGTAATGTAACAATATTAATTAATATTAGTGGCAGTATGAGGTGAGCTCACTTCAAAAATGTAGTCTTGAGTGATATACAGGGGATATACTTTCTGAGGGCCAGCAAGAACTTGTAGTCACACCTGGCTGTCCGGTGAATGACAGAAGAAAAAAGATTATGAGAGTAATATTCCTGCTCCAGTGACGGCAGTGCAGCCCGTAGCAGACGGCCAACACAGAATGTTTTAAGACTCTTCGTCTCTGACAGACATGGGATATTCAGTCCATCCAAGCTATTAATGATTTACTAATTATTATTAATTGACATCAACTACAAATTAGCACTGTTCCTGAGTCTCTGGTGCCGTTTGGAATTTGCTGAACTTATAAAAGCCTCAGGCCCAAGGCTTCTCTGGAACTGAATGGCATCACAGTTTGCCATGGAAATCCACGCCTCTGGTTGTCTTTCACTTACCTGCCCCTCTTCTCAGAATTTTAGCAGCTTTCCTACCTTAAAGTCATCATCCTCAGTGAGGTCAGATCTCCCACAGGACACCTGCACACAGACACCAGGGAGGTCAAAGCCAAGCCAAACAGATCATTTTATCACTCTCGCATCAAAGGAAACAAAATTCACTGACAGGCCAGGAATTGATAAAATAATTTCTGTTTTTGCTATTGTTACTTTTTAGGGTCAATTCAATTACATGTTTCTGGACAACTGGGAAGAGTGATGGTCGATTCTGAACTCAGTCAAGGGTTAATGAATCAGAAGGACCAAACTCTCCACTTAAAACATATCAATTATATCAATTAAACAGTCTTGAAAAGGCACTTATCACAAGGCTTCCTTTACCTACAGGTTGTGAGACTTACGTGCTGCACGTTGGGTGTGCTGATGCTCCTCCGGATGTGCCTTCCTTTTGCAGACAGTGCTTCTTTGACTGTGACAGCCTACATGAAGACAAAACAGCAGTCCATCAGCTCCCACTGTTGATGATACATCGACATGCTGCTCTACAGAGATGTAGAGCACAGGTCTAAATTTCTGTACTGAATGACTTTTGAATTACAAGTCTGACCTCCAGTGGGAAATTCTGGGATCTTTGCTTCTTTGGCAGTACAGCATTTCCGTTGGTGGAAACTTGTCAGTGTGTTAGCAGTGGGAGATAAAGCATAGGAAAGTCTCAAGTCTCTGTCTTAAGCTGACATATTAAGATTACAGAGCATTTTATCAAACTTGCTTACTGTCTTACTGTTTGGAGCAACCAGTAGAGGTAGCGGTTACAGGACAGGCTGGCTCTACAGTCCAGACATCAGTGTGAGTACTGTGAGCTGCTGTGTTTGGTCAACTTGCAGAGTTGGCAATGACAGCTGTGTTAGTCCTCTGACGTCTGAAAGCACACTCTGTGGGAATGGGTCAACGGCACAGAGATGGCACACAAGACGCTGATTAGAATGGACAGCTGTTTTGAGCAGGCAGTATGATCACCGTCTTTGTCTCCCTTGTGCAATTCAGGGAAGCTGCTGCTGCTGTGAGCTCCAAAAATTGGTTCTTTCCAAATAGTGGTGTGTAAAAACTAATTGGCCATTAAAATAAAAATAAACTTGTCTGCCCTTTTAGACTTTATATGATTTTTGTCTGATTGGGTCCACAGAGAAAAATTCTATCCTGAATGTCAGCCACTAGGAATAACACAAATGTAAGAATACTAAGACCAGAGCTGCACAAATGCAGCATTACATTAAATGCTTTATGTTTGTGGTTTATATGATGAGGCTGGAGCCTGCATGTGCAATCCATCTCCAGTCTTTTAAGAGATCCCGACCAGAAGTACTGTAGTACTCCATATAACTCCATGTGTTAGGCGGCCATCCTGTGATACTTGATATTGTTATATTGTTCCTGTCAGAAACTGTTCTGTTCAGTTGAATCACTTCTGTGTTACTGGCAGTATTCCTATTGAAAAACACCCCTTTGACCTCTGAACATACAATTCTGTGGTCCTGTAATGTGCAGAAAGCCACTGAACAATTGTTATACCCAGTACAGGAACAAACCACATTATACATTGCCATCATTCAAAACGTTGTCCCTGTAAACAGTGACTGTTTAGGATTAACTGCCTCCTTCAGCTTATATGAGAATTTACGTTAGATTATTTTGATCTTTTTTACTAGCTGTAGTAATTTATCATGGAAGGAATTAGGATGTTCATGTAATACAGGTGTGGTGACAATCCACAAAACATTTTGGAGTTATAAACAAGACTTTCACTCTCAATATGTAACAATTTCAGAAATCCATTTTTTTGTGAAAAGCTGCTCTGTACTAAATATAAAGCAATTTAAATAAGTGTCTCATTGCCACTACACACTACATACAGCACGAGAGATGCATGCGATGAACACACTGCATCACGCTGAATCTGAATAATTTGACGTTCTTAAATTGTCAGGTCACTTGTCACTAGCTGCTCGCTCTCTACTTGCACAGAGATGGAACAGCAGACACAAGAGGAAGCAGAAAGCAGGAGCAGAAGCTGCAGTACTGCCAGGACCTGTCTGAGGCGCTCCAGGCTCAGGATGTTCTCCACCTCCAGCACGCCGCGCGTGTACTTTTCGATGTAGGTCTCTCCGTCTGCCGAGCCCTCGCTCTCTCCTCGTGCCGCCATCAGAGCCAGCGTCTCCCGGTCCTCCGTCTCCTCTGAGGCCTGGGCGGGCAGGGAACAGGGGATTACTGGCTCCTCCTAGCCCCACCTCCTAGCACGACATCGGCGTGTGGGCTTGGGTGTGCGCGTTTGTGTGCTAAGGTTTGCACCAGTTTGATGACGGCCTTTTCAAATGACTGTGCTTTTCAGCTGAAAGGGGAACTGCAGTCCCAATTTCTCAGGCCAGGTATTAAATCTCGGTAACAAAATCAATTCAATTGATGTTATAGAAAAAATGAACAAATTTCAAATTTTTAGTGAAAAAGTACAATAAGTCACCATTGTTGTCACAAACTTTCATTCGACTTCCCACAAATTGCAAATTGTGTCCCTTCCTGCTCACTAGTCATCGTAATGACTAATTTAATGGGGTGTACGAGTAAATAAGTACAGGTTGTGCAGCAGACATTTCACCACAGAAATGTTCCAACATGATCTGCATGCAGAGTTAAAAAGTAAGTAGCATTTGTCGGCAAAACCATCTCGAAATTGAGAGCGATATTTCTATTGGATTAAAAGAGATGTATTCACAAGCCTGCTTGTTTACAATATAATAAGGCTGCAACACGTCACCAGACGTTTTGTTGCCTTGTTTTGATTCGCTGTATATGGAGCTACGCATACCTGGAACTTATAGTCTATTTTGTGATGTAAGTTGGAGGTTTTACAAGTTACTGTGTACATTTTACTTTTACTGTGGTTTAAAATGCACTCATCAATGCTGATTCTTTATAACCCCAAAACATAAAAATAGCTTTGCAGTTCCCCTTTAAAATAGTGCAGATTGCACATTAATAACAGCGCCATTCAAAATTGTGTGTTCTAAGTAGAAGTCAACATTGCGGAGGAAGAGACTGCAGTGAGGCACCAGAGGTTATGAAATAGAAAGCTACAATATTATATAGTATACAGTACATACAGTAAAAGCTACATTTATAAAGCTACCTTTGACCACATTTATCCAGCAACCATATTGTTACAGATGTACTGTTTTTGTAGAAGCCCAGTCAAAGGCATTAGTACTATACAGTATGTACACAGCTCTTTGCAAATTAGGTTTAGTATGATTGCACATTTTAAACATTTTAAAGTGATAATGCATCCACATCTGCAACCTGTTAAAATGCACTGTGAGTCCGATATGGGGGCATTGGAAGTGCTCAGTTACTATTTGACTATTTGGTTATATACTGTAGTTATTATTTGTCCAGTTAGAGGCTCCTAAATGACTGGAAGTACAGTAGTTTTGTGGACTGTATCACAAACTTGTTACAGCGAAATAGTAAAAATGGAAATACTGTAACAATGCACTACACTGATCAAATTCTGCAGTGTTAATTCACAATGAGTCTTTCAATTTGTTACTGTAAGGTAATTATTATATTCATAGCAGAGAGAAAGTAATATTAATATAATATCTGATACACAGTGCAACATTGTGACGGTGTCGCAGAAGACAATTAAATTACCTTCGGTATGTTAGACACAATTTCATAAGTGACACCACAGGAATAGAGAACATTCTTCAAAGACATTCTTCTTTTCAGACTCTGGGTAAAACTCTGTAATAAAAAAAACATTTAACACTGAATTTTATGGTGAAAGAGAACTAGAAAAAGACTAACAGCCTTTTGGTCATTTTTCCCTGGCCCTCTACTGGCAATTCTAGTATCTGTGGAATGCCAAGATTGCAAAAAGAATCTCACATCGACTCCAGGGTTCTCTTTGGAATCCAATACCAAGCTACAAACAACAATTCACTTCATAATCTCAGAATGCCGCTTTTACTCCAAATCCGTATTAAAAAGAGATGTCAATAAAACAAAATCTTAGATTCGCGGATTGCAATTGATGGATAGCTGAATACAGTGAAATACCTACTACCAAATTGCCACCTAGTGTTCTTCTTTATTATTCAGTTTTACTTTTTTTTTTACTGAGGCAATCTGAGTGAGCTTCCTTGCTCAAGAATACTGGAGCGGTTTTCCACTGGTATTTGAACACAACCTTCCAGTTCAGAGTCCAGAGCCCTTAGCACTCCCCACCCACAAGTAAACAACAGCTGCTTTCTGCATAACAGCATGGAGGATGAGTTTTATATGTACTGTACTAATTACATGCTTATGTTCAAAAGAAAAGAAAGTCACCAACAATCTCCTTTATTTTATTTATCTGTTATTTGTAATGAATACAATATAATACAACCTGCCTCTGTCTTGATACAGAAAGGTGTAATTTTTACTTCACCTGCTTGTTATAAATGTTGACAGCAATCCTCTTCCTTATGACTAACTCCATAGGAGCAGGGTGACTGAGCTGAACAGTTGCTTTTACTATCAGATATATCCGTTCGTTCGGTGGAGTAATTCTGTTTAGATGGACTGAGTCATGAATGGACGAGTCCCAGGAGCAAACCGCTAACACCTGGACAAAGACAAGAATGTATATCACTGCATTAAATGCACTTTGAAATGGTGATTAACTGTTTGAAATGGTGACTGGTAAAGGCAGAACTTCAAGCACTGACTTACTGCTCACATCGAAAGCAAGATTTTACACTTTTAATATTGTACTACGGGCTGTTCTCAATTGATGCACTCTTGATTTGTACCAATTTGGTTTATTGGAGTTCAAAAATATTTACTGTTGCCTAACTTGGAACACAAATGGCATTTAAAATGCTCACTGACAGTACAAGGATAGAAAATAGCTACTTCACCTTGACATTTAAGATTAAATCGATACACAATAATTAATATTTAGTTAAAAAATTTGTACAACAATATAAACAAAATGTAGTACAACATACATTAATAAATATGTGTCATTGTTTTTATTTGGGAGCTCATCTATTCGACTGGGACTGAACCTGGAACACTTCCTCCCTATTTACATGCATTCCTATGGGGAATTCATTTTTAATTTCTGTGTTTTTCTTTTTTTTCAAGAATGTATCCCGCACATAATTCAAGAAATCCTGTCAGTTTTGTTCTTTGAAGGGCTTAATGCTTCAACTCCAATATGCAAATATTACGACTTTTTGGTTGTGCCGAAAATCATTTCAGCAATGCTACTACTTGACAATGTTGTATACTGAGGGCTTAAAATGAAGGAAATTAATTCTAGAAAGATCTTTTCAGATGTCACTGAAGCGCACAAAAACAACACAATACTGTAAACATCACAGGAAATGCACGTCTCCCAATATGTTAGTAATAATACAGGTTATCGACAACAACACAAGGAAAATGCATGAAATAATGAAGAAAGCAAATAAATGATTCCCAGACTATAGTCTTCAGGAGGTGATTGGCACTCCTTACCATATCAGTAAGTCCAAACTGTCATCAAATATTTCTGATGCACACTACCATTGCTCAAAAAATGTACAGAAATGATATGTGATTTCATCCCAATAAAATTGTTTCTTTCAGCTTTTCAAATTATATTACAATTGGTTTTCTACGGCTCCTGTGCGCCATATGAAGACTAGAAAGAGAGGTCTCTGGGTAATTTTAAATAAGAGGAATCAAATGTTAAAACAATGAGGTGGCAGGAACTGGATTGAGTCTCAATATGGCACTCTGTATTTCAAGGTCTGTGTGCTTGTACCTCCTCGTTGCTGTGCCTGATGATGGGCAGATAGAAGAACTGGCTACCGTGCTCCTTTGGCAGAATGGAGTTGACCCCCGATGCGTGAGGCCCTGTCAGCTGCTCATTCACGGTCAGGTCGTCCGCTGCAGGATTGGCACACAAGAAAATTATTCAGCACCTTCGCAGGCATCCTTCCTTTTCGGAGAAAGGGTAAGGAGAATATCTCAGGCAACAACGGCAGCTCTGACAGAGGCAGTGCATTCACTGTTTTTTTTCTCCAAAAGAACTGAGACAATCCCAACAGTTAAAACCCAGGAAAATGAATGCATGGAAATGTAGGTCAGCACACCCAGGCTGCATTAGTCAGGGCTATAACAGTAAATACGACTGATGAGATTTGGCCACTGTCCCGACAAAAGGCTTTGATGACCTGGCCAAATAGCTCACCAGTCCCGAGCAACAGAACAATGGAGAGTGACGATATTAGACATTACCATTCAAGTCCAGAAAGAGAACTGGGATATGAGCTTCCATTCCTGCAGACGGGGTCCTAGGACAAACAAAAATCACTTGCAGTGAAGTGTGGAAACCACTCATATAAATACACGTTCACAAGGCTGCAGCCTTGTTATTGTTTAATAAGTAAACACATAAGGCTGCTATGTTATTTTCAGAGCTTACGCATATTTTTCCAGTTTGTCCCTTTAAGTTTTTAACAGAAAATTTCATTTCCGCCTGCGCAAATGTGTCCTAACTGCAACACTGGTTTCAAGCCCCTGGCTGCTAGAATTGTATTAAAACAGCTTGAGTCCAAACAATTAAAACAACTTAATTACATGCTCTGTGCTTTTCAGGCACTAGAATAAGAGGCACAATTTGAAGCGTCATCGCATTACATCTACAATAAGTGGAAATCCACATGTGGTTTTATACTAGGAGATTTGTTGTAATTAATAAAAGTCATAAATAAAGTAGTATAACCAACAAACAGCTATATTAGTATTACATATTAGTAATACTCTTCAGATACAATATACCTGCTCCACATAAAAATGGGCGAGATGCAATGACACTTGGCACTGAAATACACAGTTGCTGAGTGTGCTTGTGAAAGTGAATTTAGAAAAAAAGTAGAATTTCTATAACATATAACCAGATCTGAGACTTGTGTTTCTTTAAATAGCTCCCAACTAATCATTTATGATGCACAGCTGCTGAAGCACAGCTGCAGACAACAGTCATTTACAGATGAGGCAAGAAAGACAAGTTTCTCCGACTAGATAGCCTTCATAGTTTTCCCCCCGACGTCCACCAGAGGGCAGGGAAAGCCGTAGATCAAAAATACTTTACCCAACTAATTGAGGCCGCCTCTGCTGAATTACCAGCTACTATTTTTCAATCCCCCCCGAAAAAAACCCTGACAGGCTCACGAGATTACTGCGAGTGGGGCCAGAAACGTGTGTTCTCCCGAACCTCAGCAGGCTTGAAACAGAGGGCTTCAGTCCGGGAAGCCCTTCGGGTTCAGCCGAGGAGATTACGGGGCAACAACAGGAGCGCCAAGCCGCCCTGTGGCGGCCGCCTACCAGTGCGCCGGTGCTCCTGGGATGCCGCTGCCGGGCGTGGGCACCAGCACGGCGTTCTGCTCCTCCGTCAGCCGCACCCACTGCTCCACCAGCCGAGCTTCTCTCTCCATGTCGTCCTCGGCCTTCTCTGGAGGGGGGGGACACAGGCCGCCGTCACCTCGCTGCGCGAGCAAGGCCTCGCGGCCTAGACCGGGACTGCCGCTCTCTGCGGTCCACTGACGCTTACGTTTAAATCAAAGACTTGCGCTCAAGTTCAAATTAAGCAAACTCATGGGAAGAAAGGACAGAAATACTGCAGCCTGACAGCACAATATCAATCTCACACTGCAGAGCTGTGCTGTATAGAATCGGGCGTTCTGCAGCTAATTTAAACAATGAGTGCATATTGTGTGAATGGGATCCAAGAAGAATCAACAATGTCGCTAGAAATCTTAACTTTGAAGTTCTTGGAAGCTTTAAAAGTTGCAGGGTGATATTGTCAGCAGCCATATCACCCTGCAACTCACAACTGGCAACCCACTGAAGCTAAGCAGGTGTGAGCCTGTACCTGGATGGGAGACCTCCTGGGAAAAACTAAGGTTGCTGCTGGAAGAGTGTTAGTGGGGCCAGCAGGGGGCGCTCACCCTGTGGTCTATGTGGGTCCTAATGCCCCAGTATAGTGACGGGGACACTATACTGTAAACGGGCGCCGTCCTTCAGATGAGATGTAAAACCAAGGTCCTGCCGTCATTAAAAATCCCAGGGCGTTTCTCGAAAAGAGTAGGGGTGTAACCCCGGCGTCCTGGCCAAATTTCCCATTTGCCCTTACCAATCATGGCCTCCTAATAATCCCCCTCTATGAATTGGCTACATTCCTCTGCTCTCCTCCCCACTGATAGCTGATGTGTGGTGAGCATTCTGGCGCACCATGGCTGCCATCGCATCATCCAGGTGGATGCTGCACATTGGTGGTGGTGGAGGGGATCCCCATTACCTGTAAAGCGCTTTGAGTGGAGTGTCCAGAAAAGCGCTATATAAGTGTAAGCAATTATTATTATTAAAAGTATGTAGCCGGTATGTTTCACACAGACAAGAGAGAGATTTAACAATACACAGCAATGGCCACAAACCTTGCTTATTGATTATTTTTTTAATTTGCTCATCGAGGTATTCTCTGCGTTTAATCAAAGCTTCTGACCACCGGTCTCGGACGCAGTTCAAGTCTTCCTCCTGTTAAAGCAGGAAGAGCAACCAAGGTCAGAGATGTCAGTGTCGGTACTTGTGGGGGTGGACGGGGCTAAACGGGGAGGGTAGACAATAGAAAGGTGGAATTTCGAGAAAAGTTGGTGCTCGTGGCATGTTTTTGGACAAGCACTTCACAGAACAAAATTCTGTACTGCCTTAAGTCAATATAATTCAAATTTGGACTGCAGTGCAATTTTAAATGGATCTGGGATGGCCTTATTTCATCTCCATCTTAGAAGCACATTCTACTGTTGTCAAAGAAATTTTGAGATGTGTGAGTCTTCATTATTCAGTATTGTATCATGTACCAGATCACCGTATTGTTTTACAATATTTTTTAACAAAACAAAAGAACTAACAGGCTTACAAAGAGTGCGTCTTGAGACAGAGCCTCCTATAGTTTGTTTAGTCCTCCCCTGGACGGCATTAAAACAACACAGAAAAGTGCTCTTTAATCAGTGGCTTTGTTCCTGGTTTAGTAAATCTTTCAAAGAATCACTGCATGTTTCAACTGGTTGTTGCGTCAACAAAAGTAATGCTTCAAGCTCACTTTTTCCAAGGTTTATTGCAGATTTTCAGTTCCAGCTAAGACAGTGACTCATCAGGAGACAAACCCAATGACCTGCACTTTTCCAGTCCCATCAAGGAAGAGCTGTAATCATGTGTTCACCGGCCAGCAGCTTACCTGAACTGATTTCTCTGTAAAAGTGCTTGTGGTTGTGGGCCATTGTTAAGATTTCAGATTAGAGTCCCATAGAGTTTCAAGTACCTCCCCATGCAAATGAGACATGCAGCCAGGCTTCATAATGTGAATGACATTATTCTTGTAGTTCGTAAGCTAGCACGACGGCAAAAAGCATTCAGCTTGCTGAAGTTAGTAGGTGAATCTGCAGTGGCCATTAAGTGCTTGGTAGCTGTGTCAGAGTTGCAAAGCCAGGACGGTCTCCTTTCAGGGAAATTCCCTGACTGGCCAGCACGTGGTCTACAAATATCTATGTGGAAATGTGTGCAATCCGTTAGCAACCCTCTGCCATTCTATAAGTACAGAACTATCTAACTGAACTTAATTGCAAAAAACAAACAATTGTTTCTATGTTTCTACATTGATACTTTGTGTGTCAGAATGATTTGCCGGGGAAAGGTCCTGGTTTGGGGTTTATGCAAAATTCTCTAAGTCTGACGCTGAATGAGATGTGTTTTACTATGTTCCTTGATTTATAGTCATATGATTGAACATGTGCTTTTAAACAGTTTTCTGTGGTTTTGCTCAAGTAACTCATAGAGAGAAATGGACCTTCAAATTATGTTCCTTTAAAATTAAAATGTGTATTTAAAACAAATAAATATAAAATGTAGTATTTAACATTTAGGAGATTCAATTAATGAATTAAAAGTTCTGCAAAATGAATAAGAATTTAACTAGAAGCTGCTCAGAATTCACCAGTGTCTGAGAAACAAAAAGGGCTCGTTTCTGATTAAATCTAATCTCTTTAGTAGTTTCTTTTTCATCTGGTTGCTACACTGACCAGCAGTGCTGAACAGCTTCAGCGTCTGGTGCCTGATAAAATGTTGTTTGCTATTTGCTGTGTAATCCCCAGTGGTGACAACTTTGATCAACTTTAATACTCCATCATGCAATAAATAAACTTCAAGCATGTACTTAATTTAGGATGTTACCCCCTTTGCTCCAGTTATAAAATATAACATTTTATAACTATAAAATAAGCTATAAAATCAAATTGTATTATGGGTCGAGTAGCTTTAAATGAAAAGAAGACAAATGCTGTGGACCCTACTAAATGACAAAAAAAAGTAAAAGGGGTTAATGATATTAAAGATCTTTTATATCAGCACAATGCGACAGTATGACCATGATTTGGTTTAGAGCCTATTAGGTACAGATGGAGAACACGGTCATGAAATCTGTAGGAAGGTACTGAAATCACATTGTCGTTTGCCAAGGTTTAGACAGGCAATCATCAATTTTCCAAATCTAGGGCTTTAAAGGAAAAATCTGAAGCTACAAAGATATGTGTAATGCTTATTTCTCTTTGATTGGCTATATTTTTACTCATACATACAGCTCTGTAGCTTCAGGTCTGGTTAAATCCTCCATGGTCCTGAAGAAACCATAATGAATGGTGTTTTCTGGAGCAAAGAGTAGGTAAATGTAACCCAAAAGGGTTTACACTTTTTCAGTGTAAGTGACTTGGGGGTGAATACATATGAACAGTGCCTGTGACCTCACTGATAAAAGCACAAGAAATGATATCTTCCTGCCCACCCCCTGGCTCCACCTCTGTATGAATGGTTGGACATTAGCAGCTGTGTGCTTCATTCCACAGCATTCATATCAGCAGAAGCAGCTAGCACTATACCTGGTAACTATCCATATCAGCATCATCCTCCTTCTGGCAGAAGAAAATAAACTCGGTAAACACACAGCATGCAGCAGGAGAAACATCACCATTATCCTCAGATACACAGAATATCCCAGGAAGATTGTTCTAAGTAACACATCCATCCGATACGAATCACAGTTCTTGCAATTCTTTCAGGATTTTATTGTTTTCCAAATAGTTTCGTTATTTAGCAAAAGAGGAACACATCTCGTCGATTTATTTCAAATGAACTGCAGTTTGCGCTGCAAAATGTCACAGTCTGCAGAAATACTGTAAGTCCTAGCTTTTCTGTTACTAAGCATGATTTATTTTGCCAATATAAAGGTAATGCCATATTTATTTTTGATGTTTTAGCGTCTGATTCAATTTTAAGATGTAACCTGTATCTTATTACTAACATACGGTATACTGATGCACAGTAAAAAAGTTGCAAAGTAAGTTGATTGGTTAGATAAGAGTGCCTGACTGTTATCAGCATGAAGACTGAGATGATCTGCTGCAATATTCAGCACTGGGATAGACGGATCACACCCTGGGTCACCACAATGGCCCAGGAAGGTCCTGTCCTTCTACGTAATTGTTTTGAGACTGCCGTCTCTATGGCGTAAGCAATACCAGGTCAACTTGCACAGCAGCATGATGGTGACATGTTTAAAATGTTCATATTCATTATATCTGAGTGTTGCATTTCTATTGTGCATCAGTATAGAATAGCTATTTTGATTAATGCAGAAAACCCCTTTTCAAAATAAATAGCATATTATAACTACATATTTAAATACATTTAAATACTGTTATATTAATTTATCATTTAAGTATTTATAAATACATATTTCGTTTTTATATAGCACTATATACAGTAGCATTCTCTACAGACAAGCAGATAATCTGACTTTATACCTGCAAATACACTTCTATTATAATAATATGATGCCACACTGAACATATTAAAAATAAAAGTTAAATAAGTAGATAAGAAAATAGAATAAAAACAAAATGCATAAAAGCATCTTACAATGAACTACAAGAATAATGAAAAAGGTGGCTACTTCTCTCATTAGCAAGAGGAAGTCATATACAGTCATCTGTCTTGATAAAGGATTGTAACGTAAATGACAATGGAACAGGACTTTGATTTTTGTCAGTCACATCAAAATTATCATGCCATGATGCATGGCTTTAAATTGTGCTAATACTGTTTGCATGAATGAAATATGGTACTAAGACATATATCACACCTTGCTTTCATGGCCTCCATGTCATTATTACACGAAACATCATGTTATTGCCCAGTTCATGCATTTCTGCTGGTTTTTGGCTTCAGTTTCAATTTAAATGTCTTTCAAGTAGACTCATGACTGTTCCTTGAGTTTCTGCTGATGCAGAGTATTTTTAATCAATCCTGCAAGCCTTGAGTCTTGTGGGTGAAGTGTCCAGGGCAAACCGAAGCGAGCACGACTGTACCTGGTAGCTGTCCAAGGCACGCTGCAGCCTGACCGAGCGAGCGGACACACAGCCGATGGACACGGACAAGATGGCCTCCACAATGAGGGGTAAAGTCCCGGACTGCTGCACCGGCTTCACCGCCACCTGGAGCCTCCGAGAGTGACCCTGACAGCAGGATGAAGTGGTGCATAAATGCCCACACACAACCCCCCCCTGGAAACACAGTACATACCCCCTGACCTCACCTCACAACATTGAAAGAAAACCAGTAGGTTGAGAAGAATTCTGATTCTCCGCCATGAAGCAACATGTTACGGCATGAACCGTTCAAGAGGCCGCAATTAAGCTGTGAAGTTCAATACTGAATACATTTTCACTTGGACCTTCGACCCTAACCCCCCCAAAATATCCTGATCTTAAAACGGCAGTTAGACATCCTGACTATAGAATCCCGAGTTTCAAAACATAAGCTCATTCCATCGCACGGGCACAACTTCTGAAAATTATCCAGAAGCCTGTCACGAAAGTTTGAAAATTCTGAGCTTTAAAAATTAAAGACATCAGTGTGTTTACCTGGCGGAGCTGAAAGATGCCCCCTGTGTTGACGTCTTTGGCCTGGTGCAGCTCCACAGCGGTGTACTCCCCCAGCTCATTGAGCTCCTGGATGGACACCCACATCTCAATCCTCCGGGACACCTCGCTCCATCTGGAGAGGGGGAGAGGAACAGGGAGTGGGTTTAAACATGAAGAAATGTGGGTATACCAGATGAGAGTTCCAGTGTTGCACAACTTCTAATAGGGCTCCGTGATGTATATGATCATTTTTCAAAACAAAAAAAAGGCAAAACGTCCAGGTCAACCCAGTGGCCTTTTTTAGAATGAACAGCGAAACAGACACCAGAGGGCACAAGTGAATGATTCATAGAGCAGCTACTTAGCACAGGTGACATTTCTTAACGCAAAGTGTTGTGGGAGTTTTGAAGTTACCTTGCCATGTTGTTAAAACTGACACCATGGCTTCTTTCAAGAAATACCTGGTTGAGATTCTTGGGTCAATTGAATCCTAAATACCAAACTGGCTAGATGGGCCAAGTGGCCTCCTCTGTTTTTTCCTAAAATGCAAAGCGTCAGGAGGCTGGTACCTGTCTCTGAGAGTACGTGTTTTGGCCTGCATGGCGTCCAGCTCCCAAAGAGACCTGCCGTTCCCCGCACATCGGTGACCCCACACCTCGATGGCAAGAGCCCCCTCTGACATGAACTCCAGGAACTCTTCTGTCACGTGAACCACATAGTCCTTCAGGAGAGAAGAGGAAGCAGGCTGTTTCAGCACCCAAGACCAAAGCCCGATCCGAACACACCACCTGTTCCAGGTTTGAATGGCTTGATAACCTTTGTTGCGTTGCTTTAGGAGAGCTATTAAACTACTGTAGCTCTGAGTTTGGAATGGGTGACATGACAGTGTGTAGCAAAATGACTGAACACTGCGCTGTAGTTTGTTTAGGTGCACCACTGTTTTCAACCATTTTTTTCAGAATGGGCCACAAACAAAACCATATTATCTCCTTAACAACACTTAGTCACCAAAATTGTTCTTGGTTCATTTCGGTTTCCTGGTCAGTATAAATGGACAGGCTGTTGACAATTAAAAGCTACAATGCTTTAGATGTTCTTAAAAGTCGGGATTATAACAGTCCTCAGATGCCTGCGGTTTATAAGTTAAAATTGAAAACCTGTTAAACATTTAATAAAATCTGTGAATTATAATCTGTCCCTAATCTTACAAAAAGTATGACTGTTTTACCTTTAATGTTTTAAATTACTGTTTGTGCTCAGTAGAAGTAAGTTTATATGTAACATCGTTTATTTCTAAAAAAATACAGTATATACAAAAGTAGTGTACTATAGTCAACTCAATTGTGTCTACAATTTTTTTGGTTTTCAGTTTCAGTTGATTAACTCGGACACCACGATCCAAAAAGTCTGTATTAATATTTTCTGAGTTTCTTAAATAAACCCACCCTAACAGAGGCTGGACAGATTAATGCTCGCACGATGGCTTTTAAAATGGTAACTGCGGTAATTTGAGTGTGCACATGCTGATAACTGTCATAATTGTACCTCCTAATTCAGCTACAGTTAATGAACAATTGCAGTCTAATCTGTATATAAACCCTAAACACCTTGAACAGTTAATTGAGATTATACCCAATTAGACTACATAGCACTTGGGATTTAGTATGCAGAAAAGAAGAGCATTTAATGGTTATTGTACTCGTATAAAAAGTGTTATTTATATTTTTGTACGGAAAGCACATTGTAAAAAGGTGCATGATTTATGCCAAGAACAACTAGAAACTAGAAAACCTGGTCATCAGAAACAAACAGAAAAGGAGCAGACTTTTAGAAACTATTAAACAATAGCTATTATTTAAATGATGTTTATTAAAAGCTAAAGCAAAAGTCCCCCAAAAAACTACATATATTCACTTGGGTTTTCCAAAAATAAACACAAAGAAGCAGAAGCCCTAATTATGTCAAGACAAAAACAGTTTAAAAGTTATGCTCTGCGGCATGCAATGCATTCCTAGACTTTGCATTAACAGGATTATAGGCCAAATTATGTAAAAAATGCGTAGAGGGCTTTGTCTGTTGGACCTATTAGATAAAAATAATCCTTTATAAATAATCGTTCTCATGCTCTAGCATGATGCATTGAGGGTATGAACAGGAGTTGCAATCATGCAGCTGTGATCTAGAACTGGGGGAAAAGGGGGAAGGGAATTACACTGTATTCCAAACTAAAACAATTAACCAAAAACTCCTGATCCCCCTAACAGAATACAGCACAGTTGGCTGAAAGGATTCAATATTCAAGGGCTAGAAGTACTGTCTTTTTACCTTGCAGTGTTCGAATTTCACAGTGAACTGAACGTCTTTGTTTTTAGGAGAGGGCTTGTCAGGGTTCACCATTGGAGGGGCCACTGTGGGCTCAGACTGGTCCCAGAAGGTGTACTGACAGAACACGAAGTTGGACAGGTTCAGCGGCAGACCTGTGGCTTCTTTGATCTTTACCTGCAAGAAATGAGAAAGATGTGAAACAGAGGTTTATACTCAGATAAAAAATGCAAAATGTAAGTTAGGAAAAGTACTACTGTATTTACAATCAATGACGACAGTTTTAATTTTTTTTTTTCCAAATTCACATTTACACATCATAGCTAATTTTATCTTCTGTATTTAGGCTGTAATTTTTATTATTATTATTATTATTATTACAAAGATTATTTAAAGCTGTAGGAAAACTGACAGATAAGATTATACTGCCTTCCTACCCTGCATGTGAGTTTCTTGGCCATGTGGACAATTTCTCCATGATTGTCCATAATTTCGTAGCTCCCACTCTCGCTAGAGTTCTCGGAAGAGTCGTCTCCCCCGACAAGCCTCTCGGGAACAGCCCCGCTCACCCGCATCAGCTCCACGTGTAACCTGCCTGCTACCTGAACAGCACATTCATGAATTAATATACAGTAGCACTCTGCTCTGTATTATATTGCTGCAGCAATTGTAAATATTGAAGTGTCTTTTAGAATCTAGATAACACCTGGCTGTATCAACATTTCCAGTTCTCAGGAGCTTCAAAGCAAGGAGTTGCTGAGATGCAGGGGTCCAAGATTTAGTGATCAAAGCAATCGTAAATCTTAAAGTTTACCTTGATTTACCTTAATGAAGTTCACAGCATAAAACAGACAGGTACAGAAAGGGAGACACAACAAGAGACAGAAACACAGAAAGGAGACACAAAATAAAGCGTGTGCCAGACGAGAGCTCCTTGTCTACATCATCCATAAAGACCAGATTAGAGTTAAGTGTCTGAACCTTGTTAAGGGAGCTTGGTTAAAAAAGGCCTCTCCTGGTTAGTGAATGCATTTTTTAGAATAGGAAGATAGGTTCCCATTCATTTTGTAGCATCCAGGTTTACAGAAACAGACATTTAACTGTAGGTTGTATTCTGTTCAGTTTAGAAGGCAGCTTTCTCTTCTTTTGGCCTTTGTAGTGGTGATATAAGAGTTGAATACTTGGTAGCAGTCTGGGGTTTTTTGGGGGCAATGTTGTTCCGCATGTGTATCGTCTTTATTTATAAATATTTGTTTAACCCAGTGCATCTGAATTATTACTCCTTTCACCAAAGCTGTGCCAGAGTAGAAAAAACCCAGGTGCCTCTAATAAAATTCGCTCAGGTAAAGTATATGCTTGGTTTACAACTTGGAGGTTCTGATTTTTTAATGATTAATCCACTCAGTCATTTCTCGATGTTTCTCCATTTCGTAGCCACTATTTGTAACAATATTATATTTTATAGTCAGCTCCACCTGTAGCGATATATCACTGCTTTAATCACCTGTCTTTAACACAAACAGCTATGCAAAAAGACAACTGCATCCCCTGCATCTGACTCACAAATATTTAAAAACTGATGTATTATTTCAGTCTGTGAATTTCTTCATTACAGCACATCAGCTTTGCAAAGGTTTACAGAGTACAAAGGACTGCAAACAGCCAGGAGAAAACTAATCAAATTTGGCTCGAGTCCCCTGCCTTGCACTGCACCACTGCTGAGGTAAGGCATCAATATATCCCTCTGTTCCAGTTTCATAACTGAAATACAGATGGTTTCTTGGTTAGAAAATCTGGGAAAATTCTCAGCCAGGTCAGAGAAGGTTACAGTGGCGAAATGAGGTTATGCAAGCCCAGCATTTGGAGCATGTGCCAGTCACTTGCAAATGTTCAGCAATCCTGCTTCCAAACAGTGAGCTCATACTGATGGCGCTGAACAGGCTCACTACACAGCGCTGCCCAGACAAAGCCAGTACCATTTGTACCCTTCACATCCTCCTCTGTAGAGGTTGCATAAAGAACGTCTTTCAGACACACAGTGCCTCCTACTTTCAATTCTTATCCTACCCTTTTGGAGCTTTCCAATTAAGGAGGCTAGTTCTATTATGCGCATTAGAAAGTGGGGATTGAATAAACACTCCCAGCTTCTGCTTTCTTCATAGTTTCCACCATTTTTCTGTTGCTATCTCCCCTGGGACCTCTGCACACATTCGCATTAAAAATGACCATTTTGAAAGTTCCACGAAAAACACTTTCTTACTCAACTTTGGGAAGTGGATGAAGTAGAAACAGGTAAGAAACAGAAACAAAAATTAAAACTTTTCACATAAATGAAGAAAAACGAAATACAAATTACATGCGCTGTGTTTTCTACAGGTACATAGTACAATTGTATAAAATGTGAAAAATAAGAACCGCTAGATTGCGTTTCGCATAACAAAAACAAAAAAGAGTCAAAGATGACCTGCTTCAGAGCATCAATTTCACACAAAAGCTTCCAGCTATTTATACTCATCACTCAATGTGTCCCCAATTACCTGCTAATCAGGATCTCAGAACTATGACGATGAAGATGCAAAAGAAACAGAAAACATCACCAGTAAGTTCAAATGTGTGGGATACACTAATGAGATGGATTATCATCCACTCACATGGTAAAATACAGCAATACAAGCAATTCCCAGCCTGGGTCTGCATCGTTTTCTAGTATTATTATATATTAGAAATTATATATATCACTTGGTTAAATACTTAACAATACAAACTTCCACTTTATGAAATTGCAACTATAACAATTTAATGTCCCCAGGAGATTCCTGTCTTACACTATCTTATGTGTTGTTAAAGTGTTTGTTTCACTCCATTGAAATCCACTGCAGGGCATATGCACACAAGCCCTCAAGAATAGTTTAGAGAGACCTGTTAACATTGACAACATTTCTTCAGAAGGAGGAGGAGCACAGGGGAACATGCAGACTCCACATGGAAGGTGCCCCAGTTCAGAAGCAAACCTAAGGCCCAGGAACAGTGAGGCAGCAACACTAATGGCCTCAAACCTACATCACTGTACCTTAAGAACGTGGTGCTTTAATCGACTGCGTTTTGTCTTCCTTACCTCCCCCTGCTGACTGATAATAGGAACTGCGTATTGCAGCTTGACATCATGGAAAAGACACTCCAAGAATACATTAGCAACTCCAATGAGGTTGTGGTTTTCTTGGGCCTCGTAGAAGGGGTCTCCCCGTTTGTTGTTCTGCTTGCTGCTCTATGAGAAAAAAGAGAAGTTCAATTTTGAATGTTACGTACGCAATTCAGTTACAAAGGTTTTCAAAAAGGTTGCGTCAACTTTCCTAACGCTATTTCCCTAAACCAGTGGTTCTCAAACTTTTTGGACCAAGTACCACCCCTAATCCAACCAAAGCATCCAAGTACCACCTACAAATCATGATCTCATAGGAACCCCAGAAATTCTCAATGACCAACATAAGCGCGCGTGCACACACACTCACACATACATATAATAAATATTATAATAATAAACTTTATTTGATATAGCGCCTTTAAAGGTGGCTTCTCAAAGTGTTTTACAGAAAAAAAAAACATTAACAACAACTAATAAAAAAGCACCATTTTGAGTGAGGGTGGTGAGCCAGTTTAGTTGAGCAAAGCAGATGTGAATTAATTTTTCGAGCCTTGATACAATTCACAACCGAGTCTAACAGATATTAAATCGTCAGGCATTTTCTTGACGGCAAAGGTCTCGTGGTGGATGTTGTAATGTGTACATTAATTTCTGGAGCAACCTCTCTAATTCGTGTAACTACACCGTTATGTCGGCTTGTCATTGCTCTAGCACCGTCTGTACAAACTCAGACGCATTTTATCCAGTCGAGGCTATTCTCTTTGATAAATTCATTAAGAAGCTGAAATATGTGCTCTCCTGTAGTTCCTGTTGGTAGCGGTTTACAGAACAGAAAGTCTTCATGGGACATGCCCTCAAACTCGTATCTAACGTAAACGAGCAAATTGGCCAAATCGACTACAGACTCATCTAATTGCAGTGAAAAACATCTGCTCATCTTAACGCGCTCTATCAGTGTACTTTTGATATAATCCTTCATTTCAATAATTCTATGAATGACTGTGTCTTTCAGGGGGAGGGGGGCAGCAGGTCGAGCTGTTTAGCAGCTTTTTCTCTACACATAATACGTGTCAGCTCTTTTGCCAACGGTAAATAAGGTTCTTCAAAAATAGTGTAGCTTACCTGCTTTAGCAATACGCAAGCTTGCATTTTTCCGCGTTTCCGTTTTTATTTCCGTATTTATTTAAAGTTTTTATTTCATGCGCATGGGAGCGAAACACAGAGACGCTCGGTGTATTTTTGTCAAATTAGAACAGTTCTTAAATATTTTTCTGTTATCACGCTTTCGTGTGCTCACAAGATTACCTGTGTTCGTATCACGTATTTCTATGCATTCCTGTGTTTAGAACGTTGGCATAGTTCCAAAATCACGCACATTCTCCTTTCTCCCTATTTGCTGGAGATACAGTAGCTTTTTTTAAATACAATTGGTCACTTGCATCCGTAACACGCATTCCTATAGAGTGGTATAGAATTACAGAGTATCTCGTGTCCACTGAAGTATTAGCGCGCACTGTATCGTAGTACGTAGGCTGCGTATTCGACATGTATTAAAATACAAAATATGAAAACCCGTCCCGATTTTTCAGCGCACATGACACAGTTCCAGGGTCATTTGGCGGCACTCCACGTACCACTGCCGGTACGCGTACCACAGTTTGAGAACCAGTGCCCTAAACCATTACCACCCTGCCTAGTGTTCGTCTCATCAGCCGACTGAGAGGTGAGGAAATGCTCTAATACCGAAGGCCATGGTCTTGCCTGTGGAATGAGGGAAGGCTGTGAGGGAGGGAGCAGGCCCATATGCACTTACTATCTCCTCCGCTTTCTCCTTCCAGTCTCGGTACTGGTCCCTCATGTCCACCAGCTTGTTCTCCAGCTTCTCAATGGTCCACACTTGAGTGCCTCGCCCCTTCCTGCGCACCTGGATAGCCGGCTCACTCACAATCGCTCCTCGCTGTGAAAGAGAGGAGCAGGGAAGGAAGAGGGACCTAATTAAAACAGAAATGATTTGCCTCCTTAAATCCCTCACTGTGCCATTTTTTAAGGGATCATCTGAAACAATGTATGCGTCCCGTGGGCTGAAGTATTGTGGCCCCAATAAACCTTTTTTCGAAAAAAGGAAAGGTTACTTTTGTTAGCTGTAAAGTATAAAGAAAGAAAAGAATGTTTCACCTGTTGAGTTGACCCTCTTCAGATATGAAGATGAAAAACTTGAAGAGGCACATCAGCTGAAATGTTTTTTCCTTGGTTCTACGCTTCCCTTTTTCAGCTATTGCATGCTGACATAGCTGCCCCCTGCACCTTTTACAAAATCCACGTAGAAGCCAATGAATATTAGAAATCATAGTGCAAGATGGGACAAATGGACTCCTCTCCTTTGTAACCTTTTTATGTTCTGTAACTGTGCACTGAAAAGCCAGGAAAAAAATTCAAGCCATTGAAATTTCTCTTTTGCTTTCTGTAGGAGTCACAGCAACTGCCTGAAAGTGACAAAAACCACCCACCTTCTGCTATTAGAATTTGACAGTATTCCACAGAGCTTTTCTGGGAAATTAGTGAGCTCTCAAAATGTACAAGCATTGGCTTGGTCAAAGTCAGCACATCATAATCCAACAGGGCAAAGGCAACTACAGGAGATCCAGGCACTAACAGATGTCTGGCCCTGTATCTGAAAATGTTGTTAAAATTACACAGCTATTGCATTATATAATTATATATTAATATACATAACTTTCACTTAGAGCAAAATGTTAATTTCGCTTGCATATCTTAACTGTTTGGATTGGAGAGAAATAACTGGAATAATCTGTGACAGGAAAATTCCTAGAAAGTTAAAGTGCAAAATGTACAAGACTGTGATTAGACCTGTACTACTATATGGAGCTGAATGCTTGGCATTGGAAAGAGGGAAGAGAACTTGATGAGAAGAACTGAAATGAGGATGTTGAGATGGATTCTACAGATTTCAATGAAGGATAAGATCAGAAATGAAGAAATCTGTAGACGATGTAGGGTGGTGGATGTGGTTGAGAAGATGCGAGAGGCGAGGTTACGGTGGTATGGACATATCATGAGGAGGGACGTTGAGGAAGTAACAAAGAGGGTAATGGAATTTGAGGTGGAAGGTAACAGAAGAAGAGGCAGGCCTAGAAAGAGATGGATAGATTGTGTGAGAAAAGATATGGAGGTATGTGAAGTGAGTGAGGAAGATGTGCTCGTCAGAGACAAGTGGAGAAGAGCAACCAAAGCAGCTGACCCCAGGACAGTCTGGGACTAAGGCTGTGAAAAAGAAGAAGAAGAAGAAGAAGATCTTAACTGTTTGGATTGTCAGACTTGGGGTGGCATGCTGGTACAGTGGTTAGCATTGCTCCCTCTGGGCTGCCGGAGCCCTGGGCTTAGTTCCAGACCCAGGGTGCTCTCTGATTGGTTTTCACCAGGAGCTCTAATTTCCTTCCACAGTCCACAGACGCCCTGGCAGGCTAGCTGGCTTGTGTGAAAGCCGGCCCTGGTGTGAATGTGTGCACGCCTGTGTGTGCCCTGCGATGGACTGGGATCCCATCCAGGATGTATCCCTCCTTCTGCCCGCTGTTTGCCAGCGCAAGCTGGGGGTTCACCCGTGACCCTGAATTGGATAAGGAGGTTGGGAAACGGACGGATGGATCGCCACACTCCTTGGCTGTGGTCTTACCTTCCTGTTGGCGCTGAGGTTGGCAGCAGGGATCTGCAGGGTCACCTGATAGTCAGTCAGTTTGGTCATCTCCTCAGACAGGAAGTTGGCCTCTCGGACCAGGGCGTTGGCTCGGACCACCTGCTCGCGCAGCCTGGCCAGGCTCTGCCGAAAGAGCTCATCGCTGGGATGGAAGGAGAGCAGAGAGTTTATTTTTTACACAGAGTATTAAAACGGGGAAAAAAAAGGTTTGAAATTTTTATCCGGAATAAGAACCAATCCTCTCCTAAGCTTGTTTCAATGTACCTAGGACGTACAAATTATTAGCTACATTTTTTTTACCACATTAACTAAAACTACCATTCGATTTTTCACTATTTCCATTGTTTTGACATTCTTTGGGTAGTCATTAGACCCTGTTTTAACTATGTTATGAAACTGGCAGCCAGCTTAGATGAGGTAATCAAGAGTGCGGCTTCTTCACAAGGGAACTGTCACTATGCTCCAAGCCAAAAGGCATTTTCCAACTCAGGCACAGCGGATTTTCCAAAACACTGCACTACTCCAGGCGCTACCAATGTTCAATATTTCACTGATCTGAGCAATAACAATATATGTATATTTATCATAGACAATTTAAAAAAAAACTTTATTGTTAAGGCATTTGTTTTCGAATGTCTATTGCTACAATACGAATGCTACTGGTAACTATCTCGTTGTTATCAGTACTTTATCTCATCTATTGTAACTGATAATAAAACAGAGTCTGAACAGAATTAAGAGTCTTTGAAGTCTGATTTTTTAAAGTAGATTCAACTTAATCTATTAACCCTAATCTATCAATTCAGAGTAGTTCTGATATATTCTCAATGTTTCTTAGAATAGCCTGCTAAGCACCATTTCCAGAGAAACAAATTATGCTTAGGCTCCCTAGCTGTTTTACAATATTCGTTTTACCAACAGATTGGTTCTTGAAAAGACAACTTTAAAGGAACGAAACTGATTTTTGTTAATTATTGCAAATGTTCCACAGGAGGAAACATTTCTATTTCACTCATCTGTATAAAACGATAAATATATGTACAGCGTCCATAGCCTTTCAGTTCTAATGTTTGTTTTTTCCCCCTTACTTTCTTCAGTCAATAATCAACAACTCTGTCCTCAGCGCACTGGTCTAAATTCTGATCTGAATCCCTGACAATCAGTTCAACATCTCTGATCCAAAACCAAACCTTTTCTAGAACCTTCATTGACAGCCAGTTTCACATTTTCTCTTTGGGCCGTTTCTGCTCGCTTGCGAAGGGATGATATCCACCCTCCACAGCTTTAGTGATTTTAGGATGCAGAAAGGCATCACTGTGGACCTCTCCAGAGGCCCCTGCATGGGCAAGACGTAAGAACGGAGGCGGCCATGTGCTCTTTCGAGTAGGGAGACGGTGGGAGGTTTCTTAAAGGATGAACCCCTATATGTTCAACAGCGTCTCCCTGCCAGCTTCATCAATGCGCCCCCTCCGGTCTGCGTGCGCCCAGGTCTCGAGTGCTAGGACACCCAGAGGCCTTGGCTGGGACTCGAGCGCGAGGGGGGGCTCACCGCTCCTCTGACCACAGCTTGACTTTCTGCTGCGCGGTGGGCGTGGCGAAGGCCAGGCGGTCCGTGCTGCTGCGGCGCTGGCGCTCGGGGGACAGCTGCTGCCGGAGCTGCTCCAGCTCCCGCTCGTACATCAGCCGCTGCTCCTCCAGGGCCGTGCGCTTCTCCTCCAGGTACTGCTTCTCCAGCACCTGCACCACGTCCTGCATGGGGTCTGCGCCGCGGGGCCGGGGGGGGGGGTGAGAGAGCGTTAGCACGTGTCCGCCTTCACCCGCGAGGATCAGCACCCAGTGGCACGCCCGAGAAACTGGCACAGCCGCGGAAGTTCGAGGTCTGTTGTCAGCAACTGCTGCTGAATCTACTGTATAAATATGCATATTCAAATATCTAAAAGAAGAATTTTAATGTTTCAAAAGCCAGTCCTGATCACAACAGGCAGTACGGATTTAGATAAGAGGAGGACTAAGGAGCTTAATGACAAGCACAACCCAAACCAGGGACACCGCATGTTACAGTAGGCATCCGTCAGTGGCATAACATGGTAACGGCCTTTCAACTTGAGGTTTTTAAGAAAGTGCTTCCTCTTTGGATTAAAGCATTAATGGCTGGACTTTAGAAAAGCAGGACATTACGACACAGAAGGACAGGTGCAGAGATTCACTTGTCAAACCTGGAAATGAACATCATGGTGAATTAATGCCACCCCCCCCCCAAAAAAAAAGCAGATTTAAACAACTCGAGCCTGAAATCTAAAGCACAGAGCTTTGCAATTTGGTGTGCAGGTTCTGAATTATTTCTCCAAACAAATGACAGCAAATGTTTTTTGTTGTTTTGTTCTTGATCACCATGCTTTCAGGTTTCCTGAGCTGATCATTTCCCAGAATGCAACATGCTACAGCCATGAGACTGCAGGTACTGTATTAATTCAAGCTGCTCCCCTCACCATCATTGGCCAGGAGCCTTCACATATGGTAATAGAGGCAATCAGGTTAAACTACTGTATGAAATAATGGTCAAGCCAAGGTGCATTATCCTGTACAATAATCACAGAACATGAAATTGCAAGGACATACACGCCATGCTTAGCTAGAACAGTCTGCTGTATAGACATACAGACGTGCCAGTTACACACTGCAAGAGTCCTGTCACAAATTTAGGTAAACCTCATCTGCAGGGTAGGCTTAGAATCAAAATCGAACAGTTCTAGTGTTACTTTTATTAAAGTGGAGAACAGAACTGCAAGCGACACTCCTTACACTGTCTAGCTGGGGCACTGCACATTTTTAGCAGAAACTCTCTTCATTTATACCCCAGAGATAGTGGAGCTACAATGAGACACAGAAAGCAACCCACCCTTCTCTTAATTTCTAAGTCATCCAAGAGAAACTGAGCCGTAGGCCAGCTAGCAGAACACACAGAAGTAAACATATTACAGCAACGAGGCTCAGAGGGATAGACGCTTACAGGCAATCTGCAACAGGGACACAGCCTGAATTATAAAGAAGGGTAGGGCTGTACGGAGTTGAGTCGGGCCAGCCACAAACAAACCCAAGCTCTCTGCTGAAGGGCCTGTGATTCAGCCCACTGAGTCAGCCCACAAGTTTGACAAACCTAATCTGTGTTGAAAGAAATACACTCATTACTCATACTCGTCTCAGAAACACAAACCGCACATGCTCTGGCCTGAGAGGCAGTTCACTAACAATGAGAGACAGAGAGAGTGATTAACCCTCTACTGTTGTAAGAGACAACATATTGCCGGCAAGGTCAGGCAGGTAATGCTACGCTTCATTCACTACGTTGAGCTGGGCCAGCCACAGGCTCAAGTCCAATGCTGCAAAAGGGAATATATATTAAGCTTGTAAAACCAGGCCAATGACTTTGGATTTTCACTCACTACAGTTAGCTGTGCTCCAGCATCCCAACTGCACAGCAGATTGGGTATAGAAGCGAAAATTGTTACACCAATTGAATTATGGCAGAGTTCAGATTGTTTCAGCCCAGTCTGAAATTTAGCCAGAACACCGGTTCCAACACCCCTCTTCTTACACTGCCTTGGGATCTTTAAAGACAAAACTGTCAGAATATCAGTTTAATGTCTTGTCTGAAGGATGGTACTTCAGCACAGTGTCTACAGTCACCATGCTGGGACCCTGGTTTGGAAATTCTGGTCCTCAGATTAAAATTTCCACCCTCTAGTTCACCAGCACCATTTACAGCAGCAATCGAGGTTTTCCTCGGAAAACTGTGAATGGTGGGTGTCAGTGATCGGACGTGGATGGTTTCAGGGTTGTTAATAAAGCGACCTTACCGTTGCTGCTCAGGGTTTTCATCATGACTTCCATCTGTGCAAACTCATAGTTGTAGTCCTGCTCAGAAGAGGCTTCGCTGGCTGTCTCCACATCATGATCGGAGAAGGAATCCTTCATGGACTCTCTCTCAATCTCCTTCAACCGGTCTCTCCTCTTCCTCTTTGGGAGGTTGATCCTACAGCAGGGGGCACAAACATGATTGAAGGGACAAGTACTGGGAGCACTTTCCTCAGGTCCACTACTTTGAGAACAATGGCTGCCTGAATCTACAGTATGTACTATGCAAAATATTGGCCTTTCATTCTGCAAAGTTATCTCTAGTCTTTTCCACTGGAAAAAGCACACATTTAAGTTTACGTTCTTCACTACTGAAAGTGTCTTCACTGGAAGTTTTGTTTTCTATCTTTTTTATCTATTTGATATCAGTGATCAGCTAATACCATTTCTCAAGGATAATTCCTTACATTTGAATTCTGACTTCCAGTTGTCTGTGAAATGAAACAGTAGCATTTATTGAGCCACCAGAATTCACCACTAGAATGCCCCACTCTTTACTGCTCAGCTTCCATGTGGTTTCAGTGGGGCGTCTGTCTCCTTAAAGGTCATGATTTAAATTTGGGCTAGCCATAATATGTTTAGTTCTTCACATATTAATGAACTAAAATGCCCAGTACAGCAAACTGTTAGAAGGCCAAAACCCCAAACCCCCTGGCTTGTTAAAAACTGTCAGCACTAGGCAGCCTAGTCTGTTCACAGCAAATTACTGCATTATGTCTACTTCTGGATATCTGAAGGAATTTATGGCTTCATTTTAACATTGACAAAAATTCACTTGCATACCTTTTTTTACAAAAGTCACAGCTTGTTTTTAGATGTTCTAAAACATTAAACAGAGACAACACGATCCAGACTAGACTGCTCAGTCACTGCAAAAACTTGATAAAATCCAAAAGGAGCTCTGAAGTGTAACTGACAACGTACTGTATATGAGATATATTTTTTAAGTAAAAGGAAACTAAAAACATAAGGGTAACAATTCAGTTGCAGGACTGGAAACCCATGTATAAAATCTTTACAACTTTAATTTGTGTTTACGGATAAAATAGTGATAGGTTGTCCTTTCTTATGATTAATTGCACATGGTACTTCAGAGTTAACAGCTAAATGAAGACATACATGGCTTCATGTGAGAAACATACAATATGTTATTCATATACATAATATATATATATATTAACTCAGCAATTCCTATCACATTTCTTTCCCTATTCTATTTCATTTCTCAGTCTTACAACAGCTTGGAACCAAACACAAAGGTCAACAAGCTGTTGCTGCAGCCCTGTTACCTGAAGAAGTGATTATTGCCCCAGAGGATGCGGTCTCCGTGCCACAGGTGAACTTCAGAGTCTATCATGGTGCCATTCACACAGGTTCTGTTAACATAGAAAGTGGAAACCAGGTTCTTCGCCTCTTGCTAGGATGTAGTCAAAATACAGTCAGAAGAGATACAGTATATGGCGCCTACCTTACCTGTTTGTTTTGTAAAAATAAATATTATTATTAAAAAAACCTTACATCTACATATTGCTTTTCATCCATACAAATAGAAAGGGACAGCCACAATACAGGGCAGATCAGGAAGACAAGTGAGTAATTGCTTCTCCAGTTGAGTTAAAATGGGCCTATACAGGCTAGCCCAAAGTGAAATTTAGCCAAGATTCCAGGTTTAACACCTGCACTCTCTTTAAAAGAGCAATGAGATCTTAATGATCAAGTAAGCAGTCAGCCTTGGCTTAATGTCTCATCTGGAAGATACCGCATCCTACAGCTGTATATGCTCCTGGTCCAAATTCTGGTCCAGAGAGAAGCTCCGCCTACTGGTTCACCAAAACTACATACATCAGCAAGCTGCTCTTCTTCTCTATCCATACTGACCAGACCCAACACCGTTTCTGAGAAGATCAAGCTAAACCGTGGCAATGCTACCGCCTAAAGGTACCGCTTGAAAGACTAATCCACAAATTGAGAGCTGCCGAATTCCCAGACAATGTGCACACATGGATAAAGACCTGGTTAATCTACAGAAAACAGAGCCTTAGATACAGTACATTCCAGGCTGATGAACGCGGGGAACATTCTTAATATCTTAATATTGGTGGTATTATACAACAAGAAGAAATGTAAGTAACTAATTCTTCAACTAGACTAGTGCAGAGAGACGATAATACAGGTCAGCAATGTGCTTGCATCATTAGGAATCATTAGGAATGTACATTTAAATATAGAAAGTCATATTTAAATTATCTGATGCATTAGTTAGAAGTTTGTTACTTTGGTCATGCAACAGATAGGATTTTCCTGCTCTAAAGCAATAAGAAGCAAATGAACAAGAACTAGAATGTTATATGCAGATGGACTACGAGAGCTGTATTACTCAGCACGGTTCTGAGATCACTCTCCAGGACTGGACTCTCCTGCCCCAGACACATTGATCCTCCAGGACCAGGACTGGACTCTCCTGCTCTAGACACACTAATCCTCCAGGACTAGACTCTCCTGCTCCAGACACACTGATCATCCAGGACCAGGACTGGACTTTCCTTCTCTAGACACACTGACCCTCCAGGACCAGGACTGGACTCTCCCGTTCTAGACAGACTGATCCTCCAGGACCAGGACTGGACTCTCGTGTTCTAGACACACTGATCCTCCAGGACCAGGACTGGACTTTCCTTCTCTAGACACACTGACCCTCCAGGACCAGGACTGGACTCTCCCGTTCTAGACAGACTGATCCTCCAGGACCAGGACTGGACTCTCCTGTTCTAGACACACTGATCCTCCAGGACCAGGACTAGACTCCTGCTCCAGACACACTGATCCTCCGGGACTGGACTCTCCTTCTCCAGACACACTGATTCTCCAGGACCAGGACTGGACTCTCCTGCTCTAGACACACTGATTCTCCAGGACCAGGACTGGACTCTCCTGCTCTAGACACACTGATCCTCCAGGACCAGGACTGAACTCTCCTGCTCCAGACACACTGATCCTCCAGGACCAGGACTGGACTCTCCTGTTCTAGACACACTGATCCTCCAGGACCAGGACTAGACTCCTGCTCCAGACACACTGATCCTCCGGGACTGGACTCTCCTTCTCCAGACACACTGATTCTCCAGGAACAGGACTGGACTCTCCTTCTCCAGACACACTGATTCTCCAGGACCAGGACTGGACTCCCCTGGTCCAGACACACTGATCCTCCAGGCCAACGTTATATTTTAACTTCATATCAGTGTCATTAAACAATGCTTGAATGCATGTTAAATACAATTTCAGAAATGTTATATAATGTTCCAAAATCCACATAAACTACAGTGTTTTTCTGCTCATAAATCCAAGAAATTAGCAGAAATTTTACTTCAAAGGGAGTTAAACACTAGAAGGAAGTTTCTTGTTTCCATTTTGTGTATTTCGTAATACCTGGAAAACTGTCCCCTAAGGTTAATAATGTAGTAGTGACAATTAATATATATATATTTATTATTATTGTTACTATTGCTTTTACATTTAATATTGTAAATTGTGATTTACTGTTTGTTTAAATTACTTTTGCTTATCTACACAAAATAAACTGCAATGTTTGAGGTCACAGCACATTACATTTTTTACTAATAAGATAATTATGATGGTATTGTCTTCTGGGAACAAGAGTTGTTAAAAATAACCACATGGTTTCAGAAGAAGTCCCTTCACATTGGTGACCCTTTCCATAAGCAAAATCCTCATCTGAAAGGCAGTGTGTGAAAAACTCCTTCGAGGATGAAGCAAACCCATTTAGCACACTCCATATAACCAAAGGGGATTTAATGAAAATCTAGAGAGTAGAGACAAAGTTTCAGTTATTATCCTGTAAAGTAAGGGATAGAGGTGGACACAAAATCTGAGACAACAGACAGGTCAATTCAAAGGAGACAAAATACCTGGCATTTTCAATTGGGGTGAGAGTCACGTCTCCATCCGCTGCAATCTGTATAAATGAGTGTTCTGGCTGAATTCCGATCCCAAATAACTGGATATCCTGAGATGTGTCAGCTCCCACTCTGGTGTATTCCTGGACAGAAAACAACCAACGAATCAACACAAAAGCTGCTCAGTATAAATCCTATATTACTGTGGAAATAATGTTAATAACAATTTGTACTTAAAAAAAAGGTAATGGTAAATAAATGCACATGAAAACTAAGGAAGTACTGAATAATTGTTAAAATCATATTTTTATATTTTATCATTCTTTTATATTTTATAATTCAATTTATATTTTTATATTTTATAATTCGTGATTGTGAAAATTCGTTATTGTGGAATTTAGCTAATGATCAGCACTCTCAGCCTTTACAAATCAGAATTGTCAGGCTAAATCAGGAAGGATTGTCAGGCTGAATTCAAGGAGAAAAACAGTACTGCCAGTATTTTCTTTCAGTGCTCATTTTCAAGGACTCCTGGATTAAATCTACTGTTCACGTTATCACTTTTGGAAAGATATCATAGCAAGCAATTATCTTGACAGCATTTACAGCGCACAGGCAGTACCACAGATAGCTTCCCCAGTTAAAGAGCAGAGACACACAATCGTCAAAGGCAAGCTGTCTGAGAAGACCCAAAGAGCTGTGCTGCTCACACAGCAACTGAAGAAACAGAAGGATTGTGGAGGCCCTTACAGTTCACATGAAAGAATAATTCTGAAGAGGCATACACACAAGATATTTTACACGCATCTCTTCACTTGGACAGTTCACAATGTATAGATTTTTGTTGGTCATTTTCAGCTGTCAGTCTAGAGCAAGAGTGCATTGTGCAATCTGTAGTGTGCAAATCTTTTTAGAATACATTCTGTTAGCCTCTTTGGATAAAATACTCGGCTGATATTTTAAAGATACAGTACAATATGCCCAGGCAGATAAGCCCTTTTACTCTGTAGCAAAAAAGACTGGCCACTACGTGGACTTAAGCATGTTTTTGTGAGCAAGATAAGAAAGGAAGGTCACCGATCACAATATCCTGCATTCTATTTTTTTTTATCTTAAGGATGTAGACGGAATGTAGCTGGCTAACCTTTTTCAGCAAAAAGCGAACACATTCCATTCATTTTTGGTACTCCTGACAAAGCAATGTGCTACAAAATGTGTGGGCTGTGTTTGGCAGTTACCTAATTCTGACAGTTGCATGAAAAACCTATTCTTTCCTAATGTCAGCCTCCCCAAAAATTTTGCTTCTAGTTTACTTTCAACCTTCAGGTTCAGAATACAGAAGAAGCCCCCTCAAACACCATGGAAGTTGGGGCATTTTGCTCTAACAGTTCTTATATTAGTTTAAGTTTAGAAAGTACTGATTGTTAAAAGTCTCCTTCACGAGAACAAAAGAATGGCTACAAACAAGAAGAGGCTGCAGAGCCCATCACACTCATCTGGTTGCTAATAGTGTGATTTTTCTAACAAATACTCCAAGCACTTCAATCAGTTCTTCGATCTAGAAGATCCCAGGGAGTGGTCATATGACTGTGAACTTTCTTCCAGGCACCAAAGGCTCTTAACATAAAGAAGTGCTTCCTTGTTAATCTGCTTGCACAGTTTTCTTTCCACCAGTTCCACCACGCCAACTGACTCAAATCCTCCCTCACATACTTCTCTGTTCAAGACTGAAGTGCGCGTGACCTTCCAGATCATAAATTATTCTAGCGGCTCGTCTTCTCCCGGGCAGCAACGTTCTTTTTTTTTTTCCATGTGATGCCCATAGCTGTACACACATTTCTGCATTAGGTTGTACGTTACTAAGACTGTGAAATTGGGGATTGAAAATCAAACAAAGGCTCACATCCTTTTTTCTCTTAAATTAGCATTTGTCTATCCCCGTTTTCAAAAATGCTGTTAAATAAATACCATGTGTTAAGGAATATACTGGAAAAGTCTTTGAATCTTCTTAATTCTCAACAATATTAAGTCTTAAGCCTGCTATTTTAAGACTCCTGGCAGACCTGTCAATGACAGGCTTAGCCCACAACTGTCTAATATTTGTACGAATCAGTTCTCAATCCCAATTCTTGTGTTAGGTCTTTGAAGCACATATACACTCGGCTGATATTCTGTATATATAAAGATACAGTATAATATGCCCAGGCACCTAAAAGAATACTTTATTTTTGTTTAATTTTTACTGAAGTTCAAAAGGCTAAAATTTCTTGTACAGGTCTACAGAGGCTGCTGTTGCAATTTAATGTCAAATACTTTTAAACAGTCGAGATTTAGACAGCTGAAGTCACAATTTGTTTTCAACTACATCATTAAGAACGCATGAGGAAAGGAAATCATAAAAGGGAAAATAGAGTTGATGAGCCACTTGATGTGTGTGTGAAAGCCACAAGCTGCACTTTCCTGCATTAAAGTGCTTTGCTTACAATGTTTATCGTGAATGTAACGTCATAACACAACCACTGAAAAAACAGTTCATGAGTTTTGAGTTTGTAGTCAAACAAGAATGCATCCTTCGTTTTAATTTTGACTAAACAAGGTTTTTAAACAAGGTGCTCCTGGTATCGCTCACCTGATGGTGGTGGACCTTTACATTTGTCTCCTCCACTCTCCCACCCAGGGTTCGACAGTGTCTTTCGGGTTTGCACTCAATATTGGCCATATACTGGCTGAAGCTGCAAACACTGTAAACTCGCTGTGTACAAATTCCCAAAAAATACCACGGATTTAGAACGACATGATGCACATGCGTCAAAACCAGCTTTCCTTTGTTCACGCCACGTTTTCACGCCGAGGAAAAAGAGCTCGACAGCTGAAGCAGGCAGTGTGTGCCCATTCTGGCTGCTCTGCATCACCCCAGTCAACCATATCCAAGGACAGGCTCTGGAATTGCGTGCCCACTTATGTTTCCTACTGCCCACAGCAACAGCAAGAACAGTTAAGGGCACCAGAGGGAGAATGGACCAATGATGGCCCTGGATCATAGGCAACTGGCAAGCCAGAGAGATCACGATTTTGGAGAGATTCAGCTAGTTAATGCTAAAGTCCAAGCTTAAACTAGTGACGTGCAGATCACAGGGGCACAATCTGACTTCAGAACAGTTACCTGTACTGGTTCTGTCACTTGGCAACCCGAAAACACTCCAGAATGTCAAATTTGGCGAATACACTTTCTTCCCTCAAAACAACTTTCCAGATATCGTTGATGCAATTAATGTCTTTATTCACAAAAGCTCAATGAGTGACAGAACTCTGTACTGCTGTACGTGTAAAGATAGCCCACATAATGTGGGACATTTGGTCTCAAGGGCCTGTACAAGGGCTCCTCCCATATCGCACTCAGATGGCTAACACAAAAAAGACAAATGAGACTGCAAAAATAAAAAGCAGGCAAAGCAGTGAGAAATGCCACATGAATAGGGTTCTCAGAGAAAAAAACCATTACACAAGCATGCCCATAGGACGGATGCCAACTTGACTGCCAACTCCAGACGAGCCGAGATTTAAGATGTGCTAATCACATTATTCCAGCCAAATTTCACCCACTTGCAAATGTGGTGCAGACAGACAGTTATACAGCAGACAGTTATCAAACATGAGCGTATCAAAAGGAAAAAAAACATATAATAACCCATAAAAGGAACTGTACCGTGTCAACCACTACTTCATTCTGCCTTGTCCAGCATTCAGTTTACTACACTGTGATTACTTTTACTGTTGATGGGCACTGATCGTGTGAGGCTGAGGTCAGATTTCTGTTTTTATAAACACTCCACATTATAAACTACAAACGCCATTGTTCAGTTTTTTTGTCACTATTTGGACCGGTAGAGTACAAAAAACATTTAATGACAGTTGAAAACAGCTGCCTGAAATTAAGTGCTGGTGGTGAGTCATTTAACACTAGTGAAAATAAAACGTTCTTTACCTTTAAATAATAAACCAGCAGCTCATTCAGGGCAGGATCAGCGTTCAGGTTGACCAGAAAACACTTATCCTCTCCGACCTTGATCCCTGATGACTCTAGGGAAATGCCCATGCTCTCCAGCTGTTTTTGTCTCTCCTGCACAAAAAAACATTACCCACAGTATCCATCGGCCATTAGTCTCAAGCCACTGAAAGTTTTGGCATTGCCACCCACTCTCAGAGCTGAAAGGCACCAGTTACAAAGCCACTAAAAAGAGCAGCAAGGAAAAGATTGGTTCAATTCTGAATAATTTTTTGTCAGATTCTTACCAAAAAGTGACACGTTCTTAACACATAGGAAACCAAAAGCGATTTTTTTTACTATGGCTTTTTCAAAAAATCTTAAAATTGCTCGTGGTGAAGGATTTGTGTTTTTTCTTGGCTGCTATTGTAGTATACTAAGTGCTCATTTTTTTATTTTCCCTTACGAAATGAATTTGCAATAAGCCAATACCTGTGCAATTTCCTCTGTCTTCCGAAGCTTCTCTTCCCAGGTCACAGTCATTTCTTTGATGAGTTTTTCTGACTCCTCCAGCTTCTCTTTTAGTTCTGGGGCCTTCATAGACTGGAGGCAAGAGGGTTGTGTTTTATGAAAAGACTATCCTTCAAAGCTCCTTACGCCCAGCATATTATGAAAATAACATAACAGCATAACTTGAAAAACATTTCAAATAAATGGGCAATCAGGTTGCTCACACAAGAGATCTGTAGCTGTTAGACAATATTCTGAATTTCCTGTATAATCTAATTTTACCAAGTGTTTCTTTATCACAAAGGTTCGGCTTTTAGGCAAATTTAATGGAAAATCATCCTCCTTTCTATTTTCTCTTTACCTGGAGAGAGCTTATGGCTTGATTTCCCCTTCATTCAAAGTTAATATTTTTATCACTGAACAATGACTTGTGTTTTCCTCTCTAGAGAGTAGTGCTAATGTCTTCTGTTCCAAGTTGAATGATGGCTTAACAGCACTACTACCTCACGGCTTCTGGACTTGTTTCTAGCCTCCAGCATCTATATGGAGTCTGCATATTCAAACTCTGTGTTTCTGTGGTTTCCTCCCATGTCCCAGAGACATGCTGGCTTGATTTGATTGGCTATTTAAAATGACACCTTTTCTCCACAGCCCTGTGATAGACTAGTGCCCCATCCAGGGGAAATTAGGCAGTGCGCTCTCATGTTTGTGAGCTGGCAGGACCCTTACAAGACTCACTGGCCATGGAGGGGTAGATGCACTCTGCTATCTTGAGTATCAACCATTACCCCCAGACAGGCCTAGCTGCCTCAGAAAAAACGATACCCGCTCTTGATGCCTCATCTGCTCAGCCAGTCATGTCCTGACAGAAGTGAAAGAGATAGAGACGCAGATCAGAAACCCAAATGGGTGTAGTGGAGCTAGTTTGGACACGGTGACGTCATCGCCCTCCCTGCGTGTAGCAGGGACCTCAGCTGCCTGGGCTGGGGGAGATCTCCTTTAGCTCACTCAGCTGGTTCCCTGTTGCATTACGCCGGAGACCCGGGTTCATGGCGGAGGGCACGAGCCCGCATGGAACCGAGATGGTCACATGGGCAAGAAAACTTCAGATCTACTACATACTAATATACTAGATCTCAAGTTCTGTTAGTTCCATCTGAAAATCTGTTGCATACTTTTCACCAACCAGCTTAACTCGGACTAAGTATTCTCGATTAGAATCTCGACGTGAAATTCTCACTATTTTGCAGGTGGTCTTTGGACGTAAAGGAGCTCTTGGCACTCTCCCTTCCCTCACCTCGGCCTGTGACAGCTGCTCCCTCAGTTTCTCCACCTCTTCCCGGAGCTCCCTGATGATCCTGGCGTTGGGGTCCTCGTTCACTATGGCATGGTTAACAATCCTCTTCGCCCGGTCTGCGTACCGCAGGGTGGAGAGCGTCTCCTCGTAGTTGTCTGCAGCAGGGCTCACGGTCGCTATCATGGCCGTCTTGCTGTTCCCCCCCAAGTTGTCCTGGGGAAGACACAAAGTGCACATCCGTAAACGAGGAAAGGCTGTGTCTGCGTATCCATTTGGCTAAACGTTTCTTTCCCTCCATTAAAGTGGACAGGTACTCACAGGAGTTTTACTTTATCGAGAGATCTTCTTCATGGATGTTGTCACAGGAATAAAGAACTGTGGATATCAACTGTGGATACTTCGCCTTGCTCCTAAGCCTCTTAGTATTGGCAGACAAACCCCTTGTCTTTGCTGGAAGTATTGACTTACCAAAGTAAAATGCCTACAAAGGATGATCAATTGCAAGATTTTCTTGTTTTATTTTTAGCATTTTAGGTTTATACAGTAAAAGCTAACACTACCACTAAATCCTAAAAACTAAACCTCTGTGATAAGAGCAATTAATGGAACACCTCTCTCTTCTGCATTTACTTGTTTGACTAAGATTGTTTTTTAAAAAATAAGTCTCACTCAAGTGTTAACAGGCATATCTAGTACTGACAGACTGCATGAACTGAACCGTTCAGCACAGAAAATAGCAAGTGGCCCTCTCTTTTTTCAAAGTCAATCTGGCAGGAAGTGTGGACACAGATGGAAATGTGCTAAGAGAAAATGTGACACCTGGAAGTAAATTGCCTATGTTGTTTAGGCTAATTAACACAACTTACTATTCTTCTGAAATTGAACTTGATGTAGTGATTGGAATGATTGTGTAAAGGAAATTGGAGAGCTCTCATGGTCTTAACACATTGTTCTCTTACTGTGTGTAGAAATGATTTCCTTCATGTGAAATACAGTACAAATATATAAGTATTTTATCAAAATATGTTCTCATACTTGTTTCCTAAGCCAGATGAGAGCAAAAGTGATTGGCAGCTATGCAAGATTGAGACTGGAGCTTGCAATGTGTTTTTCCTCTTCTGAATATTTTCTGCAATATCTCAACAGATTTGTTTCTCCTACAACAGCCAGCATGGCAAAAACATTAAAGCAAACATTCAGAGTGCTCATTCAGAGTCTGTACTGGTTATTCCATTAGATCTACTCTCTGTGTCTACAGAGAGTCTAATGGAATAACCAGTGCAGACAGTTTAAATGAAATGAAGAGGAGACCCACCTTCAGGAGCCAGGTGAGTACAGAGTCTCTGTAAGGCACAAACTTGTTCTTCCCTTTTCCTGCCGATTGGTCTGCTAATGCGGAGATGACGCATCCCAGAGTGGTGAGAGACCTGGAAACGGAGAGGTCACTAGCACCACTGACATGCAAAACAAGGGACAACCTGAGAGCAAAGAATTTCACTGTTGGCTGGCAGATGGGAGGCTGAACGAAGTTATTACTTCTTCCAAAAAGGCACAACAAAATTGACTGGGAGCGACAACAGAGAGAAAACAAACCAGTGTCTCACACTGCCAAAGGTTATCTTTCAGACTGAGCCCTGTTCCTCAAAACCCTCACAAGTCTCCTGCATCACACAACACACATTGACACTCACGGGAATTGACAGGAATCTCTAGCCTAGCTAGTAGTAACTGGTATTATGCATCTCTGTGGTCTCCAAAATTGACATACAGTAGTTGCCTGATATTGATGGATCACAAGCCACCTCATGGCCAAGAACTTGAGAGGGTTAAAATGAGCAAAAGGTCATGTAGATTGTTGTGTTAGTCTAGCAGATCACTAGACTGGCCCCAGTGTTATATTGTAGGCAGGCAACTCTCAACTACCAAATATCTTTGGTGGTGCCAGAGGGCAATCTCAGCACCAGTTGCTACTACAGATGCCAGTTCCAGTAGGATGAGAACCATCTTCATACATTACGCTCACTGACAATCATGGACACTATATTTTCTTAAGCAGCACTATATATGCATGAACCATCAATCAGGCCACTAAATATGGAGATAGGAATGTATATTTATTTTTAGCCAGTTAATAGGAATGCTTACTATCATGATATCTATTTATTTAAGTTACATACTGTACATCTTCTTAGATATTCTTCTCAGTCCTGTCTTGGCACTGAAGATGAGCTGATATTGCTGCTTACTGAACCTCTGGCACAAGTTCAAGAAGCACTTGGTCAGAGGCTAGAGGTCATCTAAACTCTACCTTTCTGTCATTTTCCTGCTTGATGAACTGGTTGTTGGAGTTGTTATTTGCGTATTCTGCCTCCACCAGTAAGTAAACCTGCCCCTGACTGGCATCCCAATCATTTGGCTTGAGCCTTTTTGCCCACATCTGGGGACATGCCTACCACTTGGATGAGGTACACCATGACACCCTCCAAGAAGAGTGTGTCCACATTGCCCAGAACCCTGTCATCTACCTGGTTTGAGGCATGTTTTAAGGGTGACTGCTGGCATTGCTACACTATTTGGGCATATTCCAGACTAGAGATCTCAACACTGCTATTCTCAGCATGTATCTTCAGAAGTCTAGACTGTTATAATAAACCACAATTTTGAACGTTCTCAGTGCTGTTTTATGACATAATATGTGATTCTATTGTCCTTTCTATGTTCATTCTCACACTTAAAAATATATTATCCACAATGTCAATGAAACCTTTTCTTTCACTGTCAATCCATACACCACAAAAAAGCCAGGTGTTATAAATGATGATGCTCATTTGGACTATGCTGTTCAGGCATAAGTTTGTGACAGACTGAATCTCGAGTATAGCCACAAAATCCACGTATACAAGTATTTCAGGATAGAAGCAGCCCTAGTTGTCCCAGGCTCTAGTCATGAATCTCAATTGGACTGCTGTCCCTTCCAGACACCAGTTGGATGTCAAGATACTAAAAAAATAAGAATGACAATCTTTTCCTCTTTTTTTATTAGAAGACAGAAAATCAAATTCAGCCACTCTGACAGGCCTCCTAGCATGTCACACACCCTACACCGCATGTATAGCAACCAGCTGTGCTCACTTGTTTATATTGCTTCCTTCCTTCAGTCTTTCTCCAGCTGCTCCAGTCTTGGATACTCTTTCACTCCCAGCCAAGTCCACCAGGCTGACTTTGCTCACCTTTTCTCCGGAGTTCTGCACAAAGCACAGAGCACACACAGTCAGTACAGAGTGCACACAATGAGAACAGAGCGCACACAGTCAGCACAGAGATCATGTGGTCAAGACAGCGCACACTAAGTGAGCAGATATCGCACAGTCAGCATACAGCATACAGCAGTCAGATGATCTAACTAAATTCTGGCCGGGAGTATGTTGTGACCCACATCAGCAATAGTGCTTTGCTTCCAATTCTTCAGACCCAACACCAAGACATCTGTCAGTCGTGTGGCATTACGTGGGGGCGTGTCCAGTGTGGAGGCGGAGCCCTGGTCGTAGGGCGGCGCCTCCCCTTTGTAGTCCCAGCTGTCTTGGCTTCCAGCTGATAAGCCCCGGCTGGGCGGGTCCTATAAAGGCACACTGGACACCCTCCGACAGGACGAGCAAGGCCAGTCCCAGAGGGGATTGGAACCGTGTAAGGTTTTCTTTTTCATTTCATTTCTCCTTTTGTCTGTCCCATCATGCACTTCCATTGGGGCAGGCACACACATGCATTTTTGTTATGAACTCAGTTCTTGTTTTGTTTTTACCTTATGCGCCCTGCTCACCAGACTGGATCCCACTTAATAGGGTAAGTCCAGTCTGGTCATTGCTGTGCTAGCGGCGGCTCTTTTTCCCAGGCTGGACCCCGTTAAATAGGGTGAGCCCAGCCTGGGGGAAACGCAGCACTGCTGACTGAATTGCTAATGTTCAGTGTTTGGAGGCTCCAACATCTGGCACGTCTATCATTGGCTGATAGATTTCAGCAGCTTTGCTACCTTCTATGACCAAACAAACAATTAAAGTTCTGTGCTCGAAATTGAGCCTTTGAAATTCATAACCCATTTGAAACAGTAAATAAATATGGAGGATTCAACAATATGCTCCTTGTACTGAGAGCATTCATTTAAAAAAAAAAAACACCCGGAGAAAGGTTATCAAATAGATGTTTCTTTTCTTTCAAGACTCCACTTGCGGGTACTGTAGTATAAAACAAAGACAGTAACTTTCAAGGAAATACGTAGGCAGCGATTTCATCACTTTCCCCCTGGTATTGTCCAAAACAAGGAAAAATAACTCGTAAAACAAAGTCAAAATTAAACGTCAATCTGCAACGTACCCCAGACTGCAGGTCATAGAGCGTCTGGGTTATTATAATACTGAACACTGCATGGGAGCGGCTGCTTTCTTCATTCATGTTGGTTGCAGCCACTGTTCTAGATTTGTTGCCTTCTGACATTAACGACTCAATGTCCTAGAAGAGAAAAGGAAAAAGAAAACGGCGTTAATATACTGTTCGTCACAAGTCTGCTTTCCCAACGCAGTATTTTACTGCTGTGACATGAGGTTGGCGAACCCTGCCAAGGCACACTGTGGTGCCTTCAGACTTCCAGACTTGGAGACAAGGCTGGGGTTTTAAACAACCCACCACTTCTACGTCTTTGCAGAGCTTTAACATACTGATGTGCGGGAGAACACCATTTGATCAAACAGGTTCTCCAGGTGGCTGGGAGCTGAACGGAAGTGAGTTTATTTCAGATCAGGTAATACGCGCACCAAAGTCTGAAGAATCTCAAGCCACGTCACCTGTCGCCACTCACGAATTTCCTAATGATAGATCTACGTATTTCGAGCACGTTAAGACAATGTGTTCTGTCCGAACGGTAGGAATATTAACACCGGCTAAAAACATAATTGGAAACAACCTCAGCTTGTCATTGAATGCGCCGAACTGGCCGAAACATTTGCTGGGAATAGGTCAGTAAGGGAAGAAATCTAAGGGAAACCTGATCTTGAAGCTTAGATTCCCTGAATGAGACGCACCTGGAACGTCATGCACCAGAACGCACACGGAAATGAGAGAAGAGACAATAAAAAAAAACACATTTACTCCTGTAAGAACGAGCTGACAAGAGTGTCAAACAAAAAAGCCCTTACTTCAAAATTGGTGACGGCGAGCTGCGACAATCCATCCACATAGGGGCCAAACACCTTGTGCTCTCGAACCTTGAGGGACTGCCTGCTTCTGGAACCAGGATGAGAAACAGTCATGGTGAAACTGTCCCATCTTTACAAGAAGAGCTCTGAATCCTCATGATTAGTTTTTGCCTTTTATAGGTTGCATATTCGGCATCTTCCTGTATCACATACGTGTTCAAAAAAGTCAAGCAAAAAGCAGATTCAGATACAGGTTTCTCAAAGCACAGCAAAGGTTACACTTCTGGGGACTTCATTTTGGAGTCACGTTCATTTTCTTCCCCTCCAATGCTTTTAGGCAATCAACACAAACCTAGGAATGCAGTGGGGACCTTGAAGGTAAGATGTAGTCGTGCTTTGATAAAACTATCATCTGAGCTTCAGTACCTCCTCTTTACCAGGAACTCATACACATATGCAGTTTCAGCCCACACACAATGTGCAATGCAACACAAATGTACTATAATATGATGCTCCAATAATCAAAAAGGTGGAGAAACAGAGTCAACCTACTTCCACAGCTTTAACTGTCAACCTTTAATTGAGACAGCCACCATGATAAACATGTTGCACAAGACAACAGAAGTATTCTTGACCACTAAAAAAGCAAAAATGTTTACAAAAGAAAAAAAAGAGCATGTGGTTTTACATACTCAGTTATGCACTGTGACCACAGCTGGAGGTAATATGTTTGACCATAACACAGAACCTAACTCAATAGTGTACCATTTTACTAACAAAGATTGGACAGAGATTCAGCACAGTTTAACTATAAGGGCTGCTCTACTGATGCAATGCAGCTGTTCTTACAGGGGTTTGGCAATTCCATAGAAAATGTGAGGATTTGTTATGTTACAAGACATTCACAGATTTGTAAAAACCTCCTAATGTGATCTGTGAATGAGATTTGAACCTCTGTTACAGGACTGCAGCACATAAGGCTGACTGTAACTGTGACACAGTATCTGCATTTCAATGTAAAACTAACTAACAAAGAACACAACTGTTTTTCTTTCATTAATTAGTTCCTGCTGCTGGTTAATCTCAAAGTTTTTAACACTCAATTCAGGAATGTATTTAAAACCCATTGGACATATCCACTAATGGTTTTGCAGGTTCTTACATGGGCATCTTTTATTCCAAAAAGCCAAATTAAGTTGCACCCCGAGTGTGAGCTAGCCCCCTGCAGCTTTCAGTGATACTGCTGCTATAGTAATGAAAAGGCCAAAATATATTAGGTGTCTGTATTCAAAATGTCTTAAACTCAGTCTTCCAGACAGTAATCTGATTTGTCTGGTGCTATTATTTAGTTATAATAGTTTCTTCATGGGTAAATACAGAATCTGGAGACATAAATCAGAAATATTTCAAATGCTACAAACCATAATTACTCTGAAACTTTATTCTCCTTTATTTCTAGGGCAATTGATGTGAGTTGATCCTCATATTTTTGTAACACTGCTCTCCTGGGTGGTATGTGAGCTGAGGAAAAAATCACTACCACCCCTGTTCTCACCCCCTTGATGAGACTTCAGGCATGAAGTGCATTTACAGTATTTATGGGTAAACACTCAAAGAGGGTCTCTTATGTCAAGCTTTCTTGATGCATGTTTTACAGCAAACAACACTCTGGTGTTCAAAGCAGATGTTGTAAGAAAATAAGAGTTTTCAAAGTGTTTAAAAACACAGGTTTACTCCTTCCTTCAGTGGTTTGTGTCATTATAACCCATATCCAAAAGCTCTTCAGAGAACAGGCAACAGAGCTCAGGGAAATAACTACAGGGACAATGTGTTGCTTCAGGACACAATGTGGTACCAGCACACAAGAGAATGAGTCTACATTTTAGTACAAGATTCAAACAGTGTACAGATGGAGGTGTTTTAGAGAGTACTTCTCCATCATAGCACAGTTATAGTAAATGTTTAAAGGAAAGCATTGCATATGTGTTTAGCCTTATGAGATATAAACATTTCATAGAACGTTTAACTGTAGGGTGAAAAGAGGTGTAAGATTCAAGGAACTTCAGAAAACCCATCCATCCATTTTCTAATCACTTCATTCTAATCACATAATAGGTATGGAACAATACTCTTGGATTGATATATAATATCCATAACAGCTGTGCTTGAGAGTTGTACCAGTGATAAGTAAATTTTAACAATATTTATTAAATTAGATGAATTAGACAATAGTGGTATTACAAATGATCCATGCTGTATTTATGTCTCCTTATGCAAGTGTGTGCACGCATAGGCATAGTTTGATGTTTGTCAAGTAACTGTACCATTTCCTGTTAAAGAATTCTCTTATTTCCATATTTTTCATCTAAAATCATGCTGACGCTTAAGAAAAGAAGGTAAACTGACGCATAAGCTATGGTCAACTAAGCACTGCATACGTATTATATATACAGTATGTTTACTACATTTTAATCTGAAAGCACCTTTTAAGCACCTTTTAAATTTACTGTCAATCTGGTACATAAGGGCATCTGACCACAGTTCTCCATTCCCACAGTCCTAAAAACAATCAGAAACCTGTCCACTGAATTTCCAGCTTCACAGCTTTTCTAAAACTGTAAGTACATATACAGGAACTGACCCTATTGAAAGATTTACATCCAACAAAAACAAACTTGCTTTGATTCAGATTCCCCTGCAGACAATAAATACCTTAGGCCTAGAATAAAACAAAGATGGACACATATTAAAATCACGAGGCAGCAAAGTCACTACCACTGCTCTACCTCAAAGATGTTTGCTTAATTTGTACAAAAACAAGCTGCAACACTTATTTCTCCACTGTGCTTTTGTTAGCTCTTTTTTGAAAGGAACAGTTGTTCAGCATTTAGCAACAGATGTTCAGTGAAGTGACTTGGGCCAAAAATGTCCTAAGACCTGTCTTTTCGCAATATTTACATCACATATATTAATACATGTAGCTTTTTATTGGCTACACTGGCTGCTAAGGGACTCACAAAAATATTTTTAAGTCAGATTTTATTTGAAAAAAATTCAAGAAATAAACAACATCGACACTACTTCTGGGTTTGGATATTTCTTCTGTGAACAACTTTTAATCGATGACTTGACTTGTCCGATAATGGATAATGATACTTGTGTTAAGCTACCTGCAGTGAGTCAGCACCAGCAGCTGGCAGAAGCAGAACTCTCACATTCCACAGAGCTGCACACAACTGAGGCCCGCGGGAGTTGCATGGTCTATCTCCAACACACCTTCAAGAGTTACTTTCCCCACATGCCTCCATTCACTCACTTCATTCCACCGGCTCTAGGCCCCTTAAACTTTCCAAGGACTTGTGATTGCACGTTAATGGACCGCGTTTTCAGCGGAAGCCCCCCTTCCTTTGAATACACCTGACCATATTAAAAACACACTTTCAGCTGACGTTTTTAAATCTTGCCTCAAGTCTTGTTCTTGATGCCCTTCAATCCCACATCTATTTCTTTTAATTTCACAATTATATAAGGTTTTGTTACATATTCTCTATAGTGTACTGTCTTTTATTGTATCATTTATGTAAAGTGACTTGAGAAACCTCAGTTTTGAAAGGTGCTGTACGAGAATAAACTTGATTGACTGACCCAGTGCCGCGTCATTCCCCTGTCTCAGAGAGAACACTGTGGCTGTGCCACCATTTACCCAACCTGCTTCCCACTGAGCACACCTGTGAGCTTCTTGACAGAGGGCTGTCCTGTACCCCAAACATCCTGCAAGATTTGGGCGTGGTCTGAAGGGTGAATCATGGTCAAATACCTCAGGTACAGCTGGGCTGATGTGTTTTGGGAGTAAAGTGTTACTCCAAAGACCACTTCTCTTCTAATGGTAAAATGACCCACCACTAAGTCCTTCAGGAAAAGGACTTGTGACCCTTCATATGTGTTTATAATCTTGTAGAACTACAACATCACCACAAGATGGGCTAAGACTTCAGAGCTATGCTCTCTCTCTGGATGAGCATTTGCAATCACTCACTTAAATGAAAGCACTTTGCTGGGTTTTACGTTTTGAAAACTCCCCTTGCTACCAATCATGGTCGCACATATTTGGGGTCCTCTTTCCCTTTTGTTTCCCTTTCCATTTTAATTCTCTCTCCCATGGCATATGTGCTTGTCATATGCTTCATCTGCACTCTCTGCAAGCACATCCCAGAACATTTTCACAGGGTCGGGAGAACAGCGAGACCAGCAAAGCAATTTAGCTTTTTTCTCCTCTCATGGTAGAAATTTTGGTTTAAATCAAGCAGAGTACTTACCATCACTATGTAAGGGCTACCCACTGTGATAGTCTGTGGCACTGCAGACGTGCCAGATTATAAACAAGATCCATATTATAATCCCTCTTTGTCTTATTTGGCAATGCCTGTGGCTAGATTAGGGGGAACTCCCAAAGCTACAGCCAGCTGCACAGAAACAAAGAACCTGCACTACAGCTGAAGAGCACAAGGATCTGAAATTTAAAAAAGTATCCACAAATCACAAGTATCCCATCTTTTGCCATCACAATCAAACACGTACTGCTGGAGTTCTATCAGTTTGCCTGTGTGATTAAGACAGCAGAGTAGAGGGCTGCCAGCACTACCTGTCGCTCTGAATCAAGGAAAAGCAGCAGCTCAGCTGTACTGTGTCGAGATATTTGGGATTGAAAAGCAACCGGTCTTCATGTGTTTGGAAACACATTAAACACTTATTTTTTTCATTCTGTGCATGTTTTTTTTTAAGAAAGGGAAGGTGTAATGTGAGGCAGCACTTCAAGAAGTAATATGCTGGATGCAATTTGGAGGAACTACCTCTCAAGCCAGTCTATCAGCAGTCTATCTGTCAAGAATTGCTGGAATGTTCAGTAAATGTACTACCAGATACTTGGTTTGATTTTCAATCTGATCCGTTTTCTTTTGGTAATAAAGAAGGCTACAGTGAAGTTGAATGATTTTTTACATGGCACTTTTACAGAGAATTGATGGGGTGTGTGCAACAGTGCAAGAGCTGAAAGGGACAACTAAAGGCCATTCCCACGCTGAAAAGCAGAAGGAAATCAGAAAAAATATAATGTTTCATCTGTGGAGTATTTTGACAGTGTGATAATTACATTTCATGACCTGCTATAGCAAATCTCCTTGAGAGAAAATGAATGTTTTCATGAAGCAAAGTGTCTCAGAAACATGCCTCCAAGCTTTCAAAAATCTAGCCTGAAGTTCTTTAAGCAGTGCAGAGAAGTTAAGCAAACTGACTTCTTTTAAAAACATTCTCTTAAAGTAACGAACCATGCAGGTGCAGAAATTCTCCAGCTGTTTTCCACAGTGTATTCTATACTATAAACTCCTAATCCAAGAGGGCTTTCCTATTTCTGAAAATCAAACTTATTTAATTGTGTTATTTCACAACTGAGGATTTAAAGAAGAGAAGAATGAATGGAATAAAATTAGAACAAACACAAATATTCCACAACTACAGGAAACTGCAGTGATGCTGCAATTTTAATTTAAAAAACGTGGATGCTGTCTCCACAAAAACTGTTTGGGTTCCTCGGATCATGATCTTGTATTTCTCAGTACTGGGAAAGTGGTACAGCCTGGGGAATGTTGCTATTTTACAAAACACACAAGTCACCATCCAACTGTGTGAGGCTCACTGCTAACAGCTGCTTTCAGATAAAGCTATCATGCAGCAAAGCAAAGGCTCTTGGGCAAACAAGAGCTGACTTACATAGGCTTCCACCTTGAGCTGTGAGAGTATACTCCCCCTACCAGACTGCCCCTACTCTGTCTATCATTCCTGTTCACCTGCTGAGGTCTCCAGGTCCGCTCCTCCAGAACAGGGTTCCTAGTATTCAAATGGCTCTTTCCTTGACATATCTGTTGCTTGTTGATCTTACTGCAGCAAGAACACTGATACGTTAGGCTGTACCGTTGCTGAACAACCCACCCAGGCCTTGTTGAAGGGGATGGGACAGCCTCAGACAAAGACATGTCAGAGACCAGATTTCATTTCAGACCTGTGCTTAGAAAACACCTGCAGCACTTCTGAGTAACACATCCAGTTAAAGAGTACATGTGTCACTTCCCCGACGTGTATAAAATTGCTTTCGTTGCATCTGTAGTGCGATCACAAAACTGAAAAGGAGCTCCAGCTTTCACTCTGAATCTAGATTTCATTTCAGAACCAAAAAGAACACTTCCTGCACCGCAGTGATTTTTTGTCGGGACATGATAAACCGTGTTTCCCCAGCGACCTCTGCTAAATCGAAAATGTGAAACTACTTCATGGTATCTCAGTTTTAGCTAAAAGCTATAAAAGAGATAGCATGTGGAGAGGACATGGGGTTAGATATGGGGGCTAGGAGAAGGGAGAACAGCAAACACTGCTCATTTATTCAAGGCTAGAACCCTGTTCTTAGGGGACCAATGCAATAGTGGGGAAATATAATATTTCTGTAGGTTGTAGAGAGAACTACAGATATTCATTATATACAGAAACATAGATTATTTGCAGAGTAGCACAAAAAATAAGACATTCATCGTTAACTTAGTAAAACTGTAATTTTATTTCAAACTGTCAAACATATGTTAAAGACAGCAGCTGACATCTTTTGTCCTCGTGGTGTGAACACTCAACTGAATGCTGGAATAGACAGTCCTTCAGCCATGGAAATAAGTATGAGGATTGTAAGGCAGCTTTTTGCCAGCTTGCGAAGATTTGGAAACTGGTGGGAAACAGAATCCTATACTCCCTTTCTTTTAATGGCACCTGGCAGTCTCTGACACATGCGGGCTGCATGTTCTTTGTTTTTGTCTTCCTGCCAAACAGAGATTTTGAATTGTGTTTTGGTTTTGCCCAATCTGGTCTACCTACAATTTGCCCTTAAATCAAAACAGACTGAAATTAAGAGGCAGCGGAACTAAAAATATTGCCTTAGGCACCTGGGCGGCATAAAAACACGGGTTGAGTCTGCCGAGACGGGCACATTTACAGTGGCTTGAACAGGGAGGGAGCTGTCATCTGAGCAAGAACGGCAGTATTTTATTTTTTCTGGGGGGGGGGGGTGCCACCTGGGTAGGATTATTTCAGCTTGGGTATATTGGAGAACAGGGCATTGTTCTCTTCTATTTATAGTGCATTATCCTCCCCTCACAGAAAAAATCCCAAGAAAAAACAAATGCGGTATAGAGATATTATCAATGTGAAGCCTAACCCAAAAAACGCAAGTTCACAAAGGTAATGAGAGATACCCTCCAAATAGAAAATAGTAAATAAATATCATACTATTCCCCCCAGTAAAGGCTGTGGGTGTGCGAGTTTAAGCTGACTCACCCTTTAGGATCCAGCAGATCTCTCACTTTTTCGTTGTAGATTTCCATATAGGAAACCTCCACTTTGAACGTGTGTGATTCGCTGTCTTGCTCTGAAACCCTTTCAAACAAAGAGCAACAGAGACGGGGAATAAGGCCTGGCTGGTCTCCATTGCCCATCATAGAGAAGGACTTGCCTGAACCTGCAATGACAACACCAGACACCAGGGTAAATGGAAGCAGTAAGAGGTCACAAAGCTGTTGTTTCCAGCTCCTTGTATAATGAAAAAAGATGTAACATTGTACAATCCCCAGATATGACTTAATCTAACTGTATACTTAGACTACATTGAGTAATGTATAATGTACATTTCCTGTTTCTCCTCCTAAAATTACTTCAGGAAATAAGAAGAGGTAGTAACACCTGATGGAGTGAAATCCAAGCTTGGTGAAATGACTCAGGCTAATGGTATTTCACTTTTCATCCTTCTAACAAGGAAGCAGCACAGCAATGTTCACAGTTTTCCAGGCAGAAATCATGAAATATATGTGTTTTGGCTTTAGGGAGCACAGTAAACTGTTCAAGGTGCCAGAATTAAAAGCAAAGAATCACAAAACACTGTAGTTTCAGGAAAGAACAGACACAGTTTGTTTTTTTCTTCATTTTTGCTGATTTCGTGCCAGGAAAATACTATTTATCTAGTGGGTACTTTGAGCATCTTACCACAAGCTCATCCCTGCCGCCAGGAACATGTTTAAGATATTGCAAGACCGTTTCAAAGCACACATGTGCTGATCCTTTTATTGTGAAACTGCTGTGCTGTTCCACTGTGGAATCACTGTCCTGCATTTTTGCAGTCATATTTAATTCCTGCTGCAGTGCATACAAGACTCTTACAAGATTTTACCCTGTGTCATCAGCTGAAAAAAAGCCATCAAGGAAAGTCAATATAATAAACCATTAAAAGAAACCATTCCTCACCTGTTTGCCCATAGGCAAAGATGCAGGCATTGTAGCCTTGAAATGCATTGTCAAGTATTCCCTCTCCAAGGCACTTAAATACTACTTCTTGACCTGAAAATAAGGGAGATAAGCTGTGAATGCAATTCTACACCATGTGAAAATGCTGGCTGAATCTGAGGTTCAGTAAAATTTTAAACCAATAAGGCAGTAAATTATTAAACACAACAGAATAACACCTCAGAGGACATATGTTGACATTTCTCAAATATTTAGACTTCAGATCTTTCTCAGCACATAAAAAAAGAACTCAAAAAACCAAGTGGCTTGTATTTACTGTCTTAAAGTTGGTCATTAACTTGGTCAGTCATTAATCAAACTCGCCACATTTAAAACAAATTAGGACTATAAACTGGCTGACTCTAAATACAATAAAAGATCTAAGCACTACATTTCAAAGATCTGTGCAACCTTTTTAATGATCTAGAAAATGTGAAATGGTATTATTATTCCCAGGGTTTAGCCGTTTTAGACCTGAAGAAGATGTGATGAAAGGCCGAAACATGGAGCTCCTTCATTCTTTATTAAATGTGCTCTGTTCATTCCTCTGTAGCTCACACAATGACACAGCTCCCAGTTTGAACCTCTACATAAAGACTGTAAAGAAACCTAAGATAATCCCATTTCAAAAGCAGCTGAAAAGGCACTGCTTTATAACTCCTTAAAAATCTTATATTGATGTTCCCGACACACAAAAGCACCAATAAAAGAACTTTTAGCACTTTCACTGTTCTCAAGACTGGTGAAGGTTAATAAAATTTCATAGCCAAACTGGTGGTTTTCATGGTTCCTGCTCTTTTATAAGCATTATCTTCATGACTCCTGGTTTCAATCATATGTACACATGACTACCTTATGCCAGTTTCAACAACACACTTAGGATTACTTACAGATATTACAACGGGATTACCTGCTCTACCTGCACAGCTTCACAAAGTTTTGCCCCTACCAATGGTTCCCATTAGAATGGTTCCCAACATTCATACTTTTCCAATGCAAGGGGTCTACTTCCTTGGCAGCTTACTGTATTGTGCACCTTTTGATTGCAGTTAACGAGGATCAGAGGCATGGAACAGGTTAGAGCAGCACTATAATAATAAGATTAACACGATAATCACAGCGGGAAGAGAGAGAGTAAACTCTTAGCACTGCTCTCACCTCAGCTGTCAAGAATTAGCAAACAGATACTGGAAGAGGCAGCCGGGGGACTTCTTACTGATGCAGAGGATCAGCTAAAGTGGTCTTGTCATTAAACTAAACAAGTAAAAGACACCACCGCCATTGTATTCAGAGAAAAACACCACACCACTGTATTCAGTTTGGTGGCATGGCTAAGACCACCCAAGTTCTAGGAGTTTAAAAATGATTGGTAAATACAGAACCAGCTGTTAAAAATAGTCTTAACTTCCTGCGCTGGAATATTGATACCAGAATCCACAACTCTACAACATACACACATGAAGTGCCCTGAAAAAAAGAGTCCATAAATGGGCCAGTGTAATAGAGCAAATATAGTCCAACCTGTCCAATGTGTCTCTGGGAGGAGGGAGGACAGAAAGGACCTAGAGAAACCCCAGGGGACACAGGGGAGAGAACATGCAGACTCATGTTAAAATTACAGTACGAGGTCTAACGAGGGACTACAGGGAACAGGCCACTGCAAACTCTCATTGACACAAATAAAAATGGTGTCAAACAGGGCACCTTTACAAACAAAGGCAGTCTCACATCCTGTCAGCACTTCTCAGCTTTGCTTGGCGGTCATAATAGCATCTGTTGTATTCCATCTCAGTGGGAAGGCCAGATAATTCAGGCATGTTTCGGAATAGATATCCAGAAATCTTTTGCCAAGGTCTCTCCTAAGAGGTTAATTCTTAAACGGAAAGCTGGGGGTAACGTAGGCACACTGCTCAAGAATGGGAACAAACAGCAGACAGTCCCACTAACACGATCTAGAAGTGGGAGAAAAAAATGACATGCAGACACCCTTTGGCTGCTAGAGTGAAGGAGGAAAACAATGCAAATCATTCCTAGTGACCAGCTGATAAATAAAGAACTGGCTGGCATTGTGAAACACATCTGTAGGCCTCTTTGCACAATCTCATGGCACCATTAACGCACTTGGGGGAAGGGGGTGAAAATTCTGAACTGAAATATATCAGCGCTCGGTGCTGCATGCTCTTTAAACCACATGACTTTAAGGCCTCGTGCGTCAGAATTCGAAATATAAGAAAGGTCAGACGTGGACGATAATTTAGTAAAGTACTTCCAAAGTTAATGGAGGAAGAATGGGACTCTCCCTGTCACCCAACAGAGTGGGCTGTTCAAAGGTCAGTCTTTCAGCTGAACAAAAACCCAAGACCAAAGGTGGAAAAACTAAAGAATATTTGTGTACAAAGTTAATCATTCCCAGCAAGCAGGAATCTCTATCTCTATAACAGCACTGCCTTCAGCATTAAGCCATCCAAGGACACAGTTACTGTCCCTATGTCCTCATGAAAAAGCAATATCTGTCTGTGACACAGAAAAGCTGAGCTCCCGAGATTAAAGAATCGGCAGGAATCAAATTTATTCAACTGTGAAACAATGGATTTATTTTCATGTGTTTGTCAGAAAAGGTTCAGCTTCTGATCCGTATTTATTAGAAGCTGCCAACCTGCAAAACAGACATTTACATCAGTGCTGGCATTTTCCATTTGAACTGATCTGGAAAAAAACAGATTTTTAATTTCAAAGTGGCACCTTTGCACAAGACAGCACATATTCTACTAACCTATACTTTTAGGATACCCACAGCAAACACTGTACATTTAGCAACCCATAGCTGTGTGTTTACTTGACCTGCATATTATGTGTCCCAGAAAAGGGTGACAGTCAGGTATAATTATGGAAAACAGAGCTAAACCAGAAGACTATTTGCAAAATAATTTTCAGAGACAGTCGAGTTGGATTTAGGAAAGGAAAAGGAAAGTCTTGTCTGACTAACTTAAAAGACATCTTTGAACAAGCAACAAAGACCATTAATATGCAAACTGAAAGCTGTGGGGATCCTAAGGTAATCCAGGCACATGTCTCAAGAACTGGCTCATAAACAGTAAATTAACTTAAAAGGCATAATCTCTATCTGAGGAAATGTAACCAGGAGGGATCTGTTTAAGGCCCCTTATTCTTTCTTAAATTTCTATCAATGATTCTGAGACTGATGTAGCTAGAAAACTAGTTACTGTACATTTGCACATAAAAATTGTGGGAGAAGCAAACAGAAATAATGTAATGTAGTGCTAAAAAACAACAAAATCACGGAATGGGCAGACATCTGGCAAATGAAATTTAATGTCAACACGTTATCCACACAGGAAGCAGCAAAACACAGTATACTATCACATGGGTGGAGTATGTGCATGAATGGTGTTTATGTAGATTCTCCTATGTCCTCCTCAGTAGAACACAGTGAAGACATGAAAACAACAAACCAAATGCTGTTTGGATATATAGCAAACTGGAATTTAAATTAAGGAGAGTTATGTTGAAGCTTTATAATGCTTTGATAAGATTTATTCCTTGTCTCCGGACACTTCTAACTTACCAATTTCTCAATTTAATTTTAAATAATCACTTTTTCTTACATTTTCTGTAAAATATAAATTAAAGTAGCAACGTTTTTAGTCCATTTTTAAAAGCATAAAAAGGAGATACAGAAATTAGAGGTTACTGGGTTGCTGAATCACACTAGCTACATTATAGATGCCACTGGTAAAAACTCTTGCAAGTGTTGTTGTGATGTTACCTTTAATTCAGTATGTTTTGGCTAAAGACTGTAGGCAGCCTTTTGAATACCCAAGAGAAAAATTTCAGTGTTCAAGGAGTTTCACAGTCCTATTAGTCCCCTTGAAAAAGGGCCATCTGTTTTCCCTTAAAACAGTCGTCAGCTTTTTGAGCAACTGCCCACTGTGCCACACCCTACCAGCTAGGATTCAAACAATGAGCCACCGGAATGAACTTTCTGGAAGCTAGCATTCAGTTTGGATTTAGACTCATCTAGACTCAGAATGGACGTGACAGGGCCCAAGCCTGCAGTGACTGACCACACCTGAGCTGTTATGTTACTCCAGACTCCAGACTTTTACAACAGAACTCCAGGAGGGGTGACAGCAGCCAAGTTTAACTTGCCTCAGCTGCCGTTAATCATAATCATTCCCAATGTCATTTCCTGCATGTAAAACAACTATGATACTATACACACAGCTCTCTCCTTCACATTCATCTTTTGCATCCCTCCTCCACTCCCTCTTCACCTTTGAAGCTCCCATTTGCGCACTTTTCACTCTGCTTGGGGGTCCTACTGTAGCTTCCTCGTCATACTGTATATCCATGAGGCTGGCCTTCAGCCAAACAAGTTCAGCATGATTTACTATGAGTAAAACACTCAATAAACATGTTTAACTGACTTAATCCTTGTGAACCATACTTGTGCAACAATACAGTGCCAACTAGATGAAAAGCTGGTAAAAAAAACCTTGCTCAGTTCAGACTACATACTGTAAGAATTAAACACCTGTGCATTCTATGCTATGATTTGGATGCATCCTACATACCGTATAGAGATCTAGAAAATACTTCCAAATACTCAAATGTCATTTTACAAGTAAAACAAGAAAAACCTTTACAAGTCGGATTGGTGTTCTGTAGGTGAATTTCTTTTAAAAGACTGAGAAGAACATTTTCTTTCATGTACAACCTTTATAGCCATCAACAAACAAAAAGAAACCCACTATCACCTACCTTTAAAACATACAGAGATCAGTGAATTAAATCAAACGGGAAACAACAAAGTAGGAAAAAGTTTTTTTTGTAGGACAATTAGGAAGTGCTTAGGAACATTTGCTCCCAATGTGGAACTTACATACATCTGCAGGGAAAAAAAGATTTAACTGCTCTCATGGCATGAAACTCATAATTCTTCCTGGCCACTATCACTGTAATAAAATGAATGACTCACCTGCATATTTTGTAACATTTGATTCATCCATGGACCAAAAGCAATAGTCAAAGGCAAACACCTGTGGAAAGACAAAGAGACCCACTGAGTATCAGTTCAAGAATGCCGCTGAGATCCTCAAGGAGGTTCTTTGATTTGCTTGTCTGGGCATACAGTATGTACCCCACAGAATTGTTCGCCGTGTGGCTGACGGTGACAAGACAGAGCTTGCACAAATAGATCCAAGGCTTACTCTGCAGTGCGGTGGAAATGGTACCACAGTTTTCACAACCAGTTTATTCTAACATCTAAATAAAATGTCAGATTTCAGATTTACGAACAAGCCATTATACCGGAGGTGACGGCAAGAATTCAAGTGGGATCAGGAAAGGCCAGATATAAAACAAATAAATCCAAAACCAATAATTTTAAAACCTCAAGGCCACTGATTTATCAGGAAAAGATGACATATACTGAACATCAAAAAGAAATGTATCACTTATAAATACAACACATTCCTCACAAGTTGGTCATTTTCTTGCATTTTCTTGACATTTTTTTTTGTTGTAGGTGCACTGAAATTTTATTGAAGAATAAGGTAATTTATTGTCAGGTAATGTTATTCCGTTATAATAATTAATAATTGCTTACACTTATATAGTGCTTTTCTGGACACTCCACTCAAAGCGCTTTACAGGTAATGGGGACTCCCCTCCACCACCGCCAATGTACAGCCCCACCTGGATGATGCGACGGCAGCCATAGTGCGCCAGAACGCTCACCACACATCAGCTATCAGTGGGGAGGAGAGATGAGTGATGAAACCAATTCATAGATGGGGATTATTAGGAGGCCATGATTGGTAAGGGCAAGGGGGGAATTTGGCCAGGGCGCCGGGGTTACACCCCTACTCCTTTCGAGAAACGCCCTGGGATTTTTAATGACCACAGAGAGTCAGGACCTCGGTTTTATGTCTCATCTGAAGGACAGCGCCCGTTTACAGTATAGTGTCCCCGTCACTATACTGGGGCATTAGGACCCACATGGACCGCAGGGTGAGCGCCCCCTGCTGGCCCCACTAACACCTCTTCCCGCAGCAACATTTTTTTTCCCCAGGAGGTCTCCCATCCAGTTACTGACCAGGCTCACACCTGCTTAGCTTCAGTGGGTTGCCAGTTGTGAGTTGCAGGGTGATATGGCTGCTGGCTAATAGTGTCTGTGCTATTGCATCGCTGCAAGGGTACTGCAGACACCTGGTGAAAATAACACCACTGTCCCAGCCTTAAGCCCCTTGCCCCCCGTAATTTTTTCCAGATTTCACAGGATTGTTGATGGTCAGACGTGTTTGCAGTTGTTTTTTCCTCAACTTGTTTTTGAAAAGTGAACAAGTTGTTCCCACATTTACAATTACTGCAGTGACAATGACATCACTGCTGCTTGATCAATGACTGTACATTTTTTCAAATATGGCGAGATAATGAACGCTGGTGTAGGCCTGTTACTGTACATACCTTGGGAGGTTTTCTGGAAGTTGAGAGAGGAATAATGTGCAGGATAGTGTGGCACAGGGACCCCAGGAACATCATGGAAAAGAAGACAGAGGCGACAAAGTCACAATGTTTCCTTTTGTCAGCATTACAGAAACTGCAGGTACAGAGAACTCAGAAGCTGAGTCTATGAGGAAGACACTGCAAAATGACTGGCAGAAGCTTAGAGAGCTACAGCTGAGGCACTGAGAAACATCAATTAGTGTGACTTTGGGATTGCAGTCTCTGTCACAGAGACTAAAAATGTATGTGCAACAAAAAGACTCTTGAGTCAACATCTTGAGTCTTTTTATATAAGATTATGCTAAAACCCTGATTTGAGTCCTAAATCTGCTTATTGGTGTTTCTGTTTAAAATAGGAGTCAGTGGCATTCTGGCTTGTGCTATTAGTTATTTTACAGTATCTTTCACTGTGATACATTATATATTTTCTTATGTATAAATCGTTTGACAGTGACCCTTAAATGTCAATTAATTCTTAACACAGTATTAAATCTACAGACAGTACAAGTAGCTAATATGTCAAGAAGGATATTTAAAGATCCTTGAAAATGTGTCTAGAATCCTTTCCATCTCTTAAATGATGTGCGAAAAATGCCCTTTAAAAACATTTTTTTTTAATAAGATATAAGTTGGGACCATAGTCATCTAGAGCAAAACATTATCATAAACAGTAAAAATGTAATATTTTCAAAGAGATAATCTTGTACTTCATATGTTGTCAGATACAGATTGTTATCGTTAAAGATCTTTTTCTAGTGTAAGAAGCTCAAATGAATATGTTTCCAACAAAATATTTTAACAATGCAAAGCTTTATACATTTTTAGTATCAATTTTCTTTTGTCAGCAAGCATGAGATTTCTAATGGTTGTTACGATGAAACCCCAAACACTAGTGTTTCCAGCCTGGGATACTGAGCGACAACAAAAGGAAACAATTTTAAACTCTTAATGCCCCACTGACTCTATTGTGTTGCACTAATTCGGCCTCTGGCCTGGCCTTGACCATTGCAAGGAACTTGCTCTGTGTTTAACGCTGTTCACTGCAGGTGGCAGCCCGGGGCACTGTCAGAACCTGTTCCTGCATCGGCAGACAAGCACAGGCATTGCCAGAGCCCTCAGACCTAAAGGTATGCAACCCTGATTTTAAAATACTACAGCAAGCAACGGCCAGACACTAATTAGGTTTAGTTTTTATACAATTTATCTTAAAATGTGCCATTATCAGCTGTTTGCTTAGTCTGCAAAGTGGCTCAGAACTACTTAGTTATGATGTGCCAAGTTTATTATTATTATTATTATTATTATTATTATTATTAATAGTAATAATAATAATAATAATAATAATAATAATAATAATAATAATAATAATAATAATAATAGCTTACACTCTGGACACTCCACTCAAATCGCTTAACAAGTAATGGGGACTCCCCTCCACCACCACCCATGTGTAGCCCCACCTGGATGATGCACGGCAGCCATAGTGTGCCAGAACGCTCACCACACATCAGCTATCAGTGGGGAGGAGAGCAGAGTAATGAAGCCAATTCATAGATGGGGATTAGTAGGAGGCCATGATTGGTAAGGGCCAATGGGAAATTTGGCCAGGATGCTGGGGTTACACCCCTACTTTTTTTTTTAGAAACACCCTAGGATTTTTAATGACCGCAGAGAGTCAGGACCTCGGTTTTAAATCTCATCTGAAGGATGGCGCCTTTTTACAGTATAGTGTCCCTGTCACTATACTGGAACATTATGACCCACATAGACCACAGGGTGAACACCCCTTGCTGGTCCCACTAACATCTCTTCCAGCATCAACTTTAGTTGTACTGACCAGGCTCACACCTGCTAAGCTTCATTGGGTTGCCAATTGTTAGTTGCAGAGTGATATGGCTGCTGGTCATGTAGCATTACAATATATTAGGACAATTCCTCTAAAGAAACGTGTAATTATTTGATAACTTGGTTACAGCACCTTTTAGATTACACAAAAGATCATTTTTTGTATTTGCAGAATCCAGACATTTTTCGAAAACACATTTTGAAAAACATATGAAATAAAGGTTGCATATTCAAGGTAGCAGATTTTTATTAAAATGTGTTGCTGTATAAGCTTTCTATTATCCTTCAGTGTTCATTTTCTTTAAGAAAGGAGAAATAACAACATTGAACTTGATGAACATTAAGAGCAAGCATCCACACAACAAATTTGGCTGGAGATGGTAAGGCCATGGATAAATTGTGGGTAACTGTATATGTACAATGCAGAACAAATTAAAGAATTAAGAATGTCAGTGTCACAGGAGAAATATCTCTTCTTCCCGACAATGACAGATCTCCATCAAGTCCAGAAATAAAAAGGGATAAATGTAACATAAAAAGCATCTACTTATTAAGAATATTTAACCGGTTAAATACACCAAACAATTCACAAGAATCATCTATATTAAAAAGACTTTGATTCACAAGTTTAGCATGCATGTTTTTGAACATACAACGACCCTGTTCCTTATTAAGTTTCTCATCTACTTATTTCTTAGAAATAAGGCTTGCAGCTCTACATTTGCGGTGAGTTACAGGGTCACTGCTATAATAAAAAAACATTTTTGCCTGGTAACACAGCGTGAGATTAGCAGAGTAAGTGGCTGATTTAACGGAGCCCCTTTATGTTCCAAAAGAAACATTGTTCTACCTATAAAGCTACTGCATATTGCAGCTTGGTGGCTGCATAGCAATGGGTACGAGCAGCTGACGCAGTCTGGCTTAAGCTCAATTTTCAGGGCATGATTCCTTGGCCTTTTCAAAATGGATCCGGATGCCATCTGGGACGCTTTGAGGCCAACCGAATCAACTGAAGCGAAGCAAGCAACATGTCACCATTTTTTTCTTTTGAAAAGCAGAGAGCACACAAATCAACTTTCCATGAAAAAGATTTGCAGGGGCTGGCACAGCAGAAAAGATGTCAAGTAAAGCCATAATGAAAACATTATTATCCTATAATTCCTGGTATAATTTGTGAGGGTCTGACAATGTGCATCAGGACTTACAGTATATGGATGAATGATAGGTATAAAACAACTACTGCACTGGTGAGGATTTCAGTAACTGAACTGTTGTTCTTTACTGAAAAAAACTGGCATGTATTTAAAACAGAGCACCTTTAATAAAGGACATTTTAGGAACAAGAATCAGAAAGGAAATCTTCTGTTAGCACAGACCGGTATCAGAACAAAGCCTTTAGTGTTACAGAAACATCATCCTGATGACTGCTGGTTCTCAAAAGTGCAAAGCTTTTAATTATGTCTTCATTTTTACCAATTAATGTGAGATAACAGAGCAAAACTAATAGATCATCCATGAAGAAAAAATCTGTGTGTGATCCCTGTTCTTTGGAAGACAATAAATCAGCAAGAAATGGGTTACTATTCTCACATCATCAACTAAAGCAAGTTTGTAGAGGATAACCTCTTTGACCTGCTACATACAGTACATGGAAGAGGCTGTCAGAACATACATCCAGTAAAGTTGCTGTGTCAGCCTTGTGTAGCCAATTTTCCAGTTTGTCAGCCTTCACTATAACTTCAAAGGAAATTTTTCTGTCTGTATGTTTGACAAAGGTATGTCACAACTACGGTCTAAGCAGGTACCCAAACTGGGCAATCACTACATCCTGACAAACATTTACCCACAACAAATCAAGTTTCAGAATAAATTGGACGGCTATTTAGAACTGTCATCTCTACTATTTAAGATGGCGTTCATTAAAAAAAATACTATTAATATTGGCTAAGACAGAACACTATAAAAAGAAAACAAAAGCTGATTTTGCAGCATCTTACTATGTATATCCATCTTGATGTGTAACATTTCCCTGGTCCTCCTGGTCTGTTTCCCAATTAAATAGAATGTTGAACTTTCCGCATTCTGAGTTTGTCCAGAATAGCGTCACTGTCGCATTCAATTACAGGCAAATGGCAAGATGCAAGAATGCATCACAAATACATCATGTTAGTATTCATGATGATGGAATTCAGCAAGGAGCACCAATGAAGTTTCTGAGGAGGTCTTAGTCAAAGACGACAAGGTTATGGAAGGCAGGCCTTTATTTTACTGAAATGTCCCATACATTTAGAGAGAAAAGGTGTGCATTTCTATGGACACATTCAGGTCTGCTATGTTACTACAGGGACTTAAACCAATAACACTAACAGAGGTGAAACTGGGACATCCAGGATCGACAGACCAGATTCTGTTCCAATTCTTCTCAGGGCATGGAGACATTCACAACATGATTAAATTCATTCCACACTGGGATTAAACAGGGACAGGGTCGTGAGCTTCATATTTCACCTAAGAACTAATCGCAGCTTAGCTGCCATAGTCAACCAGGGAGGTATTATTCACCTTTCACTGTAGCTTTCAAAGGCAAAAAGTAAATATTCAAATAATTTCTTAAATCCAATCCCAGTTTCAAATTTTAAGGTCCCTTCTCCTGAACAATTTTCTTAAACAAAGTACAACAGCCCTTTGCCTTAGGATCCTAATACAGACCCCACAGTGCTCGTGCTGCAATTCTAAGACTACAAAAATGGAACAAATCAGTGAAATCATAATGTCATGGTCATTCTGCCAAGATAGAAGACATACAGTTTAGCTGCCTTCAGTAATTCACATAGGAAGACTGGTGGCTTACTGAGAGAGTAAAGGAATCGACTAAACCCAGTAAGGAAACATATTTCACTGTTTGACCTGTGGGAGTTCACAATTCCTTTTCCCCTCTGTAAGACCTTACAAAACCAGAAAAGGCAAACTCAGTTTAAGATCAATAACATACTTGATGCCAGGGCATTGAAACCCACACAGGACTGATTTCATTTTATTTTATGAGAATCCTTGCAGCTTCATTTTGCACAAGCTGTATTGTAGCCATGACAGGACAGTCCCGTCTGATGAAATAAAGGCACAAACTCATTCCCTGGCATCGGACAAGTCGAGAGGTGATCTAATTCTAGCACTGTTTCTTAGGTAATAAAATACTTGTGGAATCAGTTTAATGAGATTCATAGCTCAAGTCAAAATATAAAAAAACTTGACCACATAATATAAGTCAATTAAAACAATTATCAGACTTCAGTAATAATGCTTCAGTATACCATTGGCTTAACTGCAGAAAACTGAGAAAACCAACTTTTTATATCAGACCCACAAATGTGTTCTCAACATAATAAAAGTTCACCCTTTCACAAAGATAAAACACCATCAATTTGGCTTTCGTTCTTTAAAAATCCAATTGCTCTAAGGCTGAGAGTATAGGCTTAGAGCCCTGCAGGAGGAACAGGTATTGGCCTGCCTGAAAAATACCCTCCTTCCACTGCAGTTTCAGCTCTGTCATACTTTACAACTCGGTTGAACTCATTCAAATAATTGGGCCCTCTTCCCTTCTTTGAAAGCCTAATAGACTGCTTTCTGCTCTTCCGTCACGGATGGATTTTTTTAAATGAAGGGACACTGAATATCTGGATTCTTCAAACCATCAAGTGAAAAAGCAAAACAAAAGAGACCAATTTAACTAGAAATAAGTCTGCAAACAGTACTGACAAGCACCTGGTAAAATGTCTGAAATACTTTATCTGACTGAACAGCATTAACAGCTAAATTAAAGCAGACGTCAGATGCATTCTTGATCATTATCCAGAACATTCCTCTGCTTCCTGAAGAAAAAGTCCAAAACACAATATGAAACACCCTTTTACAGGTTCTATGTGGAATATGCAGGCCTTTCACAAAGACAGTCACTCGACGTTGCCTCTTCCCCAGTGAAACTGAAGTTACTGACCACACACTGCGTGCACTCTACATAGAATTCTGCAGAACAAGAAAGGCTGTCTGATACAGCTGGGATACAGTACTCATACTTAATTGACAGGGAATAGATGCGTGTGCTTAGTCTTCTATATTTATCAGAAATGCCTAAATGCTTTATCCAGACTACAGAACAATTAGATTTATGTTGGAGCGACAGATTCAGCCCCATGTGTTCCTGGCTATCACACTTCAAACTTCATTGAGCTTAAAAGAAGAAACACATGTGGCCAATATGTTGGAAAAAAAAAACAAAACAATGTCTCAGCTGGACTGAAAATACAGATCCCTAAAATTCAAAAAGGCCAAATGAAAATGTTTATCCAACGTCTCATTCTGCTGAGAGTGCCATCTCCCTGGTCCAATTACTTATTTATGACTCTTAATGCAATAATTTGTAATTTTCTAATGTCTCCCATACATTTTTACTTTGTATTCAGAATATACTAGCAAACAATTTACACTCGGATGAGTGAAACACTGAAGAGTTTAAAAGTGTTTTTAGAATATTGTGGATCCCGGAGGAGTAGGATCCATACAGTATGTCTGGCCATATCTGGAGTGAAAACAAATCTACAGATTTCAGTCAAGCCGTGCTTTTAGTGACCTGACCAGTGACCAGTTCAATATTGACCAGTTATCAGAGTTTACCAGATCTCCTGGTATCACTGCTTTAAACAGAACCAGGCGTGGAGACCCTGGTTATGCATCAAGAACTGATCTTCAAACAAACTTCAAAAGACAAGAACTTGCTCCGGGGAAGAAACAGGTCAACAAAATGTAGCTTGCTCAGTTTATCAAGACTCAAAACCTGAAGCTTGCAATAGATTTTCTAAAATATATAAATATCACATTCTAATACACTGAAACAAGTGTAAGAGATTGGAGAACAGAATTATACTAACATGTAACCCATACTGAGGGTTGTACAAACATTTGAAGGATAACTATCCATTAAATTCAATACACATCTTGCACAAATAAATATAATCAGCTGTGGGTCTCTCACACAACTATATTATCTGGTCTGATGGTTTTATTATATGTTGAATTAAAAAGGTACATGGGACGACGATAAATGGAGCCTGATATTCTTGGTACACTTAATAGATTTGGGAAATTAAAAAGATTTTATTACTGAAAACCTATCTGCAGTCCTTATCATAGTTTACCTACAGTAGTTCATTTCAGGCCATGTTTGCAAACAAGGGTTTGGAAACTAGATCAATCATAGTACAAGGACTGTGCAGCTCAGTGAAAAGTGCCAAAAAGATATGAAAAAATACCAAAGATATAAAACATGAGAGTGATTTGCTGCAGCAATGGCAGAATATTTGCAAGTAATACTGTTCTGTTTTTTTACACTACTGTAGTTTACTATACTGCTACCCAAGCAGGGCAATAGAACCTTTGTGTGCTCTTTGTAAAGGACAGATGCAGATTCATCTCAGTGGGGTGGTGCTACTGACCTAGTTCTTACAGGTCTCAAAACACTAGGTTGCACTAAAATTCTGCTGTTAAGGGAATCAAAATTCACATTTTCTATTTTATCAATCATCTTCATCCCTTCATCTTCAGTTGAATCTTATAACTACTTTTCAGAGTCACATCTTGAACTGCCCGTAATGGGGTTTCATGGATAAAATCCTACAACTGAGATTTGCATTTGAAGAGCAGCTCATAGAAACATCTGGTGTGGTAGATACTGTCATAGACTGAGACGAAGGATTAAGGGCAGTGGGTCATTAACTGAGAACCCGTCACTTTAAACAGCATCATCTATCTAGGACGAACCCTTTTCTTAGCTCTAGAGAGGGAAAAAAATCATTAAGCTGGACAGAAGATGACTGAACCCATATTAAAAATGACAACACTTAAACCACTCCTTGGCCTACTCAAACAAATTAGTAAATTAGTACATTCTCGGTTATCCATGTGACTGGGATTATCCTTGTATGGTTTATATGAAGATTGCCTATATTTGAAAAATGGACTACTTAATCATGACTTAAAATTTACCAGCTTCTTATTTGAGAACAAAAACTAGTTTATATCTTTCTAATATTTTCAAATAAATCTCTTTATATCCTTACAAACATTATTTAAGAAAACATTAGGGAAATGTGTTCTAATGAGACAGTAAGGAAAATCTTAAAAATTTAAAATTCAAGACTTAGCTTTCACAAACCTACACCACTACCATCAATCAATCCTATTACCTACATTACTATTAAGAAATTTCACATTTGTTAAATCAAGTTCTGGGTCTCCGAATTGGCTCAAGTGGAAAAGGCTTTCGCTTTGAACACGGGAGCAGCCTAGCCAACTGTTACTGGGAACCTCCAGGGGGCAGCAGTGAGAAGCTGACTCAGTGCTGCCAGGAGTAGGCCTGCAATTAGCTGGCCTGAGTTCTCAAGGTGCCAGGTAAAACGGTGATTGTGGCACACAACAAGATGCATGGCTCAACGGGTAGACGCTTTTGGAAGGATTCCTACCTAATAATTGCAGATAATTAAAAAAAATACAAATATTTTAAATTAGGAGGTCATTTCAAAATTAAGTACATTACCAAGGCTGAACTGATGTTTGAGAAGAACATCTGAAAGGAGAGAAGCAAATATAAAGGGCAAATTATTGAAACACATGCACTATGGTTGCTCCTGAAACCCGTCTGATCCTTTTTCAGACTCAGTCTTACACTTTCCAAAAGTTGTCAGCTGTCAGTGACAGACAACCAAAAAAGCTTGGACTCTAGAACAATCCAGGAGATGAAACCTGCATGTTTGTGTTGTTCTCCATCCAAACTGAAAGTGGAATGCTGTGCGCAAAACAACGTTCAACATTCACATCAAATAACGTAAAAGTAATGGCAAGAGTATGGCAATAATTAATGAGGGAATTCAAGGGGAGAGGTGACTTTCACCAGGTAGTCTCTCAAGGTTTTCAAGTAGCAGTGTGCTGTGTGATACTTTGCCTATTTGGACTATTTGTAACAGTTCTGCACATTATTGTAAAATCAACTTGTGCAAAAGTCAGCGCTGACTGTTGATAGCCAAGTAGGTGGAAACATTTCAATGAGACACTGTGATAAGGGCTCTTTCCATCCTCACAGATGGGTTTCCACTGCACCATATGCTGGCATTTCCTTCTGACCATGAATTATTTGAGCTTGGGCCCCAATATGACAGCTCCCTGCCAGTGTACGCTGTGTCTGCATGTGAACAGGAAAAAAATTGTATAAGCACAACACAGCAGAAAGCCCTTTCCAAGGCAGAGAAGTGTTTATATGAGCACATATAGTATGCAATAAGAAAGGAACTAGAAAAGGACATGACAGCCCTCTTTCTCATTTCACTGCAAGTACAGTCATAATCTCACATATTTTAAACCTACTGTAATATATGAAAGTCTTAATAAGAGAAGAAGATCTTCATTGAACATATAACAGGCCAGAATCAAACCACGTTAGATCCAATATTCCAATGTCAAGCAACACATTTTATACTTTTGCTCCAGTCTATACTATACCTCTACTATAAATACATTCATATTTTACCATTCAGTACAATGAAAAGAACATTTTACAAAGCATTTTTATAGCTATTGGCGACAAATGTTGGGAAAGAATATAACAGTACTGTAACAGGAAGCATGTCCTACTGTATATCACAATTTTTTATCAGGAAGATATTACCGAGCCATGTCTTGATATTCAACTAATTCCATCCTCACACTTTAAAGGGGTCAAGTTTATTAATGTGGCTAAGGCGTTTTTTTCACACGTCCACAGCTCTTTTTCAAGAAGTCTCTTGTTTTTCTGTACTGAATGCTCTGTTCACAGTGTGCAGCTCAAAGGGAAAGTGAGTCTGTGCATGTGCTGCATGCGGGCCCTGATCTACAGAATAACTCATCTGTGTGGTTTGTCCTGGAGCACATGGCAACAGACGCCATTGGCTGGAGCACAACACAGCATTTCCAGGGCAGACTTACTCATTCCAGTCAGCTGCCAGTTCCAAGTATAGCCCGGTATTGAACATCATCCAAAAAGGCACTCTTCCTCAGTGCGTTTTCTCACAGCAGGCTTCTAATTCATTCTCCTCTCTCCCAACGTAATTAGATACTGTGTGCTTAAGTGCACGCCAGAATACGCTTCATTTTTTCACATAGGTGTGAGTTACATAAATAGCTCTAAACCTTCTGTACTCTGCGCTTTCCTTCATTTTCGAAGGTTTCTCTGTCAGTAGACGATTGTGTTTCAGTCCTCGGGGGAGGCTTGGAGAGCTAAACTGAGTTATGAGAGGATTACCAGAACTCCCCGAGCTTTGAGGACTTACAGCCCACTGACACAGAGTGAAATGATGATGAAAAAGGACAGACAAAGATCTCTTCTGAACTTCACAGTACGATGCCCGAGGATGCCATCAGTTTGACACTGGTGCTAAAGCCCTTGCTGATTTGCTGCTACTCATTTATTAATACAATCCCAGGGTTAAAATAACAATGCAGACACTGAAGTCTGAGCAGTTCTTAAAGTCCAAGTTGCTTTCTTTCTCAGCACCTAGAGCTTATTTCTTACCACAACAAGAAAATAATAAATTGTCTGAAGAAATACACAATCTTCAGAGACATTTCTTTCAGTTTTGCTCCCTCCTCTTAAGGAATCAAGATAAAGTATTTCAAACAGTTTCCTACTGTTGGTTTATCTGACCAAGCAATTTTTAATTTTCTAGTTCCCATGTTTTCATCATGATCATGACTTTTTCAAATTGAACACCAAAGCTGCTGAGTAATAACAAGCAACAAGAGTGCTGTGGACATGTAGGGGGTTACTCGTGTCCCACATACGGTATTTAAACCGAAGATAACTAAAGCCAGACCAAACATCCTAGCAACTGTTGCCACAGACTATACCTAAAGTCCTTTTCCAGATGTAGTTCAGGAAGGAAACATAGCGATAAAACAGCATTTTAAGGGAGGATGCTGCCCATTTTTTTTACCTGCAATTTTTATACACAAACCACATATGTATCTAAATGAAAACGTTTCATTCTGGACGAGATGAGTCTTTGTGCAAAGACTTCAATTTCAAAAAGAATTCGAAAAATTACTTATACAGAGCCGTGTTCTAGTTGGGAGTCTGTGATCTTGATTTCCAGTAGTTTCCTCTGATTTGCCTCCAGTTGTGACCAGAAATAGCTCAGCAAATCTGTCTCACTGTGCAGTCCTTTCACAACCTCTAACTTCCAAGCAGTTTCAGTTTCCTTCCAGACATATCTTAAGCATTCAAAGCAGATATCCAGAATTACTCAGGTTAAAAAAAATGTTTAATTCAACTCTCTACCTCTGTGATTCAGGGCCACTTTTTCAATGGCAAATCGTGTTAAGACGTGTGCTTGGATTTCTCTCACCTTTTCTTTTGTTCTCTCACTCTCTCATCTTTTCCACACAGGCTTGGCTACACAAACCACAAGTAATTGATTTAATCTTAAAAGGTCTACCTGAATCATCTTTTCAATGCCGTGAACTTTTGGGCTGTTACATATATTGAATCTATTGGGAGACCAAAATTTAGGGAACTTGGAACACAATGGCTGGACCTTCAATTTAGAATGGGCAATAACTTGTTAATTGTTTTTTTTTTAAGAAACAATAGCTAATTTCATTTCCCACCCCTCAGTTTTGTACTACGGAGAAAGCGGAAGGAAAAACAGGTTTCTCTGACCCACCTTAACATCACACTATACATTTTTGGATAACCTGTAAATTATCTTAATTGTGTCTTTCATGATACATCACAAGGTAACTGCTGTTTTACAATGTTTTACAAGACAATAATCAACAAAGAAAGATAATTATATAAATATGCCATTAATAAATTAAAACCGTAAATTAGACAGAGGTAAAAGTTCAAGTATAAAAGTAATTTATAAAGCCAAACTCTAAAAGTGCTGACTGACTTGTATTATCTGATATGGGCTGGGTGATCATTCCACAGTCTTGGAGCTGTTTAGTGCCTCATAAGGGGAAATGAATGAAAGCCAAAATCCAAATCCACTTTATATTTCAGGCACGTAAACAGGTCTCAGATTTAACATATATATTGTAAGAATTTATTTGGCTTAGTGCAACATATTTTTAATTTCCACACTGAGGAACAGTCTTTACCTCGATTCAAATAATGTAATCTAGAACAGAGGCAGCAGTACAGGCGACCAATGTTTTTCTATCTTCATGCCGATGAGAACCCCAAAGTACTAGAACAGGCAGCATTAAGTAATTTCCTGGCCAGATCAGAGAGATTAGTTAGCTGGAAAGAAAGATTCCCATAGAAAACTAAGCCAGAAAAGTGAGAAAGGGTTTAGTTAATTCTTTAGAGTGATGACTTCCTATTATTCTCTTTAACCTTATATCCCAGTAATAGAGGTAACCGGGCAACAGATAAACATGAAACATGAGGCAGGCTACCAAGTCCATGAGTCAGTGCACCATAATAATCAGCAACAGGGAACATGCAAGACAAGCTTCTCTCTGCGAAAAGCTATCAAAGAAAATTAGCTGAATCCCTGCCCACACAGCAATTCAGAATAAACACTGCAGTGAGAAGAGGGATCACAAGTTCTCCAGGTGAGGAATCCTGGTCCTAGAGGCCTACACACCTGCTCACGTTTGTCGGAGCCGAGCTCTAGGTTCACATTAATCCTATTAAGTCAATTAAGGCTTTACTTGTGTAACTGTCTGGTTGTTCTCAGCTCTTAAACATGTTGGAAGATGCTTTATTCCCCATAAGTTCCAAATTTCTGACCAGAAAAAACAACAACTTGGAAATATTCTAACCAACCAACTTGTTAATTCAATTAAGGCTCCAATTTATGTAATTAAGCTCAGTTGGACAGGAAGCCAGCAAGTGTGTGGCCTCATGCCCAGCCTGAATAAGCAAGAATAACTTCTTAATTGAATAAGTGAGACTTGAGGCAAAATAAAGTCTCCACTACAACAAACTTCAGCAGTAAGTTTAAAATGTTGCCTAAGCAAGGTATACTGATACCTCCCATTCTCTCCTGGCACAAAAAGAAGAAAACTACCCACAGTGTAAGAGCCCTGCTGTCATTGGCTGGAGGACACCATGAAACACTTCATTGATCTCCGCGGAGAGTCTGAAAAACCTGATGTGCTCAACTAAAAAAAAACATCCAACTTATTAGAGTAAAATTATTTCCAAACCAGAAGATCTACTTCTGTTGCACACTTTTGTCTGGCTCACCCATTATTACAGGGGTTCTCCGAAGGTTTGATGCACCGATTACAATCCCACCCGATGGCTAATCAATCACAAAGGCAGCCTGGGGGCCCTCTACTTATCAAACAGCAAACCTTTGTCTAATTATCCATCCATTAACAGAAATAATTCCTGTAGGGGTCCACACAACTCACAGCCTGTCCCAGAAGCATGAAGTGGTACTAGACCCTGGAAAAGGATTCCAGTCCATCGCACAGCGGACACATAGACACACATGCACTGAAGAATTATTCAGGTGCCCCAGCAGGAGCCAAGATCCGAGGCAGCTGCGCTAACCCGTATTCACATCTGGATGATCTGGGTCCCTCTTCTGCTTGGCTCCAGACCTCAGTTCTTTCCATTTCTGGATCTGTTGTGTGTAAAGAAGCAACCAGACTTCTAAATAGATGTTGAAAACTGGGACTAATGACTCACTACACCCAACTAGGTACTGTATAAATACGGGTAACAGTTACCCTTTTCCCAGAATTCTTCACTTCATATTCCTCTATCCTGCCCTCCTCCCCAACAACAGCAGCTCCTTGGTTCCCATCACAGTGCATGCGTGCACGAGGGGGTTCATATGTTACTGCAATATCTATGAACAAATGAAGTTCCCTCTTGGACTTAAAGTCTGTCACTCCACTGCATCTACAGTTGAAATTTAACATTTGCGTTCTGCTAAAACCTGAATCAAACTCTCCCCATTTCTTCTTTAATACTCTATTAACCTACACAGCTTGCTTCAACTCTTACTACAGGAAGCTACAGAGGAAACCTCCTACAATGTACCTGTCATTGTTGTATTTGCTGCATCAGTCCATCTATGGATCCGGCACATTTAATTAAAGTGGTGTGCATCAGGTAAACACAAAGTAAAATACAGTGTGTGTTATTATTACCATTTTCTGAAAGCAAAATCCAACTTGGCATAAATAGGTTGACTTTAGGTTCAGGTGTTTTTTTTTTACCTGCATGAATAATGGTCATCACCTGTGCTTCTGACCCATCAGTCATATTGTGTCAAGGTAATACATCTGAACTCAACTTGAAAATTTGAGGAAAATAATTAAATTAGATTATTAATATTAAATCAGTCTAACTTCCGTAATTTCAGACTAACTTCTGCTTTCAACACTTCATTGGCATTGACAGCTTTCAGCTTGATTTGTGCGGTTTTGCTTTCAGTGGGGCTGAAACTGCCTGCAAACACAACTTTGCCGGAGGGTACTGACAGGGCCTACCCTCCACCCCCTCCAGCACCACTGCGCTTCCAAACAAACACAAGTAAAGACCACCATCTGGCACCCCGGCCCAGACAAAAAACACACAATCCCCAGCAACAGCACTGAAAAGGTTCCAAAACATGGGGGTTCTCCTGTCACACATTAATGACACTCTCATCTTTGTCTGACAACACAGATGGACAGTAAACTACACAGATGCAGTTCTAGCACCCCATAGCAGGAGAAAGATCTGTAGATAGTAGCAGGGTAAACTACACATTTACAGCCAACAAAGGCCAAAAGCAAGACTTCAAGACTGCTGCCCGTTTAGCACTGGATAGCGAGATCAGCCTACATCATGGCAGACAAGACACTAATACTCCACACTCTTCTCTTTCCAAATCAGAACTAGAAATAAGCACCTTTTTACAGCATTTCCACTGCCAACATTACATAAAAAAATGTACAGTACTGATTTCAGTGATGTGTCTGCTGCCACAATGTATACATATATGCCTAAATTGGTTAAATTATAATTATTTTCAGAATTTGTGAATTCTCTTTAAAATGACAAATTTCTTGATTCACTTGGGTGTTACCTTAAGTGAGCCTGGAGGCTGACGGAATTCGTCTCCCACTAAAACTAACCTCATTTGGCTTAACAGAGCCCCATTCGAGAGCCATCTCTTTGGTCCCTCAGGGACAGGAAGTCCTGCAGCTGCCACTTATATGAGCTCCACTTGGCTTAAGAGACACTCAACACTCTGGCAACGTCACAGAGGAAAAACATTACAATCTGCTTGAGCTTTATTGCTCAAAAGATGTATTTTACGGTGTGTAACTTTGCCATCCAGTGTCCACCATGGCAAGGAATAGGTGAGATGTGTTAAAACTGTATCAGAATAGGAATAAAGTGAGGTGTTGTACAACTGGGGTATGCAACATTTACAAGAGGTTAGAAATGAGTAAAGAATCTGGACTGTCAGAGTGCAAAACTTTAAAATACATGGGCAGATCTTCTTCAACAGCCTTTGTCTTTAATTCTTACACCTTGAAAAGGTTGCAGACATCCATCATAAATTTAACTTGGTTTAATTAACGTTTATCTCTGTAGATATATTTAGCATAAATAATAAGCATAAAAATCGACAGAATAATGAAATGAAAACCAGTTGCTGTTACAATGTTGTGGTCACCACACTTTAGAAATAGCTAGCAAGAAACAAAAAAAAATGTTGGAATTAAGATTTCAGTGTCTTGAGAGAGCGATGACACAACATCAAGTATGGTTATTACCATAATAACCGAAGAACAACTGTAACACTTTCTGTGAGATGAAAAGTCTCAGCTTTTCTCTCTCTCCGTGTCATGAATAACGACACATTTTAACTGGAATTACAGTTATGAAAACAGCCTGGAAGAGTATTTACGTGACACTATCTGAAAGGAATCAAACCAACATCTTGGGCAAAGGTTTCCATAAACAAAACTCCACCTTCCAAACAAACAACGAGAATACACCACTGGGACTTTGTAGTTATCAGCAACATACAAGAGTTTCCTTACTGGCACAAATGAAATAGATTTTCAGATCTGAAGAGTGGCCAAATTCCACAGAAGCATCTTACTAAATGGAAAGACTGATGGCTGCAGTGGAGGAAAAAAATATTTCTTTAACTCGGGCACTCAACAGGAAACTTCTTAGTACAGCTTCTAAACTTAACATTACACGTGAAGAAATATTCTACGCATGCACTTTGCTAATGCAATATTTCAGTTCTCCAAGTATACAGTAACAATCAGGGGTTAAAATAAGCAAGTGAGCACCAGTTCCAGGACTTGCTTGTCTTGTCATCTGCTTGTCAGAAACCAGTATACTTACGTTCCCTTAATCCTTGAAAATACAGGCACAGCAACCTTCACAGGACATAAGCAATGTCTAAGTGTTCTCAAAATGTAGCAGTAAGTGTTCTTGGTCATTAATATCATGAATTCTTGTAGAATACAAGATGATATACTGTAGATACGTTATTTGGGTGCCTTTCTGCAAAGTCATTACAAAATCTATCTGTCAGTTTTCACTGGGGCCTGTCACTTGCGCGATTACAAAAATAAAATAAAACACTGAGGTTCTGCTTTAAAGTCTGCAGTAACAAATGCAATGCATATTGAGGCACAGAAATTGGGATAGAAAATCAGAAAGGGGAAAGGAACCATCCAGCAAGAAAAAACATTATCCTGATTATGAATTAATGAATAATCAAAGGCCTCAACAACTTCCTATGATCCAGAATTTTATGCTGTGAAGTATGATTGTACTGCATGTTTCTGTCCAGGGACATATTTTTGGAGACTGATTTATGATGCACAAATGAAAGTGCTGGTCTAGATTACACTGATATTCAAGTCCAGTTTAAACAAGTTGTAAAAATGTTTGAGGTTGGGTGGAGTGTTATGTTAATATCATGTTAACATGATATCTTAATATCCTAGAACCCAGAAAGAAGACAGCTTAATGCATTATATTTACTTTTACGGAGAGGAGGAAATATAAAAATACTCCTTCGATGATTTAAGCAACTAAGATTGCAAAAAAGAGAAAAGCATCACAGTGTTGACAGAAAAGGGAAATTATAAGCTTGATTGCACCAAAAGAATAACTTTTCTTAATTGCGGAGCATAAGCCACACTGACAAGCACATGGCGCTGGGTCTCCTGTGAAGTGTTGGAGCTGCTTGGTTGGTTATTTCCTGTCGCTATCCTTCCTTTTCAGCTCTCCTGCTCTACAGGGTTTGGGGACAGTCTAGAAAAGCATTATTAATATCACAGGTTGAGCACAGCACCCTTGAACAACCACCAATATCAAACACATTCCACTTGCTTTCAGGTGTCATTCCTTACATGTAAAACGGCAGTAGAGAGACGTTATACTAAAGTTATTGCAGATGTTTAATATGCATGCAAATCCATAAAAAAAACAAGGAATATAGAGTTTAAACAGATTAAAAAAGACAATTCCCCTTTGTAGCGTCATTGAAAATGAACAAACGCATACATACGACAAAAACAAACATACTGTACATATGGCTCAGTCTATGAGATGTTCAAGAACATCTGATATTTTACAAACAGGACGAAGCTATTGGGACTATAGCTTGTTTGGTTGTCAGTAGCAAATTAATCTGAGGATCTTGTACAGATGTTTTCTAAAAGCCAGAGAATCTATCATTTGTTTCACATTCCCACAACCTTCTGGAAAGAAGTGCCTTCTGTTCCCAGTTTTAAGGCACTAAGTTCCTTAGTTCCCATTGTCTTTTATTATTATTATTTTTATTGTTGCTATTGTTGCTATTTTTGTTGTTGTTATTATTATTATTATTATTATTATTATTATTATTAAAGACCTTTGTTCTGAACCAGCTCTTGCAAAAGGTCACAAAACACACTCAAAACCACTGATTTCATTTACATAGTGAGTGAGTCTTGTCATATACATTTTGAAGGCCATATTTAATACAAACAGTCCACAAAGTTGCAGATGTTTCAGGTTAAGTGTCTTTTGGAGAAAAGAATCTACACTCCTTTTCCAAGAACATATTTCTGGCAGAAATGTAAAACCCTGAACTCTTTGTTTTTGATGCCACATGTTTTAAAACACAGGTACGGTAGAAAATCTTGCTCTTTTTGTGGTATGCACTGATACTATTTCTATTGGCATGACAAACGCTTCAAAGAAAACAAATCACACAATAATGAGTGTTTTTTTGGCTGAAGCTGGCTGAAGTTTTAAAAGATGTACATGCATTTTAGAAATAAACATACAATGATGTGGTGTTTTTAATTTGTCTAATCGTTTGTTTTACATTGTGCATTTGTGGACCAGCTTATTTTCACAAGATCACATATTCTGTAGACATCTAGCACTGCCTTCTTTTCCTGTACTTGTTGCAGACTTATATCAACACAAAGTCCCAATGTAAAAATCAACATGCTTGAAAAACTGTCATTTTTCCATCATTAAAACCCCAATACTGGCAATTCCACAAATAAAATGAAAATGATTGTTACACTATAAACACCCTGTATTTTTTGTGACTGCTACATGTTCTGCTGAATGACAAAAAGTATTTATACATTTTGAGTCCCATAATCTTGCTCTTGTAGAACATCTTTGGGAACATGAAGTATTGTCCTCAAAAGCACTCAGATATTCATTAAGGATTACCTATTTTTTATATGGGTCATATTTTTTTTTAACTTGCACTTTTAATTCCCTTTTGACAGTTTTTGTTGCCTAGATTTTTCAGCTGTTATTACCACAAAATCTCCTTTGTATTGTTTAAAACTACTTTTAAAAACAGAAATATGATTTTAAGAATTATGCTTTACAATACACCCTATACCCAGCTGACAAAGACATTCAGGGCAACACACTTAAAGAAGGGCACTCAAGAATATAGGTCATATACCGAGCTCTTAAGGTAAATTATTTTCTGCTCATTTGAGGTGCAATTGATTTCTGATGGTCCTAATGCTTCTGAAAAAGAATCCCCCTTGTATAACAGCACAGCAATTGAGCCGTTTGCTGAGTGAATATGCTCAAAGCACCACAGTGGTAATGCAACCTAAGAAATGTGAGCCTTATTATCAAGAGCAGTATAAAAGGTTTTCTTTTCACTGTTTCAAGAGCAAATATAACTTTAAATATTTAAACATTTAAATATAAAGACAGTAACACCTACTAAAGTAATACTGTCATACCATGAAATTAGAATTCTTGACCACAATATTAGGAATTCCCTCTGAATTCATCTGCCATTAAATCTAAACTCATTTGGTTGACACAGCCCCATTACAGAACCATCTTTTTGGTCCCTCAGAGACAACAAAGAAAAATATTAAAATGTGTTTGAAATGTATTACTTTAAATTATGTTATTTTATGGCTAATTTGTCCAGGGTGGTAGGGAAGACATGATTAAAAATGCTGTAGCATTGAGTTATACAACCTTTCCAACAAGAAAAAAAGTGAAGGAAAAAAACAAAGAGAAAATAAATGTACAACATTAGGCCTCTATGTGTTTGTGTTTTTCACTTGATCTTCAAATATGTGTGCTCCATTCAAAGGCAAATCAATTGAAGAGGGGTTAGAGAACAACTCAGTATAAAAGAGAAAAAACAAATTCCTGGGGGGCCAGCTTTTTTCCAAGGCTCTGAGGCATTTTACAAGTGCCTGCAGTGTTAATGACTGAGGGTTTAGAGCTATCAGCTGTGAAAAAACCTTAAGGAAATCTCCTGTATGTCAAAATAATTAGGTTAATTGTCTAATTGTCTAATTAGCTGCTGACGTTGGAGAAAAAAAAACAGAAGATACAAACCTCCAGGAAATGAACCTGCAGAACTGGAAATAATTAATCTTTTTGTTATTTGGGGGGAAAAATGCCCTTCCTGCAACAGAAAGTAGGTTCAATTTCCTCAGAGATCGCTGTGCTGCCTTAGTGCCACTGTGCAGGGCTCCACGTTTCTTTTAAAACGTTCTCAGCATGATGTGGGAATCTCTCCTTTAACATGTGTGATGCTGACAGGTATTGCTTAAAGCACAACATTCTTAAGACAGGGACTACTGCAGTCTCAGTCCAATTGCTTTAACCAGCTATTATGTTAAGTGTTATTGTTGTTCTCAATAGATCATTAAGTTTTATATCAAACGCATTTGGTAAAAATGAGTTAATGACGTAACCAGGTTGTTTATTTTAACCATTAATTCCAGTTATATTTACACGGGTTAGAGAACTAGACAAACTGGATGGTAGTCTGATTGGGATGCAGTCTGGAAGAACATGTTTTTCTTCTGTAAGTTTAGCACATCAGCTTAAGCACCATGCCAGGGTTTCCAGATGTAGACTGCTTCTGATTCTCTCTGCCACACAAACAGTGCTTTTGTTTAGTAGTGGATAGTGCTGGGAAAAGTTATTTAGTATAGCACAAAACCCAGTGTTTTGACTAAGCTTAACATTCACGACTTAAGAGTTTTAACACTCTTGAAAAATTGTTGAAGAAGCAAATACACTGAAGCTTCATCATCCCTTTATATTTACAGGAGCAGTTAGCATACCCCCTTCGTTTTGCACTTACTACTTTTATTCATGGTATCCTATATCATAGAGGGTGCTATGGCAACTTTTGTATGTGAACTTTTCATGCACAAAACATTAGATGACATTAATTCAGCAACTCCTTTATTGAAAACATATTCAGAAATCCTCTGCTGCACACAATTACAGGTCTCCTTCTATTCAGGAAAGATTAATAATACTAGATTGTCAGTGTCCATTGCTGAAATTGTTCAGATGAAATAGTTGCCATGTGAACGTGCTGTTACAGTAACCTTATATAAGAGCATAAACATGAAAGCTTTGTGAAGTGACAGCAGTCTCAGTCATCTCTTTCCAATGTTGTGGCTAAGGTGCTTTTATTTAGACTATCCCCCCAAAAAATCAAACTCCATAGAAAATGAAAAGCAGGACATCAAAATGACCCCCTTTGGAGTCCTATCTAGATGTTAACACAGACGCTCCTGTGTGGAGGACAGGTCTGGAGGTGTGGCTACATGATATTACAAAAGGAGAAAAAAAGGTTTAACTTCAGATTCTTTCCAGATTTTCATGCCTTCCCTCACAAAAACCTTTCCAAAAAAAGAGTACTTTCCAAAAAAAGAGTACACAAGATTAATCACCCACAGAGCTACAGGCTGCATGTTCTCAAACAAAAAGACTATGAGCTCTGGTTTCCCACACTCTTATAAACTCTAAACACGGATTTAACCTGACAAGGTTAAAGGATTCCATTGGCCACCATTCTCACCCATGGCATTATGGGAAAGGTAGTTCCTACCAACCCTGCTACACTTCATGAACTACTCAATCCCTGTGTTTTGGCTAATACTTTGTCACAATAAACACACACACGTTTGTACATTTTATTCAGTGAATGTATCTTTTTACTCCTAAAAAATGTATATCTAGCAAGGGAGTGATAATTACATGGGGAAAAAGCAGTATTTTAAGACTACTGCACCACTTTTTCTAGATGGTTGCACAGGGAGATATGATTATTTGAAAATAATGTGTTAACAATTTAATTAATCATCACCAGAAATTGCCAATTTTCCTCAATTAAAAGTGAAACTAAAAGACTTTAATTGTAAAACAGACGAAGATTTAAACTTAAACGTATTTTCCAATATTAAATATAAGTATGTAAATAGTGTACAAGATTACGCCATTAGTACCATTGACTACAACAATGCTTTTGCTGAGCATTTTCTTAGGTAGTTTTGTGTATAAACATTTTAAGTTCATAGGGGACATGTAATATCCAACTCCATTGTATCTAAGTTAAACAATCAGTACAGCCTGAATGGCCACTAAAATAATCCTTAATCCTTCTTAAAGATGCAATCCCTGATTCCTTTCAGCGTTAAACAGGCTGAAACAAACTGCACAACAAACCCTACTCAAACAAGTAAGGGGACTACAATCTGCTAGTGTACCACCACACATTGTATTTCTCCTCACAGGAGAGCTCACACACAGAGGTGTGCTGTTAGAAAAAGGTAACTGCCATATAATTTCAGCTATCTAGACTGTCAGCCACCTTCCTAACAAAAGGAGCTTGAATGAAGCTGCTTCAAATTTATTCCAGAAACATTTTATGTGCAGGCTAATTGAAGACATAACTCGTGTGGTTTGTTTCCAGATCTGGGTCCTTTCCTCTGTAGTGCTATCAAACCCTCAACCAGCCAGCATTCCTCTACAAGCGGCACTTTTGAAACCACTCATGGTCATGCTGTAGCTTTACAGATGATTTTTGATGGGAGTGATCAATGATGGCTACAATCATCTTAACATCCAGCAGCTATATCACCCTGCAACTCACAACTGGCAAACCACTGCAGCTGAGGAGGTATGTGCCTGGCCAGTACCTAGACAAGAGACCTCCTGGGAAAGTTAAGGTTGCTGCTGAAAGAGGTGTTAGTGAGGCCAGTAGGGGGCGCTCACCCAGAGGTCTGTGTGGGTTCTAATGCCCGAGTTTATTGACGGGGACACTATACTGTAACAAAATAAAGTCACTGTCCTTCGGTTGAGACGTAAACTGAGGGCCTGACTCTCCATGGTCATTAAAAATCCCAGGGTGTTTTTCAAAAAGAGAAGCTTGAAAAACAAACAAAACAATTGTCCTGACAAAATTTCACCCTGGCCTTTACCAATCAAATCAAGAAAGAGGTACCTGTTAAAACATTGCTACCAGTTTAAGTGGATGTACAGTATTGTTTCTCCATTTAGCATCATAGAAGATGCTTAATCATTTCTCTTCGGAATTCCACAGCTTTAACAAAATGAAAGGACTTTCTGGGTAATAACTAAATGTACTGCTTTAACTTTATGCTTCAAATCAATCTTTAACACTCAAATATATTACACTTGATTGTACTGTGAAAGAAAAATGGCATTTAAGCCATTTAAAACAAATAGTCCAGCTATACAGTACGCATGACCTAAGGCACACTGCTATACAGTTCAGAATAGCTAAAATGGCCTCAATGAATTTAAAACAATACCCCTCTAGGCAAAAATAGAAGCAATTAAAAGCCCTTTAATTTTAATAGTACTCATTTATTAAAATATTTTAAAATAAATGTATAATTAAGAGCACTAATTCTTTAAGCAGCTGACTCTGCTGTCCTGGGATCACTGAGTGCAACAGACACTTGGAGGGATATTCTGGGTTACATGGAAATCCCCATCATAGACAGACTGCTGCACTGGGGAACTTTAGACGTTGGCCTATGATGAAACTACAGCCCGAAGGACAGGGCCTCCACTTAAAAATTGGTATTAACAAAGTGGAAAAGCCTAAGCTTCCTAAACCAAAGAAATAAGTCTGATGTATTACTGAATAACATGATTAGCTAGTGATTAATTATCATGTTTGATGTGTGAGTGAGATCCTTGCTGTCAACATGAATAGCATGACTTTAGTAACTGTAACTGTTTACTTGTGTTATCTATGGGTATTTTACAGAACTAAGTTCAAATGATATTTACTGATATTTTTAAGACAGAAAAATTCGACTGACCTAATCACTGGTAATTTATTAAGAATTACAAATTTAAAAGTAAAGAATGCCTTGCTCCACAGAAGTATAATTTTGTTGCAGGCATCAGGCTACTCCTTGTTATTTTCTGTAAACCCTTTTGACAAGGGCAAGCTTTATTGCATAGGTTATCAACAGTACCTTTTGTCAACACTGCGCTCTTACAAAAATACCTTCCACTAGTATACAGTATAGTTTTACTAGCCCTGAATAGAAACACCTTTTAACAGCTGTCATGTCAGCAGAAAAATGGTGCCCAATACCAGGTTTCTCAAGTTTAAACAGCGCTTTGAGAGGACATGTTATAATTTATCACAAATACAGAACAATATGTACAGAAAAAGTAAGACAATACCCCAGTTCTTCACTGTCACACTGAGTTCACTGATCTCATAGACAAACAGAAGACTGTGATGTCACAGGGGTCAGTGACAGCTGCTTTAAAGCGACAGTGCAAAGCCTTAGAAACGGGATCAAATAACACAAAAGAAAACATTCCGAATGGCCCACCACAGGTTGAGAAAGCATATGAAAATAAAACAGCCTAAGTGAAAAGCTGCCTTTGAATCTGACATTAAGTGCAACATGTGATCTCATCTGCACCACAGGCAGACAGAGGCTGGGTCACAATGGACACGTCTGTTTACACTGATAATAGCATCAAACATGTGTGCATTTCAGTTTAAATGCAACCAAATCTGATGCCTTTTTATTTGCCCTGTAAATCTGCATTTGCCGGTCAGATTTTTCCTCAATACATATCATAATTATATTTGTATGTTAAGCACTAAGGGGAGATTAAATAAGAAATGCATGGTATATAACTTTCTCTAACATTCAGGTTAAATTCACCTGTCTGGGGCCTGTTCATCAACACGAAAGCTGCAGATCACACTGTGCCAGCTGTCCTGCCCTCAACTCAATCAATGACAGCTGTTAATGACATTCTCAAACTGTGAAGTGAAGAGGAAAGGGGTCTTGAAGATGCAAATCATTAGGCAATTAAGATTTATTAAATCCAACCATCAAATCAAAGAAATGACTGAAATGCATAAGATAATATATTATCTTTATTTTTATTGCTGCATACTTTTAATTTTGATTGGACTATATTGTTATACATTGATGAATGAAAGCACACATTATGATCAGCAACTACTATTTCAACAAATAGTTTCTGAGGATTAATCAGTTACCGAATATCTTTTAAAAAAGGTTACTTGAGTTCCATTTTAGAATAAGTTATTATTTTTGTATTATTTGTAGTGGAGACACGCTTTACATTTGCATTTTTAAATTTACGGTATTGTCAACAGGAAGTCATTTCAAATTAAACACATTCAATTCCTATTCCGTTAAATAATAACTTCTGCTTAAGGATCAGGGTGTGGCGCTTAAGAGCCTTGCTCACTTTCTACACTCAGAACAGTTCTTCCCAGTGGTTAAAGAAAAAAAAAACTTTTAACAGACTGTAAGCCTGCATTTTAAATGGTCAAATCTTTTCTTTCAACACATGCCACATGAAATATTTAGGGATATCTCAAATACATTTACCCATATTATGCCATACAGTTATGTTTTGACACAAAGGAAGTAGCTTGAGTAAGATTTACAGCTACGTTTAGCCATAAAATGAGTAAAAACACAACAGCATAGTTAGCACAGTTAAAAATCTCCTTAAACTTTAAGTGGCCAACAGCAGGACCACCCTCATGTTACAGGGACTGTTTTGAAACACGTTCCACATGGGCAATCTTAGGATTAAACAATATTAATTGAAATCCAAGAAAGGTAACAAGTCAACAACATTCCCGGCTCTTCAAAAACACAAAGGATCAACACAATAATACTGTATAATAATAATAATAATAATAATAATAATAATAAGAATAATAATAATGTAGCTCATTGATTGTTTTCTTACATGTTTATTCTTTAAATATTTTCTGAAGAGAAGAGACTCTAGAACAGAAGTGCCTGTTTTTTCATTCGGTGGGGGGGGTAACGTCTTGTATTACAATAGGCCTCCTACACAATACGTTTCCCCAGAGGCTCCCGAGTACTGAGCTCAGCTGTTGCAGTCACCGCCGATCCCAAGCCAGGCCTCTGCTCCAGGCAATCTTTAAAGGCATTTGTTTTCCAGTGCTTCATCCGAAGTGGACAACAATTTTAAAAACAGGAGGAGTGTGACCCTGTTATGTCTGACACAATAGGCTTACAGCACTAATATCTTCAGTCCCTTTTACTCTAGGCCTCCCCAGGGAAGTGTGTAAGCAAACTAAAACTCTGCTGAATTCGAATTCGAAAGGGTACTGGCCACAGGATCCTCTACATAGCATCCTGCCAAGAAACAGCAGTGGAGCCATTTCTCCAGGTCTCAGAGCAGGGTCACTTCTAGAAGACTGAACACTTCATCGTTCCCTAATTTGCCCTCCCTCCGTCAATGCTGCCTTTGCATTCTTAGCTGCTGTCAATAATGAGGAGTAAAAATAGCACTGGGGTGACGCACAGATAACAGTGGTCTTCTGTCCCCAGGGAGAGGAGAACATACAGTACAGAAAAGATGACCGAGCTCTCTTATGCAGCAGAGTCGCAGGATGTGACTCCCTCCAAAATGTCAGCCTCCCCTTCGCCCGAGATGTAGAATACATTCTTCAGGTTTTCATTCACAGTTGAGATATTTTCACTCTTTATTCAGCCTTCGACTATTGGTGAACTGAAGACTCCCTATAAAACCTTCTGGGTTGTGCTCTGGGATCACAGGTGCAAGTCTGTATCGTATCACTAGGTGACTGTGACCTGGCCTTCCTAAACATTGTCGCACAATTACCTGCACCCTGCCAGTGGTAGAGTGGGAACAAATTGTCCCGATCGCAAACCCCTCCTCTTAAGGGCGCTCCAGCCCTTCCTTGTTTGCCTCATTCCCCGCACCTGTTCCTTGTTCCTACCTCGTTTCAGTTCACCCTTAAAAGCCAGATGCTCACTTCACTTGAGGCTCTGCATTGGTTTCCATATCGTGTGAGCCCTGGACCTGGTTGCGTCTGGCTCTGTTAAGTTTTTAAGTTTCTATGCCTGTTTCTGTTCCCCTTGCCGGTTCCGACCCGGTTCCGACCCGGTTCCTGTTTTTAATCTTTTGTCTTGGATGGATCTCCTGGCCATGGACTTTTGCCCGTATTTTGGATTCACCTATGGACTTATTCTTCGGATTGTTTGCCTCGGCCACACCTTCCCCGTACACCAGCGCACCAAGGACACGCCCCCTGTCTCCATTCCCGTCTCCTGCACGACATTTTCCCCAGTGTTTCCTCACTACTTCAGATTGTGTCGTCCGCATGGGGTCCGGAAAAAACTGTTGCGTGACACAATTGACTAAGGCTTTCTCTCAGTTCTACGCCTCACAGCAAGCCTGACAGCCTCGGAGTCAGTAAGTGACGCACCTCTCCTCCAATCAGTATTGAACCTTTGGCACAGGGCGGTGCTCTCTGTGATGCATCAACAGGCAATTGGCTTGAAGATGGCAGAGTGGTCTGTCTACACTTCCTCATTCTCCCCTGTGTGCGGCCACAGGTTTGTAACTGCGTGCCGAAAATTGAAAAACACAGAACTGCCAATTCCATATCAGTGGTATAAAAATAATCATTAGAAATTCAATTTTTTTTAGCTAATTTAAAAAAATAGCAAGCAAACAGGAACTGGTGGATGAAAGTCTGTAACACAATGTATATTCTGTGTTTATACATGTTGAAAACAATATTTTGTTTTCTTGAGATAAAAAAAGCAACTGCTTCTCAAAAAATCATTGTTAATAATCCTAAATCTTGTGGATTTTTTTGCTTAAAATGCTTATCAGCAAGTGGCTTTAACAGCTTTAAGAAAGAATAAAAAAAATTATGGAACAAGTAATAGGCTTATTCCATGCTGAAAAAAGAAGAAAGAAAACACAATGTTTCGGCTGTGGAGCCTTGTTCTGAAATGTTGTTTTCTGTCTTCTCTTTTCAGCATTTAATAAACCTTTTACTTGTTACTTTGCAGCCTACGCATGCTGAAGCAGCTATCCACCTGAACTACATCAAATAATTATGCTGAACTGAAAAAAACAGAACAACCCATCTTCTTTTTAAGCCTGTAAAGCAAAAGATTTTGAGAGCCGGTCTTTTGTGCAACCAATTAACAGATCTGTCTAATTTAAGAGACTACAGACTTGTGACTACAACATGTTAAACCAAAGTATATCAAGTGCATCAGTTGTGTTTAAATATTCCTTTCTGTTAGATATACAAAATATTAAAAGTAAATGCCCTGTATCTAAAATGACAGACTACCTAAAGCAAATAGTCCAGCTTTTCTTAGCAATGTACACATCCTTAAATTTGTGCAACAAAACTTCATTTATTCCTTCAGTTTTGAATTTTGGCCTTCGAAGACTCCATTTTAAAACTTTGTTTGCTGCAAGGCTAACACAGAAAGGAAGTCTAAGTAGGTCCTTTTATGTTGAAAGCCCCATGAACACTTTGTTAAGAGAAAGCCTTTTTCATGCTCAAGTGATTCACAGGCCCAGGTTTTTGCTCAAGTGCATTTAAATTAGATTATTGTTTAAGTACAAAGAACCTTCTTATTCTGCCATTTACAGAACTGTTTCTGTAAAAACAAGGAAAATGTCACTAATATTAAGAATATTCACTTCTCCTCAAACACTGAAAAAGAACATTTGAACTAAATCACTCAACAGGAAAATTTACAAGACATAAAATATCTCAAACATTTTACATATTGAACTGCTTTCAAAAATCAAAAATATTATAATATTATTATATTATATCCATATTTGTGGCAGGAAAACAGGAGTGAAAATCAACATATGAAAAGGAAGAGACTCAGCCTCTTCTTTGCATTACACAACTCAATTTCTTTTATTGGATTAAAAGGAGGCCATAACCTGCACATTCAGCACTATTAATTTAAACGTCATAAAACACGTTTCTAAAACATGACCAAATACTTTGTGAAGCCTTCTAAACCATGATTAAACGTTCGACATTGTTTACTCAAAACATTACATAACAGGGTGAGAATTTCATAGCTCACACAAACATCAAAAAACAAAAACAGGAGTTCAACAAACGTGGTTGAAAAGGAACCCAAAGTCTGCACTTTCATCAGCATTTTTTTTCGCTGTACTTCTTTTCATATATTGTAAGGAATTATAATTAAAAACATTTGGAGAGTGATTAATATTCAAAGTTGACTTAGGAAAAAGTGTATTTTGTGCACATTGACAGTTCAGAAAAAACACACCCAAGAATGAATGCATCACTAAGCAAACCTCATGTTTTCAAAGGTCTCTAAAACATTGTTGTCAGTCATCTGTTAACTTTCTGAACATTCCCCTCCACAAAAGAAGCTCCCAATGTCTTTAGCAAAGAGTGTTGACTTTGAAACAGAAACTGGCATCTATCTGTGCTCTACAAAAGTGAATTCTAGTGTAGACTGAAATTACAGGTTTTGAATAGAAAAAAGAGGGACCTATGCATTTTAGTATTTTCCTATTATTAGTATTGTAAAAAACTTTTGAAATTCTCTTGACAACAGCCAAACTGCTAGAGGCTGCTCTGTTTATCATCATTTGCAACACGAGAAGCAGGAGGAACTGATTTCCGACTGCAGACAGGCTGAGTCACGATAGTGCTGGTCCTAAAATCTCTTTGGTATGTTTTTTATGTACATAACAACCCTAAAAAAACATCCACAAGTTCAGTATCATGTTTAGAGCACAACCCTATAAACAAACAAGGGGAAGGAAAAAAAGGAGTTTTCATGCAAACTATATGCTTTATTACACAACAGTGTAACTTGACGCAACTACAGACATGGGCAAAGGGGGAAAGGGTAGGAGGAATGCTGATGGTAAAGATTTAAAACCTAGGATGAGAACAGAACGATTTCTTCAAACAGGAGAGACATGTGGCAAGCGCCAGATCTCCCAAGACACAGTTTATCAAATTAGACCATCTTTACAAAGGTGTCAAGCCTTTATAAGTTAATTCAAACGTTCAAATACAATTGTGTTACTTTTGGTAAATACGTACATTTGATAATTAAAAAAACTGACAACAACCACAGAGACGGAAACTCTTAGATCTAATAAATGTTTTGAAAACTCTTTTTCCATTTCCATAATGAAGACATTATACCCACAAAATGTTTTACCAATCTGAGCAATCTTCTCTAACCTCCTCTACATTTCTTTTCTATTTGGTGTCCACTAGTATAGCTCTGCATACGTTATTTAAACAAAATGCTTGGTTTTGACTACCACTGCATTTGAAAAATGCACCCAAGTCAAGACCATCAGCCATTTTTCGCCCCATTAAGTTTTGAAATATGATAATTTCCTCATTACACTTTAGTAGAAGTAGGGCCGCTTGTTTGGGTTGTCTGTTTCACAAACTTTGTGCCCTGCACTTCTGAAATGACTACATGAAAGCTGTGAAAAGGTTATTTGAACGAGGCTACAAATGGTCATAAACCTATCGCACATAGTAATCAACACAATACAACAACATCCTTAGAAAATGATATCACAGGCAGACGGTAATATATACTGTAGCGGTTCATGATCAGACACAGTTTCAACTGAAAGCTAAAGCCAGACCTGTAGGTGGAGAGGAGTCAGGTGGGAGTGTTAGAAAGAAGACAACATGAAGGACTTGATAGCTGACAAGGACTGTCTGCAGACACAGCCCAGTAACAATGGTCCTGGTATGTTCAAGGGGAACTTTATTTTGCAGTATGGTTTTTCTGCATGTTGTTTTATCACGCGGTCGAGTGTTTATAAAAGACTAATGACGGCGTTCTTTAGCCTCATTCAAGTGTTACCATGAGAAAGGCTAACTGGACAACCACAGATTAACCTAGTTATTACAATTTTGTTCAGCGTGTTAAGATTATATAAGATTAGTCTATAACAAATAGACTGTTGCTTCAGCAAAACAAAACGTTGCACTTGTGGTTACTGTGGGGAAACAGCACTGCGGTGGTGTACAGAATGGTCAAAAGTTACAAAATATATCTGGGATAAATTCAAATCCAGGATGGACAAGCTGGGAAAAGCCAATTAAAAACATCTGGTTTCATAGTTTAGTATGATCAGTATCACATACTGTTAGTGATCAGTGTAATCCCTACCTGATATCCAGTGAAACTACTACATGTGACCAGGGCTGGATAGTTAATTTTATTCTTGTGTCACGAATATAGGCGATACAATGACTTCGTTTTCTTTTCCAGCCATTCAATTTTATTTGCTCCATTCTGGTCTCAGATGAGGTGAGTGCTCAGTTAAGCATTCCAACAGATAATTTAAAAAGAAAGGACTTTGCTGAACATTTCTGAAGTTTTATGACATCTTGCTATCAAACAAAATGCTTGAGTGTTCAGTTTCACAGTTGACAGCGTATAGTAGTATATATCAATTGCAGAAAAAAAACAATTCTCCAGATTTTAGACACAGGATAGAGTAGCAATGTCCAAGCACACAACACACTCTAGTAAGCAAACAAAGGAAAACTTAAATATGAGACTCCATTACAATATATTTTTTTGCAGTTCTCTACAATCCCTCAGTAACTTAATATATGTTACTATCAGAACATCTGCAAACAGATGAGCATGCCTGCATATATTATGCACCCTAACAAGGCCCATTTGCAGTTCTATTAAATCTTAATGCTGGTCCTCCATCACAAGCTTTATACTTTAATGTGTCTGAAGTTGGCTTTAGCGTACAGCTGTGATAACCCCTGTGTTTCATTACAGAGTGTGTGGGAGGAGAGAGGGGAGCAGATCGCTCTGTAGTAGTATCTTGACATCCCAGAGCAGATATCAACATCCACTTTAAAAATAACCCCACATACACTTAGTCTCTGCAGAAGAGTGATGGCCCCATACCACATTCTGTTTTCTCTGGGACTTGTGAGTGTAGAAGTGGTCTAAAAATTCATCACTGCCTGTTGGTTTCTCTGAAATGATAAATTTGTTAAATTACAGAAGCACAAAGGCTTTACTGTCTACGGAAAATGCTGGAGCCTGGGACTGGATAGTGTTAAGTTACACTGCGAGATATGGTTCTAAAAATATTGGTGATGATTCAGCCAAAATGATTCAGATTCCAAGCACGACACAATTAAGGAGAGAAGCAAAATTATGGTTTATTGGAGAGATGGCTTGCAAATTGCTTTATAACATTTCGAGACTGATGATATTTTTCTCACTTGCACTGCAAGAGCCCAGCTCATGAAGAGCCAACAGCTTACTCAGTGAAGCCTCAAAACCACATGCGGACTTAAAAGGAACCCAGTTCTTGTAACGCTGGCTTGAAATGGTTTGAAGGCAGGGTGTTTGCCAGTACTAGTGCTGTCGGGCAAGTTTAGGTTGGGAAAAAAACATGGAAGCTATGATACACTCCATTTTCCCTGTCAATGACTGCACATTACAAGATGGCAAAGTTGTCAGTTATTTGAAAGTGAGTATCTTCACACAGCACTGTCTCACAGTCAGCATGTACCTTCCCTACATTAATGGTTAAAGGAAATATCGGTTTCCAATGTGACTATGCAAAACCACAACCTCCACCTGCCTGGGGGTCATGGAAATTCACTTGCTGTTTATCTTCTCTGGTCAGTCTTTGTTTGTGATTCCAGGTTACATCAAATCAGGATTTTGTAAATAGAAATTCAGATGCAAATGTACTGCAGCCAGGCTTTTAGAAAGAGTTTTCCAAATCTATCTGAAAGTTTTCGGCTAAACACTCACTAGCCAACATCTGAGAGCTTTTTTTTTTCTAATCTGGCATTCAAAACAAACCACAAGGTCAAGGCCTAAATGTTAAGCAGTCGGAACATCCTGGTAGATTCTAATGTACATTAAATAATCTCCCCAAAACAGAAAATCTTAAAAATCGAAATAAATGGATGTAACAATAATTGGACTTTAGGTCACACCGACATTCAGTATAAGAGAAAGCGGCAAGACAAAACCCTTGTAAATTCAACAAGATGTTGTCATTGACAGATCGTATTCAACAAATATTTATGGAAATCAATTGTGATCCTTTGCTATATGTCATTTCTGTCAAAAGGATAGTCAATTGAAAGTCTGTGCATATCAACATCAATTTCTTTACAATGGCTTCCTACACATAAAGTTGCACTTGCCCTGTGTTACATCTGCTGAATTGACTTGAGCTCAATGCTCCAACTTACAAAATAATGTACCCGTTTTTCTGCTGGTTAAGCAGTATGTAACTAGCACATCCGTTCTGATCCAATACAATGTAAAGCCTTCATTTCTGCAATTATGAGCAAGATACACAGCTCTCTTCCTGCTCCATAAATCATCTGACACACACCTATTGTTTTCGCTCAGACTGAAAGCCTCCTTTCAGAGTTTGCTAACCAGTACTACACTCCAATGAACAAGTTCCAGTAGAGTCCAAACACAATTAGTGAAATTTCACCGGAGGGCAAAAAAGTCAAATCTAACCACAAGATCTATAAATCGCAACAGATGTAGGCTTATTTTTCAGAAAAGAGAACCCATTTTAATTTTAAAAGAAATTTTTCAAAAGCAATATATACGATCTATAAATACTATACAAACAACTACATACCCAAAAACAAGATTACTAACTATGCAGGATTCCATTCCTATATACTCATATACTTCCTATGTACATCCTCAAAAACCCAGTGAAAGCAAGCGGAAAACTACCGCTTTGTAGGGTTACTAAATATAACCCAAGTTGTCTGAGGTTACCTTTATCTTTAAAATGTTGCCCTTTCGCAAGAAAAAAAACCGCAATTAAAACACAATCAAAGGACTCGAAATCTTGGCGACTTTAGAAGCTGATACAGGTTAAACTGTCGGAGGCGGCTCTAACAGGTATCAGTGGAAGGGACAGTGCCCAACACGAGCGGCCTCCCCTTTCCTCTCTCCCATCTATTTTTACAGCCTGTTGCATTGGAATTTTGGATGGGAGCCAGCGGCTCTTTCCGCAACTCTCTGTATCCCGGGCTTGGTGGTCAATTTTCTGCACTGCGCTGCGGGGAACCGTGTCGCACAGCATTGAAAACGGCCTCGAGGAGGCGCGTGAAGTGTTATTTAACACACCTGTTGTTGTTTTTTCGCTTCTAAAACTTGGGAGGAATGACCACATAACATAGAAGTACTGTAAGCGTCGAGAAAACCGAACTACATGCGTGCTTATCCGGCATTTAGTTCTTGTGCGTCAAGGTCTCGCTGATCTACAGCAGCGGGCACAGATGTTGTACATCCAAGTTTGCAATCCCATCTTCGTTCAATACAAAGCCCTCCCCCCCCAAAAAAAACGAATCCAAAACAGTAAAATCCAGAAGCCTTTCACCTCTTTGTTTCTAAGCCAAATCGCAGGTTTTATCGACGGTAACCGTTAAATAATACTAAATGCGAGGATCAATGTCAAATCACTGATTTCCCCCATCGCCCGGGCACATACAAAGACTGGACTCACCGCTAAAAGTTCGTTAAGTCGCACAAGGGACACTAACCAAAGTAGATGCTTTATCACACAGCAGTTTTTACCTGTTCTCCCCTTTCGAGTTTGAAGGCGGTGGGTGCAGGACGGTTTGGTTGTCTTCCATTTCCACAACACATTTCGTGTTCAGCTCAATTTCTGCGGTGACAGTCGAAAGGGACAGTGCGTTAGCAGGGAGCGCTTTAAAGCCGTCACACAGTAACAAAACACACATCCCCGAAGCCTAGCCGTTTCACTTCTCCCTAAAACAACTCCCAGATAAATCGCATCACTCCTTTGCTGCATAACTGCTGAAGAGACAGAAGATGCTGCTACACTGCGTTACAAATCTTGCAGCTAAAGAAGTTTTTAAAGGGTGTTGTAATTATGGGTTACAGAAGACAGAATATGGTGAAGTACAATACACTTACCTCTCCGGTTCATTGGCCGGACTCTTACAGCAACTTTTACCTTACTATCCGACATTTTCATCCACTTTTTTTTCCTCCACTAGACTGTTACATTGGACTTAGGAAAAATGATAGTGTGAGTCCCCAAGTGCTTTAGCTCCAAGTCAGTTATCGGGCGTAGATGCAAACAATATATTCCCAAGATCCATTCCAGGCCACTTGAAACAGAAAATTAAACATATTTTACTTTCAGTGAGCTAAATTTACCACCGATCCTCTCTCATCCTAGACTCCATCCCCACCGCCATCTTCCACTGAGAGCAGTTTGCACCACCAGGCGAGACTCCGGCGGACCGAAAAAGCCGGATTCTGGGAACACACGAACTGAACTTCGGAAGCAAAGGCCACCGGGAATACACGGAGAAGAACGGAATACGGGAGAGGCACTCGGACATCACGGAAACATACGAAGACGAACGAAGATGCGTGAGGGGAAACACGCTACTATCTAGCTTTATTCAATACGCAAAAAACGTCATGTCAGCTGTGAATAGTGAACATTTTTGTGAGGATTTACATTCTTACTGTTGAGATCGAGTATATCGTCATCCCATTGCGAATTTAGAGACAAGACCAAAATGTCACTGTTGCTGCACCTGATTAGAAAAATGGGACAACTCAGACCGGAGCTGTGGGTATGTATTGTTATTTTGTATTATTACTTTCTATAAATAAACGTGGATATTTAATAAATAGAGTATGATATTTATAAATATAAATTAAATAAACATGGTTACTGTTATTATTTTTATAATGTAACAAACATGTAGCGCTTAATAACGCTGCGTTTTCACAGGCATAACGACGTAAAATAGCAAGTAATACAAAACTGCAGAAGATGTTCAGATATGTTACTCCAGTGCTGATCTGTTGGAATTGATTGCGAATATGCTGTCAGTACTTTAAAAGTGTTAGGACAGGCTTTTTGCACACTTCCAAAATACAAAAATTAAGAGTACTTTCGTCGCACTGTTTATTTATACCAATGTGGAAACCGACAGGTTCAGATGGTAAATCTGTAGATTCTCACGTACGTTTTCGTGCAGCCTTGTATTTATAAACTGCTCGAGTAAATATGACTTTTTCCATTATCCGCCTTTGTACATGCGCGCTCCGTGAGACGGACGGGTGTCTAGTCCGGCTTTTCCAGGGTGTTCCGAGTCCCGGAATACTTTGTATCTACAGTATATCTACTAAATGTGGCCTTATATCGCATGGGATTTGAGACAATTAGGACAATGGAAGAGTATTTATACTGCCATTCGTTGTTCTTACCTTCTGCTCTCATTCCATCAGTGATGCTGCTGTACGTTAGTACTGTCTACGGCCCGAGAAAGTGCCTCTTGACCAGGAATGTGCAAATTAGTGTACTGTATGTGATAATCTGCAAATTGTAAATCACAGTTCTGACCAGAACTGTTTTGCAGAGCCAGGCACTCGCTTATGCCAACCGAATACGGAATAAGCGCAGTAACAATGGCGAAACATGTAAAATGCATGTCTATTATTATTAATTATTATTATATAAAACTGCAAAGTAAAAAAATCACACTTGAAAATAAAAAAAAACATATTTGCACTTGAGTGTCATTCTCCGTACATTCTAAACATATGCTGAAGATTACATTCTTCCAATATTTTAATATCCTATCAATGCATGGCAGGAAGGCTTGGCAGCCTTGCAGTACTGCCTCATAGCTCTTGGATACTGGGTTCAAGTCTGGAATGGGGCATCTTCTGTGTGGAGTTTGTATGGTCTCCCCAATGCGGTATGGGTTTTCTCATATGTGACATGCCGTCCTCATCTTGTCCTCAGTGGTGTGTGTGCCCTGCATTGGACTAGCATCCCGTCCAGGTTGTATTCCCAGTATGCATCCAATGTTCCTGGGGATAGACTCTTGCCATAAGGGTCTTTTCATAATAAATAAACCAGATAGTAGCTTTTCTTAATGAACTGATAAATAGATGGAGCGAAGGAGTCAGTGTAACTCAGAAAAGTGTTTCACAATCTTGGACTTTGAATGCCTTCTTTGATATAGTTTCTGGTACAGCCGAGTTTCTCATTTAAAAGTTCTTATTTCCAGAAATAATTTCATTCGTGTGTATTATTTCAAAGACATCTTACAAAAGCTGTAGTTTTCACCTTGTTTAAGACTGATGCACAGAAACAAGTAGGTATGATGCTTCTGAAGCACTCCTTTAATAAGCATGCACAGTGCTGTACAGACTCTTCAGTTAAGTTCCACATGGTCATTTAAACAGGAATCCGAAAAGGGAGGAGTCCTCAATCTCATCTGGCACATGGTAATTGTTAGCCCAGCTCTGGGTGCTTCCAGGGAGAAGCAGTCATACCTGAAGAGGCTCCAAATCCAAAACGTTGCCTTTGTTCTTGTTACTCTTCGTTGTGGAACTAATCTCCAACTGTTTCTTCACAGCTCCCCAATCTAATCTTGCATCGAGGAGCTGGAACTGTGAAAACACTTCAATTAAAGCTTCAATGAGGTTCATTAAGAAAGAGCTGGGTTGAAATACATACTGTACCAGAAATGACAATATGTCCAAAACCAGTACAGGGAAGCACAGACCTAGAACGTCTTTTTAAACTGTTAAGCCAACGTTAGTCTTCTAATTATACAATATTATTATAAATTATTTTTAGTGGTATAAAACAAATTATCTACTGATATGTCATTGTAAGCAATATTAATGTATTTATACTATTAACATATTATATATTAATACAGTTTACTCTATATATAAATACAAAGACCATATGCTTAGAAATATTTATGTATGCTTTATGCTCCATTCACAAGTATTTACAGTACTTTTTTGTCTACTGTATATGACGGTAATGTTTACTATGAAAAATTTTATTAGTGACGATTTTCTTAGTTTTCAGCAGGAAATTTTACAAGCAGTACAAAGTGCCAAGCACTTAAATATGCTCAGTCTGCAGTTTGCATGACTCTAAATTTTTCTTGGAAGTGGTTCACAGCTGGTCTCGGCCATCTTTGTAAATTTTCACAGCTTGCTCGCTGCTGTCCAAGACGACCAGCATGTTCCCCGCTGTGCAGATCAGTCCTACAGGGCGACCCAGCCCTTGGTTGATGAGTGGAATAAAGGAAGGGGATTCCCTGAGCTTCCCCAAGCACACCACCACTCTCCGGCTGCCATCAGCTGCAATCACGTTGTCTTCGCTGTCAAAGGCCACCGCGGAGACATTCATTTGAACTGGAGCCACCAAACTGAATCCAAAGGTGTCGATCTGAGATAGCAGTCTGAGCTGGCTATCGAACAGTTTGAGCCTTGTGGCTGTGCTGCTTCTGTGTTCCCAACCTCTTAGATGTTCCACTACCACTACGGACCCTGTGAGCTTGGAGGATGCGATCTCTCTGGGGCAGCACAGCTTCGAGGAGGCCACATGGTGACCGGTGACGAGATTTGTGCAGAAATCCACCACCAGGCGAGAAAGGGTCCCAGCGTCCGCATCCGTGACAAAGATGCGATTGGAACCGTCGGCATCCGTTCCCCAAGGCAACTTGAACGTCTCTCTGACGGTCAAAAGATTTCTTCCCGCGGAGGTGAACACTTTGACAGAGCGATCCCCGGCGTCGGTCACAATAATGTGGCCTGCGGGCGTAACAGCGACGTCCAGGGGGTAGCAGATATCGTCGGGCAACGTCCCCTTGCGCCCGAACCCGTGGAGGCGCTCTCCCTGGAGGCTGAAGATACCCACCCGCTTCCTACCGTCATGCACGACTACCAGCGCCCCCCGCCCGCCGAAAAGGGCAGCTCCCGTGGGGTTCACCAAGCGCCCCCAGCCTCCGAAAGCCCCGCGAAGCTTCAGGCCCACAGTCCCAAACCCGCCCGCGCTGTAACCCGCGCAGGGAGGGCGGCCGCCCCCGAGCAGCTCCGTCAGGTGGGCCACCACGAGACAGTCGGACGCCTCCGCGGGGCTGCAGAGCCTGCGGCAGAAGGGGCACTCCAGCCTCTGAAAGCGAGGGTGGGCGAGAGAGCTGAGGCATTCCCAGCACATCACGTGACCGCAGGGCAGATTCTTGGGCCTGCCCTTGCCCCGCTCCACGCTGAATCTCTCAAAGCACACTTTGCATTCCAGTAGGCTGGTCTCGATCTCGTTCAGGATCCTCACCGTGTTGCAGCTTTGCCTGCTGCTGCGAACTCCTCCTGCGGACACGATCTCTGCCTCCATCATGCTGCCTGTGGGCTGCATTTAGCACGACAGACTCGGAAAGCGCTAGGGGAAAAAAAGCATTTGCTTCACCTTCAGTCAGGCACGTCTTAAGAGACACGTGATTGCAACATAGACTACAGCCTAAAAACTGTACTCTGCTGCCCTCTTGTGGGAACGATGTGATTTACACATAAGAGATCTTTCCAGTTTGATAATTTCCATTTTAAAAGATGCTAAGTCATATATCCCTGTGTGCAGCGGTTTCAGAGTCACAAAACCAGTCTCATCTCCAACTTGTGTTTGTTTTTAACGGTAAAGTGTCTGAAAGCAGCAACATATTAAGTTGTGAAAAAAGGTAGATAAATGTGTGTCAGTTTTGCAATTTACTGCTCTTACTGTGTAGGCAATGGGATTATTCTTTTACATTGGTATGTGTGAATCTGCAAATTTAAAACATTTAAAACAAATTTAAAATTTCTAGGCTCAGACAAATACAATTTAATAAAGAGAAATAACTTCCAGATGAAGAACCCCACAAAGATTTAATGAATTTATTTTAGAAGTCATTTACTTTCAGTACATACAAAATAATTTGTATTTTCCTGAGGATACAGTCACAGGCTTAAATATTCAGATTTCTTTACTGGCCAGTTCCCCACCCATGCCTTACAATGTCCACTGTAGATGCTGGGGAAAATAAGATAAATTGCATGATGTAAATAACTAACAGGGCCTTTGTAACCACATAAAAGACCATAACCTTTTTACAGATTGGATTCTCTTTCCATATCAGATCCACATTTCTCTATGCGCAAAGACTGGTCCGCACCACAGACCATGAATTTTGCATATTTTCCATACGGTTGTCATCAGCGGATTCTTCCCATTTTAGCATACGCCATTATCTAGTTAAGCCAGAAAGTGTAATTGGAAAGATCATATAGTTTTAAATAATCCCATGACCAACAGAGCCAGCTAGGAACTGACTACAGACCAATACTGTAAAGGAAAATACAAGTTTATACATCATTGGCACAGACCCTGCAAATAACTGTTAAAAGAGCCGCTTCGTCCTGTGAAAACAACCAGAAAAAATAACACTCAAGCATTTCAACAGGGCTGTGCCATCCGTATTTGATTTGTTTTTTTAAAACTCATCGCTTCAGTACACTTCCAAATTTTTGATTTTATTTTTACACAGAGGACAACATCGATCAACTTTGCCACATTTACATGCAAACAGCAAAACGGCAGTTTTGTTGAGCTTCTCTCAGCTTTAAATTTAGATTGACTGACACAAAATCGCAAGTGACGGCAGAAAAAATTCCTTGAAGCATTTTGTTTCCAGAGCATGCCAAAAGAAGACAGTGCAGTACATTTTAAAGAAACCAAAAGGCCAATTTCAGACTTCTCAAACCACAGGGAGCCAAGTGGCAAGTTATAGGACCCTCTCTTAAACTTGCGTCCTCTTTTACCTTTTCCTGAAAATGGGAAAGATTCGTTGTGGGATGAAATGAGACAGCCCCTCTTTCGCCTCACTCCCATTAAAAGAAAGTGTATTGAAGATGAGCCATTAATTTCGGATGTTTTATACATTTTCATTTTTATTATTGCATGGGAAATTAGACTTTCCCAGGTGTTATAATCACACACCTAATACTACAGATGATCATGGTGGGATAGATGAAGAAAAGAAACAATTCAGATTGTTAAACACTGAACAATAAACTTGAGTGTTTTTGTACTGCAGGCCCACAACAATGAAAGCTGCTTCGATTTTATGATTGTGTTCTAGGTGAATGTCAGTAACAAAATGAATATATCTTGACATATTTGCCTGGGAAGTTCTGTTTTTGTCTGTGAATCTCCAGAGGCATTATTGTAACAATTACCAATAATAATAATAATAACCAAAATCTTGACAGATCAACTCTTATTCTCTCACAAATATTGCATTCTTCAGTATTTGTCGTGTATCTTGAGACACATTAAGCCATTGTCTGAAATTGCCATTCATTGCTCTTTTGAATTTTACATAAACATACACCACAATTCAGTTAAAAATGGTTTAAGAAATTGGAATGACTGATAATAAAAGCCCAAATTCCATATAAAAATATTCAAATGTAATTCAGACTTGTCAAGCTTACAGTATCATGACATTACATTTAAACTTTCATTTTCAGATGAAATTAAACAATTTAAGTAGAAACAGTGGAAAGAAACAAAGGTACATCCCTATGTACAAAGTTAACATTTCTGGTTTTGTTACCGTTTTTCAAGTAGAATCTTTTTTTTTTCTTGTGAGCTCCAAGAACTCACTTAGTGTAAAGCAATTAGGTGCAATAAATAATTAAGGACTACATTTTTTTTAACCTTGAATTTGGCTAACAAAAATGATATTTTAAAAACATACTTTAGCATCCAAAGAAATGCCATCATTTAAGAATCAATGATTTTTGCAAAATAAAGTACATGAATTTGAGATATTAAGTGTTACATCATTCCAATGTATTCTCGAGTGATACAGACTCAGGAGACTTTGTCACATCAGCACAAAATCACCTCATTAGTGAGAGCTGATTGGCCAGAGGTGATGAGGTGATTTAATGAGCTGAATATCAAACCTGATGCCACACAGGCACAGCCAGCAATGTCTCCCTTGGCAAGAAGTTACAGTCACAGTCCACCAATGATAAGGCCTGTCTGACCTGGGAGACCTCAATTCATACCACCTCACCAGAGTAAATCCCAGAGTGAGGATTTGTCAGGAGTGTCTAGTTGCTAGAGTTCCACTTTAGTGACTGATGGTAAGCTCACTGCACACTGCTATGTTGACAAAGGTTACTGTAGTGTGTGGTCTGCAGCTGGGTATCTCGGATGAATACACGAAGTCCATCGACTTCATCTATCAATGCTGCCGAGAAGCTAAGAATCTCCAGTCTGAGATCCAAGAGTTTGAGCCACAGTTGACTGACCTCTGCTACCATACAAATTCAGCCATTAACTATGTAACTAGTGTACAGTATGTATAAAAAACAATGTAAGAATTTTGAGAGCACACCACCACGAGCAAAAGATCAGGCCAAATTGGTCAAGCTACCTAGGTGACCAGCGTGGTCACCACACTGGGGAGCCTGTGTGTCACAGTGTCGCTCATTCCTCTGCATCAGAACGTCAAAGCAAGTGCCCCTCCTCAGAGTGACTGCAGACACCTTGCTGTTGAAAATGTTTAACCTATAACCTGACTATTTCACCATTCAAGTACCTGTGGCACTGTTTGTAAAGGGTGTGAATCCTGGCTAAACAGGCGAGCCTCCCTAATTCACCCTCATCATACAGCTGGTGCAGTAATATCTCACTTTTCTAATGGACCTGCAGTGTGGGTGAGTTACTGGTGAAGAAGTGGGCACTGTGCTCCAGAGAAGGATATATCCATCCTATACACTAGTGTTACAACTGTAACTAGTGAAGTTATGAAAACTATCATGAAAGTTTAACTAGAAGAACAAGTGACTCTTTTAGGAGACAGCCAGTATCGAGGTAGAAAGGAAAGGTGATCTTCTTTAACTAGTAAACGTGCAGGAAACAGAGCGTCATTTTAAAGGGCTTGACCTCTAATTGGGTAGCTGTAAGCAGTGGTCTACCTCACAGATCCATTATCGGCCCACCACTTATACTTATCTGTCTAGAGATGCTGGCAAACTAGTTCAACTTGCAGGTGAAACAAATACAAGGGAAGCCATCAATGCAAATGCAACTGCAAAGGATTTACAAAGACAGACAAAGTGGTCAGACAGATGGCAAATGACATTTAACTTTGCTCTGTGGAAAGTGATCCACACGTGAAGCTGGAACATGCAATTTACAGATTGCATGGGCGACTCAAGTTTACGTCCTCATCAGGACATAAACATTAACAGGGCGAAACATTCTTGGGTGAAGAGCATTAAGTGTGGAAAAAGTGTGAAATATAAATCAAGGGAATTTATGTTCATATTTTACAATGCACTAGTAAGGCTTCATTTAACATGCTGTGCTCAGTTTTGGTCACCATACCTTTCAAAGGATGTTACTTTACAAATTGTTTAAAGAAGAGCAATAAGAATAATTCCTGGTCTCTGTTGATTTCCAGATATAAACAGGCTAAAGGTGATAAATCTCTCCAGCCTAGAACAAAGGACATGGCGAGTATATATTATATCCAAATCAAGTCCTAATATGTACAGGGAGAGTAAGCCCTGTACAGTTAAACAAGGACTCAGTATCACAAATAATAACTAAAGGTAATCTACTTAGGGCAGAGAAGAGGAGAATATGAACTATTGTGGGTATGAGGTACAGGTTTCCCAGCGAGATAGGTGAGAGTGAAACTATGAGCTCCCTCAACAAACAGTGGGACAAAATGTTTGACTCTAAGACAAATGGCCTGCTTTCATTTCCCATCTTTCTTATGTCCTTAAACCAGAGGGATGCGGCTAGCAGTACAGAAAAAAAGTGCATGAAGCGTGTGCTTTGTGTGATCAGTCTAAAACAGGAAAAAAAACAACAACCTTACCACAGCACTCTTAAACCAGTCATTCAGTCAAACCGTTTGTTTAACTTCAGTTCACATTACAAAAAAGGATTTTGCTTAAAAGCGTAATAAACGAACACACATACTGATTTGTGACAAGCTGATTGCAGGGGACAGGACACACTGTAACAGACTGATAAATGCTGCGTTTTAAGAACAACAGCAGGTCTCAACTCAAAGGTGCCTCCGTGTAAGGTACCAGCCCTTGACTTTGGATGCATTACTCTCCATCGCATCAAGGCTAATTAGTTTCCAAAAGTGTGTCTCGGCAGTCCGCTCCCCTGCCCGTGCTCGGTCTGTCTGGCACACTACGGCAGCCCCGAACACAGTGTGGCTTTACTTCTTTCCACTGAACCCATTGGCGACTTTGGTTTTTGAAGATCCCTTCTTCCGTCTTGAAGTGTGTGAAGTGTTTAAGGAATCTTTCTCACCTGCAGAAATTAGAAGACAATGCTAGAGACACTGAAACTGGAAGGGCATTTCTTCACCTTACTCTTGTAATTCAAATAACTCTCCTAGTAAAGATAAGATACTGTGCCAAGATGCCTTATCTTCTCCACTGGCCACCTGGTTTAAAACACCAATCTGGAAAAGCTACAAAACCGCTCCCTTCCTCACCTCCCAAAATAAGCTGCTGTCCCACATAAATATACAGCTATAAAAGTTCATCCAGATTTTTTCTTTTCTGGCTGTTTCTCACTCAGCTTCACTACAACATTCCTCTTTTGGGTCATAACATTGTCACATATCCCTGCCTGTAAAAAAACAGATTGAGATTTCAATTCCTGTAGTTAATGTTGCGAATGTTTGTCTAATAGGCCACATCTTCTAAGAATCATAAATGCACAATTCTGTCAACATTAGTCATCATGGGCAGCAACTAGTTAAACAAGACATGCAGGTTGGAAAAGTTAAGTCCTGAAGAGTCACATAGGCTGTGTGAACTCAATTATTCTGACCTTTTTATTTTGTACATAAGGTTCTCACTACCAGTTTTTCCATCAATCTATTGAGACTTTTGAAATATTACAGTCTGCCAAGTTAAGAGAGACTGAATGAATGTCAGATGCCCAAGTTAAATTAGTTGTAGAATGAATCAAAATATTAAATTAAGAGATTAATAAACAGAAGGTACATGAATGGCCTACTCAGTTTATCCAGTTTATAATAACTGTCCAGATTTTGTCCAGGGAAAATGCCAGGGTTCCAAAAATATCCTCCATGTGCAGGCACAATGAGTTGTGATGTGATCCACATGTGTACGTTTCCTATTCAGGTTCACCAAAGATCATTTGTCTAACTTGCTTAAATTTAGATTTCCCACCCTCAAATGTGCAAACACGTGAAAATGGCCTAAGGATGATAGCCTTGATTCAGTGACTAATGAAATCACATTCCATGTGAGTTTAAATTTCTAACAGGCTGTGTTGAATTATACAAAACTAATGGCAACAGTTATTTAAAACAATAAAAAAAACACTAGATCTTGCCATAAATTTGGCCACTATTGTATAGCAGAGTACCAGGTTTTCAGAGTTTCTGACAGATGTGTCTTTAAACTTACCTTTGGACAATTTCTCAGTTAAAAACTAAAATTTGTAGGTGATATTTGACATTTAATTAAACTGCATAGGGATATTAGCAGTGTATAGTACTTGTTCATATTTAAATAATTATAAAAACATCCACACAAATGTTTGCTAAATCACATTCTAGTTAAGAAAATGGAAAGTACAAATAATGTTTTGGAGAGCAGATTTCTTCTATAAATGCCTGCTCAAATCATGCAGGGCTCGTAACACAAACCTTTAAGATTTTCATACTGCAAACTAGGTGCCTCAGTGTAGGTGCTTTCTTCACATTCAGAAAGGCTCTGTAAAATTCAAATAAAAATGACACCCTTAAAAACAAGTAAAATGGGAAAAGTGAAACGTGAATATTTTGGAGGAAAGTTTAAAGCTTGCACTTTATCCGTAAAGTTACGGAATTACACTGGCTTCCTTCAAGAAACAGCTGAACAACGTATTTATTCAGTTTATTTAGGCTACCTGAACCCTTAACTGAATTATGAATTAATTCTATCTTTTCACACTGGTTTTTGTACTCTGTCCTGGACTCAGACAGGCCCTGTTGTAACAGATTCCCCCCGTTAGGTGGTAGCATAGCAACGAACTCTGCACATGAACCCACCCGAGGGCTTTATTACTCCCTAGCCTCCCCAGTGGTCTCCCTTCCATTGTCCATTTCACTCCCTGTTACTGCCCCTGTAGATGTGGAAAATCCTCACCTGGTCAATTCCTTATGGCCAGACTCAGTCTTGCCCACCTTCTTTCTTACCGGTGAGCCGACACGGAAAAGACAGAGGCTGCTACTCAATAAAACGAGTCTTTACCAGACTCCACTCCACCCGAAGATTGTACATCATTTTCAATAAATGTTTTTCCAATGATTGCTCACCCTGCGATCTTTAGTATTCATGGTCCAGAGGGACTGTGAGGATATTCGCAGGCAAACTCAGATTCTTTCCTAAGTGCTTGTATAGGGAGCTGGCGTCTGTAGGTGCAGCAATTGCCCCAGTACCCTAGTGGGCATGCAAGGAATGTATCCCTGGGACTGTCACATCACTGCCCTCTGGTGGTTCAACCCCATTACCACAGTCCCAACTCGACTGCTCTACTTCACCTGCTTTAGGTTAAGAACTCTGTCCAGTTTGTGAGAGTTAAGATCTTATAAGATCACTTTATTAGCCATATATAATTTCTTGCATTAGGAATTCATCTTTTTGCATACCCCAGCTTGCTCTCCATGAGACACAGACAAACAGTCACGAACTATATGAGGTTTTGTACAAAGTTGTCCTTGCAACAGCAGGTGTTTTGCCAATTTCCCAAATTTGTTTTCTTTCATTTGAAGAGAGAGAAACAAAATAGGTCTGCTATTGTTTTTTAAAGCTTTTTTTCAGGATTTTACACTGACTCCTGGTGGAAGCACAGACTGCAGGTGTCTCGAAGAACTTTCACGTTTAACACGACCAATCCTCACGTAATGTTATTTACTGTGCAGTTGGACTGTATTGGATTCATTCACTTACATGGTTTACTAAGTGTAGTTGCTCAGGAAAATACCATTCTGAAAATAAAACTTCTGAAAAGTCACGCCTGTCGGTCAATCTGTGGTGAGCCACTTTTCAGGACACCAAGACCACAGCTCAAGCTTCACACATGACTCACATGACTCCGAATCCCATATCCCACTTGATGTGGAATTATAAGTGGTTAGATAGACTTAACAAGAGTCTTCTCTTTCCGTACTGAGATGTTTCGATAGAAAGACAAAATGAAAGCACAAAAGGTAGGTAGGTGCCAAATCCATTCCCATACAATTTTCTGTGATCCCATTTTAAACCATGACATAACAGACTGTGGTCTGAAACAAAAACTGAAGTGATATTCTTTACTCACCTTCTGCCTTTGTCCTGAGCGTACTGCATACCACACCATTCCGTACAAACAGAGGAACGTAATGAAGACCTATATGGAGATCAAGGGAAGCATATCAGACATTGACACTGCAGCAGCAGGGCACTATGGGACAAGAGTGATTACTTTTGCACACAAATGCACTTACCACACACAGGAGCCAAAGAACAACATACAGGATCTGGGTTTTGGAGAACAAGTCTTGTCCAAACTTAATGCAGACTAGGGCTTCCAGAAACGCAATAGCCCTACAGACAGAAACAGAATTATGTGAAGACTACCATTACAGACATCCAGGTAACAACTCCAAAGGCTTTCTCCGATGTAATATCTTGCGTAACTTCAAAGTGATAAATCGAGGAATACATTTTATAAATCAGATGGGCTAATAACAAATACACAGGTTTAATCTTCAGTAACCCAGTGCTATCTTCCGTCCTGTGTAATGATGCTTCCTAACAATGCCATATTGGCTCCATGTACTGTGCGTTGAAGATTGCTTGATTTTTGCATGTCATCATAGATTCCAGACCCCAGACTGCCCCATATTATGTACAGGCCTTTCAGTAAGCCTTCATTCTGAATCAACCTACAACGCAGATGAATAGTATTCTCTATGCAAAAGCACAGTTTTCCATACATTTTAATACCTTCTGTGACTTCACTAAACTAAGGAGCTTTATTCAAGTTCCCTCTCTTTAAGACTTCTGCTGAAACCTACACTGAAGAACTGATTCTCGATGGTTCAGCCTGCAAGTTGAGCCTACAGATAATTCATTTTTGGCCTACTGCAATGCAAGACTATACATATTACTAACAGTTCACTGAGGATTTTAACTTCTAAGTCATTGATGACAAAAAATAGCATCACTGAGGTCACAGCTGTTGACATCTTGTCATGTGTTACTTGTTAAGAAATATATTTATACAAATACCAAGCTAGATGGAAGGTTAACACTCCTTCATTGATATTAACATTCTTGATAGACTCAGTCTCAGTTGAAACCAGCTGCAAAAATAGAATCTTTAACAAAGGATAGAACATTTCACAGCCCGCCTTGAACTTTGGAACGTTAATCTGTAAGAGCCTATGTTATTTAGGGAATGACATAAGAACAGGTCCTTTGTTTTGCGAAGTTATGCAGGCCTAGTCAATTAAACTAAATATGGTCACCATTCCTTCATTCCACTCCTCAACCTTCCAGAATCCGCTCCAATGGAAACCATCAATCAGAGAGAAAGCACTTGAGGAAACAGAGCAAAATGTCCTGCTTTTGTAAGGATGCCCAAGTGCTTTCACTCCTCTCTGTTGAATAATTAAGCTCCTACAATACAGGACCTTGATGCATGATTCACTGTATGATCTTAACCGCTGAATCTGTTTGCTTTGTAGCTGTGGAAATTAAAACATCAATTGCTATAGAAATTACGTTATGGGCAACTGTACTTTTTCAAGTCATGAGTGTCTCAGGAACATGGCATATACAGTATAATGATGCATAAAACACATTAACCAGGTTTAATGGATGCAATCATATATTTAAAACACTTTCAAATTAAAAGTTTCAGTTTGCAGCCTGCAAAGGAACAAGTCCAGATTAATTCCATGCTGAAAAGTAGAGATAAAAAACAGTTCTGGCTGTTGAGCCACCTTTAAAATTCCGATATGATCACAGAATTGTTTTTTCCTTCTGCTTTTCAGTGTCAAATGTACCTCTGCTTGTTAATTTTATACAGCCACAGAAATTATATATATCAAACAATTAGTTATGTTTTGCATACAAAAAGGAACATCCCATAAAAATAAATACATTAAACAGATTTTGTATCAGGTATAAAGTCCCTGATCATTATGACAATCCTGCCAGCGGTGAGCCTCAGACCTGATCAGCCTCTGGACAGACTGCTGTGAGATGTTCTACCACTCCAGCGCAACTGCAGCCAGTTCATAAAGGGTGTCTGCTTGTGCTTTTACTGATGATGCTGGTGAGCCTATCCCACAGATATACTGTTGCGATTGTTTAGCCATTGTAATCTTAGCACTGTCTGGTCTTGCAATACCCCTGCTGAAACACTGTCACTTCTAAACTGGCTTGTGGAAACAGAAAATGAATGGCAAAACAGTAAGGTTTCCTTTCATCTGCCCCAAAGGTATCCTTGTGATAAAAGGAGTCTCCTTTCCACATCATGTCTCTTCCAGTGCCCATCAATTAGATTTAAATAATGAAACGGACATCATTATGCTCAAGTCAACATCTCCATACAAGTTATCTTCCTTCATGTCCGTCATGGACCAATACAACTTTCATTTGTATATTAAACAATCCACCACTCCTTGCGCTGCCTCCTCCGATGTACTCAGACTCGCATAAGACGATGATTTAGTCACTCAGTTGTCAAAACATTACTCCCACATGGCTGATGATCACATCATTTTTCACCCCGACAGAGGATCTAGTCATTTTGCTGATGCGAGGGGTTGTTTCTTCTTGTAACTACTGCTGTATGAAAATCATTATGAAAAATCACAGACATGACTGTCCTGGGGGCTCTCTACCTCCCCGAACATGGCCTGCTCCACACTGAGATGGAGGCCTGCTCCCTCAACTAGTTTGCAGATTGTTCAAGCGCATGATCGCCTTCTCTAGGCACATTCTCGTACAGGCTGCCTTTAATTGTGTCGAAAGCAACCAGGTGATCTTGATTACTCTAGCAAATTTTATCTTTTTTATTTTTAAATTAATTAAAATCAAGCCTTTTTTTAAATGGCTATTTAATCAGATCGTTAACCAATCCCCCTTAGCAATCTTACTTCACCTAGAATTGTATGAAATATTAAATCAATATAATGGTTTACTGCATCAACAAGTTAAAATATACTTTAAACTGTTCTAATGATTATGGGAAGTAGATAAGATAAGATCACTCTATTGGCCATATTCAATTTCTTGCATTAGGAATTTGTCTTTTCCTCATACTCCAACTTGCTCTCCATGAGACACACAGACAGGGAGAGAAGCTAGGGGTCAGAGCGCAGGGTCAGCCATTTATAGGGCACCCCTGGACCACTTGGGGTTAAGGGCCTTGCACAGGGGCTCAACAGAGTAGGATTCCTATGCTAGCCACAGGATTTGAACCAGCAACCTTCCAGCCACAGGTGCAGATCCTTAGCCACAGAGCCACTGCACCGCCCAAATTCATTTGTTAATGAATTCTTAACAAATTCATTAATATTTAAAACCAAAATAATACAACACAGGTAAAAATAATGCTAACTGCACACTCAAAATAATATTTCATAAAGGATTAACTTTACTTACCCAAATACCCAGCACTGAGTTCCAACCCTTTTACATTGAGTATCTGTGAGGTATGCATAGTATTGCCTGAAATAAAAACAAACAGGTAGACTGAATTAACGTTCCTGACAGCTAAACCAAGTACCTATTTCATTGCATCATGCACTGTTACAATAAGATTAATGCTAATTTATACAATGGAAGAGATTAAAAATCTTGGTTAAATTAGCTGTGGGACTTTATTCTTAAGAATATAAAGCACAAAGACAATAACCTATTATGCTTCTACACACCTGCCTTGGTGAATTTATTCAAAATACTGTAACAAGCTTGAAAGCATGCAGCACTGGTGCTATTAAACCTGGTGCTAAGTTTACAGTTTGCAAAACCTAAAATAGATGTAAAAATGTTTTTTCTTGATTTAGGTCCTTACAAGTAAACTGCAATGATAAATAACATGCTTTCATTGAACATGACATTTCACATTCCGGCTCTTATGAAGCCTTTCATCCCACTAAAAGGGAAGATTATCAATTGTAAGATCATTGTACTTTCTGCCAGCTGCATTGATTGTGGATGATTATAACAAATGCAGAGTGCATCTGGTAAAATCAGCACAGTGAATGAAACGTTGAAGTAAACATGAGAAACACTGCTTGGTATAAGGGCGAAAACCACGTATGTTGCTGCAAGGCAGAGCATGAACAGACTGGGAAGACGGATGCAATTGCTTTGATAATGTTTGTAAACGTTTTATGTATTTGCACAGATATACATATTTATTACAAAATGTATGGTAATAAATTGAAAAGTTTGAATACAACGCTGTATTGAAAATGACTGTTCTTCATATGCAAGAACTACTTTTTTCTCAATTCACTGCACACTGTACACTTCTTTGCTGCAGCCTTTATATCGACCCACAACATCACCACCATTCTTCATATTATGAATTCTTCATATTCTGTCATTTATATGTAGTGATCATGAATGCAATAATTCATAATAACCAGAATGATAAAATATACACTGCTGTTACTGTTAAGAAATAGTTAAATGAATCAATACCTGATATATTTAGGTAAAACAGACACCGTCTGTTGATCTAGCAAATGTCCGATGGGCCCTGACAAAAGTCAAGAATATCAGAGACTGTCCCTTATATCAGAAGTCTATTATAATCAAGGTTTAACTGTACTACAGTATACACCTGACTTTCATCTTGACATGTTTCCAGTCCAGATACAATGGGCCTCTGCACCGATCCAGCTTGACATCACTGTCTGGTGTCAGACCCTGGTTTTCACAAAGCACAGGAAATGCTTTAAGATCAGTTTTCAACAGGGGGTAACAATGGACACACATACTGTAGGGTAACAGAAGGGCTTTTTTCTTTTGCCCCTCATGGTGGAAACATGAAGCCACTCTAAGCATCTCAAGGGGCACTGTTGGGTGTCTTCCTAGGCAGACTTGACTTTCTCTCAACCCAAAAGCAGCTTGCAATGAAGGAAGGACAGGCAGAATGGTTACTTTACCGAACGGTGGGGGCAGTGATGATCCCTATGAAGAGAATCCTGCACCAGCTCAGAGCGTGACAGGCTTGGAACACAAAGATGTGTTTCAGGAAGAATGTATTCAACTCCGTAAGCTGAAAAATACAAAGTGTGGTCATTATACGCAAAGAACAAAATGTAAACAGTATATTTACAACGCTGTTCTCATTTGCCTTATGAGGATAAGTTCACATTTATATGATCAATAAGAGATGACTGCATCAATTCTTTTCAAAACTTTACCAATGTACTGCTAATCTATTTAAAATCAACTGCGTAGGGAGACAACACAAAATACCATATCTATATAACAGCCATATCACCCTGCACCTCACAACTGGAAACCCACTGAAGCTCAGCAGATGTGAGCCTGGTCAGTGCCTGGATGGGAGACCTCCTGGGAAAAACTAAGGTTTTTCTGGACACTCCACTCAAAGCACTTTACAGGTAATGGGGACTCCCCTCCATCACCACCAATGTGCAGCATCCACCTGGATGATGCGACGGCAGCCATAGTGCGCCAGAACGCTCACCACACATCAGCTATCAGTGGGGAGGAGAGCTGAGTAATGTAGCCAATTCATAGAGGGGGATTATTAGGAGGCCATGATTGGTAAGGGCCAATTGAAAATTTGGCCAGGACACCAGGGTTACACCCCTACTCTTTTCGAGAAGCGCCCTGGGATTTTTAATGACCACAGAGAGTCAGGACCTTGGTTCTCAAAATTTATTGTTTCCACTGCTCTAGAACCTGCATGCAACTCTACCGCATACACAGGGCATTTTGAGAAGTGATTGGGAGAACGATTTCTGCAATCTTAAAAAGGAAAAAAACACTCCTGTGATTTGCTGGGAGTTTTCCCGCCCGATCTGCAGTTGCTGGATGGTGCGCAACAGTGGAGTGAAGCCTACCTGCCAGATTATCATGAAGAGGTAAATTCCAGCGATTCTCTGAATGGATGACTTGGGGTCGAACCAGCGCACGTAGGTCCAGCTGGCGGGGGTGAACTGCATCACTGCTCGTTTAATCTTGCCCGTGGTGGTGTGAATGTCCCTGGACAAGACGGGCACCAAGAGGAACCACTGGTTACTTCAGCCATCCAGGCCCTTCCTATCACTCAGCACATGTGCGTCGACATAGAACATCTGCGGCACTCTGCCCCTCCCCCACTACACGCACAACTGACCAGAGCGCACTATTATAAAGTTATATATAGAACTTATTTCAATATTTACTCGGAGCTTCCCTCAAAGGGCACAGGCGCCCCATCCTGGCAGTGATGACTGTGAAACGCGGTAGAAATACTTTTATATCACTGCCCTAAAGATTCATGAGAAAATATAAGCAAACTAAATAAAGCAATAGAAAATGCAATTCATATCTTTAATAAGCTCGTACAGATCTGTCCAAAAATGACATTCTAAAAGCTGACAAAGAAAAGGTGCTGAACTAAGAAGAAGGTAAAGAGGTTAATCCTGGGTAGGAAAACATTGACCTTTTCTCCTAGTGGGTTCTTTGTTTTTTTTTTCTTGGCATGACTGACTTGCAGAGTAACATCTTTTCAGCATTTAATGCTGCAAAACTGAAATGGACTGTTTTTCTAAGGGTGTCATTTTGAGCCAAGTACCCGCTCTTAGGACTATGGAGAAACAGAATCTAATGAGCACAAAATGTTAGATAGGCTCCTATCATCGAAGGCTCTTCTGATTTTGATTCCATTAGTCCTTCATATTCAACTCTTATTGACATGGTTATTCTACAACCGCGAGCCACACTCAGTCAATCACTATACATTAGGTGCTTTAAGTGGTTCTGCTGGAATTCATTTAACCATTACCATTGGCTGTCCCTCAAAGTGAAGACTCATGATCTTCCATTAACCCCAAAATTGATAAGGCCAATACAGGATTCACTCTGGGCAGCCCCTCATCTTGATCATTATCAACAACTAATATTCAAATACAGATCACATATAGCTTTAAATTCCTTGTGTTTTAAGGACTATTAAGCTTCAACTCTCTTTAAATTGTTTCAGTCCATTCTCTGCTAATTCCATATCTATCCTGCCACATACTACTTCTCTGAAGTTTGTTATCATTCTTTCATTCAGTCTGTTTTTCTGAAATAGCAAACCTTTGATATGAACTAAGGATGAACAGTTTCAAATCGGTGTTTAGAATGTTTAATTAAGACCACAAAATTGTCAAGACAATAAAATGCAGATCAGCAGACATTAGGTAGTTAAAACAATGTCAATCCCATCAGACTGAATAATACCCAAAATAAATCTGCAAGTTGTGAACAGGCTGACCATTTTACCAACCAAAGCTTTTGCTATCTGAAATAACTAATTAGCACCAGCCTTCTCCATTGACATTTTTAATTGTAAAGGTGTTGCTCACGCTCAGACTATTTTGAGCACGTAGCTATTTGCATCCAGCTTCAGAGCGACTATGCTGGCTCTTCCCATCCTACTGGTTCAACAGACTTATTACTCAACAAATCTGTAACGTGTAGCATAACTATTTCAGGTTGAATTATTGCTTCTTTTGGCAAGGGTTCGTACCAGCTGCAGTAGAACACATTAAAACCTTCATTCTTCCAGTCTTTCAACTGGAAAACACACCATCAGTAAAATCAAGGGTTATAGTTGAACATGCATCTGGAGATCTAGAGGCCCCTATGGTGAAATCCGATTATCACTGTTCACAGTAGTACTTTCGCACCATCTGCTACATTTTACGGTTGTTACTTCAGAGAAGCAGCTGCTCAGTTTCTCAAAATTGGCAAAATATGAAGAAAAAAAAGGTTTTAGATCAGGCTGTTTTCAAATTGCAATACCGAAAAATATAATGATAAAAAAGCAGTATTTTAATCTTAAATACTTTTGTTCAAGCCATTAAACAGAAGATGATAAAAATGCTAGAAGGAACATTTGATGCTGAAAGACATACTGTAATTGATCTCAGGTTTTTGTGCATATCTGGCTAGAGGCAGGTATCGTGTTTTTATGTTAGTATAATTTAACCCTTTACCACACACAAAAAGGAATCAAACTGTTTATTTTTTATTAGGATAAAAAACAGAACATTCCCATCACAGAGGTGGGTTTCACTTGGTTGTAAACCCCGCCAAAAAAGGTGCAAACCTACTTGATGCTGGCCCAGTGGTATGTCCTTATCTCCAAAAAGCGGCACACGGTCATTCCCAGCCAGATGCCGCCCCCATTGCAGAGCAGGATGTCCAGAATGACCTGATCCCACCAGCACTCGGCAAAGTTGGGCAGCAAGTGCATGAAGAACAGCTGTTGAACAAAGACAGTGGAACATGAGGATTCAAAGCTCAGGTCAGGACATGCCCCCTAGAGGAAGGGAAGTGCAGAGCCAGCAGTTTCACAAGGCAGTGCCTCAGGATTTGAGACACAGGTGCAGCACCTTCCTCTCTCACATGACGGTGACATGTGGGATCGTTTTCAATTCAATTCAATTTATTTTTATAAACCACCTCTAACAACAAGGTTGCCCCAAGGCGCTTAACAAAGCAAGTGACCATACATGTTGTGAATACAGAACAGAAAAGACCAGAAAACACTGCAGGAAAGGAACCAAAAACTCCTTAGTAAGGAGAAAAGAAACCTCTGGGGGTCCAAGGTCAACTGGCTGCCCAACCCCTTTGGGCATGCTAACATTATAGAATTAAAAAAAGGAATACATGAATAAGGGTATTAATCCAGCCATCATGCCTTCTGTATGTCAGTACTCAATGCAGATCTCTGTAGACCAGCAAAATCCTCCTAAACGATAGCTATATCCACGATGTCCCTCTTGGATACATGGCAGTGATGCAGCATCCAACTCAGATGGTGCCCAGCCCAGGCACCTGTGTCTTTTTGTTCACAATAGAACGGAGTTACCACTTTGTTCACAGCAATTCAAAACACATTTCAAGTTTCTTCACTTGTCAATTGCTCTTGTGCTGCCGCTTAAAAACCGATCTATGAGCACACTCACATCAAAGCCCTCCTCACTTAGGTTTGGCAATAAACAATTACATTTAACATTTTTATTACTTCTCAAAGAAAAGCTAAACAAAAAAACAAGGTTCCCGTAGGACTGTATTTTCCCCCCCAATAGGAAAACTAACTTTTCAATGAACTTACAAGAACCATTTTGCCAATCTATAAATAATAAAATGTAAAAGTATACAAATGCCACTCATGGCTCCGAAGGAGTCAACTTTAATTCACAGCAGATCAGATTGGTTAAACCTTGTGTTTATGTTTTTCTGACAGCTTTATCAAGACACAGTTCCCTGAACATGAAGGTACTGTATGTGTGCCCCTGAAATTCCTGTACTCCTGCCAAGGCCATGAAGTACAGTACTCTACCACAGGGTAAACCCATATACAGGGAAGTACATGCGTGGTGCTCACATCATCCTGTACACCCAGGACCTGCTCACCAACCTCCTACACTAGAGGTCAACTTCACTCACCAGCCTTAAGGAAGCTGAAATTCCCTGGAGACGCCATCTCAGGGCTTCCTTAAGGACAACACTGCCTGTTTACTTCACACCCACAAATGCTCTTGCCAAATTGGACTAGTCAGAACTTTTCCAAATCTCGGCATTTCTTACAGGGACTGTAAACTGTGCAGTACTTTGAAAGGGCGTGGCGTTGGCATGCTGCACATTACACAAAATAAAAGCACATTCACCATTTAGTTGATGCAGAGAAAGAGGATTTCAGAAAGGGATGCGTTTAAGAGACATGCACAGGGTCTCCTGTTGTGCCAACTTTACAGAAAGGTTTGTGAACAATCCTAACAGTTAGGGGGAAGTGAAGCCAATAATCAAGAAATACTGATGTTGCCAGACAGCTCAAGCGCAAGTGAATGAAAACACAGGCCTGTATAACACAGCAAGTGACAAAAAAAAAGAATAATAGGACAGACATTTGTTCAGTGAAGTCCAGAAAACCAACTGGGAGAGTAATTTCCATCCACTCCTTGCATTCCTGAGGATACCAGAGGGACCAATTCCCTCCAGCTCTCAGCTTCCAGACAAACACCAAACACACAGTCATGTACAGTGAGAACTAGTGGCTGCTGTTTTCTCTTGTTCTAAGACATTTAAAGCAAATGAATGCTGTCTTAATGCCTTATTAAGCTAAATAAAATCAAGACTTAAATCCTCTAACTGCTCCTCACTCTTACAGACACAGGATGGAGTGTATGATGAAAACGAAAATGCTTTCTATAGTTATTACATTTCAGTGAACTGTACAGATTTATGCTATCGTAATTTAGAAAGCACAACAGTATAAAGTTACTTTTTGCCAAATGAATACCAACAATAATGCTGTGTCAAGCGTGTTGTTTGCCACAGTATGCTGCAGGAATATCTGTGAGAAAGAACCAGTGCTCCTGCCCAATTCACTAACTTCACTAACTCCACCTAAACAAATTCGTAAAATAATACAATACAAAGTTTTTTTTTTATTAAAAGGACTATCAGCTCATTTCAAATTATTTTTCTTCCTTAGGTGACATCTGTAGAGATTCTAAAAGAAAATCTGATAAATTATACAAGCCAGAATATGTGTACATGTATGTTATGCACATTTCTTTTTTTTCTATAATAAAAGGACAGATGGTTCTCAACTCTCTGCTGATCCCATTAAATCATATTCTTTGTGGCAACACGGCGTGTTCCCTTTTAAAAAAAGATCAACCAAACTTATGCACCTTTTCTGCCTGTTCCAATACAATACAGTCAACAGAGACACGTGACAACTGAATCAACTGCTGACTTCCTGTCACTTCCTGTGTCACAGTCAGGGTTTGGCAGCAAGGCCAAAAAAAGCTTATTAACAGAGCAAAATCTGAAATCTCCAGCTCCACGAGTACGAAGGAGGATATGACTGTAAAAGACCAAGTGCCAGATTGAGATTTACGAACAAGGATCGCCAAACTTTTTACAGCAGTTTGAAATTTTGGAGCAGCACAGAGCAATGCTTCAGCAAATTCAAAACCTGATGTCTTACTGCAGCTCTACCGGATGTCTTTATCCTTCATTTAAAAAAAATGCAACAGCTATTTATTTCAAGCAACAAAAACTCTAGTTTTTAGTATTTTTTTGTTTTAAAACTGTAGAATTTAGATTGAGAAAAGAATGATTATGTTAGCAATTAAAAAGACCATTAAAGTACTCGTTTTCCCTGAGCTTTTCATTTTCTGCTCCAGTTACAGCATTGCAGTCAACAACTCTTCTGAAAGACTACTTAAGAGGCAGTGTAAAAGCCAAGTTGTGTTGCACAAGTTCACTGCATGCCACTTCCTCTTTTTGTTTCCAGTTAGGCAGCTTTTGAGAGCTTCTACAAAGAGGTCACTTTGCATCAGGCCTCGGTAATCTTTGCATATAATCTTCGCAGAACATGGAAAAGCATTACACAAAGCGTTCTTTTGAAAAACTGCATTCTAAGTGTAAGATTTATGTTATTTCCTAAAATCTCTAAAGGTGGCCCTTTGTTTCCCCAAACACCCACCTGCAAAGGGGAAAACAAAATCTGCTCCCTTAACAGATCTCTCTTCTCTTTTTTTTAATATACTGTATAGTGTCTTCTTATCAGGCACCTTTAGGCAGATCAATCTTTCACAACAGAACTTTACAGCTGCAGCTTAAACATCCTAGATAAAACTTTCCAGCATTGCAGATGACGTTATAACTGTTGGCAAAAAAGATATGTCATTCAATCACTGCCACAAACTGGCGTTATCTCATGGAAGCAAGCCAGGTGTTCCATTACAGTGGTGTGCTACACCTGTCCTGCACACCCTCAGAGTTTCATCATCAAACTCAGCTGCCGATCTTAAGGACGCTTAGAAAGCCCTGCTGGATTAGTGCTCTTTTTTTGACCGGCAGAACGGTACCTCTGTCAGCTCCCAGGTTATGCTGATCGTCCAGCACAGCCCGTAACTGCGGATCAGAAGAGCCTTCATGGCCCAGCCCCAGAAGTGTCCGAAGGCAAAGATGTCAAAGTGGCTGAGAATCCGCTCCCAGGTGATGACGTGACAGTTGATTGCGTATTCCTAAACAGCGAGCACAAGACAAGAGACAGTTTTGTTTTAAACAGTACATGTTGTCAAAAAGAAACAGTCTAGTCTGCATTCCTAGCACCTCTGGGGTTATTACAATACTGCCATATACTCAGTAATCCTCTTGGAAAAATCAACAAAGCTATCTACACCGAGAGTCCTTTAGAAACCTCTTATTAGGAACTGGTATTATCTCTTTAAATACGCTAATCACATTTCATTGGATTACATTCTCAGACCAAAGGCCAGAACACACATTCACTGCAAAAGACCTGAGGTCTAAATGTTCACGGCTCGTCATTTTAAATCAGCTTTTATTATTTTTTATGCACAAGCTCAATTTATCTAATTTACTGCTCAGTTGGAAGTGTTAATCATAGGTTATGTTTCACAGGTTATAAGGAAACTAAGTGCAGAAGGCAGTTCTATCTGGGGAACCTACTAATAATGAAACAGGCAAAATATTTCACATTACAGGTAAAATTCATCTGAAAGTCAAGTGAATGACTGAAAAACCACGCTGGTGGGGTGAACATCCACTTGCATTCCCTAATAAATGTTCATTACAAATTCTATTCAGCGCATATCTAGTACAGAAGACAGCACTTGGTTCAAACCCTGCTGGTAGGGACACCTGAAACAGGATATCACGATGGAGCGGGATTTTACTTACCATGATGTCAGCCTCGCGAGTGGCGTAGCGCAAATTGGGGTCGAGCCAGTACATCAGCCCTTTGACCTGCTCCCAGTTCAGAAAGATCACAAACACCAAGAAGAGGAAATAAAGGACACTCAGACCTGTAGAAACAAGACTCCTGTCAGCACTACAGGCTAGAGACACAGGGAGTAACTTTATTTAATAAGGTAATTGGATCAATAATAACCATTACATTAGAATCCTCCAATGGTACAATGTGGACTGTTGTAGTACTTTAAGACTATTTATTAAATACACATAATTTGAACTGTTTTTGAAAATTGTCTATGAAAGTTATTAAACAAGGGCTTAAAGCATTTTTAAACACTACAATGTTTATTTTTAGAGTCAAATGTATACATGTAGTGTCTAGTTTGAAGAATGAGCCGATTGTTCTGTAAAAGCCTTGAATGTGTACTCACCAAAAACCATGCGCCATATTGCTGGATGTGGTCTAGTAAATGGTCCTAAAACACAATGATATGGTAGACGATTAAAAGAAGCCCTGATCCAAGTATTTAATATCCTCGCAGGCGTTGAAGAAGGCTCCATGGCCGAAACATTGTGTTTTCTTTCATCTCTTTTCAGCATGGAATAAACCTATTACTTGTTCCTTTGCAGCCTACGCATGCTGACACAGCTACCCACCTGAACTACTTCAAGAATAAGGATTTTGGATGTTGATCACATTTTGAACATCAGACAAAGCTTATAACTATTTCAGCATGTGTCCTTTTAAAATCCTTATTCTTTTTTTAAGGACACATGCTGAAATTGTTATAAGCTTTTTGTCTGATGCATAGTAAATATGTAGCTTGAAGAAGCTACTTACAAGAAAAAAGTCTCAGTCTATCCTGACACATCATGTGCATCTTCTAGACAAGCTCGGCAAACCTAAAAGTTAGAACTGCAATGCAAATTCAGCATTTATTATTAAAGGACGTTATTTCAAAATCGCACATTGCACCAGCAAGACCACGTTTCAACTATTATGTGCAATTTTCGTCACCACATTAAAAAAAGACTGCTCTAGAAACAGACCAGAGTAGACCAACCAGTTAAAGAACTGTTGACATTTACTGTACATACGCAACACAACCCATTTCTTTACTCATTTGCCTAGTGTTTCTAATAGTTAGGTAAGTGGCTTCTTTCGCATAATGATTTGAGAATGTACTAAAGAATCAATGTCCATGTTAACTGGGCAGGTGTGTGAAGGAAATTGGTTTTGGTGAGCTGCATGGACTTCTAAGTCATAATAAGATATGATAACTGGCCTCCCCAAGAGTTCATATGTTTCTCCAGTGTTCATTTATCGATGCATTGGGTTTAACAAACTGTACACATAAAACTAAGCCCAGGAAAGAAAGCTAAATTTTGCCCACTTAAACCTCATTAGTAGAATAATAACATAGTTTGAATGTTCTGTGGAACAGAGACAAGAGACTGCTCCAAAAATGGAGCTTGGTGATTGTGGTAGACTTTTACAAAAGCTACTTGATTAACAGAGCAGATCTACAAGCACTTACCATTAGGAAAGGCCAGTACACTGATGATGAGAAAGAAGGATATCACTAAAATGAGCCCAATCCAGAGATTGTTGTCTGGGTCTGAGTCATTCCTTTCAAAAAGGACAAAAGAAAGAATAAGGCATACTCCAAACTGATCATTTCATAATGAATCAGAATAGTAAAGTACCATTTTAACACAATACAATTCACAATGAAACAGACCCATTGTTATTTTGAGAAAGTACATATTATTCCTGGATATGTTTATCACAAAAACAATCTTGGACAATGAAGTTAAATTTAAAGGTCATTCATCTGGAACATTACCAGTAAATGAACTTTAATATCAAGCTCTAAACCGAGAACATCACTAATAGTTTTTAAGGTACAGAGTGAGGACTGTCCTATCGATTTTCTGCATGTCTGTGGGAGTAGAACACTGATGCATTATATACAGGAAGATCTCTTTTGGCCATTAAATATTAACTGTAAAAGTCTTTTTTTTCAGGATACATTATTTGGCAGTACATTAGTAATTGTTACTTTAATCATACAACAAACTTCACAGACATGATCAACTCTAGATCAGTTATGTCTGCACAATTTCTTAATTTTACGAATCACAAGAAGCATTGCACCGGTTCACTGAATGGCAGTTAAAGTAGGGTTATTTTTAATATAATCAGAGATCTGAAATTCAAATAGAAAAAGCATTTAAGCTAAGAAATTCCTATTGCAAATCAAGTAGGAAAAGGCAGCAATTCTGGATGTGACTTAAGGAGTTATGAGAGGAAAATGCAACTCCCCAAAGAATAATTAGCATTTTTATAATTAAGTAGCAACTTAATGCAGCCAACAAGATTGTTAATAAGGAATATTACCTTCTTTCTATTTGTTGAAAATACATGGAAGACAAAAGGGCACATCTGCATGAAATGAGTGCTACAGTACCTGATGCAGGTTACCTAGTGAAGGATTATAAATAGGATTTTTTAATTCTAATACAAAACACATACTCTCCTCCAATCTCCATAGAGGAGCACATGCACACACAAATACAGATTATTGCCAAAGGTTACCTAAATCTTGGAATTTTCAGATCTGTTGCAAAATAGATACACTTCATCATCACATACATTGTTGTACCCTCAACTGTTTACTGTACGTTTTGAATGAATACCCATCTACAGCCATTAGAAACAGACACTGTTCCCAAGAAAAGTTCTTTCAGAACTTGAGACAGTGCTGTTAAGAATGACCTATTTGCCTTTCCCTGACAAGCCATCCATTTTCTAACAGCTTCATCCAGTTTTGGGTTGTGGGGGAGCTGGAGCCTATATTCCAAAATGCCAATTAACCTACGAGTAGATCTCTAAACTGTGGGAGGAAACCATACAAAGTCTACGTAGATAGCACCCCAGGAATTGAACCCTGGGCCCCAGCACTGCGAAGCAGCATTGCTAAATACTATGCCAAGGAGCCACCCCTCTTGCCCAGACTAATTATGCCGTTACAAAAGAGCAAAATCTCTTAAACGTTGCACAGAGTAAATGTTATTTTCATCGAACTCAACGTCTGGATTTTGTCTTTCACAGAAGAGATCAATGTGAGGCAGGAACTCGTTCCAAGCAGCAGTACAGCAAGCCGGCCCGGGACAATGTCTGCTCTATAACCACTGGCAGCCAAAAACCTCAGTGGAAACAAACTAAGCGCTGGGGGTGTATAAATAGTGATGAAGGCGGCCCCGTGCGTGCCAGGTCAGTTCCTCAAAGCTCCGTCTACCCACCAGCAGCGCTGACACATCTGTCGCCATGACACCCCCAGGCGCAGACAGGCGGCGGTGAAGGTGAACCGCCAGGGCGGTGCTGCTGGTCAATGTCACTGTCACCCAACCGAGCAGAGAGCCCCGAAAACCCGCTGCATAGCCGTCTTTCCCATTCAAGCGTTCAAGACCGCTGCTTTAAACACACGCCTCTGTGTGTTTTATGAACACACTACCAAAACTCGGGATTCCCCTCCTTCACGGAAAATTACTTTAAAATGTACAGGGAAAAAACAGCGTCTCTACTGACGTGGATCAATACTCATGCCGTGGAGGTCCACAAACACAAGCTTAACGGGATTTTTTTCCTCTCTTGTAAAGTTGCACGCAGAGCTACAAATATGTACGTATATATTTTACAATTGTACATACAGTTGTACCATCAATCGTAAGAGGGTTTGAATAAATGTGCCACGTGAATGTTTGCAACAGTTTCGGCTCATGTAAGCTAGCCAAATCTTAACATGAGGACTCTGCATGCATTAAACATGTTCCACACCCCCGTGCATCCTGGGGAATGGCTAATTATTAGAAGACTAAATACATATGTACATACACACAGGACTCTCACGTAAGTAGTCTATACATTATTGCCATGGTAACTGCCAATTACAGGACCTCAGAACAACACGGTTCGATCACAGAAAACGGGGCAAGATGAACCGTTAACTGCGATTCTGTTCACGACTTCGTTTGCAGTAAACGAATCAACTATTACAGTGTTTTTCATCCTTGTTTTTTTAAATAGGAGCTACGCAGCGCAGCTGGAGCCTCGCGGCGCTGCAGCGCTTCCAGCTGCCCCCTCCCGCGACCGAGACGGACCGCTGGCCGGGGGCGAAGCTGGTCGCTCACCTGGTGAAGGCGAAGTACATCAGGCTGACGACGGTGAAGGTCAGGAGGGTGATGGTGTGCGGCTTGTAGAAGAAATCGATGGTGATATCTTCCACTTGCTGCTCGTTGATCATGCGGAAATGCAGCCTGTAGTTCACATCATCTTTGCTCAGGGTAGTAGACCCCATTGCAGCCGCCATCTCTGCGGTGGTGCCGTCTGCCCCCTCCCTGCTGCTCTTCCTCGGCTCCGCTCCTGTCAGTGGGACTCGCTGGCTTGTCCAAACCGACAGGCGGAGGGGGACAGGAGAGTTTTGTTCAATATTAAGGCACATCGAAGAGACGCAACACCGTTCTAAAGCGTTCATTAATTATTATATAATTTTTAACGCTAGGTTTAGGATTGAAAGTATCAATTTCTACCATCCCTGTTTATTCTGAAGGCAAAACCTCCCGGTTCACCCCCCCTAGTATACGGCGCTTATGAACTCTTCCGCCCGGAAGAGTCAGAGAGCACACGTGGGTGAAGTTGATCAAAAGCAGATACGTACAACCGAGTAGGCCATGTTTTTTGTTTTTATTGAATAACCTAGGAATGATTTAATAGTAATTTGAATGTTGTACGCTGACATTCCATTGCGCTGATCTGATGTTGTAAGTTGTGACCGTTGTTTATGACTTAAATGTATGCTTTTAAAAGTAATATCGTTCAGATTTTCAAGATGTTAGTCTTAATAGTTTAGCACTTATGCATTACAGCTGAAATGCTGACTCTTTAATGGTGCAAATGTCAGTTAATGTAATGCGTTTCTGTTGATTTTACAGCGCCTGAAAATCGTGCGACTTACAGATTGTTAAAACCAAAGATCATTGGTTGAAAGGGGATTAAATGGTAAACTACTGGAATGCAGACATGAAAAACATGTATTTACATCTAGTAATAATTACGGGTTTCCGCTGCTGTTTAGTTTGAAAAGGTGTGCTTTAAATGCTGATGCGTCGGTGTTTAAAAATGAAAAAAGAAATAGTTTGCCTTGGTGATTGCATGTAATGCACGCTCACTTCTATAGACGGCGCCAAAAACGTCTCCAAAATGTCAAGGCGATGAGGCCGATGTTGGCATTACTGGAATCAGTTCTTCAAAAATGTATTTGTAAAGAATTACAAACAGGTTAAATAATTGTTTTGATGATCTTTCTTAGTAAAAAGGGTTTCTGAGCAGCTGCGCACACCCTGAAACCTTTTAGTGCCGATGTGCAGTTTTACTGTTCTTGAAGAAACACCTTGAACACCTGTACTGGCTGCAGGGTCACTCTCGAGATCCGTACTGGATTGCTACTCGTCACCGGCAGATTTTTCCCTTCACTACACTTTTGGATAGATTGGGGTTTTCTTCCTTCACGTCGTTCATTGCCAATAGTTTCATAAACCCTGTTTAGAGTCTTACAGCACAGAGTGAAATGGAACTGGGCTGCAATTGGTTGCCATCATTTCCCAAAACGTCGATTTCCTTTGAGTAATGTGTAACTGCATGTGTTGTCTTTTCCAGGAATTGCGTTATGGTTTTTGCGAGTCTGCAACTCTGCCGAAGATGTTTGGCTCTGCAGATGAGAAGTCTTTCATCGGGGCTGCGCAGCACAAGGGCCGGGCAGACCCCAGTTCTACAGGACAGTGCCTTCAGCTCTGGGCGGTGGAGGTTCAGAGGTCATAGGCTCTGTACCACAGCGCAGCCCAACAGCGGGAACGAGGCTGTAGCAGGTTCCGTGGGAAACTGGTTGGTTCCTTTTAACCACAGTCACCACCAGGGAGAAGTGAAGCCGAATTCAATCCCCGAGAGTCAGTGCGCGGGTAAATACAGTCAATTCGTAGCCCAATAGACCGGGCAACGCCATATCAGTGTATTAATGAACTTGTAAAACAAATAGAACGCAAAACTACTCATCTTTAAACATCATGTATTTATTAATATAGACAAGTATTTTGTGTTTTTTTGTGTTAAGCGTTTATTCGTTTTTGAAATGTGTTTGTGCAGGAAAAACGAAAGCACTTAATATTACCAGTCATTAATAATTTATCAATGAAATGGCAGCACAACATCGTATGCCGTTAAGCATTATCAATGAAAACGAATTTGGATGAACGTGGTGTGATTTATTCCCTCTCAGTCTCTAGATTTAAGCCCAGCACTTATTGTGCCGATTGTGTTCTTGACGTTTGCTAGGTCTTCTCAGCGGTAAACCAGTCCTGTGGCTGTGACAATGTCATTGCTCAGGGCGACGTGGAGCCCTGTGGATGTAGTCCGTGCCGAACGGCTGACCCGGCGTTCTTTTCCCCGTTTAGAACTGGAGGCGGCCCCGCCCCTGTCTCCGTTCGCGGAGCTGAGCGAGGACGACGCCGTGCAGATCAGTGTGCACCCGGTACTGCCGGCGGTGTCCGTCACGCTGAGGGACTATGTGGACCAATCTGAGACGCTCAGCAAACTTGTTCTCCTGGGTACTGGAAGTGTTGGACTTTAAACGCGGGCCAGGGGAGGGATTACTGGGTCTTTCTGAAAGACATTACAAGAAGATACCCGCAGAGCTCTAAAGCGCGTTTCATAACCTGTTTCTCCATTCCATTGCTATTAATAGGCAGAAAAGCTGCAATGCTGTTCTTTATTGTATCTTGCTCCTATTGCTGGCATTATCACTGCTGTATAACAATTGACTCCTATTCCAGAATTTCTAGTGAATGGTGGGATTTCTACTCAATCAGATGAAAATCAAAAGGCTTCTCCAGGTAGTGGAGACAGAGCACGGTCAAACTATCGCAGTTTCATTGTGGGGGGTTAACCATTATGGAGCATGATTGGGTAGTACCAGCTCTGTGTATTTTAGTGCTGTTAAAGTTAGAGTGCACTTGACCCTAGTGGAACCCCATGGTGCAGCCACACCACAGCATCGTATACAGTAGAGGTCAGACTGTACTGATCTTAAGCGCATAGCATTTCGCTTCTTAGCCTTTTGGCTAAGATTAAGTGTAGCAATGCAAGTGTAACCCCAGGTCGCACACATGCCATGCAGGTTAGAGGTCAGATGTACCAATGTTGCCTCCTCTCCTTCAGGCACTTTGTCTCTTCCTGGAATCTGAATGGGGCTTCTACTGTGGGTTGGTGGTGCATGGTTGATCATCAGCAGCTAAGTGTACAAGGAAAGGAAATTCTGACAGTGGAGTGTAGGAAATACTTTACGTAATTTCTGTACCTCATTTCTGGGTGGAGCAGTTGCTCTTTGGCTAAGGATCTGCGCCTGTGGCTGGAAGGCTGCCGGTTCATATCCCGCGGCTGGCAGAGGAATGCTACTCCACTGGGCCACTGAGCAAGGCCCTTAACCCCAGCTGCTCCAGGGGCGCCATATAAATGGCTGACCCTGCGCTCTGACCCCAAGCTTCTCTCCCTGTCTGTGTGTCTCATGGAGAGCAAGTTGGGGTATGTGAAAAGACAAATTCCTAATGCAAGAAATTGTATATGCCTAATAAAGTGATCTGAACTCACTGCTTTAGTTAACAACATCAGTTCAGCTTTTTGCTGGTACAATGATGATTGCTTTTCACTGTGGGAAACACATTGTTTCAGCAGCCATGCAGCTCTGCCATAAGCCATTTTTGTCCAGTTGGTGAGCTGGAGAGCATGTTTCTTTTATGTCTGCGAATTTCCATTAGCCAAAAATTCTTTAAGAGTAGGGAGCTTCCTAAAAGTACTGCCATACAGCCTCATGCTTTTACAAGAACATGATGGTAATTTTACTCCTTGCAGAAGTTTGTTGAATTCCAGGTGCAAGTATACTTCTCTCTTTATCAACATTGTAGAGATGGCTATTTTGTGTGGAGAGCTGTGGTTGTAGGTTTAATAGGGAGGTTTTAAAATTATGTTTAGGAAATTGTGTATACAGTGAAAATGGAAAACGAAAAGCACATAAATAGCCATAACAGCTTTTGAAAGAGCGTAGCATTTTTTTCTGAGCTTCAGTACTTACAGCTGAAGGTAAGGAAAGAGTACCTTAAGAAAGAATGCCTCCAACATTTCACTAGTTATTTACTGCAGAAATGTGTGTTCACTTGAATTCTTGTAATACCTTACAAATAATAAGATTCCATCTGTAGCAGCCACTGACAAACTATGGTTGTCAGAAGCTATAAAGTTTAGTTTTCTTTACAACTTATCACATACCCAGAAACTGCCAGTAAACGTCGATGAAATAATTTTTTTTGTTCCTTGTTTAGGTGTTGACCTTTCCAAACTGGAGCAGCGCCCGAATGTCGCGAACATGCTGCTGCGCTTGGATTTCGACGCCGATGTGAAGGAAAGGCTGCTGTTTCTCAAAGAAGTGGGCGTGGAGGAAACAAAACTCGGGCCCTTCCTCACAAAGAACCCCTTCATCCTCACAGAGAGCATGGAAAAGCTGCAGGCGAGGTAGGCCTTGCCGAGAAATAAACAGCCCGCTTAAGACCAGCTAGTCAGGTGCAGGGCCTAAACAGCTGCTGCCAGCCTTGACACCTCAAAAAGATGAAGATATGGAAATCTGGCTTCTTCAGTCTCCAAAGCCTCTGTGTGACAAGAGGGTGCCCAAGCACATGGTTATATAAAAATGTATTATTGTTGGGAGCCTGCAAAATACTTTCCATCCCAGTTTTTTAAATGTATTTGATTGTTTTGTTTTTCCAAATTAAGGATAACACCTTGAAATATGTTTCCTAGTCTCCATTAAGGGTGTGATTTTTTTTAAACACGGCCATTCTCTGTGATGTGGCTCCTCTACTCTAGGCACACGAGGGCATTTTATTGTGTAACAGTGTATCAACAAATTAGAGGGACTACTTCGTCACACTCTAAAAACTGGTTTTCTTACAGCATATGCACTGAAACACAAAAGAAATGTAGCACCTAACTCTTAAGAGATGTAATCAAATGTTTCAAACATCAAACAGTGTCAGGAAACGTGAACAGAAATACAGATCAGAGAACTGTAAAACCAAAGAAAGCTTCCGCTTAAAACGTCTTTAAAAGTTCTGCTCTTACGTTGTGCACGCACTATCATTGTTTTGTGATAGCACTGCTCTGAAAATGTTGTTTCTGTTCAAATTCTTTCAAGGGTATCATACCTGAAGGTCAAGAAGTTCAGCAGCGAAGCAATTGCTAGAATGGTGTCTGAGGCGCCTTTTCTGTTGAACTTCAGTGTGGAAAGGTTGGACAACAGGTTGGGCTTCTTCCAGAAACAGCTTGGGCTGAACGTGCAGAAGGTGGGATGTGTGTACAGGACCACAAAAATGTGACCCGTCTCGTATCAATATTGAGTTCACGGGCAAGAAAAAACCTCACCCAAAGCACACCTTCTTTTGAACTGGGTGAAAACAGCCCTCCCATAAACCATTTTTCTCGGTGTGTGTACAACGTGTTCGTTTAGGTTAAAGGGATTGACAGATTTCTCATGTTGGAAATCTACAGTATTGCACTGAGGTATATTGTGAACAGTTAAATTCATGCTTTATTTAGATTAAAATCTGTGCTCTAGAAGTTTGAAGTTCTGATGAGTCTTTGACCTTTTTGATGTTTAATTTTTAGAAGTTGCTTACACACAGTTGAGGTTGAATTTGGCACAGGTGTGGCCTTTCAACCATCTGCTTTTAGGGCACAGGGAAGTGTAGAATTCCTTTACTACATAGAAAAGGACTGAGACATTTAACACTTAATGTTATCACGTTATTGTTGGGAAGAGACTTCACTGAATAATTGTGCACAGTACAGTACATTGCTATGGACTTGTGTGCTGTCCAGGGTGTGGTCCCACATCGTCCCCTATTGTTCAAGGACAGATCCTCAGAGGTGTACGCGATCGGACTCAGGTGGAGTTGTGTTAATTGTCTATTATTTCTTACATTTACATTTTTCATGCTTTTCAGACACGGGATCTTGTAACCCGTCTTCCACGGTTATTGTGTGGGAGTTTGGAGCCAGTGAAAGAAAACCTCAAAGTAAGACGCGTCTAAACCAGTTGATGGTGGCCTGTTACATGTTCTGAACCTTCCTTGGTCGACATTCCTAATCTATGAATCACTTTTTGTTTTATGCAGGTGTGCAAAATCGAGTTGGGGTTTCAGGAAAATGAAATTCAACACATTGTTACCAGAGTTCCGAAGCTTTTAACAGCTAACAAGAAGAAACTTACAGGAATCTTTGACTACCTACATAACACAATGGGAATTCCTCATTCGCTGATTGTCAAATTCCCTCAGGTAACCTGGACAGTAGAATATTAAAATGTACTATTTTTCTAAGGAATACTATTTAGTATTGTGGGTAAAAGATTGCAAGAGATTTTAAGTTACAGATTAGAAGTTTTCTGACTTGATTTATGCTATATACAGGAGTATGTGCAAATCTATGCATTGTTCAATATGATTGGACTTGCACAGCACGGCTTCTTTTCAGGTGAACTTTATTTTGCATATTTGGGCTTTTTTTGCACTTGGGTTACAATAAAATAATGATATTGTCTGATGACAAGCTCATAAGGTACAGTATGCACAGGAGTATGAGCAATGAAGTACACACACCCAAAAGCCTCATTCATTTTTATCGTTCTATCTATTGTTGAAGACTTGAGTTTTAATTTTTGTATGTCTTTTTTAGGTTTTTAACGCTAAACTGCTGAGAATCAAAGAGAGACATTTGTTCCTGAAACAGCTGGGCAGAGCCCAGTATGATCCTGCTGAACCCAACTATGTCTCATTGGACAGGCTGGTCTCTCTCCCTGATGAGGAGTTCTGCACAGCGGTTGCCATGGCATCACTGGAGGACTTTGAAATGTTTCAAAAGACACTTTAACTGCAAAATACTTTTTTTATTTAGCCGTCCTTCCCTTCTTTCACATCCAGTTACACTCATCTAGGTATATGTCTTCACATGAGAAAGGCTACAGATTAGAGGAGATCATATGGCCCATGGTGCTTGTCTGGCTACTAGTAGTGCCATGTTCCAGGATATTATATGCATCTGTCTTTTCTCACAATCTGGCTTCAGTGGAGGAGGTGAAGCTTGGGAGTTCATATTAGACTCCAACAATCCATCTATTTTCTAAGCATCCAATACAGCAATACAGCCTAGACCAACAAGCAGCAGGCATGAGGCAGGATAAACCCTGGATGCTAGCCTATCACAGGGTACACACACGTACAGACACACTTGCACCATAGCCAGTTTTAGCCAGAAGCCAATTAACCTAGGGTACCAATATGTCTTCACAAATGGAAAGTAGGTTTTAGGCTATTCAACACTATTCAAGACCAAAAACGAGGAGACAATGTTTTACACAGAGGATCCCCACAATCCTTTAAATAACATACCAAAAATCAGAAATGTTTATTACAATGAACTTTCACAAAAATAATAGAAACCCCTAACCATTTTTTGATGTCTCTAGTTTTTGTGTCATGTTTCTTTACTCAGTTGTATATTTTTTTTTTTGTGGTTGAGTTTATTCTATGCTGATTTGCAATTAAAAGATAAACATCTGTGTAAAACTGCAGAACGAGAGAGCGCATTTTTACTTTCGCCGTGGACCCCTGTGGTTAATATATCTTCATGCGGTTAAATACATCTAGATAAAAATATATTTATATTTTTTAATGACCGTTGTCATGTTTTTGAAAGCTTGAAAACTAGAAACGGATTTCTAGCTTTAGAGATATCGCATTCTTTGGGAGGCAGCGGTGACAAATGATAAATCAATTTCTCACTTTATCACCTAATCTGTTGTGCAATAGGGCTGCTGGTGTGTGCGCTTCAGTGGTGGGTGAAGTACTTTTGGAGGAAATGTGCTCTATAAATGGAGGATTTTTTTTCTTTGGATGAGCTGGGTACATAACTGAATTGTAGTAGAGAGCCAATCTGGGCAAAGAAAGAACTTCTATGGTGCGGCCTGTGAACACCACGTGATTTGTGAGTACCGTTCCAGAACGCGCTTGACTGTTCGTCATAATTACCCACAATTCCGCGGATCCTTCTCTAGTAAAGATGGCGGCGAGGGCACCGGGTGAGCAAAAATGACATTTATACATTTACCTGTCAGTTTGTTGCACGCGTATACCTTTCACAGAAGGGCTATTTGAGCGTTTCAACAAGTGCAAATGTCTTCGCCCTTCAGGTTTGCTGATATTTGTCTCTGTCGATTGTATTTCGAGTGTCCTCTATGTCCCTGGAGAGACAGGCAATTGCAATCGACAGTATCTCCTGTCTTAAGTAAATTATCATGGTTTACGCATTTTTTCCTTAATTTTAATATCTTTCGTGCTTTCTGAATAATAAGGGCCGCGTATTCCATAGTTTGATATCGGCTCTGACCTTGACGCTCTTGGGATTAACTGCGTGCTATATTTCTGTGGTGGAGCATTTTAATAATTACTTTATAGAATATGTTCAATTTGAATTTACATTATGTCAAAGAGACGACTAATTTAGATGATTCATTTAGATTATTTCCCTTTTAAATCGTTTTGAAATGATGCCATGACTCAGCTTCGTAATATTTGTCAGTAACAATATGATTTGTACTGAAATCTACACTTCCAATGACTGGGCATCCCATTGCATGTTTCAGACATACTGTGTGTTTTTTAAGTGGGAATTTACTCTACTTCTAATTTACTGTGTAGTCGTATGTTTTGTGGCAACTTGATTTTTTAATTCTCTGCAGGAAATAATATAGGGTTCTGCTCAGGCTGTTTTCTTACATTTAAAGTAAAAAAAGTCAAATGTATCTTTTGTTCCAAAAGCTCCGTAACCTGCTGCTTATTGTCCAGAAATATAAGCCTATATTAATTCTCACATTAAAACAGTAATGTGTTCCTAAACAGGACATTATTTTAGGGGGCTTAACCTTATACAGTTATGCAGTGGTATAACTCAGAGATGGGTTTTAGGGCTGTTTCATCTTCCTGATCTATTCAGTGATTTAGGTGTAGTTAGCAAACAAAATTTGGAGACGTTGCAAAATAGGGGGAATGGCAAGCAAAAATATTCATGACACTAAAGACTTAGACCAGGGATCAGTGTCTGGAATACAGCTGGTTTTCTATAGTATCCTACAATTAATAAAGCTTAACATGTTATCCAGAGGTTCAGACAAAGGTCACAAGCTCGAGGAGTGTCTGACATACTTTTTACTGTTCAGTTTCAGCAACAAGCCGGTTGTTGTTCAGATTCCGCAAGTGGTACTACAATGCTGCTGGATTCAACAAGCTTGGTAAGTGAAGGCATGAGGTAGTGGAAGATTTACAGTTGTGCATACACATATGCACACTCTCCTATCTGTTTTAGTGCAAAATAAGTAGTACTGAAATGAATGATGGGCATTCAGAACTGTACTGAAGATAGTTATGTAGTAAATTAGCTGTTGATGTTTGCAATCTGATCTTGAGGTTTTTGTTTTGGAAGCATTAGTGCCTCATTTTATTTTAATATGAAGTTCTGTGTAAATCAGACAGACTTGCTTAAAAACACTTTGGCATATGCGGATCATCCTTGATTCTGTCTGTTTTGTGACTCAACCACACCAGATTTGGAAAATGTTCGAGATTTTGCGATTTGTAGATTGATAGATTTTTGTTTTGTAGATGAACTCTCACATGTTAAGGAGTAAAATGAGGCAGATACTCTTGACTGCTCTTCAGGATTGTCAGTTAAATTAGTTGGATTTCATTTACCAACAAACATTTGTATTGTTTTGTATCGCCATTTCCGGAAGGAAAAAGTTCAGTTTTGCTGACCTTTCCGTAAAGAAAATTGCCTAGAAAGACTTTAAAGCATGGAAAGTGCTGGGAAGTTAATCAGTCACACCATTCCATGCAGTTCATCTTCCCATGGGAATGGGTGTTCCTACTTAAATTGTAAGTTACAACTTTTTGTTTTAAAATGCGGTGCACTTACATTTTACCGAATACAATTCTTTTCAACAGCATTAAGCAGAAAGATACTTGTACTGCCTTCTTGACTGTATGGCAGGGGTTCCGGTCCTGATCCGGGTGACGGCCGCGCCTGCTGGTTTGCTTCCACCTAAGCACCCAGTTAAATAATTTAACCGTTAATAAACACAATAATAAGTCATATGAACTCTTTCATTATTTTCTGTTCCTTAACCTGTTGGAAGGTGCCTTTTCTGTTCCGTTTCTTATGTAACCATAGGATACCATTCTCTGAGTAGAAAACCGCACAAAGGTTCCAGCCAAGCAGCTTGTTGGTTCAGGTGGAGATTGATTTATGTAAAGAGCTCAGCTGGAATGAAAAAATAAAACATAGATGGTTTATCAGCTCTTTTAAGAACTTTACACGTAATAAATCTGAGAGTTGTGCTTCTCCGTCCTTTCGTTATAGGGCTAATGAGGGATGACACCATTTATGAGGACAGTGACGTGAAGGAGGCTCTAAGGCGACTCCCAGAACAAGTATACAATGACAGAATGTTCCGCATCAAGAGAGCTCTTGACCTGTCAATGAAGCAGCAGGTTCTGCCCCGGGATCAGTGGACTAAGTATGAGGAGGTGAGCCACATGCACTACAGAATAATAATATTGTGACAGATTTTGTTAGGAACGAAAACCGTCAGTGTAAATGCAACCTGATAATCTGCTGTCATCAGCAACCCCTCATGGTATATGTAAGCTTTTTCTAATCAGAATGTTATTCTTATTCACCCAACCACAAGGTGTGAATAACCTCAGTTATACCACCTTGTAAGCTCCGGCATATGGCTGGGTGGATAAGCAGAATCTTAAGCCTAATTATGGGATGAGTTTTGTCCATTGTGGTACACTCCATCTCTTATGTCTTGTGGATTTTTTATGTAAAAAAGTTCAACCTATCGGCCAGGGAAGAGTTCATGAATTGCCGAAACTCTTTTCTGCAGGAAGTGTATTACCTGGAGCCATACCTGAAGGAGGTCGTTCGAGAGCGGAAGGAGAAGGAGGAGTGGTCTAAGAAGTAAAGGGAAGCAGAGGCAGTGACTCTTGGCCATCTTTTTCCTGTTGTAATATTGAAATGCGACTCTCCCAGGAGCTGTAATTAATAAAGTTTTGCTTTCTTAGAGTTGCTCTAATTGTCATGCTACCATAATGTTTTTTTTTTAATTCTGTGAGATTATATGTCTTTACTAATGCTGGACAAATATGATTAAAACTTCAATACATCCAGTAAAATAATATCGGATGACTTCTTGTACTACTTGTGATTCGCAGTTTGGGTTTAAATAATGATTGATTGATGAAATTACTTTCAATTATGATTGATTGATGAAATTACTTTGATGTTTGAGGAAAACCTTTTGTAAATCTCCACTTACTCGGTAAAAGATAAAGCCATTGAGCTGTGAGATTAGCCATGCCACTTTCAGTCCAGTTCCAGGCCTACCACGTTACTAAAGCTTGTGGAGGACTGCGTACACAGGGCATTGAAGGAAAATTAATGCACATGTTTTCTTCAATATGCTTTATCTAGCACATCACTTTTGGAAAAATGTGTCTACTAGAAATGTGGTATTATTCATTGAGGAAATGGTAGGTAACATTAATACTGTCGACTGCACTCTGGAATGAAGAAAAAGTGTCAATTAAATCTTTGTCAGTGTATTTTCTTGTGTGTATGACTTTGTGGACATTCAAGTTTTATATATGTGGTTTATAATGAACAGCCTGGCTCTTAGTTCCAACTTACCAATCAGTAAGTGAAGATGAGAACTTAAAGTGAAATACTAAGTTATCAAATCTGTTATTACAACATTTCTGATGTACTGTATAGAGGTATTTCTTTTAAGAGTTTGAGGGGATGTCTGTTGTAGTTGAAGTGTTTCCTTCTTTGACCTATTTTGTTGTGTGAGAACAATTTTAAGCTCCCAATATTGAAAAACACTTCAGAATTATTTGTTTTAACTGTTTTTCTGCCACAAAGAAAGTCATTCTTTGTACAGGGAAGTGTTTACTAATATACTGATGGAAAAAAACAACCACAACACCTCCTCCTTCACACTCTGTCCTTCCCGTCCGTGCAAAACAGGCTGAAGAGTGACTTATCTGTGAAGAGGATCAAGTATGTTATCTAAGAGGTGTGAGCAGAGGGCCTCTGACAGGTCCCCTTGCTCTAAGGCCAGCAACATGGAGCCTCACTGTCTTGTCAGCAGCAGCAGTACAGGTTGCAGATCTGAAATGATCTCTCAGATGGACCTGCCAGTCTGCTGAAACCATGGAGCGGCTTACTCCATAGTGTCTGGAAATGCTGGCACATGACATGCCTGCTTGCAGTATGCCAATGGCCCTCTCCCTTGCTTCTGGTGACATTTAAGGTATTATGGAATGCACAGAAAAGTGACTGTGTGGCCCTTTTCTTGACGTGACCTAAGCTTTGAATGAAGGCCTTTTTAAAGGTGATCTGATCAGGCATTGTTCCACCTAGACCTCATTGGGTAAAAGTGCAATAAGCTAATAAGCTTTCATGTGATTGGCAAGTCACAATGTCTCACTGCACAAGCTTGTATTGCTGGGGACAGGGCTTAAAACAAATTGACACCTTTTTGTGAAAGTACATAAGCTATAACTATAGTATTCATGTTCCAGAAAATTTATCCATTCATTTTCACTTTATCCATTACAGGGTTGCGGGCATTTGCAACACTATTTTCTTTTCTGTTACATGTGAAGTAGGTGAATAAGAGTTTAAAAGCTACAGAAGGTGCAGTCAGTTTAAATCAGCATATTCAGCATCAGCTGTACTGTAGCTCCCCTTTCACACACAACCAGAGGACTCTCTCTCTAGATAAGTCATAACCTCAACAGATGTACTGTATATGAAGAATAATGACCTACTAAAGAAAGCCAAAGAACTAAAATTATGGTTGCACTTGCAGCCCAAGAGGAGTCGGGAGAAAAAAATTAAAGAAGGTAAGTGTCTTTCTAAAATGAAGTTGAGACAAGAATGTAGGCACGAGATCATGCACATATGGGAAAAAATATTCATGTACAACATTTATATCATTCTCATAGACATGGTTCAGAACTGTACACATGGATGAGATCTGCCCTTGGTATTGAGTAGATCAGGCTGCTTTCTGTTTGGATGTAATTCTTATACCAAAATGTATTCAATTCAAGCTAAATAACACTACCATACTTGAAAATAAAGCTGCAGCCAAAGAGTGTTTTGTTTAAAGATGATTAATATCTCTGTGAGCAGTTAAAGGGTATTCTTTAAATTTCTTCTCAGTCCATAGATTTACATTTGAGATTTATGTGGAACACAATCAAATATCACATCATGGATAACATTTGTTGACTAGTGGATAAAAAAAAAAACACTTTCTAGGTTGTTTACTTAAAAACAACTTTAGTAAATTATATGTACAGATAAACTCTAAATTATATCCTCATACATGGACAAAAGTGCTCTTTTCCTATTAATACATTTGATATTGCAACATTAGATGGGTTTTACTTCTGAGAAACATATACATTTCATGTATAATTATTCAGTTATCTCATATTTCAATCAATAATTACTTTAATTCTAGAAGGCCAAATGTCCTATAAGTATGTAGCACACTAGGTAGCTATGTCTTATTACAAAAACAACACAGCACCTTGGTTTAAAAAGAGCTTATTTATTATACCTATAGTTGGGGCAGTTCTTAAGTAGACAAAGAAAAAACAGATTTTTACCACTACACATCATTTAAAAGTAATCATTTCTATATATTAAGAGATTTTGGTTGTAGGTAGATTCTCAAATTCAAAAAAGTGCTCAGCACTGTTACTTCCTTCTGCTAGTACCCCTCATTTTTGGAAATTGTTTATATGTAGACTCTCTAGTTCCTTTCCACAGCACTGGCTGTAGAATATAGCAGAGTAACCCTTTCCTAACCCAAGGCAGCAAAGAGCATACTGTTCTCTCCTAGTTATTAACTCCTCACAGTTAAAGAACTGTATCCTACACACTAGTAACATGCAGGGATCTAAAACAACCCTTAGCCCTTGTTCACTACACTCTTTGCAACAAAACCTAGCCAGTTGTTCCTAAGCCACTCCTTTAAAAAGGGGGTTGTGTTGAACTCAGCTGCGATACATCCTCGCTAATTCAAACTAGTGGCTGAATCCGCACTGGAATGCGATGCCTTAATTTTCCAGGGCCTTTATTAATTGATTGCCCTGGAAAGCCTGCTGAAATGTAATTTAGAGTATAGGCACCTAGCGGCTACACTTTGTAACCGCACCCAGAGATTTCCCATTCCCGTGAAATGAGGCCCTAACGAAGAAAAAGGGAATTTTTGTGAAGAATCGCATTGTCTCTCTAGGTGGCAGTGTGCAGTAGTGGAAAGGGTTTTCGGTTTACTACCACAACTCGTTGTTATTGATTAAAATCCCCGTTCAGACACTGTCGTTATAGCCTTAAGCAAGTCGCTTCACTCAAATTTTCGTGAAAGTGAGAAAAACGTTATCTTTATTAATATGCAAATGAAGGAACGTCTCCTAGTTTCTAAAACAGCGTCTTTCTGAATAACACTATTTACAGACATTTACTGCGGTTCTCTCTCTGGATTATAACCTGGTGACTGATGGGTGCAGTGAAACATTTGCTGGTTTCCTGCTAACATTGAGTTATCTCTATTTTGATAGAACTGCGTAAATGGACAAAAATAAAACAAAATCTCTTTTGTATTGTAATTTTGCCCTGCCTTTAAATTTTTATTTCTTTTAGAGCAAAGGATTTTGGATTATTTTGCGACAGTCTAGCGCTTGAGCACTAACGTATAAAAACATACAGTATATAGACATTATAAAGCATTTTAAGAGCACTGTCCACAGTGCAAGCCTGTTCTCTCTGCAGTCATTCAAGCACAGTTCATAATATTCTAAAGCGCCATACAGTTCCGCAGTTAGGCGATTATTTTGAAGAGGAGCTGGGATGTGCTGTTGATCTCTCAGCTACATCTTGCTTCAAATAAATCACAGGCTGAAAAGAAACAAAAACAACCATTTAACAAATCAATCATCAGCCACATTTGGCTACAACATTGTTAGCTGCAATAATTGCAAATTGTCACGATTGTCACGAATAATTTATTCTTCTGTGTCTCACGGGTGTTTATTCTCTCGTGTCCCCTGTGAAAGAGTAAGTGGAGGACCTTGAATACTTGAGACGTCATTTCAGTCTCAGTTTGAGAAGAATTGAGCAGGATCAAAACTATTTCTATTACTAACATCCTTAATGTTATTAAACGTGAAAAACACTTTAATAAATTAAAATCAGACAAGATTGGAGTAAATTAGTAAGTTAGTAAGAATGTATATTGAAAATGTAATGACAGCATTTGTAATTCGTAACTTTTAAAGTTTAAATGTATCCTACTAAACGTTTACATAATCACATCAAAAGAGGGCTGACAATGATTTTAGATGTGTTTTTTTAATTAGATAATGTGATTGCCTGGTATTCAGAATCAAAGTCTGTACATGACTATTACTATTAAATTATTTTTTTATACTGGAGGGGACACAGTTATTGATATTGTAAAAGTGTATACTGTACCAGAACATTAAAGTGCGGACGGAACACAGCCTTGCTTTCCCAGTGCAGCAACACCACATCGATAACCACCTCAAGGACTAGGAGAGCTGCGTTCATTATTTGTATTCCTCTGATCATCTAAAACAAACCAGCACCAAACAGCAATAACAAAATATAGCAATTACATACAGCATACAGCAATTTATAAACAAAATAATGATACTGATTATGATGATAACAATGATGATGATGATGGTGATGCACCAAACGTTACCAGATATTATTTTAACATAACATTGCAATAGAATTACACATAATAAGAAGAAAGTATGATGCAAAACAGGATGAAGAGTCTCATGAGGAAGAGGGCAGCAGTGTGGTTTACAATTCTGGGAGGTTGTGGGTTAAAAGCGTAGGTGTGACGCTGTTGCTGTAGCCTTCACCCAACTCCACTATAATACTCTGCTGAATGAGCTGGTGTGAATGCAAGCCATTTTGAATAAAATACAGTAACCAGAAAGAGAAGGTATAACCAGCAACTAAAAATTGCTGGGTCTGGTTACTACTGGGATGGGAGAATTCTTAGTAAAACCAGGTCACTGCTCTAAGTAGTATTGGTGGAGTGACACTTACATTTCTGATGGTTTCACAATTGCTGTCTGATTGACGTGTGCAAGGAACATTAATTATGGTCAGAACTAAAGCAGCTATAGACCAGAAGAAACTTAAAATGTTCATGACGAATGATGTCTTCATCTGGAAATATGAGAGACAAAACAAGTTGGAAAACCCCAAATTCAAAAGACATAAATTCACATTTGTCAGGCATTGGCTGCTAGATCAGTTAAACATTTTTAGATGTAAATCCTACTGGCGGGGGTCTAAAGGTTTAATTCAAAGCAGAGGAAAGAGAGAAATTCTGAGACAAACGGACAGGAGTAATGTATGGATTAATTGAAGACCTCTATTCAAGAGTACTGTATAATAATCTCGGTAATGGGCCCTTCTCTCAGTTGTGACCTTTTTAAATTCTTATAATCCATCCTTTAAGAGACAAACGAATTCGTTTTCCACCTACAAAAACAGACAGCATTACTCGCTACTTAGTAATATTTGATCTGACAGAAAATGGAAGTCTGAATAATACTCTGCATATGAGGTTCAAAAAGTCAATCCAGGATCCAAGACCACCAGTGGTTTTTCCATTCGGATTGAAAATCACGTACAAGTGCTGTAAACTGACAAGGCTACACCATTTGGTTTGACTTCTCTTAAGGGAGAGACCAAGGGCTATCAAAGGACAGAGATCCATACTGCATGTACTTACCACTAACATGTTTGGAGCACTTCCTGCAGAATATGACAAAGTTCCAGAAACAATGAACTTATATAAAAGAAACAAACAGACACTTTAGTCTCACAAACACCATGTTGTGTAAAGAGTGATACAGTGTAAACGCTTAAGTTGCTGTGTCAGACGTACCACTTTCTGGTTCACTGATTTCTTGAGCTTTTTAAGTTGTATTACAATTATTCAGAAATCTGAATATTTGTTGTTACTCTACAACATAAGGAAAACTAGAAAATTAAGTATTGGAACAAAAAACATTTGACGCAAGTGAGATAGTTTTGTTACAGATTTAGGCTACAGAGTGATCATTTTGGTACTTATCTAAAGCAAGAAAATTCCTTACCAGCATACTGGGAAGAGTGGATAAGAGAGATCCTATATCATACTGATACAGTAACAGTCCAAAACTGATGCTTAGCAATCCAATGAATATCTGAGCTGTCTGAAATTAAAACGAAGAGAAATAATAAAAATAAAAAAATATCAATGATGTCTGAAATGTCTTAGACTTCTGTTATAACTTGAAACTTTTCTTTATTAAAAGAGGTGAACAAATTCATTCAGAAGAATAAGAGGGAAGACATTAAGTTCCTCTACGCACCTGTAGGGTTCATTTAACATAGTTCTCATTGTTTAAACTGCTGCAGTGATATTTAATTTGACTTTCTTTAGATGTATGTGTTATACAGTAAATCTAGACGTTGTATCAGCATCCGTTCTCGACTGGAGGTGCCTGGCTCTTCTCTAAACTAATGTTTCTGTATATGTTCATGAGGACTGTCCGTGTACAATTTTATTAAACAATTTTAAGGGAAAAATCACAGATTTTTTATAATTAGTTAACGCGAGTTGAATATAAACATCGCTTCTAGTAAGCTTGCTTTCTGTGCTGTAGAAATCAATGTGCGTAAAACGTAGTATCTACAGTACGCCTCCTTCCCTGTCACACAGACACATTCGTAGTTAATGGTCACTAGTTCTTAATTCATAACCAGTTCGTTAAAAATAACAAACAAAATAACTTCCTTGTTGTAAACAGGCAAATGTGTGGTGTTCTCCACAAAACGATCGTGTTGCAGAGCGAGACGGTAAAAACACTATTTTCTGCTTTCTGAAAGCCAAAGATTATAAGCACTGGAGTAGTCCGGGCGCCAGTTCACCCTTCTGTTAATGCAAAGTAAAATATAAAAAATTGGGCATTGGTAAACGTGCGTTTTGTACTTTTAATGCTGTTAATGGATATACAATGTTAGTAGCTACTGTAGATTTTATAATGAAATATGAGTGGTCTATAAAACATATAGTATATAGTTTATACTATAGGTTATATACAATTTTGATTAATATGATATATTTTGGTTCACGCGCATCCCTGTGCATCACCGCACACAGCGCGTGTATAATATTGTGGATAAACATTTTTTTTAAAATAATCTGGTTGTGTTAAAGCACTTTTGTATGTGATGTAATGTAATGTATGTGATGTAATTCTAATAATACATGTGATTTCTAAACTACATTTTCACTACATTTCTAGAATGTAGACTTGCTTTCATGCCATGCGTTAATGTACTTACTGTATAGGCGCATAGTTGAAAAGCTGCATGAACAAAATTAAAAATTGAATACAAGACATACATCGGCCAACAACAAGCGGTCTTCAACCACAACAATGTAAAAGGACGGTCAACCAAATCCACATGAGAAAAAAAGTTAGAAAGACCGATCTACAACAGTTTAAATACCAGCAAATAACATGTACTCATAAACTTGTTGAGTAGTTTTAAATTAAAACATTTTTCTAGCGTTTTATATTTTATTATTTAGATAACACCCATTATGGAAGAATATTTAATTAAACCTATACTGAAACCCAAACAAGGCAAAGAAAAAAAAACATCATACCCCTAAAGCTTTCGGCTGCCCTTTGAGAAACACCTTGTAGGCATCTTTAAAGACGCAGTTAAATGTCTCCAACACCTTGACATCCTCTGTCTCATCGCTGAACATTGAGAAAGGGATTGTGATTACCATAGTATGATCTGACATGTACGTGAGACCCCCCATCTGCAAAGAGTGCAAAAATAAAACATTATGCTTTAGCTGAATATTTGCAGATGGCTTTACCTTTAAAAAACTCAAAGTACATACTTTTATATAGAGCAAGCTTTAAAGGAAAAATCATGGTATAAACACGACACTAATCGCGTGTCATTTTTGCTTCCGTAACGTGTGTAGTCTTCTCGCCAGCTCGTGGCCACCTGCGTTAACCCATATTTCATTTTCGTTTCTAAATCTATTAACCTCGTTAAGTACTTTTCATTTTTCCTTCCCTTGTTTCTCTTGAATAAATATACAGTAGGTTATTAGCCTATATAGTTAATACATGGTTGACGTACACATTATTCGTACACACTTTATACGTATACACCCGAAGAAAGCTTCACAGCCGAAACGTTGTGTTTTCTTTCTTCTCTTTCAGCATGGAATAGACCTATTGTTCATTTGCGGACTACACATGCTGACACAACTACCCACCTGTACACATTATTCCACTCATAAGATGTAATTCTCTTTAGTAGACACAAAATCGTAGGATTCATTCCCTTCTGTAAAGTGGATGAAAACTAATTTTATTCGTTGATTGAAATGACACATATGTAGAATGTAATTCCACGAGTACTAAGCATAACGTCCATACATTTAGCGCATGTGTCAGACGTTAATGTCTGGATGTGTGGGTTTGTGCTCTGGGGATTATATATGAACACGATGTCGTTGGAACAGTTGCTTTGGTCCATGGCATCCATACTTAAATTATTTAAGTCGACTCAAACTAATTAGGCTATGTATTGTGGACATTCACTTAATGTGTACATGTTGAATATAAAGCTTTGTTGTGAAAAACACCTAAAATGAAGCCTGAAATGTCAACCGTCCCCTTTATCTGCAAGAAAGATTTAGTTGCGGAGTATCTTTTGTTGGTCAGATAAGTCTTCAGTAGAGGCTACTGCAGTAGCTCACCGTACAACTACCCTGTGGTGAAATTTTGAATACGCTATAGTACATTGCTTTCCAATATACATGTTAATAAGGAGTCTTCTTAATCTTTTATACTGTATTTCTGTTGTTTTACTACACTGCAATAAAGATCCGAATGTTACCTAATTGTAGACTACTGTCCATAAATGCTGAAGGTGGTAATGTTACAGTGGTCACATTTGTAGATTAAACATTAAAATGAAGAATGACAAGATCATACCTCTGGGAATGTGAAGGATCCACGTGATTAAAATTATTTAATATAGACTCCTACAGCAACAGAAGAGAAATTTGGAATAAATTACAGCATTTCAAAAGCATAGTGGTTGTAACACATCTTCTTAAGCACAGCAGTAGCGTATCATGCTTTTAACACGTTTTTGTTTTCCGACCTTTCAAAAGAATAATGTGTTTATTGTAACTTAAAATGTAATGGTTGTATACCAAACAATGTAAAGCTATCTTTCTCCAGAAGCAGTTACTGTATAATCAATTTGACAAAAAAGCGTTCATTCACAACACAACAGTTAGCTCATCCGTCGGGCTATGGTTTTGGATACTTTAAGTCAATAGTCCGCTATTGTTCAAGGATTTGATTGAAAATGTATTGTACTGTCACTTTTGTTTAAACTACAAATTCTGTTCATTTTAATTCAAATGGTTCTCATACTGTATCTGCCAGTTGGTAAAGTCGTTTCGTTTTCGTTCAAGACATACTTCAAATAATTTAAATCGGCCTTAAATTAAGATCGCAAACATTATTTCGTCTATCTGGACTTTTAAATTTCCTGAGATCTTAATCAGATTGAACGTTGAAGTTATCCTATAAAAAAGCATTGAATCATAAAGAAGGTAAAAGTACATTTTAGGACTTTTTGTTCTTTTAAGTCTTAATAGGGTGCTCATTCAGAAGAAAGGGAAATACTGTGTCACGCACGCACTTGTTGATGATTTTGGAAGGTTTTGTTCACGTCAAATACATATTTACAAAGTATCGATTGTCTTACCTGCAGTCGAGTCTTTGGTGTCACATGTGTTACCGTTCTTGCTCTATTGAAGTAGTCAGTCAGCGAGACCTTTTACATCACAGTAGGAGGGTGATAAGGAAAGGGTCTTATTTTACACAGAAATAATATCTGCCAAGTGATCTGAAATCGCTCAATTAATTTATAAACAGTGGGTCCGAATTCTAGACAGTAAACTATGAAACGCAATTTTAGAACTTATGCGAAGTTTTGTATTGAAATCTAACTTTGTCTAATTATGTGTACTGAATTACGATATTATCTATATACACAAGTCTATAGTAGACTATATTAAATAGTGCGTATCTTCAAAAAGCCCATGCTGGCCATACAGGATTGAATATATAATACAAAAAGAAAATATGCATGTCCACGACAAGCACTCAATAGAAGTCAAAGCAATTTCCCTAACAAATCCTAAACAGGATAATGTGATTATTAACAGATAATTTAACAAAAATACCTTTTCAAAATTTCTTCATCGGCTCTCGGTTTTGTAGATTACATATTAGCTTTTAATGGTAGTGTTCGTTTAGTCCTCAATGGAACTGGTTACATTGTTTCGGCACATTTTGTACACTTTGGAGATAGAATTGAAGATATGTTTGTAAGCGAACAATAATTTGTCCAAATGGACTTGTAAAAATATAATGAAAGAAAAAAAAACACGTTTCGTGTTTGAATACTCCTTCTGGTGTATGAAAAATAATGTGCTTTGTTATAATTTAAATTGTTCGTACATATATTGTACCGCACAGTCGAGTCTTGCTTATACAGTACACCCAAAAAGGACATCAGAAATGTACAAATACAACAGAAATGTTTTGTTTCCTTTTCAGCGTAAAATTATTCCCTACGTGTTCCCTTCTTAAAGAGAGCATCTTAAAAAAATACTAAATTAAAAGTTGAATCGAAACGTTCGTACATAAAAGTTTATTTTTTTCATCATCCTTGTATTTTGTTATGCCAGAATATAGGGTATCAACATTTGAAGGGCTTTGAGTTTAGAGTAGCTGTAGAATGTTTGAATGTTTATTTAGTTGTCCTTCTCTACGTTTTTGTGCTCAAAACAATGCAAACACCAAAAAAAAAAACATGCCCAAGTCTCAAGTGAAATACATATGATAAAAAAATCTTTGATCAGATGAAGAAGGTGTGACACTGGAGCGCGCAGAGCGCTTCTTTTTCCAAACCGTGTTTCTCACTTCTGTGTAGTTTGTGGGCACTGCGGTGATCAGACAAAGCGAGAGTGTAGCTGCTATGAGGCGAGGTAGAGATGATACGCACTTCATTCAACCTCAGAAAAAATCGCTTTCTGTAGAAGGGTGTTGGAACCATTGGCCATATTAGCATAACCATATGAGCCCCTAACTGAACATCTGCACAGCTCATAGACTAATCACTATGGTGAAATTCTGTGCTAAGCAATTTGTACCTTGTTTATTAGTATTTGCAAATATATAACTGTTCTAAAATATGAGGCCTATTGGTTAAAAAATATGTAGTCAATTAATTACAACTATACATGTGAAGGATTACAAGAAGAAGTAGCATAATCTTTTTAATACAGTACATTTCATGGTACAACATTTCAAGGCACTGCACGATAAAAACAAAAGAGACGGGAATCCACAATTAAAAATAGCATTAATCACCCAATAATGAAGCAGAATTAAGAGCTGCAGTATAGAAGTGAGTTTTTAAGACTCGAAAGTATTCGAAAGTGCTGACTGACATGGTACAGTATGTCTCATATGAGCTGGAAGATCATTCCACAGTCTTCGAGCAGAAAGTACAGACTCGTGTCGGGAACTGGAAGAAAGCGAGTCCAAAGACTGTATAAGTGAAGAGCTGGTGTGTTGGAAGTTAACGGTTCACCGATGCAATAACGTGCCTACCTGTTCAAACCTCAACAAAGCTCATTCATTTTAACCTCGTTCTTACAATTCACCTCTTACGGTAATTAATTTCATGGTCTCACGATTCTGTTAGATTATTTTTTTAGAGTTGTGCGGATCTTTAAAACGACTGATGATTGTATTCTACCCGCCCTGAGAAACTTTAAACCGTTCTGCAGGTATTTAGTTCCTCTCTGCCTCATCAAAGTGAATCTGTTAAGTGAATCAACCGCTGTACACATCAGAGAGCACAATAACTGCGCTCTTTGCATCTTTGTTCTTCATGAAATACGTTTTTTTTTCTGCTAGGATCGCGCTTATCGATTTCTGACTTGTCAAACATGTGGCTCTTTATTGTTGTAGTTAATAATATAATAGGATCGTTGAGCACAGGCTAATACGATATTTGTGGGACATTTATTAATTCTGTCAATCTGCGTAGAATGTTAATTTTACGCAGCCTAATCTGATGATTCCCAAACGTTAATAACAGTACAATAAACTGTGAAAAGGATGAGACTCATCACTAATAAGAGGAGACTGACTAAGATCATGCTATTTATATGAGCACTTGAAAAATATCACTGTCCTAATATAGACTTGATTCCTAATCACACGTACAGTATACAGTATATTTACTTTACACTACCACGTAATGAATGTAATATTCTTGAAAGAAAATGTAATCATTTCTTATTCACTTAGTGATAGTTTATGTTGTTCTGAGATCAGAAAATCAACATTTATATGTTCAGCAAAGAATATTCCTCAAGGGTTGCACTTAAAAAGTTTTTAGTTTGATCTAAATAAGTTTCCTAAATTGGCAGGGACAAAATAGACAAAAATGTATTTAAACCCGAGAATTAATCTCCCAGTCCCCCACTACGTTTTTTTAGTGTCTTGAATTAAGGGATATCTGGTCTAAAATGCATTTGGGTTGATAAGCCTGCCTCACACCATACATTTACAAGTTAGTTTGGTTACTAGCTCATCGGAGGATCTCATCATAAGGTATTTCTTGAAGAAAGGGGGTGTTAGATTCGACAATGTCGCTGAACCTCGTTCCTGACTCTCACAACTCTTTAATATTCATCTCAACATTTGATATCAATCTCTTTTCAACAACAGATAGTCCAGCACAGAAGGAGGCACACGCCACAGCACTTACTAATTTCAGCACCAACTTTTTTTTTTAAATAGATCCCATTAGCTTTTCTATCAGACACCACACGACATTTAGAAACAGTGCTGGCTGATGTTCTTCTAATTACAGGTATATGGCCCAAACCACAGAGCGTTTTCTGCCTTTAGAGCTTCTAGAATAGTCGAGGAAGTGGGTAGAGAGGAAATCAGAAGAGATGGGGGCCATAATGTCATTTCAGTACAACTGGACAGCGAAGCAGTGGTGGTGTGGAAAAGATCAGCAATTGCAGTAAGTTTCTAAGAAAACTCACGTTTTGGGCGCAATTACGTAATTTTAAACATAATTCAAGACTTTGACAGATAAGAGTTTGATTTTTTTTCCGGTCGATTTTGCTAGACAAAAGTGAAGATAAGTTTTATATATTTTTTCACATTTTCAATTTTTTTTTCGCTCAAAGTTTACAATAGACCGCGGCAGTTTTCAACGTGCGCTCATTTAGATGTAATCCCTATTAATTCGTATTATTTAAAATGTTAGTATTTTTATAACTGTCGAAATGTACTTTTTTAAACTTGGAGAATGCAGAGGGTTAATTAAGCTTTTTTTCTGTTGTGTATTGCAAGCGGTTTAGAAATGTTCGTGTCCTACGTTGCAATCCTGGCTCCGTATACAACCTGCCGCAGAACAAGATAGACAATGAAAAATGATAATTGACACCGACAAGTATCAATGATGATTTTTTTCACGAAATATAATTTATTGGAAACTTCAAACACAACACATGTAGTGCATTAGCGCTGTACAGTCGGAGTTTAATTGTGTATGTAAGATAAAAATGTATAATGTCATTTGTTATTACTGTAGCTCAGAAGTAATGTTATAAAGTTGAAGTGTTACAAAAACAGTTTTTTTCTAAACCCAAGTCTGTTTTTTTCTTCATACGGTGCTAAAACTCCGAGACCCTGACACCGTAGAACAATCTGTGGGAATCATTACAATAAAGTGAAATACATAAGTACAATAGGACGTTCAGAGATGTAACGCTTTCCTTATAGAAAGGTAATTAGGCCCATTAAAACAACAATGACACAAAATATTTGACTAAAACGAGAAAAGAGTAAATAGCCGCACGTGAAAACCTATGGAAGCCCGTTTCCGCCAGAGAGTAAAAAAAAACGCGCTATGCTATCTCAGAATTCCGACTTAGTAAGTCAGAATTCCGACTTAGTATCTCAGAATTGCGACTTGGTAACTCAGAATTCCGACTTAGTAAGTCAGAATTCCGACTTAGCATCTCAGAATTGCGACTTAGCAACTCAGAATTCCGACTTAGTAACTCAGAATTCCGACTTTATATCTCACATTTGTGACTTCGAAATAGCCATATTTCATTGTCTGTCCTTTTGTTATTGTAACGGATTCGGGTTCTAGGGCTTGTGCCCTTGCCGCTCCCACCCTAGTTCGTGCCTCGCTACACTGGCTCGAACCTGAGTCTTGCCAGCTGAGCTAAAGAAGACCTTCTTTTTTAAGTAAAAGAGGACATACAATGGAAATACGTAAAAAGTATGTTTCAGCTTTTATAATTGTGAATTCTTCTGGATGTGAAGTGCCTATTTCTGTATCTTATTTCATATTCTGTCTACGTAAATAAAAACTATTTTTAAAAAGCCCACCGTGCACTATTCCATCCGGGTACTATGGAAGCCTCACTGGCGGAAATGGGATTCTATAAAAAATAGTGTAATTAATTTGATTTTTATCAGGGCACTGTACAGGACAAGTCTTCAGGCTTATAGATCCTATGATCCTATACGATTAATGAAAATAGTGTAACGGAACGGCCGACATACAGGTTGTACGATCTGGTTGCAGTACACCACCTGCGCATAACAGGGATGCTGGCCGCCGGGGTTAAAGAAATTCTGAGTTACTAAGTCGGAATTCTGAGTTGCTAAATCGCAATTCTGAGATACTAAGTCGGAATTCTGAGATACCATATCGTTTTTTTACTCCCTGGCGGAAACGGGCTTCCATAGAAAACAGAGTACAGAACATAGAATTAATATTTGTTCTGATGTAAAGGATAAAACCATCTCAAAGAATCAGAAGAATTATACATGTATGGGAAAGAATAAAACCGTTTATTTTTGTTCACGTAGAACATACGATGAATGGGTATTCTTCTTCTTCTTCTTCTTATTATTATTATTATTACGGCTGTCGTCCGAGTGATACCGAGCCTGTTGTAACTGAGCCTCGCTTACAGGTGCGGGGTGTTTGTGATCAGGTTAACACACCCTATAAGGGAATTTTGTGTTAATCTGTAGCAATTCACATCTCAGAATTGCGAACAGAAATTTCTGACAGGGGAAATGAGGTTTATGAGACAAAACAGCTTCCTTGCCTCCTTTTCAATTTATGATTGAGCCTTGTATAATGAAAATCACCACAGGAAACGGCAAAATGGTGTTTTATGATCTAGTTTTCTGTTTTCGTCTTCGGAAAAACGACCATTACTTAAAAAAAACCTGATTGCTAGGAAGCATGAAAACAATTGTAATGCGTGCAGGGGTGAACAGCAAGTCGTTCATAGTTTTAGTTATTGCGTTTCAGAGCATATACAGTATGCGTAGGTGTGCTTTACCTCAGAGTGTGGTACAATAACCTCTACAGGTTTGTTTTGTCATGACACTGAGCTTACAATGCGTTCAAGCGCTCGAAAGTCACTGCTTGCGCATCTGGTGAAGATGTATTTTCTTTAGTCATCAGCCTCTCTCATCATGGCCTCGTTTGCTGGTGCGGCAACGGACGACACGATTGAACTTGCTGATGAAGAGGAGGGGGATACTACACTCCTTAAAAGATACGAGCCAGCTGCGATGCTTCCCAGTAGGAGAGGACCGCTGGAAATGCTTTTGAAGAAAGAACCGGCGGCACTAGGAGTAAGGAACTTCCATTCCGGAATGTGTAAAAGACGGATGAGGACGCCCCCACCCCTAACACCAGCCCCCCAAATTACTGGCTACACTGCTCCTTCTTCAATGTTGAGTTAAAAAGACATCCCAGTTTTACCTGGTGTCACTTAAAACTTTATCACTTTAAATTAGCGTGGGGGTTCTGTGTCTAACTAGGAAACAAACTTGTATGCAATTAATACTAAAAATCTTCAGGAAACGTACCCGTTTCAAGAACAAATGAACCCTATTTTTTACCTTGTCTGTCACCTTTAAACACTGGTTCTGCTTTTACCCATGACCGTTGTATATATATAGAAGTGGTTTACCTTTTATTATTTATGGAGATTGTAGATTTTAAGGTGTTAGTCGTGTGGCGTGCAAATACATAGCCCTTTGAATTGGTCCTGAAAGCTACACGCCACATTTCAAGACATTTTCCCAGGATCTGTCTTGTTTTTGATAGTAACACACACGGTGAGCGTACAGTATCCCACACTTGACCACCTACTGTTTAAAATAGAAACTGAGCTTGTACAAGTTGTAGTATTTAATTTCACTATTGTATCGTCTGCCTTTCATGTTCTTTCCAGGCTCTTCAAATCCTTATCGGGACAGTGAACTTTGGTTTGGGCATTGTACTGGCAGTATCTTCCACTTCTCTGGTCACAATACTCAAAGTGCCCTTTGTCACAGGTTTTGTGGTAAGCTTGAGTGATTGATTGTTTCTGTGAAGTAATAAGCAATTAACGTTGAACTGATCGTCGTTTTTTAAAATTCTATTTTTAACGTTCAGGAAGCCATTGTTAATCAGTCATAAAAGCAATTCATTTATCGTGTGTTATACATGTTATAGACACTGAGTTTATCTTATGATTGTGATAATACTCATCACACTTACGATTTACTGCTATTTGCAATTAGCTACTTTTTTTGGCAAATAGAAAATAATTTTTATATCACTGGAAAATATTTTTAGAATTTTAAAGCAACCCTCCTGTGCTGTCTTCCAAGTTCTTTGTCCTTTAAAACCACACAAACACTTTCTTGAGAAAGGAGACAGGTATACAGTACCATACTTTTCATTTAAAAGACCACAAAAAAGGGACAAAATAAAAGATTTTTTACTTCAGTTTACACTGTTAAATTCAAATGATCATTATTAAAAAGTACCCTATGCGATCTGTTTAATATAGTCATTGCTCTTTCTGCATATAAATAACGTTTTATTTTTTTTATGAAACGTTTATTAACTGACACAGTCCGTATGCATTTTTGACACTTTAGCAGAGAAAAGAAAGACATCAAATGCAGCAACAGATAAGTCAGGACCTAGTCTTTAGGGTGCCTGTTTTCACACTACTTATTATCTCTCAATTCTATAGACAGCAAAACTATTCTTGGAGGTGTGGATTTGTGTATAATATTGTGTATTGATGTTCTTGTATAGCATGCATGAAGTTTACCTTTTCTGTTTTTATATCACCAGTTTGTCTTCTCTGGCTTATTTTCTGTCCTGGTAAAGATGTTTCCCAGAGTCCTGCCAGTAAGTACTGTACACTTATAAATACCATGACCCTGATTTCAATGAAGTTGTGACAGGTTGGTACTGAATTTTGAATTTCAATACGGCGTCCACAACAGTCTGCTGTCATAACAATACAGTATATGAATATACTGTTAAAATATAATTAAAATATATATTTTAATTAAAATAAATGTTAAGTTGTGATTCAGTTCTCAAAGGAGTCACAATCTCCACAATGTCATTGAAAGTGGTAGATCACATAATAATAATAATAATAATAATAATAATAATAATAATAATAATAATAATAATAATTGGTAACACTTATATAGCGCTTTTCTGGACACTCCACTCAAAGCACTTTACAGGTAATAGGGATTCCCCTCCACCACCACCAATGTGCAGCATCCACCTGGATGTGCTCCACATATCCATATTTCAAATTAGTCCTAATTATTACAAACTGCTTTATATGCTTTAATATCAGTGAATTACATTATGAAGCCTTATGTACCACATCCCTGAATTAAATACATTTCATTTATTTATTTCCTCAATAATAGAATTTGCAGTACTAAAACAAAATTATGTTTGGAAGATTAAGGATCTTGATTAGCATCAGTTTTGGACTGGTAAACCTAAATTGAAACTAGGTAGTCCAAGATTAATGGTAATCAGGGCTGGTTAAAGGAGTAAATAAAACACTTCTGTAATAGTGATTTGATTCTGTATTTGTGTGCAATGAAAGCAATGTTGATTAAATTGCTTCACCAATACTATACAACTATGGTAAAAGAGTAGAAAATGACAGTTCAAGCCCTGATCTTTAGATTAAATTCAGAGTTTTGTATTGTAATAGTTGTGCCTACAATGGTGAAGACTGCATGATGGTCTGGAATTTGAGATTTAACTAGTGCAAAGCCATTTTATATATTCCCTAGGGCTGAGTTATGTTTTCTAAAGTCACTCTACAGTGACCTTCACATGTTTTTACTTGAATCCGATACAGTACCTTGTGTTTGTTTCAGTGAAATTGAAATGTGATACACTGCCTAAACAGGGACTGAATATTAATAGTGTTGTATTTAACTTGAGTTCGTTTTTTTTTTGCTTAATCCTGATTTTAAAAATACTTTAATAATCATCTATGGAAAACAATCATTGGTTTCAATTGGTTTCAACAATGAGATTAAAGGCAACATCTTAATATTCTTATATTCTGCAGATCTGTCTAAGGATGAACTTTGGAAGTTTCCTGATTGCAGGCCTTGGCATGGTGGTGATCTCAGTTGATTTGTCTTTTTGGACCGTGTACACTGTACATTCAATAAACGTAAGTAGTGCAAGAATGTAAATTTTAACTTCATTTTGTGGTCAGTTACCCTAAGAGGTTTTTGTAAAGCATTGTTTTCTTTCCTCCCCCTGAAAATGCACATTAAATAAATGCTCTTTTCGGTACCTATGTATACTGTACATATTGTAACAGTACAGCAGCCCTAAACATCCAGTATTGGTTAGGTAGTTGAAGGGGACAGTTTTCTTTCACCAATCAGTTTTATTCTTTACATGACTGTCTTTTCTGTGGCACCTTATTCAATGCAGGATGGTTTTGCTGGTTTTACATGTAGAATTATGTTTGCTGCTCAACATCTTCTTACAGTATGTTTTCTTTTTTTATTTGGGGACGTCCAGAAGACTGTCTTCTTAGAGACAATAGTCATCTCTGCCATGTCCTGTGGATACGCCTCTGCTCTTATGCTTCTGTTCATTCTGATGCGATTTTTAAGACCCAAGTGCTTTTTATGCCTTGAGAAAACCAGTTTTTACTCCTCAGTTAAGATTAATTTCTAAAAATACATCCGTCCCAACACAGCAATACTACAGTCTTAATGCACAACCAGGGATGCTGCACAATTTAAAACAACAATATAAAGTGGAATGATAGAATTTCTGCCTCTGTTAAATACAGGCATGAAAATGCAAGCATTGGATTATATCCTAGTGTGCATTTCAGGTACAACATTCAGCCGCCATAATGAGCTGTTTGATGTTTCATCCATTTGATCTGAATAACGTGGAGAGGAATTGCCAGAAAGAGACCAATATAGACCTGATCCTGGAGGACCCCTGTGTCTTCTGGATTCATTTCATCTTAGTTTTGATGTTATTATGGATCACCAGGCTCTTGAATTGAACAGTTTGCCTGTATTTTAAGGCAGTACTTGAATAGTAGAACAAGGTTAGAAATGAGTAAGTACCCTGTGTCTGGTACTGGGCTTCAGTTCCCTTTTCACTCAGGTTTATTATATCAGCGATTTGGTGGAATTTAACAAATGGGCTCACTTTGAAACAGGGAATTTTGGAATGAGAGTGAATTTGATAGTGTCAGTCTCACCTGCGTTTGCACATCATTAACCGATACACAATAAGAATTATTTAGAAGCTACAGGAGCAACAATTTTAAACAACGAAACGCTCAGTAAGATTATTGCAATAATAATGGTTGGAATGAAAACCAGAAGACATAGAACCAGGGATGAGAAAAGCTAATATACTATGTATAGTTTAATACAAACAGATGATGCACTATTAAAAAAAACGGACATACATCTATAAAATTCGTCTGTAACGGATCTCCATGTGTGGTATGCGAGCGTGGAGGAGATATGCTACATTAACTCCCGTTTTAACCAAGCAGTTGCCTGTTTTAAGAGTAGCGGTGTCAAGTACCTCGTCCCACGATTGCATTTAGCCGGTCTCGCTCTGCACCAGTCTTTTTTACCTGTGAGCCGATATTCCGCCGAGAGCTTCCCCTGCTCTCATCAACCTCAATCGTCTAGGTCTAGGTCTCCCTACTCCTAGCCCGCTCACTCCTGACCCGTGGGTTTAACGTTTTCCCACAACAGTCCGGTCCCTTGAAGTTCCCCGTGTCTTGCTCACCCTTAGTGGACACCTCACCGCCGAGGGTCTATCGCTCAGACAGTCCGACTCTCCCCTCGATCAGGCTGTCTGGACTGGGACTGTGGTGTAAGTTGCCCTTTCCGGGGTAATTAATGAAAACTCCCTCCGCGAGCTTCTCCTTGAGGCCCGTCAGCGAGAATCTGTCATCTGACAAAAACTCTCCAATCCTCTCACCACGAAAGCTGGTTTGTTCTAGCTCCCCGTGAGCTTTGGATGTATACGCTGACATATTGCCAGCGAGCGTCCAACTCCCTTGATTCCACCTAAACTGAGCACTGCCTTGATCTTACATAGTCAGTCTGGCTTCACACCAGTGAGACCAACGCCCTGCCTGTTTCTAGAGGCGCCACTAGCGCCCTCTGGAGGCTGAACCCTTTAACTGATACTCGACATCCAGTGGCCCTCTTTATAGTCCAAAAAAGTCTAATATCACAGTACCACACCACAAGTGTGAACTTTACCCAGGTTTAGATCAATTTCCATGTCACCATTTCTTTACATAGCAGGGGAGAACAACTTGGGGGATACAGAGGGTTTTCCTTCCACCTAAGCACTTTATTAACTAATTAAACTCATTATTTGCTTAATTGGAGAAGTTGAAGCTTTTCTTTGTTCTTACCAATCTGGATTTGTAATGTAATCAAAAACACATGCTGGACAGGGGCCCTGAAGAATGAGGTTTGGTACCTCCTATACAGAGAGAATGAGTTTAGAAAATGCCTGCCATGTTGAGAGTAAACCACTTTTCCTGTTTATATGTGAAAAGAGGAATTTTAAGATTTCAAAATCAAGGTTTCCATCTTGACTCATAGAGGTACACCAAATGCTCTTATTTGAAATTTATAGTCTAATTTAATGTTTTCATTTGATGCTCTGTATTGAATTATTGAACAAGTCAGTTCAATAATCCTCTTTATTAAACAGAAAATTTCTGCAGAAGTTAAGGGTGTTATCCTGTGTTTGACTCTGCTGGAGATGTGCATTACTGCTCCGTTGACATTTTGGACACGCACTCAGATTCGTCACATAAAGGCACCAGAATGGTGAGTCATGGGGTTACTTATTTTCCTTTGCAGAACTGTGCAAAATGCTGATCTTGTGCAAAAATGTGTTGTGTCAAAACTTTCTGTTCCATACCTTCAGGCTAGATTTCAGTGTAAATAGCTATTGTTATGTATAAAGAAGGTAAAACAATCATTAAGTAAATCTCACAGTACTTCATATTTTATGGTAAGACAGTGAGCATCATTCGGAGCTTTTGCATAGCTGTCCTTTTATTTTGCCATTTGAGCCACAAGTCCAGGTAGCCAGTTTTAGTAATATTTATCTATGATCAAATAGATCATGATAAATTATTAAGTCATTCTTCTAGGGGATGGTACACAGGAAAAGCAGGCCAAAAGACTAAATAACTAGACAATACAGTAAATAGATAAGAGTCAGAAAATAGAGAAAGTCTGAAGAGAAACAGCACCATGAGAGGGCTACTCTTTTGACAGACAAAAATACATTCAGGCAATCTAAGCACTGAACAGACCAATTAGGGGTTTTAGGTCACCTATAGTTGTGAAAATCTTTATTTCCTATATTGTCATATTTACCAGGCTAAAGAAATCCCTAATTTGTTTAGTGATGGACTGTGGTTCTCATTTAATTAGTATTTGTGATTGTTTACAACCGTTAATTGATAAGAAATGGATTTCTACAGTATTCATGTCTCAGCTGCAGGTTTGAGTTCTGTTTCCTTTGTTTTCTATAGAAGACAGGGACTGGTATTCACAGTTCTATAAATAGCTGCACATAATGTGAGTAGATGCTGTATATTTGTGCTTGTAAATCATTGAAAATTAATACTTTGTCTCATTAATTGTGCAGCCTGATTTATTACTTATTGCTACCATACTGTGAGGAGATACGTCCATAAAAGTGTTCAGATTGGTGTGAGATCTGATTTTATTTATGTATTTTAATCTCTTGTCAGTATCTGTACAATCCTGAGTTTGAATTAGTGTTAGAAATAATTAAATAGGCTTTAATGTCGTCAGTGTGGTGGGGTGGCAGTGAGTGCCTGGGGCACCTTCTGTGTAGAGTTTGCATAGAATTGCAGACTGTAAAGAGGTAAAAGGTTCTGTTGCAGATGTAAATACACAAAACTAACATTTTGCTGAATCTCTTTCTCCAGAGACTCTTGGCTGTAGAATATTTTTGCATTCTCTGTGACTTTTGAAGGATTCCTTACACAGAAGCTCACCCTGCATCTTTGAACTTCAGCACATTTGGTCATCGAACTCTGAATTGTCAGAAAGCTTCAGACTGTTAAAAGGGGTTTGTATTAAAGAAAGCAAATGCAGTAGAAGGTCTCTTTCTTTAAGCTGCCATTAATATTTTTTATAAATGTTCCTTCAGACTTTTACAAAGAGAGATGATGTATTCAGTGTGTGTAAATTATAATTGTTTTTATAAAACAAAAAAAAGACTAAGCCATTTAAGGGAGTCATTGGCTTTGAAAATATGATGAATGGGCCTAGTTTGTGTTGGAGACACATTAAGGCATTTGACAAATATGTTGAATATAAAAATTGTTTTGTTGTGATTTTGGAAACTATATTATAGTTTTTATTATATACTCACTTTCCCCCCAATTTATTCACTTTTTTTTCAATTACAAATCAAGTCACAAATAGTTAGGCTTGGGATAACAACCTAGATCAGTTAAGATTTCATTCCCAAGAGATCCTGGCTCCAGAATGACGCCAACTTAAAATCATTGTAGTTAAATACTTTGCTTAATTTGAGTGCTCAGTGCTTGGTATATCAACCACTGTATTTTTTGCTGTACTAACTGCTACAAATAAAATTATTGAATTTGTTTCTGATTCCTATTTCCAACCTCAGTTTATACATCTTTCTCAATTTATTCTTTGTATTTAAGAAAGAAAGAAATCCTTACACTTATATAGATCTTTTTTTGGACACTAAACTCAATGTGCTTTACAAGTAATGCCCAGATAATCCGCATCACCACCACAAATATGTAGCACCACCTGGATAATGTGTTAATCAGTGTTTTTCTAATTGTTTTCACTCTGAAGGTTACAGAGCTGGTGGTGCTGAAATTCCAAATTCTAAGGTACCATACTTCATAAATGTAAAAAAAAAACATTTTGAGCTCTGATAAATGACTAGGCTATTTTTTTTGCTGAAGGTTTAGACTAACACAATCAAATCAAAGAAACAAATACCTTAGAGGAGGAAAAAATGGTCCTTCTTTGGGTTTTTCTTTTTTAATGAGGGCAGTTTCATCCAGAAGACTTCAGTATCATGTCTTCTTTCCCCATTTCACCACAAAATACAATTGACATAATATAGCAAGTAAAACAACAACAAAAGCATTTTTTCTCAAAACATGAGTGGCCAAGGAGCATACAATACATGCTCTGTTACAAGAGAAATACAGGAGAGGCTAAGTTCAGAGGTTTGCCAAATGTTTTGAATTATTATGTTCAATTTCTTTGACCTAATGAAATGGCTACAATGGAAAGTATGCAAAATATGGTAACTAAAACGTATAATATTCCATCCCTTTTATAGCAATGTAGATGCCTTAGTTTTAAGCATTAAAAAATGCTTAGCAAGTGTCTTCAGACAGTCTGACAGAGACACCTCCTCTGGACATATCACCGTAGTTTTGTTGTTGATTACATAGACTTACACAGATCAAACCTAAAGCTCATTAAATCATATTTCTTCCTTTTCTGTTTGATAAATAATAAACTATATCAATTCCAAAGCCTGAATTAACAAAGAAATAAGCCTTCCTAACATGCTCAGATTCTGTTACTATGTGATTGAAATGTTGCCATTCATGTAATAATTGTTCAATCCTATAAAAATACTCCATGAAGTTTTTGCCTAGATGTACTAATCACTTAATGTAATACAGTACTTGCCTCCCAGAACTGTACTGTAACACGCTTATTTTTGCCTTAAGTGATTATTATATTATGGCTGTTACAAATGTCAAGGAAAAAGGCAAATGCCAAGAAAAAAGGCCAAAGGCTAACAGGGCCTAGTGTCTGCTGGGATTTGTTCCACTCCATTTCTCTGATATGTGGTTGGTGAAACAGGCTCTGAGGCGTTTTATAGGAAACATTTAATGAAGTTGATGAATGCAACAGGTTGTGAAAAATCTTAAGACAAATTTTGTATATGTCCAAGAAAATGATTAGGTTAAGTGTTTAATTGACTGCTCTGGCTGGAATAATAGCCAGAAGACACTAACTCCTCCAGGAATTGAGCTTTAGACTCCTGTTCTAAAAAACTGTTCATTTCAACAGTGAAGATAAAGCTTTGATTTAAAGTGTCTCAAATAACAGAAGCACAGGAGGTTATGATCCTGTCCCTGTCGTACAGGGACGCTGATGAATGGCAAGCCGAGCTCCAAGTGCAGGAGCTCAGCGGGACTCGGAGGAATGGGGGGGGAAGCGAAGTTTCCCTTCATGTCTGAGGTGGACATCCTGGGGAGGAGAATAAATGCAGCCTTAGGGAATGACGCTAGGAGGGAAAAAGGATTCCCAGTCTACTCAGCGCTCCCACTGCGATGAAAAAAAGAAAAACGCTTGAGCGTTGGCTCAGTGTTGGAAACTGAACAGACAGGGAATTAAAGAAGGAGCTCATGTGGGGTGTGCCTGACTGAAAAATCAACGGGGGCTGGGAGATACAGCCCAAGCAAGTCTGCACGGAGTCCCCATCTCAATGTGCCAGTTGGCCCAGGTGTATGATAGGGTTTTTATGAATGGAACATTTCATGATGTAACAGAAACTTTGCACAAACATTATACAAAAAAAAGCAGTAGCAAATAATGTCATCAGTGCATACAAAATGTTACTGTTTTCAAAAATGTGTAATGCCAATGTTTTTACGCAATAGTCTTTTTCACTTTTACATCTGAAGACCTGCCGTCAGAAATGCGTATTGTGATCCTCTAATACAGGGATGTCCAATCCGTGTCCTGGAGTGCTGGTGTGTCTGCGTGTTTTCACCTCAACTCAGCTCTGAACGATCTGAACCAGTTCGTTACTAGCTTAACTGGACCAGTTGAATAACGTCTCCCACCTCTACCCGTGCTGCTACTATAAAGAGACAAAAACAGGGGGGCCTTTGGTCTAAACCAAGGTCTGGGAACTTCCTATTATTCTTTCTTCATTCCTCAGCCGGCAGTGAAATGCTCTCCATGAAGTGGGTGAGTGCATCCCGGAAGGACTGCAGCATGAAAACCCCCAGCTCACTGCTCGTCTCGTGAATATCCGGGTCAAACGTGCCGAAAAGGGGTGTACTTGCCACAATGTCGTCACGGTTTGCCTGGAGCAAAATGAACAGAAGCTCCGCTCTGATTTCCTCGTACTTCCTTTTATCATATCTAACCAGTGAGGCCTCATCCAGTGGGTAGGCCACACTGTCAGGATAGCAGTCCCTAGGCACCGGGAACTCAATGTATCTGAGGACAGGGAAATCAGGGAACACGGTGAAGAGGTGTCTCAGTGCCCGAGAGCTCAGAGGGTTACCGAGGAACTTGAACTCCCTCAGCTTCCTGCACGGCAGCAGGGCCTGTATCATCATGTTGACCTGGCTGTCCTCGATGTTGCACTCCTCCAGAGTGAGGCTCTTCAGGGTGAGAGAGGCGCGGATCAGGAGCTTGAAGAAAGTGGAGGGGAAGAGACTTGTGACGTCGTGGCCACTGAGGTCCAGGCTCTCCAGGTGTTCGGCATGAATGCTGTTGGCCAGGTAAGCCATGTCCGCGTGGTTCAGCCCACAGCTGGCGACCTCCAGCAACTGAAGTGGTGTGTTGAGCGGGCTGGAAAAAACCAAGCATCAAACCAATGCTTTATGTTAAAGTACATTTTTCTTTTGTAGCAGTATGTAATTATGTCTGTGCATTGTGAACCTCATAAGCTGTATTTTAGCAATTCACTATAACTCAACTAATGCCATTTTTAAGACTTCAGTTTTAACAGATCCTATGCTTGACCTTCAATTGGCTGGAGTTATTTTAATAACAGGCTATGTTAAATTTCAAGACCCAGCTGCAGCAGATAAAGCATTCACAGTCACAATAAATTGATGGCATCCCCATGGACTCAATCATGTTAAAGAAGATTTGGATTCTACACTAATTGTCTTATTATTGTATCGCTGTTTTTTTTCCCAACTCGCATCTCCCATTTATGTCATAAGCAGGAACATGCGTATGTTCATACTGCAGATGTTTTGGATGTTTTAATAACATAATGAAACTTAAATTAGAAACAACTGTTAAACAATCAGATTGATTTCTCAGTATGGATTTCCAAAGCATTGAAGAGACTTGCTTGGTGGGGATATCTATGAGTTACCTTAATAGACTCAGGACTTCACTTACACTCATACACCTAGTGTGGGAAGCATAGTATCAGAAGTTTATTTGGATTTGACTGAATTTCAAATGGCTTTAATTACATGGCAAACAGAGAGAAAACGTCACAGTTTGTATGGTTGCTTCATTGCCTGGATTACAGCTGTAAAAGTCTTACTTTACTCCTATTACATCAGCATTTATATAATTGTTTAAATCTGGACTCTCTGGGCTGCATTGCTTATCCTGTGTTTTCATTGGAGTGTCGAAATGATGAGAAACACCAGTACTATCAAGAAAGGAAAACAGGTGAAAGTTGGGATCTTACCTAAGCAGTTTCCGAATTCGACCAGTGAGTGTTGAAAACGCAATTTGCAGCTCAACGAGATGAGTGAGATGACTCAGTAGCTCCCCGATATGGGATAAGACGCCCTCGTCATTGGGTCCCATCCTGCGAACATCAAATGTCTTGGCTGGAAGAGTCAGCGATCTCAGTTTCGAAAATGAAACATGTGAGAGCAGCACCTCCACGTGTGTCATTTCTAAGGGGACATTGTGAACGATCTCGAGCTTCTGCAACGAAAGGGGCTCAACAAGTTTGATGATGTAAAACAGTTTTGTCAAAGCCAGGCTGTCTGCCCTGAAGCCCACACATCTTATCTTCAAGGGACAGTGGCACCTCAGTAAGAGGGCTTGTACCACAATCTCATAACTCCGACTGGTCACAAATATGTACATTGCAATGTCAATGGAAATGTCAAACACTGATAGATGAATTTTCTCAGACTGCAATGCCACAAGTAAATCATAACAGATTCTGGCTACCATCTCCGTTCGAGCCCATTTCCCCAAAGATGTTTTGCACTTACAAAACTGGTGTTCAACATCCTTTATTCCAGTGAGGTCCACTGAACGGAGTATCTTAGCATAAGTAGTAGAACTGCCAAGAACATAGTCTTTCAAGCCATTCAGACAGGCTTCCAGGCAACCACGGCAGGTCCAGCCCGTTAAATCCTCTTCGCAATCCACGGTTTTTCCCAGGAGTTTTCCTAGATTCAGCTCCGTCAAGGGCCAGTTCTGAACAAGATCGTGAATGACATCAGCCTTCTCTTCCAAATAACTAGCTTTGAAAAGTAGTCCATACAGATTGTGAGAGATGCACTGCAGGTTCTGCTGGGCATTTTGGCTGTTCTGCACAAAACTCACTGCGGAGAGAAATTTTAAGGTCTTCATTGTTTACCACAGTCCATGTGATTCTATTTGCATCTATTGCACGTAGAGAGTACAGATCAGCTGCTAGCTAACTGCACATTGCCTGGAGCAGTGTGATTATTTTTAGAAACTGTTAAGTGTCAGGATTTCAGACTAGGGATCACATGTTAGAGTTCTATTTCTGACTCTTCGTAATGGTGACACTGAGACCTTCCTGTGAAGTGCAAACAGACCCTCTCTCTAATTGCTCTGGAAGTCAGTCATTCTGTATATAATATAATGTGACAGCTGTGACAGCTTGTTTTTAACTATTTCATCCAGCACAGGACCATAGTGGACATTAGAGGCTTACATGGCAAGCTTCTGGCACAAGGCAGGATACACTCTGGATGGGATGCCAGTGCATCATGGGGCACGCACATACACAAACACACACACTCACACTTGGGTCAGTTTTCCCAAAAGCCAATCAAAGTAGGTCTTTGGACTGTGGGAGGAAACCGGAGCACCAGGAGGAGACCAACATGAGCACAGGGAGAACATACAAACTACACACTAACTATTACCCGGGAATTGAACCCAGGGCCAGGCCACAATTCTAACCACTGTGCCACAATGCCACGTAAAGTGGTGCATTTTCATATGATTTCATGTCATGAATAAACTTTGCAACCCTCAACTGGCCACCCACTGAAGCTAAGCAGGTGTGAGCCTGGTCAGTACCTGGATGGGAGACCTCCTGGGAAAAACTAAGGTCGCTGCTAGAAGAGGTGTTAGTGGGGCCAGCAGGTGGCGCTCACCCTGCGGTCCATGTGGGTCCTGATGCCCCAATATAGTGACGGGGACACTATACTGTAAATAGGCGCTGTCCTTCAGATGAGACGTAAAACCGAGGTCCTGACTCTCTGTGGTCATTAAAAATCCCAGGGCGTTTCCCGAAAAAAGTAGGGGTGTAAACCAGGCGTCCTGGCCAAATTTCCAATTGGCCCTTACCAATCATGGCTTCCTACTAATCCCCATCTATGAATTGGCTTCATTACTCTGCTCTCCTCCCCACTGATAGCTGATGTGTGGTGAGCGTTCTGGCGCACTATGGTGGTGGTGGTGGAGGGGAGTCCCCATTACCTGTAAAGCGATTTGAGTGAGGTGTCCAGAAGAGTGCTATATAAGTGTAAGCAATTATTATAATTATTATAAACACACAGCAGCATGCAATTCTAGTCATATAAAATGCGAAAGTGAGAAAACATCTGCTATTAAGCCTTACAAATTAGAACAAACATATCTACCAATATTCCTTGTATTATCTGATTCTCTTTGAGGCTTTGGCAACATTAATACACACCTTGAGACCTTTTTAAATATTATTTAATACACTGTACAGATAAACGATACAGTTTCTACTGCAGGATTATTGGATTAGTTGCAAAGCTGTCAACTAATCATAATGCAAAAATATGTCCTGTGCTATTTCTGTTTCCTTATAAAAGAGATAAAAAAACACACATATGAACAATAATAAAGACCTAGGCAACTAAGTCAATATACAGTTTTCATAACGTACCAGAAGGTTGTTTTTAGTAGGAGATAGAAATTAGATTCTTAATTTATAACAGAATTAAAAATGTCAAAATATAGTTAATAATCTTCTTTAAAATGTTCACCAGTCTCAACGACAACAATAATAACAATTTTACATTTCTTATTATTTTTTAAGATGTGCACTGCACGTGTCTTTCAGTCCAATATGTTAGAAATCCCACTAGGAAAGAGCTTTAGCTTGGTGGTTCTTGACATGTTCAAGCTGTGAATTTCCTATTCGTCACGAGGAACCATCACAGGTGCTTTTCATAACTGTGAAAGTAAAAGATTTACTGCATTACATTTCAGAAATGGTGATCTCACAAAGGCAACTGAAAACTTGTCAATTAACCCATATAAAACCAATTACAGATATTACTGAAACCACCTGGAGGAAGTGAGGGTGTTGCTGTAGAACAACAAAGCTTTTTTGCCACTTCCAGGGTCTCCTGACACAGTCAATGAGACCACAGACTAATGGATCTAAGCTAGCAATCATTAGGACTGTAGGACTCATCCAGTGTCCTGTACAAAAGCCTCTACAGTATGAGGTGCTCAGAAGCCCACAGAGCAGATATAAGGGGAAAAACAATTGAGCAATGAGATTAAATGTGTGAATACAAAATGAACAAGGGGACAAGTCTACATTCTCCCACACTGAGCTATTGTTCACATTATATAATTCATTTCCCATTATTGGTGTATACTTGTATTTAAAATGAGTACTTCTTGCACAATTCTGTTTTTTATTTTTCTTTAACAGTTTGTAATTTTAACACCACGGGTAAACAGCATACAGCCATCACAGAGATAACTTTTCCACAATTGTTTCGAATTCCATGCTACACAGTCTTGGCATTAACCTCACTATGAATGGTTTCCACATGACAGTTTCATAAAACATTAATAACAACATAAGAAGAGATAAATGTTTTAAAAGTGGAGTGACTTGTACATCACTAGCTCCCCTTTACCAGAATAAAACCCCTTCGTTAACAAAGTCATGCAGGATGCAGCCATAGCCGATGAAAGCATGTCAAGTGCACCAATTAGTATTTTGAATGGAGTTGTGTCCTTGGCCATTAGTGAGGCTCAGAAGAAAGAAAAAAGCTGATGAAACCAATTACTTACTGAGCCAAAGCCTTTCAGTCAGACCACTGTAGAGAGGCCTATTGTAATATGAGAAGTCTTGCTCTGGTAAAAAAAGGCGAGGAGATAAACAAGTTAGGGCCAGTAGCTGTCTTATTAGGGGGTCACTTAGAGGTTCAATAAAGTAACCGAGAGCTCTGTTGGAATGAAAACCAGCAGGTGTGGGGGTCCCCACCCCCAACATTGGGGAACCTCTGGTCTAGCTGCTAATGCACAACAATGAAATAGCATGTTAGTTACTTGAATCAATAAACTACATCAACCTGTATTAGTGAGATTCTTTGGGATTTTAAATTGTTATCCTACAGTAGCAAATAAAGAGTCATTTCTGCAATAATGTAAGTTTCCATAACATGAATTGACTGTAAAATGATTGATTGATTAGGGAACATTTTTCCCATAAAGTGGGTCCATGTTGTCTATAATACCACTCAAGTATACTGGAATCAGTCACATGAGTAGAGTAGATTGTGTGGCAGCCTCAGTGCAGCAACAAAGTTGTGTATCAGCGTTCAGCCACTATATTTTCATTCTTCGAAAACATTTATAAGAACATTGCTGTTATAATGAATGGCAAGAGTATGAAGCTAATGCATGTGGAAAAACTGAAAAGAAAAGGAAACTATTACTCTGAAACAAAAGCTTGAAGTTATAAAGTGATATGAGAGAAATGCAACAACATGTGATATTATTTTTTGCTACTGGGTTTAGAAGAGAGCATTGTTCAAAATGTTTTTTAGGAAAAATGTTGCCTCTCCTTCATCCAATGAGGAATTTTGTCATTATTGAACTGTCTTTTCTCTTTTTTTAATGATCACAAAAAACACATATTATGCATACGTGACACATTCAAACTTAAAATATGACCTATTACTATAGAAAACATACCTTTGATTCCCATTGAACCAATGGTTTCTATAAAATTGCGATTATGTTTAAGTATTATATTATCCTCTTGGTGATTTCCAGGAACACAACTATTGCGTTATAGCATAAATAGCTGTATTAACCAGAAGAACTTAATAAAGTATTAAAGATGAAGGGGTTATAGAATCTCATTCTTATATCCAAGAATGGTGAAAATGGTACAAAGTAGAGACAAGCTCATTCTCCATTTTAGTTTGGAGGTCTTTGAATACTTCATGGCCCACTTTTCTTTTCTTGGTAGAGATTCTGAACTATAGTACAGTTGTGCAGGGCACAGGAAAGGACATTTAGTTTTTGTAATGAGTTAGTTCTATGTGAAGTTTAAATATGAACACCAATGACCTCTCATAATGAGAGGAGAGTATGTGTAATGGACAGATTTATCTGTATGAGTACAGCATAAAAAAGTGTGGTCTTGGGAGAACTGTTTTAACATCTTTCAGCAGATAATAATAACAAAAGGTCAGATCCTCCATCACCCGTTCCAGAAGGCAGACATGTTTGCATTCCGGCAGGTGGTATTCAGCAGCTCTATGCCAGATAAGGATGTATTCAACTGGAAGGATAAAATATACTCACTGCTGTGATGTACTGACTGCTGGGCTGTTTGAGATCTTCATTTTGCTGAAACAGTGGTGGGGAGGGGGATTGCAAGGGAGGCGATGAACACAGGAAGGAGGTCCCTTCACTAGAGAAAGTATCAGCAGAAGTTTGTGCTTGGCTGGCCAGAGTCAGACCACTCAGACCAGTCACGCTGTCACTTGAGGTGCACTGAGAGGACGTTTCAGAACTCTCGGTTACTGTTGTTGAGAAACCAAGAGACAGAGAAAGCAACCTGGGTTAGTGGAGAGCAGAAAATGCTTAAGTGTCAGGCAAAAGAAAGACATCATAATCCCATTGAATAATCACTCACTCATGGAGGGCTGGCTTCCTGTTTCCTGCTCCAGCTCATCTTCTTCAATGCATGTTCCAATGTCGTATGACCAGTGATTTAAACTTGGGCAGTTGGCTATAGCATATGACGGAGAAGGGTATATGTGCAGGTTTAAGGACCCCAGGATGGAGGAAGAGGACTGGCTGCTGGAGGAAGAGGTGCTGCTGTTGGAGATGGTAGAGTGTGGCCTTTTGAAGGGCGTGGAGTGGTCAAAGGAAGACACTGCTATAGAGGCTCTAGTTCTGGATTCTGAAAAAAGGAGGAATCAACACAGAATTTAAAAAGATCCAGATCTAAACAGTAACCCAACACAAACATCACAGTCAACATACCTGTGGATATCTTACAAGGAAGATTTTGTTCTTATATGGTTGTACCTACTGTAAGTACTGTGTAGTTCCTGTGTAGTTTGTCTTGAAAGTCCATTAACAAATATAAGATAAAATGAGTGCCACTTATATCTTTCAGTAGTCCTTTGTAAGGTACGTATACACATTGTTTCACTGATAAAAGTTAACTGCTAAATACATGTTGTGATGCCACGAGGGGCATTTTCCTAGCAGTACAGTACTTTTTCAGATGAATCATCCCGTTTACTGATACTTTTGGCATCACTAAGATGGCTGTGAGAGAATGCCAGCATTACCCTGCAATTGCTGGAACAGGAAACAGATGAGTGCCCTGTTCCAGCCTATATAAATTGAGTAATGAGCTGGTGGTGAGTGTCCTCTAACTTGGCAGAAGTGCAGCGTGAAAGAAGGCTGTTGCATTCAAGATGCTTAGGACTGCTTTAGCATCTTACAAAATGGCCTGAGACTGGAGACATGAATTGGACCACAGGAAGTCCTGAGCAGGAAGGAAGGAAATAAACTGCAGTAAGACCTGAGACAGGAGAGAGAAAACAAACTATTGGGAGGTCTGTGACTGGAGAGAGAGAGAACCTTTATTATTGGAAGACCTAACAAGTGAAGAGAGAATTCAAACTATAGATAGACTTAGAATGAGAGGAGGAGATTGAACAGAAAAAAAGGCCCTGTTAAAGTTAAAAGAGAACACAAGTAGGGTAAAACATTATTTTAATTTTTGTCTGAAACAGTGTATTCAATAATAAACATGATGGTGCCAGAATAGTTGCCCCGATATTTAGTTAGAGAAATTAAAAGTTAGTTAGGAGCTCAAATAGGAACTAGGTTTATTTTAGTTTATTATTTAACTTTTATATTTTATAATTCAAATACAAACACAGTTATCTGCCAAACTGTTTCCCAGTGTGTCTGTGTACTGTAACATGCCTATATTCCATGCCCATGTGATGACAGTGACCCCCATGGCATCACAATCTTTAAAAGAATGAGAAATCTCTTTAAAGGGTTCCAACACCTCAGTATTGTTTCACTGAGGTTATGGATACTAGCTACTGATACCAAGTTAGAAAATAGCTACTAATAGCTACTACAAATACCAAATAGCTACTAATACTTGTTAATAATAGCATGAAATGATTGTCATTCCGATCATTCATTATGGAGGTATAATATTAGATTTCTCGTTTCTCAGATGTATTGTATAATTTAAGATTGAATACATGTCTAATCAGTGACATGGATTTCAGGTCTTTATTCTTTGAACATGATTGGTTCATATCATTGTTACTTTTATAAAACACTTAATCGGAGGCCTTATTCACATGCAGTTGGTGTCATTTTGTCAGGTGCATATTCTCAAAGAGGTTTTATATAGAACAACTTTTACTGTATATAATAAAACAGTACACTCATTAAAACATATGTTCATTATGATTTTAAAACCTTTATTTTTTGTATCACACATTGCAAGACAAAATTTATTTATTGTGAATTTCTTAAATGCATGTGTGATACATCCCCATGTTTAGTACCAGAAAGCCTGCTTGCATCAACCACTCTAACATAACCACCTGACATGAAACAACAGTTAGGGCTAAATGCTAGCTTCATCAGACATTAAAACATGAGTAAGAACAGCTCCAAAATAAAACATATACTAATAAACATTACATCAACTCTATCTACCTTTTTTAAAACAACTAGCCCTTTGTTACAACTTCATGTATGTGCTAAAAGACACTCCTTTTATAAAAATGCCAAACAAATCCCATGTGGAAAATCGCAACAGTCCTGACAATTAACAATTCCATTACATAGATTTTGAAGTATTTCCAAAGTCTTTAATAATTGACTTTGGCGGCCCCTAGCGGTGGTCTTGTTGTCAGACTCCCCTCCGGATCAAGAGACACACCAGGGCCAGGAGTGAATATAGGGGACCTCGGCAGTGTATTCAATAGCTAACACATTTTACATTGACTGCAACAGATGTTCTGTATGTGTGCAGACACAATAATATTCAATGTATAAACATCAAAAACTTCAAATGTGTTATAGATATACAAACAGGAAACACCTGCAACCTGAGCATGTTCAGGCAATGCCACCTATCTGTAGCCAGACAATAGAGGATAGATTTCTTCATCTATGTGCAGAAAATGTTTTTAAAAGCCTCCGACCAGCCTAGTTCAGGTTTCTTTGGTTAAATAAATAAGTAACTGCATACTGCCCAGGATTCTGTACTGAAGCTCCAGAACAAAGAAAACAAAAAAATGAAATTCAAAGGGATATTTTTTTTACTTAACTTTGAAGTGATCAACAAACCACATATAAAAAGAGCACAAATATGTGGAATGAACACAATTCTTTGGGCATTTTGTCTAATTGCAGGGGCAATCAGTGCTTACAGTTAAAGATAGCTAAGACTTTGAAAAGCTAAAACAGTTAAGAAACACAGTTCTTGCCTAACAGTTAACTTACCTGTTCCCTTCATGATATAATCTATTGCTCTGTCACTTATTGCAGCATCGCTGGGCTTAATGTCCATAAAAGGCTTATTGCCTATTCCCATTGAGACCATCTCCTGCATTCGCAGCTCTACAAAACAAAATGATAATAATAAAATAATATATACATGTGCACAGCATGAATCAGGTTATTATAATTGTCTTTTTATAATTTCAAAAGGTTTTTGATCGAGGTTCCAAAAATAGATGTTTACCTCTGTTACGCAGTGCTTGTCTCCACAGAATTTTTCCTATTATGTTTGTCCAAGCTGCCTTCACCTCCGCTGAGCTGGCTTGAAGGATGAAGGTATCCTGCGATTTCCTACGTCGAAACCAGATTTCAAACCGGAGCCCACTGTCGCCCACATTTTCGGTCATTCCGATTTCTGCAGTCTGCAAAACATTATGTCCATGAATAGTGATAGGGCTTGAGTTGGGTCCTGCTTCAAGTGGGTTTAGCCAGCAGCTATATCACCCTGTAACTCAAAAATTGGAGCCCATTGAAGCTATGCAGGTTGAACCTGGCCAATACCTGGATGGGAGACCTCCTGGAAAAAACTAAGGTTGCTGCTGGGAGAGATGTTAGTGGGACCAGCAGTGGGCACCCATCCTGTGGTCTGTTTGGCCTAATGCTCTGATATAGTGATGGGGACACTAAACTGTAAAAAAAATTGTATGAGTCATAAAACTGAGATCATGATTCTCAGTGGTCATTACAATCCCAGGCTGTCTCTTGAAAAGCATAGGGGTGTTACCACCAGTGTTCTGGTGAGATTTCCCCTGGGCTTTACCAACCATGGCCTCCTAATAATCCCCCTCTATGAATTGTCTTCATCACTCTGCTCTCATCCCCACTAATAGCTGGTGTGTGGTGAGTGTTCTGGTGCACTATGGCTGTCGTCGCATCATCCAGGTGGGGCTGCTCATTAGTGGTGGTGGAGGGGAGACCCCACTACCTGTAAAGCACTTTGAGAGGAGTGTCCAGAAAAGCGCTATGTAAATGTAAGGACTATTCTTATTATTCTGCTGTTCTAGCCTTGAGCAAGTTGATTTAAACTAATCACTCCAAGAAAATGCACAGCTAATTGGATATCAAGGTAATTCACTTTGGACAATAATATCAGACAGCTACTAATCTAAGTAACTACTAATGGAATGTCAAAGAAGTGCAAAATGGACAAATGATTGAAGACATGAAAGGAGTGAGAAGTACTAAAAATGACTGGCTCACCTAAAAAGCCTAAAAATTAACAAAAAACTGCTGAACAAAAGGACAAACTTTTGGTGTGTGAGAACGGATGACTTCTCAAAAAGTGACCCAAAGTATTTATTTTGTCTCATATGTGAATTCTGAGATGAACAAAGACACCAAATTCAGCTTCACCAAGAACAGCTACTAAATAATGGAGAAGAGACGCAAGACAGGGAAAACAAGTCTGCGTTTTCACAGTGCTGTACTGTTCTCTGCACGTTAGGGTCAAAGGTCACTCTTTTCTGTCTGTGAAAGGAGTCACTTCTGTCTGTATTCATATTTTCATCGGTAGCATGTAAGACCAGCTCTGAACCTCTGTCAGTTGTTAATAATATTTCTAGCAATTCGGTTGCACTTTTGCCTTGAACGCTGACCTCCATCTGGACTTGTCCATTAATATCATCAAGAAAGTCTCACACTACATTGTCAGAAGACTGTTGCACCGAAGCTTTACTTTCTGTTGTCCTGTACCTTGTAGGACTGTTTGTAAATGTAGATGTCATATCCCCCATCAATCTTTTTAGTTTTGCTGAACAGAATGAGGTCCTCGAAAAGGAAGACGTGCCGGAGGTACTTCCTGCGTCCGCACCAGACAATAAACTCATCCTGGCACCGCAGCTGCCCTTGTTCTTTCAGATTCACCTGGAACGAAAGGAAGAACTCGTCAGTGTCACGATTATAGTTCCCCCCTCCTTAAGGGTGCTCCAGCCCGTTCACGTGAAACTTTATTCTATGCACCTGCTCCCTATTCCCAGCCCACCTTAAAAGCCAGGCGCTGACGCTCATCCGGGCTCTGCATCGTATTTCCATATCGTGCGAGTCCGAGACCTGGAAGCGCCTGGTCCCGTTAAGGTTTTAACCTCTGTTCCCGTTCCCGTTCCCCGTCCGCCGGTTCCGACCCGGCCTTCGTGGTTTTTAATTCTTTGTTCTGATGGATCTCCTGGTTTTGGACTCTACTCTTGCGTTTTGGATATTCCCTAGGACTACTCTTTTGGATTGTTCGCCTCGGCCACACCTCCCCCGTGCACCAGCGCACCTTGGACACGCCCCCCTGTCTTTAAGCCCATTTTCCCGCATGACGTTTCCCCAGTGTTCCCCCACTTCGTCGGATTGTGTCGTCTGCATAGGGTCCGGAAAGAACTGTTTGTTACAGTCAGCACTGCAGACTCACAACTTCTGCCAGGCCTTGGGATACAGGATCCCATTATAAAGCTGACTTCTGAGGGTGAGGAGAAACCATACACATCTACGGCTTTTAGAAGACCTTGGCGTAAGAGAAGAACGTCAAATATTCTTGTAGTGTTGGTTCTTACATCAGGATCAGGCTGTCTAGATTTATTTTACTAGTCTCAAAATCTGTCCCTCACTATTACATTATTACACTATTACTTATTTAACAAGTGTTAAATAACACTTGTGTAGCATGTAGATTTCAAGGCAATCTGGTCTCTTGGCTTGTTTTGCAGTAACTATTAAAAAATGTATATCCCCAGTTCATGATAGAAGACCGCATTTGGCATCTGTCTTTAGGAAACTATCTATCCTTTTGCTGAAAGCTGCTCATTCCAAGCAAGGTTTGTATTGACCCAGAGCTGGTTTGTGAAGTAAAGTGCCCGAGGCCAGACAACCCCCTTGTCCATTGCAAGACACCCATGCACACAAACAGGGAAAATTTAGTTGCCCCAATTGATCTAGCCTGCATTTCTTTGGATGGTGGGAGGGAAATGCTGCACCTAGCAGATGCTATCTTAAACATGGGCAGAACATGTAAACTCCAGATGGGAACCACCAGAATCAAACCCAGGACCCAAGAGCTGTGAGCTTCTATTGCATGTATTTCTGCGCATTTGTCTAGCCCTCTCTTGAAAGGGTGTGTTACATATGTTTTTTTATTATTAAAAAATAAAGATTATATATCTGTATATATGTCTCCAGAGCTCTCCAGATAACCCACAGCAGTCCACCCCCTCCACACCTCTCCTCTCCCGTACTCATACTGATTAACATAGTTGGCCTCACATCGCAGCCTCGAATGGCATCCATGGCCAGCAGGTCGTTGCCATGGCGCAGCTGGAACTTGACCATCTCCTCGGCAGCCCGCAGGTCAGTGAGCTCCTGGTCCTGAGATTTGCTGCACTCCTTGATCATGTCCTTCAGGAGCAGCGCGTACTTGCTCATCCTCTGGATAGGCTTCAGCAGATAGGAGGCCAGGTCCATTCTATCTCCCAGCTCCAGCTGCTTGTTCTAGAAACAATAGCAGATGGAGGATTAGAAACAAAATGAAAAACTGACCAGTCTGCTCAAGGTTGAATATTTGCAATGCAGTTCTGGCTTCTACAAAGCCATGGCCTTCCTTCTGGTGATAGGATTTTATTGACTTGAATCATGTTTCTAAGGGTGTTGTTATCTGTATGATCACATTTCTTCTGCTATTTATTCACACTTTCAGCTAAAAAGTCCAGGAATGTTTATGGACAATCTTGTCTGGAATGATTTGTGAGCAGCACTATCTTTTTGTGAACGTGTAGTGGGCAAATTGTACATAACAGTCGATATTAAGTCTTAGTGGTGCATTATACAATTTGAACATAACATTGATTTAAATTTCATGCTTTGAACTGTATTTATTAATTTAATTTTTGTTTTCCCTTTTTGTTTACAAAAGAAGTAGATGATGTACATATTTTTATTAGTAGCGGCTTCAAGCTCAGCTTGCCAATAAAGACATATTTCAGTTAAACGTTGTAAAAAGTATTATTTGGACTCGTAGAGTGACACCTGATGCACTGTGGGATTACATTTCACATCACATTAGGAGACTGGCCAAGATGAAGCTTACGAATTTGGACTCACCTTAAAGAAGCCGTTGCCATGACTGGCTAACAGAGCATCTGATTGTGGCTTGTTCTTGCTGTACAAAGCATACATCCCAAATTGTTCCTCCTTCAAAGAAAAAGGTGTTTTCTATCATAAAATTGGATGTTTTTCAATTTCCATTTTGTTATGCTCATCGTAAATAAGGAACTAGATTTAGAAATACACCTACAGCATACGTGAATAATAGCTTGTAAGCACAGTTGAGAAACTTACGTGTCGAAGGAAACAGCAGCTGACGGACAGCGGGGACTCCACACAGTGCTCCAGTTCTTTGAGAAAATACTGACTGTGAAAATCATACAGTTTCTCCATATTTCCAAAGATGATGTTGCGCTTTCCTCTTAAATCCTGGGGCAGGTCTATCCTTTCCATCTCCGGAAAATAGTTTTCAATTATATAACCAAGTGATCGAACATATTCCCTCTCCGTGGAAATCATTTCATCCATAATGTGCTGCATTTTGCTGTTTTAAAACACCAAAATCATGGTCACATCATAGAGCATGCAGTCATGTATATAAGTATTCTTGTACAATACATTGTTCTACATTTGGTTTTGATGAAAAAAATTCAAAAGGAAATAAATTGATAACACGATGTTACAATTATTTATGGCTTATTATTATGGCTTATCTCTTGTCCTTGATATTTGTGACGGTGCTATTTCTAAAAATAGCATTTGTTCTCCTGATATTTCTAAGTCACTTCCAGACAGAAAATTCAAAACAAATCAGTTTTCAGTTAGTAAGAGCACTTCCAGCTTCTTTTCAATGAAGGAGAAGCCCTCACAGCCAGATTTTCGAACTGAGAAAGGGAAATTACAGAGCTTGTACCTGCTCTGCTTTCTGACGTCTCCGTCAGAGCGTCTGCTGTGCATTCTGGGAGGGGAGGACAGGCTGCGGCTCCGGCACAGCTGCGGGCTTTTCACGTCAGGCCTTTGCAGCTTTTTTTCTGGGGCCACGTTATTGGCCACTTCCAGCCCCCTAATGTAGACACCCGTGTACCCGTGGCTACTCTCCCTCGAGGAGGCGTCGTGGCCGACGTTTTTCTTCATCATCTTTTTCAACGGCTGCTTCCTGTGCCGCGCTGCTGGGGAGCACACGGGTTCCGACCAGCAGGAGGCAGAGGAGTCCACAGTGCAGTCGCTATCGGTGTCGTCAAGCACAGCCGGGCTCGGCCCGCTTTGCTCGGACCCAGCTTGAAAGGGGGCCAGAAACAAAGAGTGGCTTTTAGAGAATGGGACATCCTCGCGCCCGTGAGGACTCATTTTTCTGGACTCCTGAGTCTGCGTGGGGTTTATGCAACTGTCACTGACACGTCGACATGAAGGCTGCCTGACTCCCATTTTTCCTTCAGCTGTTTTGGAGTCAGCTGGCGATGTCAGCCCACAGCTTTTGGGTGTCGTTGTGGCTCTAGCTAAGACTTCTTCTAGATGCTGTCTGGTTTGCTGACATTTCATCCAGTGGCTGTTCCACTCCTTCAGCTTGCTGGGGCTGTTGAGATTCAACACCATTTCATTTAGAGTGTGGAAATTCTCTGGCGAGAACTTTTTAGCCTCGCGGTGATAGTCCTGCAGGATCTGAATCTCTGCTGGAGAGAGCCTGGGAGTGCTGTCTTCCACATTCAGTTGCCTAAAGTATTCATTGCAGTGTTCCACCCATTGGTCAGCCTAGAAAAACAGAGTAACTCCAGTTACCAACAGCCAAACAATGTGAGGGCAGCAGGCAGATAACTCCTGAGATTGGATTGGAAAGAAGGTTTAAGGAAAAAGAGAAGAAAACATTTTTTGAAAAGTAATATATCAATGCAAAGTTAATCAAAGCCTTCATTGTGATAAATTCTCCTGCCTCAATCGTATTACCCTGCAATTATTTAGGTTTAAGTTGTATATTAGACAGAATTAGTACACTAACATTATGTTTTTGTCTGTAAAAATGAGTTATTACATCATCATATAATGTCATACACCCAAGTTAGAGGAATGTTCTCACATATTCTCATAGTATTAGATACAGTATGTAGTATATCAAGGCCTCAGCAAAATATTTATCTTGAACATCAAAGAAGTGGGCATTTCTTCCATCATACAAACTGATGCTTTCTGCAGATTAGCTAAGACTACACAAATAACACTGTTTCCTGACTGAACATACAGTATACAGTATGGGCAACAACTCTGCTCCTATGCTAAACAGAAAAATTAAGGCTAATTAGCCAGGATGGAGCTGTTACCACAATAAGCCACTCAAAGCTGCAGTAACCACAATAAGAGACTGGAAATTCTTAACAGACATCAATGGCTTATTGGATTTGAATGCATTTATGATTTAGAACATTTTACACAGTGTGACTTCTTATGGCCAACCTAACACTACAAAAATGACACTCAAAAAGTGAATCAAGACATTAAAAAAATTACCGTATCATAAAACTCATACAGATTGACCAATATTTCCAGCTCAGTCCTTCGCCTCTCGATTCTGCCAATGGTGTTGTACAAGTGCAGCTTAAAGTCCTGCACCTTTTGTTCCAGGTGAGCATCTTTGAAAAGGGAGGTGTTAGCGATGCCTTTGGACTCCTTGATGAGCTGCATCCCCCTTTTCTGATGTTGCTGTGGAAACAGGGTGCAATTAATCTTTGTACACACAAATACAAATGTTCAGGGACGATGTTAAATAAGGATAATACAGGAGTATGTTTAAAAAAGCAGTTTTTTCCACCATAGATACATACTGCAGACTCCTCGAGAAACATTGCTAAGCACTGTCGCATCTGCTTCAGACCAGCTAAAGACATAGTCATAGAATCCAGGGGAGCGAGGTACTTCTCTCCCTCCACAGAAAACCACAATTTTATCTGTAGAGAAAAAAACAAAATTTAGCTCACATTGACTTTGCTGATTTTAGGGAGAGTTCACAGTAACTTCCAAACAAAATCATCATCATTTCAAAAACCTATGCCTTCAATTTCAAACTAATGCTCCCTGTCCTTTGCCTCAGAATATACTGTACTTCTAATGCTTTTGAAACGGGGATGCTTCCTTCTGAATTTTTGACATCAGGATGAAAATCAGCCATGAAACTAACATGAAAGAAGTTATTATAGAGGGGCTTATAAACTCACCAGCCATAGTATTGGGAACCCCCACTGAATACTGTGATGGGGCTCTGCAAGTAGAGAGAGCAGGTGGAATAGGATGTAATATGTATCTTATCTGAAAGTCTAGTCTTAACAGAGTGTTCCAACAGGATCTCCTACACTTGATGTTGTGATTAGAGTAATGATGTGTGGGAGATAACATCAATTTGTTTTACTGGTTCTCAGCAGAATTGAGGTCTGTGGACATTTCTGACCAGGGGAAGGTGACAGAAGTCTTCCTCATGTCCCTAAAGTCAACCACTCATTGCCTGTCACTGAGAGGGTCTATACCTCAGACCAGTTGTTCCTCATATTTTGGCTGGCAAGTGTAAAAAGCTTCACTTTACATTCATCTGTTTTTGAATATCTTAACCGTAGAGTTGTCAGTGTCCTACCTGGTTACTTCCTTCTTCAAACCTACGCATCTCCAAGAGACTCTCCAACTGTTTCAGAGACTTGTTGGACAAAATTACTAGCTTATGAACTTCTTCATCCACCTGATTGTACAACGCAGTAACCATATCAATGGCATCCCTGTAAACACCAAAATTTAGACAAATGAGGCTCATTAGTTATCATCCATAAATTAAGTTAAATACATTGTACAATCCCAGATACAATATTCTAAGGACAATTGTCTTGCTTTAGTGATTTAGGACAAATAATGTGATACATTAATGTTGGAGTACTCTAAAATTGTGTAATGTAGGGAAGATTAAACATGTTATCTGAAACTACCTTCCCTAAATTTACATCCAGCTGTCTATGGGAACATCCGTCTCTTAGTGATTGCATTTGTTTAGGTCTTTCCAAGATCTTCTGCAAAATGCTGTCTTGGAGACGCCCAGTGACATAATGTACTAAAGGATCTACAATTATCACATCTCTACAAAAATGTTGTGCGTCAGCCTTTCTCTTTTGTAGTAAACTGCTGGCAGAATTCAAACAAGTTTGACGAGCAAGAGCTCCCTCTTCAAAAATATATGGTGATTATTCCTCATAATTATACCACACTGCATACCACAAACCTAGGTAATAATGTAGTGGATGATAGGAATGCAGTTTTCGAAGGTCAGTGCAATGTATTTTTATATAGTAACATTACCATATAAGCTAGGGAGCTGACAATTCTCTTGCTGTTTCCAGCTAAGAAAAACAGCAGCTGAAGTCTCACCAGTGAGCTATCTTGGAGCGTCTGGGCCAGCTAGAAAAATATAACCAGTCCTGGGCATTCAAAACCACCTAACATGACTGTGAAGGAGTGTAGACTCTTAAATGGCTTTTTGATTCTTTAAGGTTCTTGGGGTGTGTTGGTGGCAGCCATTACAATGCTAATTAAAATCCAAAATGGCAGCCAGTTTCCAAACAATTGTAACTGGGACTCATAGTTTAAACTACAAGATGAAAGGCTATGCTTTAAAATTCAGCCATCTACTGTTTGGCACTGGGGAAAGGAGCTGCTGCTTTGTGATTGGAGAAGAGTAACATAGAATTTTAATTAAAACTCCAATCCACCCTGCAAATGGAAATTCATACAGAGGCATCTTGAGTCGAGGCACAGAAAGTCCGCAACAAGAACATGGTTATACTGTAAATGAATAAAAACTCTCCAACGATAAAATACTCATGTTACAGATTCACTATATGTCTTTCAAAGTTTCTTAATCTATTAACCAAATTTGAACTTTGATGATTGGGAAAATTTGTGGCAACTGGAGCCCATATTCCCTGGATTAATGTGAGATGGAACAGAGATTCAAAGATGCCCCTAAAATGTAATAAATTAAGTTGAGCATTTAATCTACTATTTAATTGTTGCAAGCGATTAATTACTTTACTCATCCACTAAATTCAAATCAATGATTACAATAAGAGAAATACAAAATGTTCTTTACTGAAATGGCATGGATGTTATTCAGCTGTTATTTGCTGTTTAAAAATATTTTTAAACAACTTGATATGTTTGTACACATAGTGATGTGTTTCTGACAGGGGCACATATACAGCATTAATGTGCCATAACAACATGCAATTGTTCAAATGCACAAAGGAGTTGTGGGAGCGTGTAACAAGCTACTCGGCCAATGTTGTCAAAGACAACACCCATGTTTTTTTCAAGAAGTGAACAGATGTGAGAGTACTGTAGGTCACTTTGGCTAATGGCGTCTACGAGATGAATAAATATTGTGAATGTAAAACGCATGGGTGTGATCGTCAGATCAATCCACCACTAGCAACTAAGTGTGCTAAACAGGCTGAGCAACCTCCACTTGTTTGCAATCTTCCTTATATTCTGCTGTCTCCCACCTGTGATTCTCACTTTCACAGCACTCCTCTTTCTTGATTCTGGCCAGGATGGTTCCTCCCTGTAGTCGGAGCCGGATCAAGTGCCTGTCATCCAGGACATTCTTCATGAGGAGTCTGTGTCTGCTGATCACCTCTGCAACTTCCTAAAACAGCCATTGATTATTTTCCACTGTTGTACTCAGAAAATTACTTCTGTCAACATTGTTTGGTTTTTGGTTTGTCTTTGCATGTTCTGCTGACATTTAAATTCTTGCACCCGCTAAGTGTTCAATTTGAACATTGAAGTTCTGATTAAAAAGTAAAGTGTGTAATTAAACCATCATTGAAAGGGACTGAGCGTGTTTTAAGGCACTGGATGTATACAAAAGTATGTTTTACATTAAAGACTGAAAAACAAACATGATTGCCAAACTTTTTCTAAAGCACTTGTAATTAGTTTTGATTTTTCCAGCATTAAAATATGCATATGATTGAGTGGGGAGCTGGGTCAGCATGCATTGGTGCCAAAGGAACCAGTAAAGGATAATACCGTGCCAAGAATCAATGCATCACACCTGAAGAAGGGTCAACAACAGAAACATTTAGCACGGCATTCACTTTCACTTGTTAAAATTTCTACTGTTTATACATGTTCTATATACATTTATTTGTTAATGGTTGGCAGGGAACAAATGAACCTGACTATGCTCAGTCTTCTTCAGGAGCAAGCTGAGGATAGTAAGTGGTATTCAGACATATGGAGTTGGCTGACCTGGGCAGTGGAGAGAGGACTGTGTGAGCTCAGGGTTGAGATGGAGCTCTGAAGGGTGGAGATGGCAGCATTACAGCTGCTTGCAAAGGGCTCAATTTTCTGCAATTCAGAAAACAATTAATAAAATTAAATATTATGAAAGATTACAGCCTGGTATTTTTTGTACTGGCTAGCTCAGACGTAGATGGCCTGCTTTTGGATTGTCCGTGATTTGCCTTCATACATGTTCTTTTGTTTGGTCCTTTAATTAATAAATGGCTGCGTAAACTCTTTGGCAATATATAAAACCAAGGATCTTAGACCATTGTAATCTAATGGGGATCACATTTCAGTAAACGCTGAACAAAACAGTGTCCCGTGACAGGGCAGGGGTGAAAACCTTTTGAGGAATTGAGTGACTTCTGAAGTATTATCTTGCCACCAAAAGCAGAGTACTCTGTCTGGTTGAGGACCTCATTTTTAAAAGTGACAGCTCCTATTCACATTTCCAAGAAGCTATATGCACTGGAAACATTAGCTCTTTTGACAAATACCAGTCTAACAAGAACAAGCAGATGAAATGACAGATGTACAAAGATTTTATAATCTTTGTTTCTGCTCAACAGATGTCTGCTCAACACCAAAAGAATGCTACAGTACATGTGAAAAGCCTATATTGGTTAAGCGGTGGTGGAAAAGTTACTTAAAAAGTAATCCATTACAGTTACAAACTACCTGTGTAGGCGATTATTTTTTTCATGGGAAGTTGGGGGGGGGGCAGCTTCTAAGAGGAAATGTATTACTTGCATTGCAGCTGAAATTATTAATACTGTAGGTCACTTTAACTGTTGACATTTTAAAATAAATTTTCCCCATTGTCCTGTTAGTTTTAAAAAGTAAAGTCTTATACAAGTAACTTGTAGCTGTAACAGAATAATTTTTCAAAGTAAGCTTCGCCAACGCTTGTGAATACTCATTACGAATTGCAGTCTCAATTTCAATACAGCCTATCTTCTTTGCTCAGGCTCAGAGGCAGTAATATATGTTTGTGACAAAGAATCACCCTCCAAAAGCATGCAGCGCTGAGCACATCCCCTTAAAATAACATGGTCAAACCCTGATGAACCTTTAACCTAGTAAAGAGAAAAACAGACATACCTACATACAATAAATTACACCTACCCTTCTGAACTGTATCCACTGATTGTGATCATAGAGAAAAGTCCCATCAAACTCTCTGGTGAGCTGACTGGAATCTATGTGTTTGTACAGTGTCTTCAGGGACGTTAGCGGTTCGTACTGTGGAAGGAGAAAATATAGCATGCTTTTCCTGCTCCTCTTTTGTTCAACAAGATCATTTAATTCTATCAACGTTTAAGGTTTTTGCTGTGTATGGAGGCCATCAAGTTAGGTCCCGGAGTACAAACTTAGCTTAGCCTTATTGGGATAAATGCATTCAACACACATTTGTTTCAGCATTTTAGTTGTGTTGTTGTGGTTTTGTAACAGTCCACATTCTATTTGTTTTATTTATAATGTGTCAGTTCCTACAGACACATGAAAGATTATTAATTAGATTATTAATGATTACTTTTCAAAAGCTTCTGGTATTATTGGAAATCATTACCTGTACAGTTGTGTCTCTTTCAGGTTTGCATGTTGTATCTTTGTCCACAAGCAGTAGAACAGAATAAAGTGCATTTGGCAGCGAAGTCTTTGAGGCAGCATAAAAAAGAAAAGAAAAAGAGCACAGAAGGAGGAGATATCAGTGGAGAAAAAAGACACCATTTACGTTTAATTGAGAGAGAAAAGCAGTAAATAATTGTTCATATGGGAAGTGATGAAGGTACAGTATCATATAAACAACATCGAAGTCTTCAGGAAATGTTATGTATAATATAAAATGATCGGCGACTATACAATATATAGCATATAAACATTATCCCATTGTAAAATTGCATTATTCAAATGCCCATAGAAGCTGTCTATTTCCTTTTTGGAAAATGAAAATTGTTGGACTTGATTGACAGGTAGGTGTCAATGGTCTGCCCCTTTCTTCCAAAGGGAATCCCAAACTGCAAAATTCTGAAAATAGAACATTGAAGGATCCCCTACATTCTTGCAGTAAAAGAATGTACTTAAAGTATGATGAAATATGAACAAAGCCACTTCTACTTGTTATGTTGATGACTCATACAGTAGGTGTTCAAACATCTTGCGGTTTTACCAACAAGTCGGAACAAGCCAGTGCCAAGACTGACTCTTTCTTCAGAAATGTAACAAAACCAGTTGAGAGACTAAGAGGCAGACTCGGCGAAGGTCTCACACAATCTTTAGAAAATATCATATTCCAAAAAAAAATCATAAGTTAACATTGAAGAATGATATACCAACAAATTCACAATGAAAATCAACGTCAAAAATTAGAAATGTTTGGAAGAGTTTAAAATTGTTTCAAACATTTCCTGCCTTTCAGTATGCCTTGACTCCTTCTGTTAATTAATTTTAGCCTGTGTACTTTTTCAATAAGGTTTAAAAGAAGAAGCAATATTGCATTGAAACCTCACCTGGACTTCTGTTAGTGCTGCGAAAAGGGTTGAAATAGGCTGGTGCTTTCGGGCATCAACTACAACTGTTAGACCTAAATCACGCTTCTCTTTTCTGTTAAAGAAAAAGAAGTGGGGATATCAGAGGAGAGCATTTTACTTCAACTAGAACTTAGCTTCCAGCCTTCTTAAATATCCACAATTGATCTGAAACTTGTTCAACATGATTGTTGACAGAACCATTCGGACTTTGCTTTTAGGTGACCATGTGTTTTCCAGTGTACCATTTACAATCCAACCAGCTACTAACCATAGCCAGAGGGATGTTTAAAGGGAGGCAGTGGGAAGGGTTGTGTGTGAAAAAGAATGAGCAAGGTCAGAGGTTGAATCTGCAGGAAAAACAGTATTTCTACCAGTAAGCAATTGCATTCTTTAAAGTGTCCAGATTTTGATGAGGTGTCTCTAAAGTGAACAGACAGTTCAATGCAAAGTGCATTTCATTGTCATTAGTTTTCATTGGATCCCAGAGCGTACATATGCCAATCGTACAGGTTTGCAAACAAGTTGCTTTTCAGGCTTTGAACAGCTGTGTCAAATATGCAGGTTCTAATTTTTATTATTAAAAGACTGAGCTTTAAATTAAATCAAGTCAATATTTTAGGGTACACTCACACAATGTATTAAAAGGCAAGGTATTGTGACCTCTAAAGATAGAAACTCCTACGAGGGCAAAAAGCCAATGAACTATGAATCTGGTCTTTTGGCATGGTGGGATGTCTGAGACCTGTTGCTTGTAAATATTTTTGTATAATTATGAACACATTTTGGAGTTATTTGTCAAAGGAAGCATTCCTACATTATATGAGCTCTTCATGTATTGTTCAAAAAACATCAGACCATAAAAATCCTTCAGCAAGATCCTACAGCAAATACCATTTTAACAGCATATTTCAACTAAATGAAAAATAGCCTAAGATACAATATTAAAGAGGAGACATTTTCAAAAGGTTTTATGCATGAATTTTCATCTTTAAGGCCCATATTTTGTGGTTTGAGGGAAATTTTCAAAACTCAGAAATGGAGGGCTTTCTGAGACAGATTACAGAATTCCTTAGATTAAACCCCAGCTAGGGTTTGGGTTAGGATTCCAACAATACTTTGAAACTTTTTAGCATCATTGCTGTATTTCTTGCCACAAGAGAACTATAGGAAGAGCAATATTTTTCTTCCATCTTTAATTTTTTTGTTCTGGTATATTTCGCTGCTTGTGTTGCTCTGCACATGATATTCCAAAAGTGAGTCAAATTAAAAGTGTTAAAAAAACCCATTCTATTGTGTAACTCTCTTAATTTTGTCATTTCAAATAGAACCAGAAGAATCAATGGAGTCAAAATTGGATGATTCTTGCAACCCTAATCCTAGCTTGGCATATACACGTGTAAATACCATTTTAATAGCATGTTTCAGCTGAAAGAAAAATAGCCTAAAGAAGGTACAATATTTGAGGATACATTTGCTAAAAGTCTAATGTGTGGATTTGCATGTTTAAGGCCTATATTTTGCGGTTTAGGAGACATTTTGAAATCTATCAAATGGAGGGCTTTCTGAGATGGATTACAAAATTCCTTTGATTGAACCGCAGCTAGGGTTAGGGTTAAGACTCCAACAGTACTTGGGCACAAGTGAATTTTTGGAAGAGTAAATTCTTTTCTAACATCTTTTTTTTTTGTTCTGATCTATAGTGTATTTAGCAGCTGTATTGCACTGCATATTTCAAGGATGGTATTCCAAAACTGAGTCAAATTAAATAGTGTTAAGAAAACCCATTCTATTGTATCAACTCTCTCAATTTTCTCATTTCAAATGGAACCCAAAGTATAAATGAAGTCAAAATTGGTTGGTTCTTCTAACCTTAACCCTATCCTGGCCTGGTAAGCATACTCTGTAAATACCATTTTAACAGCATTTTTCCACTGTTTGCAAAATACCCTAAAGAAGGTACAATATCGAAGACGATACATTTTCTTAAGGTTATTAGCATGGATCTGCATGTCTAAGGCCCATATTTTATGGTTTGAGTGACATTTTCAAATCTCAGAAATGAAGGGCTTTCTGAGACGGATTACAGAATTCCTCAGATTAAACCACAGCTAGGGTTAGGATTAGAATTCCAACGGTACTTAGACACATTTTAGCATCATTGCTGTATTCATTGGCACAAGGGAACATTAGGAAAAGTGATCATTTCTAACGTTTAATTTGTTTGTTCGGATATATTTGGCTGCTTCTATTGCTCTGCACATGGTATTCCAAAAGTGAGTCAAATTAAAAGTGTGTAAACTCTCTCAATTGTGTTATTTCAAGTGGAACCAGAAGTACAAATGGAGTCAAAATTGGATGGTCCTTGTAACCCTAACCATACCGTGGCTCATGTAAATACCATTTTACAGCATCTTTCAACTGAATGAAACATAGCCCAAAAGCCCAAAGAAGGTAAAATATTGAAGAGCACATATTTTCAAAATGTCTTACCCATGAATTTGTATTTTAAGGCCCATATTTTGTGGTTTGAGGGATATTTTCAAATCTTAGAAATGGAGAGCTTTCTGAGATGCATTACAGAATTCCTCAGATTGAACCCCAGCTAGGGTTAGGATTCCAACAATACTTAGACACTTTTTAGCTTAATTGCTGTATTTTTGCCATAAGAGAACTATAGGATGAGTGATGCTTTTCTCCTGTCTTTAATTTTTTTGTCTTTAATTATTTTGATTTATTTGGCTGCTTGTCTTGCACTGCACATTTCTGTAATGGTATTCCAAAATTAGTCCAATTAAAAGTGTCAAGAAACCCATTCCAATGTGTAAGCCCTCTCAATTTGCTCATTTCAAATGAAACCAGAAGTATAAATGGAGTCAAACTTAGATGGTTCTTTTAACACTAACCCTAGCCTGGCCTGGTAAATCCTCACATGTTGTGTTCCTGCCAATGGTTTAATGTATCCTGCATAAACAAATAATATTTTGCATGAAATGGTTCTAGCAGAGTAACTCTTTTTTTCTTGCAGTTCTTCACTTAATTTTTGAGGTTCTCACAAGGTGGCTTCCAATGTGAGACTTTATTACAATCACAAAAACAACCAAAGCAAAAATTGACGGTCCTGAACACAAATTCTTTCAATGAGTTATCAGAAATCTACTGTCTCATGACAAATTAAAAAAAACATTCAGCAGACAGAGGTGATCCAACATCAGTCAGTACATTGCAGTTAAAAATAAGACATAGTTCCCTTACCTCAGAGTGATGTAGTAATACGTTATCAAGCGAAATAGTTCTTTGGCTGTGCAGTTTTCATTAAGCCAAATCCTGGTTCGTGTGCAGACCTGCATAACTGCATGCCCATTACGGTCTCTATTTCCTGAGATAGAATAAAAAAAGAATTGATAAAAGTCCACCAAGATGCATCCACATACTGCATGATCAACAGAAAGGGTGTCTATCATTAGTGTTATGTGATGGCCATCACAAACTCATCATGGCCCTCAAAGTAAAGAGGAGGCTTTGCATTAGAACTCATCCAGGTTTCTCACCAAACCAAAAGCTTTTTTCAGTCTCCCAAATGCTTTTTCCAGACTGCTTTACCCACACCAATAGCACTGTGCATGCCCTTTTTAAATAATAAATGCCACTACATAAGCCCATTTAAGAATGTGGAATTCAACCCTTTACCATCCATCTATTTCAAGCTTATCCTCTTCCAATTCAAGGCTGCAAGGGAACCGGAACCTATTCCGGCAAGCAACAGGCACAAGGCAGGGTACATCCTTGACAGGACACCAGTCCATTGCAGGACCAACAATTATTAGACAGGCACTCACATCAATGGACAATTTTTCCAGAAGCCAATCAACTGATCAGTATGATATTGGGCTGTGGGAGGAAACTGGAGCACCCAGAACAAACCTGAACAAATATGGGGAGGACATACAAACTCCACACAGATAGCACTCTAGCAATTAAACCAAGGGCCCCAGCACTGCGAGGCAGAAATTCTAATCACAGTGCCACTAAGCCACCCTCAACCCTTTACCACTAATCTTATACATAATTAACACCTAATGAGACTATTTACAGGAGTTAGAGGCTCTTTGGAGGCCTCTATTGGCAGGTCAGCTCTTATTGCAGCCAACACATCTGTCCATGTGGGCATCAGCAACACAGCAGAGTGTCAGGCAGTTCTGCTCTGGGTTTTTACACATACATGTACTTTAAAATACATTAATTAACAATATAGACATGTCTTTAATTATTCCTTCCCAATATTGGGTCTCAATGGACCACTAACAACCAAATAATAATTATTATTGGCACGCAACAAGAACACAGCTGAAATGGAGGTCCTAGCAAATTTTGAAAGTGATGCCAGAGTCTCTAATGGGTCCAGAAATCTGTTGCTGCACAAAAGAAGCCTGGTCTTCTGTGGAGCCTGGTCTTCTGCTAACTAAGAAGGCCCGAATCAGCAGATCACACTCTGATTAAGAACTGGACTATAGTCATATAATACGTCCTTGAAATAATCTTGAGTTCAACCATGCCAGTCTTGATATAGACCTTTGAGGTCTACTGTAATTTTTCCAATACAACTCACAAAGGGTTTGCCTACTTGCAAGTGTAGAGTAGGTTTAGTTAGCACACAAGTCAAACAATCCTGGACATAGTGGAATAGGAATATATAAATTACAGACTGTAGTAGTCTGTAATCTACATTCAATTTACAGCCAAGGCAAAACTGCAGTATTATTTACAGCTTTAACATACCTGGTAAAATGACTGCTCCAGAAACGAGAAGCTCCTGATTGATTTCTGATGCCCCTCTAGGTAGATGAGAAAGACCATCTTCTGATAACACAGTCATGTTTGCACATTCAATTTTGGGAGACCTGCTCGGAATGCTGGCGGTCTGGCTGACTTCACCATTGTGACTATTGCTTTCCAGTTCCCCTTCTACACCTTTCTCACGGAGAACTGATGAGAAAAGAAAAAAAGACTGTTCTTCAAAATATTATTACTTGAAAAGTTTAGTCCAAATATGATGCTGTATTTATACAGTATTTATGCTGTATTACACCAGTAATGTCATTCCTATATATCAAAAACCTTCCAGGTAGGAGGACATTTTCAAATAAAACATAAAATCACATCTAAAATGCATAAAAAGGAAAACAATAAATAGGTTTTGCAGGAAGCAAAGCAGGATTCCAGTATTCATTGCCAGTATTCATTACTATCGTTTTTTTTCTCTTTTTCTCCTTATCTAAAGTGCACACACAGTATGTATGAGGTTCCATTTTTGGGAATCTGTGAGTACTTCAACACTGCCACAATGCATATTCTGAGTAATTACGTACAGTTTCAGTGCTTACGTATCACCTCTAGCATCCTGCAAAGGTTAAACCATTTGTTATACTGAAGATTAGGCATTTCCTACTGTTTTATAAAACACGCATGAGTAATAACTACACCCTCAAATAGCAGCACAAGGCAACTATTGTTTGGGTTGAGATAAAAAAAAATGACTCTGTGTATATTCTTTTAAATCAGGTCAAAGTTTAGGTAATTTAAAATGTAATGTATATAGTTAAAAGAAACATGGTGATAACAGAAATGGTGTAAAAGCTCAAAATCTTACCACTGCGTTTGACTCACAACAGCTAATTCTGTTTCTTACTCCAGCAACCTAATTATACAAATGTTTCATTTGGACTGCCATGGTTCGAGTTTTCTTAAAACATGGCAATGTTCTATTACAGATCCTGACCAGTGTTTTTCTTAACACTCGGCGTTAGGACAATCTGTGTCATCTGACAAATCCAATGTTATCACTTTATTAATTTAACTTCTCTTAAAGCATCTTCAATAAATCTCATAGTAGAAGAAAGACCTGGATAACAGGTAAAAGAATGCTCATTGATGATTTATTTCATATTACACCATTTAATATCAGCAGGTTCTTCAGCTCAGAATAATATTGGTCACTTAGTGTAGCTTTATTTCCAGAACGTCACAGTACCAATTAGTTAGGTCAAGTGACTTGCACTGCACTGCTATTCCATATTTCTTAACTCCTATTCCATTCAGCCACTTCTTTATGTTCAAATAAGGATAGCCTGCTTCAGGTTAATACTGGTGAGCTGTTATTAAAAGAATGAATGGGTCTTTTGTTGTCTCACTTATGGAATTTTCAACCTTCTTTGATTAAGTATGCGAATTGTGTTCATTTTTTTTAAGTTGCAGGAAGAGTTCAGAAAAAAAGTGTCCTGCCTGCAATTTTTCTTTGCCTTGTTCATACCCTGACGAGTTTTTAAATGTAAGTTAAAAGCCTTTTGCACTCTCTTTCAATGTTTCAGCTTGGTTTGGTGCCTGGGATGTTTCTCCCAGTCTGTTGTCTGTCAACATGATACTGTACCGCCTGCTAAAACACCAACTACTCCATTGTAGTGAAGCCTGAAGAATTTTTCAAGCACCTGCAATTAACGTCAGAGGGACAGTCTCCCAACAGTCTCCCATCATCAGACACCAGAAACTGAGCACTGTGGACTTGTAACTGCTACGTTTAAAAACATTTCTGAAGTAGGAAAGGATAACAGGGATGGCTGTTAATAGAAATGGCAATATATAGTACAGTGCTGCATGTTTCAGAACCCTTAAAAATCACCCCAAATAGAAAAAATATGTCTATTGTGTTTATTTTTGTACAGAACTTTGTGATCCTCCTGAAAGACCGGCATCATGACAGTATCAACATGCTGTACCTGGATACCTGTATGAGTTTAAAAACATTTTGAAACATTTTTTCACCAATTTTTCAACAGTCGGCTTTGTGTGGGATCTCACGCCAAGCAAAAAGCAGGCCTCAGGCTCTAAGTCTTCATTTTTTAGTGTAATGTTCACATGTTATAACAAAGACTAACAATGCAGAAGATTTCAGTTCTGATTGACTGATACAACAAAATCAGTACCATCACTGTGTCAATATGTCTCTATTCTGTTGCAAGATGTAGGTGCAGCTGAAGATAATTCAAAGAATATTGTGTTTCTAACTTTGGCCTTCAGATGTTTTCTCAGTTAGGTGTTATTTGGAGGATGGTGTTCAGAAGAGGTGGTGTTACTTTTATAGTGTTTTTTCAAACTTTTAGGAAAACCATTTTCTGCAAAACTGGATGTGTGCTCACAACTTTGTGAGACATTTGAATACATTTCTTTTTTCTTTTGATGGCATCTTTAAAACAACGTCCTACTGATCAGTTGTTTTGAAAGGCACTGAAGCTAGCCAGGAGACAAAAAAGCTGAAGAGTCCCTCTTATGACACAGAAACATTCCAAAAAAATGAAAGCAAGGGATAGGCTCGCAGGTTTCATCTGTCAGTTATTGGTGGTCAACCAAGCAGATGATGGCCAACGTTTTTCTTTTCTTTTTTTCCCCAGCATGGGTTAAGTGTAAAGATCAGGGAACAGGCAGTTGTGCGAAATGCCCTTTACTAGTCCAGGAAAGCTTCCTGTAAACTCTGCCACATGAGAAAGCAGATTCTATGCTCTTAAAACTTCTGGAAACTTATTATTCCAGTTACTGCCTTGGACAAGAGACTGTTGCCGCTTAGTCCTATTGTTTTCCAGAAATCATTTCCTGTCCTGAGTTAACAGTTTATTCTGGTTTATTCAAAACCATACCCCTTCTTTGTTCTGTGTATTCTGTATTCTACCCAAACAGTTTTTCAGGAGCAAAAATGAGCAAAAATGGGTATTGTCTTACAATTTGTGTTGAATAACGTCATACACTGTATGTACAAATTAATTCAGTATTGGATTAATATTATACTGTAGCTTTTCATTTTGTATACTTCCATGAACCATCATGTACAGTACATTTATAGCAGCCTGCATAATACTAAGTTAAGAATTGTGCTTTCCTATTCCAATTTGTACTATACTTAGCTGCACAAATGTTATTATACTGTACTGTAACTACAAATGATCAGCTCTGATTAGCTTTTTTCATGGCGAAATAAAAATTAGAATCTGATTGATCAAAGGCATATGTCCATATCTGTACATGTTTGTGTCCACAGTCTCAGAAATCTTTGTTCATTGTACAGCATGTCACAGGTAACTTTTAAATGCAGGAAAAGCTGTACTTCATCTTCCATCTGTAACAAAACAATGGAGCAAAGCCCCTGGGGCAGAGCTTAGCCCTTCAGTGCACCATTGGCATGCAACTACCTTGAACTAGACTTGCTTTTAAGAGGGCTGTAGCCTCACATTGAGGCAGGAGGACAGTGTTTTTAGTCTCTATTCACCTGTTGGTTTATCAACAAGATGAAAGGGGAAACTCGTAGAAATACTTTAACAAAGTTTGTAATTTAATAAAGTTTTATATCATAGAATGCATGTTCAGTAAGATCTCATTAAAAGGACAAATAAAGCTGAATCTCCCTAATCCTGAAGTGATAGGCTATGCGGCAGACATATTTAAAGTCCTAAAATCACAAAACCAAAGCAATGGAGTCCATCAAAATTAGAATTGAAGTAACGAACCAAGCATCCATGTAGAAAACAAAAGATGGTTCAAACTGCCCAGCTACTTGTTGAAGCACCCTTCAATCAAGTGATTAGATGGGTTTGGGTCAGTAAACTATTATCAGCCAGAATTTCAAGATAGAGCAAATGTTTCCTGTCATCCTCTTATTTGCATTTTACCAAAGTTATGGTATTTACATTCCATTTCTTAGTGTGTTAGCTGTCAGGTCTGAGGTAGAAAAGCTGTCAGTTCTGTTCTGTGTGGAAAGGAAAACAGATTTAAATATTCTTCCAAATTACACATATTTCCTGGGCAGGACTACTGAAGACACATATGAATAACGCATAGTCATGTTTTCAATTACCGGAAGCTGGAGCTCCAAAAAGCAGCAGGATGGCAATTGTCATTTTCCAAACTCCCTTGACTGACAGAAAACACCTGGGGCTTTCAAAACAGTATTTTGAAAAAGGAGACAGTAAATTAGGCCACGCCTGATCTCATGAGATATAGTTTCCAGGGCAGGACAGTGCCTACTGCTGCATCAGCCCACACAAGTGTTGCATGTTTATCACGGGTCATGAAAAAGAATGTTCTGGAATTACATGTGCTGCCATCACAATTTCTTCAAAACCAATTCCTTGGTGTAGTCCATCTTACCCTCTGAGTAATAATTATAGTGTGGAGCGGCACCCAACCAAACAATCTATGTAACCACAAAACAATGGGAGCTAAAAATGAAATTTGATTTTTGACCCTTAGGTCATATCATTTGATCTAATGCAACCTTGCCTAACAAGAAATACTTCTTAAGGATTGTCTCTACATGTGTTCTACCTTATTTTGGGGGAACTTATGATGATAAAAAATGAAACCCCTGCAGTAACACTTTCAGCAGTATAGATGTTGCATTCTCTGTAAATGGGTGTAATGTTATGAAAGCCCATTCTCTTTATTCTTAGGGAAAGCAATTACATTTTAAATAACACATAATAATAATTGTTTGCATTTATGTAGCGCTTTTCATCTGTAAAGATCTTCTTGTAGAAGACCCAGTTAATCCCCCACTTGTGTGATGAGGGCAGGCATGAGCCAGTAGCCCACTGCACCACAGAACAGGTGAAGTAAGACGTGCTTCACTACCTGAATTTAGGAGGATCTTTACGGAAGCTAGATTGTACAGTTCCATAAGGGAATTTAGTTAGGAGACTGGGGCTGAAATCCCCAGCCAAAACATTGTGTTTCCTCTTTCTACTTTTCAGTGATAAATTGTTTATTTTTCGTTCCTTAGAAGGAAAAGTGCCACCACACGTTCAGCGGGTCACAACTTTCTTCATGAGGAGACCCGACCAAGTATTCAAAATCCTCAACAGCATTGACAACTCAATTAAAGTTCACCCAGCAGGCTTCAGAATGAACACAGAAATGTGAACCCGTGGACACAAGTGGAAACTACATGGAAGATAATGTTCAGAACAAAGGTGCTTCTTTACGTGAAGGGTAGCTACCCAGCCATGTTGTTGAAGCCAGTGCCCTGGCTTCCCTCAAGAAACAACCGAATGAGATCCTTGGATCAATAAGTTCTTAACTACAAACAGACTAGATGGGACAAATTAATCTTCTTTTTTGAAATCATTCTCATGTTTTTATGCTTAGTTTCTGAGGTATGAGAATATCAAGCTGCGACCTAGGAACACTGCTGTCAAATGTCATGCATAAGTTCATTTAATGCTTTGTATTTCATATTATAATGGCTCAGACATCCATTTTGAATTGTGATTTAAACCAGCATAGCAAATGGATGAAATACAAACGTTTTTGCTGATATTTACCTAAGTCCTCCTTTGCATCATTCTGTCTTTTTTCCATGTGGGGAAGCACCCCCTCAAAATCAAGCTTTCTCAGTTTAAGGGCATATCCATTTGTAAGTTTTTTTGGAGACTGACTTGTTGACCCCCCGGATGATGACCGTGCCCTGTGACCTTTAACCTGCGAGGTTTTGTGCGTCCTCTCCAGAGACTTGGAACGCTTGTCTTCCAGTTTGTGCTCCCCGAACGCAGGGTCTCCCTGTGGTGTAAGGGGTCTGGGAACTTGACAGTGATGTTTATGAGTCTCCCCCCTTGACAGTTCACCAGCAGGGAATCTCTTTGCAAGGTGCTCCCGTTTTGGGCTGTGTTTTTCAGACTCATTGTTCTGAGAGATTCTTCCAGTGGGATCTTGAGCCAGGGAGCTGCTACAGTTTTCTGCAGCTTCCTCAGATATCGATTCTGTGCTAGATCCAAGATTCATTGGATTTTGTAAGGCCTCCATGTAGGATTTTCGAAACAGACGTCTTGTTTCAAAATGCGTAGAATCCCTGAGCTGTTTCCTTCTGGTGCCTAAGTTGCTCAGATCTGGGGTGAAGGAAAGGCACTTAGTGCCACTTTTCTCATCACATTTCAAGGCCTTAACTGGCTCTGCTCTTCCATTATTGTTTTCATTGCTGGGTAACAACAATGAAATCACATCTGTGTTTTTAAAGTCTGTCTCCGTTTCATTTGTTGATGTGTTGGAGTCCTGTTTGGCTTCTTGTTCTGCTGGTTTGTTATTCCCTCCATTCCTCTGACAATCGTGCAAAATTGCTTCCCCCACCGTCGAATCCGGGTTTTCTGAATAAACACTGTCAAGAGAGCCCTGGCTTTCCATAGTACTTGTCAAACTGATGACCTCTGTGCTGCAGCTTATCTGCGAATCACAAAAGGAGTTGCCATTGCAGTTCTGCATTATGGTTTCAGGCGTGGAGATAAATAATGGGTTGACAATGTTTTTCCAAGGTGTCCTGTAAACAACAGTGCCCGTGGTCAGCAAACAGTTCTGTAGTGGGAAAATGCTCTTTTCGCAAGTTACATTTTGCAGGAATTCAGTTGTGAAGACACTCCCATACATTGTTTCTGGAATAGGTATCTCCACAATAGCCTGGACACAGCTTGAAAGGCATTTTATGACCAGCTTTGCCGACTGCTTCCCCAGTGGTACAATCTGAAAGTAGAAGTCCCCTTGCTTCAGTCTAACCTTGTGGAGGGGAGCTAACTGCACCACAACCTTTTCATGAATACACAAAGGCCATCCTTCATGGTAGAAAATCAGCCCTTTGAATTTTGCCTGGAAAAAGCAAAACAAAAAAAGACATTAATATTCATTTCTATATCTATTTCTATAGTAGCCAGTTGTATTAATTTTTCATATTCATGCGAAATACTGTACACACCGTAGAAAATGTTGGAACCAGAACAGAAAATAGGAAAATCTCAAAGAGGCTGTAGCAAAACAATTAACCTCCAGCTAAGTATAAAAAAGTTTAAAAGTTTCAGTTGTGTTAGTTGCCTTTTCCACACCTAGTGCTTTTTGCAATTTGATAGTAACTGGTGCTTACTTGGTTAAAAAGTATTAAATAACACCTTGTTACACCTCAGGGTTTGGCCACAAGAAGTCAAGTCTTGAAGAAGTCAGATGTATTGTCATGTTTTGAAGAGAGACTGTAAATTACATGGAAGAGAGACCATTCTGGTTGGTCTGTTTTTCTGATTGCTCTTCCTGGACAAGCCCACCCTCTCTGCTCTTTGATGACAAAGGTGCAGTAAGTGATCTGTAAAGCAGATACTTTGGGCCTGGAATGTATTAGGCTAGATTTAATTTTAAATTTGCGAGTTCAGATAAATGCTCAGTTAACTAATCAAGACAAGGCCGGAATAAAAACTGGGAAACACTGGAGTCCCGTGCACCAGAACTGAAAGAACCTGCCTTGCAGCCTTATTTTTTACAATGGATAGGCCTAAGGACTACAGATCAAAAAACTTTGCAAAGAAATTTTATTTCAAAACTGTCAGGTCCAATGTACTACTAAATACAAAAAGCCCTATTGAACTGTTGAAATATTTTATACTCGCAGGTGAACAGAGCTATTAAACCTCCCTTAAATCAATTATAGTATTGCTTACCTGTGAGCATTATCCACAGGACTAAAGAAGGAATGAGGTTTCATGGTTTGCTCACAGAACTATATCTCACAACAATTAAAAGCCTCAGAGTAAATATTACGTTTCAATGGGACTCTCTGCAGAAGGAGGCTTTGAAGCAATGCTGTCCCAAGATCAGGGAGATCACTTTCATGCTGTTGTGGAGCCAAGAACAAAGCTGGGGTCTGTTGTGCCGACGGTTTTCGACTTACGCAGGTCTCCTGCTGAATGGCCTGCAGTATTCGCTTGGCGGGGACGAGGAAGTCTATCAGGCAGCGGAGCCCGTCGCCACGGTACGACCTCTCGACCACGCTGAACAGCTGCCACAGCACAGTGGCAGCGGTGGCGTTGAAGGGCGGGTAGAGTGCCGACAGGGTGTTCTGTATGCAGGCGTCGAGCGACTCGGAGTCCTGAGCAAGGAAAATCAAGGGAAGGTGGTCAGCAGCTCATAGTATTGAAACAGATTTAGAGGGTCTTCAGATTAGGAAGGAGGCGTTTCATTTATCGACACCCTCATGCTAGGTATTGGTTGATCTTGGGATCTCATCAGATCCCCTTTATGGCCACATTATTCACATAAGGGATTGTTAACTGTTTGCCTAACATGGAGCTATGTGAAACAGATATAGGTCAATAGTAGAAGGAAGAAACTTAATGCTTTGGGTGTTCACCATGACCAATTAAACAGGTAATTTGTTAAAGTCATTTAGATCAAAGTTCTTTAAATTGAACAAAGCAATTACTTAATTGATCATTAACTCACAATGACTTCACACCTGATGAAGGCTCAGCATCTGAAATTATGCATGCCTTGCTCTACTTTTCAGTGTGGAATTAACCTTCACTTGGTGCTTAATAACTCACACACGGTATCCTTTGTCTTAGCTTTTGCTGAGTTGCAATAGAGAAGAAATGCTTTCAGGTAGTACTTTCAATCCCAAGAGAAAGTGATCCATATATTGTCTAAGATAAGATTAAATAACAAGGCATAAGACTGCAGTATATTTGAAAATCACACAGTTTGTCTTCACTTTTAGACATAGCAAATCAATTGACTGTGGTCTTTTTTAAGAACCTATGAGCCTGCACATGCATATACATTACATGACCTTAATAGTGTAGTATCTGAAGATTTTGAAATTAATTTAAATATAGTATACATTTGTCTGTCAAAATCTGCAGTATTAGACAAAATAATGTGCAAATAAACTACTAATATTTCAATGCTTTTTTTAGCACATTTTTAGTTACTTACTAGTACCCACCACAGTAACTTTTAGAAATGGTTATATTTGAACCAAAACAGTATTGCTGTACCTAAACAGAATGCCAGAAGAATATTCATTAAGTAAGGTTTATAAATGTCCAAGAAAGACCACATTGACCTCCTTTGTTAACTTGGCTGTCTGCTCAGTTTTACATAGTGAAGGTGAAGGGAGAGGGTGTACTCAGTGTCTCAATCTTTGGTAGTTCGCTTACTAACCAAGTTACAGATGCACAAAACAATGCCTGCTTGAAAAGCATCTCATGGGACAACATGGAAACAACAGATGAGGTTGCTGAAAGTACAATCTTATACCTCAGCAGAATGCAAGTGATTTCATGAGTAAAAAAGGTTTAAAAGCAACAATGTTTTTTTTAAGCAGGTAAGAAGACTTGTTCTATGGATTACACTATATAATGTTGTCCAAAAGTAAAATCACTAGTTGTAACCCCCCTCCCCACTTAAAACCAGCCAACATGCAACACAGATCTGCTTCATTTCTTTACAGATTTTATTTAAAAACTGTGTTTTGCACCGTAGTTTGGGAAAGTGAGGAAAGGTTTTGTATGTCTATGGACAACAGTTTCATAACGGTGTTTTATATGAGTTTTAGGAATAATTTATGTAACCTTGAAATAATAAAACAAGGATGAAAGAACAGTAGGGAAGCACAGTATTCCCTGTCACAGTTCTTAATGCAGAAAACAATTCTTCGTGTGTTGAAGGTGTACGATCACACTTCTTTCTTATGTTTATTATTGACTTAGACTGGACGATTTAGTAATTGTGTAAGACATTGTAGATGATGCAGAATGCCAGAGTGAGAGGAAACACTGACAAGAGCAGAGTGAATAGACGATATGATATAGCCGGCCTTCAGAACTGTGCAGATACTGCGTAAAGGAACAAGTAAAGGTTTATTCCATGCTGAAAAGAGAAGAAAAGAAACAACATTTTGGCTGTGGAACCTTCTTTGGCTTCTTCACACCCAAAGACGCCTCCACTGCCGAAACGTTGTGTTTTGTTTTCTTCTCTTTTCAGCATGGAATAAACCTTTACTTGTTCCTTTGCTGACGCAGCTACCTACTTTACTTGAACTATTGTATAAAGTACTTACACAAATCATTACCAGGAAATACATGCAAATGAAAACAATACATACTATAGAAAGTGAGTGGTTGATTCTAATACAGAAGAAATAACTTATTAAATGAATGTGTGTTTATTCTGACTAAAGTATGAGAATCATTCATATATATAATTTTACTGTTTTTCAGAGTTTTGACATATGTAATACATATGCATGCAGTTTTAGACAGATAAAACTTTTTTTTTATCCATAGCTTCAATAAATCTTTTTTTTCTGATAGTAATACACTGTTACCAAGGAATTTTAATTAGTAAAGGAAAACCCTGAACAAAGCAAAAGCCAATAGCTCTCCCACATACATTTGTCAAACCCTTCTGTAAAAAAAGTAACTTCAAAGGGAGTTCAGTCTGGACTGCAGTGGGGACTTTCCTGGGCCTGACTGTATCCAAAGGTAACTATTTAAACAGGAGGATGTACTGTAGAGTTTCAGGTGTGTAGTTTCACTTCCCCTGCGATTTAGTTCAAGTCATTCATCAAGTCACTGCCATTTTTCATTTTTTTGTACTGCATGGCTATTCAGTATTTGTTTTGCGGTGATAAGAAGTGCTCCGTTGGCTCTTCTGCCGAATCGACATTTTCACTTCTTTATGACTGTGGAGTCACGTGTCTTGAAAGACGGCCCAAAACATCTGGCGTCAGATCAGACAACAGGATAGCGGAGGTTCAAGGAAATGTCCTCAGCTTGGTTTTGAGGGAAGCACCTGTGAGCATGACGCTAGTGTCGCGAAACAAAAGGCCTGGAAAATCCAACACATTTTCGGCTTGTGCCGACAAGTATTTGTAAGGACTATTCCGATACCACTTCTCATGGCCATTATGTTTTTCATTTTTATGGGCACAGCATATCCAACCTGCAAATGCACATTTAGAACAGGGAAGTGAAGGCTACTGTATATTCCAGTTGATTTTCAGTCTGTTTTGAACCTGTTTTCAATTACTTTAATCATGTCAAATGTAATGCATGGAATAATTCTCAGTCAAAACCTAAAAATTAACACTAAGCTACTCTTTGCCACTACTGCTAGGATGATGAATTACTCTTGTCAGGCACCTCCATTGGTATTGCAGTTAGGAGGAGGAGGAGCAGAAATATAAATGTTCATAGTAGCAGCAGTGCAGAAATATAGGGTCAAGGGGGATCTGCATCAGTCTGTGGGCTAAATAGGAACACGTAGAACTCTAAAATGTAGAAAGAGAAATGAAACTACCCCCAAGATTTTTCGACTGTGGAGGCTGGAGAATGCTTGCTTGTTCCAGAAAAAGATACAGTAACATCCTTAGTAGTGTAGATAGTATCGTCGACAACCCATTAATCGTCTAATTAGCAGCAATCATAGTTTGTTTTAGAATTTAATAATTTTCCAAAGATAGATATCGTAGTTGCATGCACTTAGTTTCAATTACTAAAGTCTAACTACTTGAAATTCTAAGTCATCTTCAACCTTTACAGGAAAAAAAAGTCTTTAATAGGGAGATGAAATGGAACTCATTTGCATCTAGGGTACAATTGCAGGGATATTAGACCCGCCACAGATTCTGCATTTTTCTGCCAAAAGAGCTGAGTGCCTGCCAGCCTTTTGTGACTAATGCAAAACAACTTGTTCTAGGGGTCAGTTTCCATAGGAAATTATATCACATAGCTAAAAGTAAAACATAGATGGAATGTAGCTTCCTGAGAAAAAGGGTGCACATGAGATAAGAGTTCATTTTCTGTTTGGTCAGATTATATTTGTATTTTTTGCCTGCATGCTGAAAAAGTAGTTGGGCATGTGGTATATCCCACAGTTCTACTACAAGGAATCAATAGTTTATTGTCTGCATGACAGCTGCTCAAACAACACTACCACCTACGTTAGCAGAATTGGCTATAACACCTAATATCATTCTGAAAATTGTCACTACATTAACCTTAACCCATATGAAAATATTTGAAAAAAGAAAGGAATGGAAATGTTTAAATTTGAAACACTTTTTACAGCTTTAGATCGAAGAAAATCTAATAGGAATAAGATCCTAACAAATACTAACTTGTTTGCTAGTATTAAACCGTTCACTGACAAAGAAGTGGTTTGACTGTACTTTTGATTTCACTCAAAAAACATTCTACCTAGAACGAGTGTGAGCACAGTACTTCATCGCAGACAACCATGGAGA